>NW_028248812.1:0-731811 GCF_964263255.1 Lissotriton vulgaris
TTGAGGAATAATATATAGTGGCTACCAGACATCACCTGTATTTAGGAAGGAAGGATGCACACTATTATATAATTGGTTAGAAGTTTGTGTTGTATTTCAATAGACACATGAAGTTTGAAAATAAAGAAAGAACTACAACGACTACATCGTGTGGACTATAAAGTCTTGAATTGAATTGGTGCTCAAGGCTATTTTAAAATTTATGATTTGGGGATTTCCGTCCTCAATTTTGGAAGGATTTAAGTGGCAGCTTCTGGTTCTTGGAGCACCGCCACCAATATAACATGTGGTACACTATAAGCACTTTTATCTTGTCTTATTACACTAAAACAAGCCAGGACTATTAGCATTGTCAATGTTTAAAAGTTACATAAGATAAATAAGTAACAAAAGAGACTTTTTTCTATATAATCTTGAAAATGCTTCAATTCGGAAATTATAAGACTGAAATAACAATAAGTCTCGTTGAAGTTGCATCAAAGGCAGTGAAGTACTGCTGCAGAGTTAAGATTTTTTTCCACTCGGAGGGAAGGGTAACAAGCATTGGCATAGCCAATAGGTCTCGCCTTTGGGACCTTATAAGTGTTTAGTTATCCAGCACAATATCCTTGGTGCAACAACATCAAGTGTTGTGCATGGATAAACACTTATAAGGTCCCAAAGGCGAGAACTATTGGCTATGCCAATGCTTGTTTAGTATTATATGCAAGCCATAGTTGCTGCTTATTTATCTTATGCAACTAACAACCATTGACAAATCCAATAGTCCTAACTTGTTGTAGGTATGATGTTACTTATTGTATCATATATCGGTTGCAATGACAGAAACATCAAAATACAAGTTGGGCGGCACACTATACTAAACTCAGATTTTTAGCTTATGTGTTTTTCAGCCATGCCCTTTATTACATTGGCCACGCCCCTTCGAGAGACCCCCCAGATTTTTTCATCCCCCTTATAGCACTGCACTCACCCCCATCTCAACGCAGCCCCATAGGAAGATCAGCAAGAGTGGAGTCTCACCGCTTCGCACACCCGCAATCATAGTGCCCAAAAGCAATAAGATAACCCGCACTGAGAGCACACAAAGCGAACATGGAGAGAACAAATCACAGGGAGGTAATGCTCTTACCCAAGCCTCCTTAACGCAGCCCTACAGTGAACGTGCAGGCCCGACACAGCGGTGAGTCACATATCGCGTTTCGGCCCACCCAGGCATAGTGCCCCAGGCAACAAGAAACCTGCAGTGAAAGAAGATTGGAATCAATCCTTCATTGTTAGCGCATACCGTAACCTTCCCCTTCCTGCATCATAGAAGGTGTGTGCCCATAGTGAGCAAACAGCCCAACACTGGGTCTGAGACCTACCATGATTTAAATCATCAAAATTACACTGCAGTGATTCACTGTCCCACTCACCCATACATCACACTTCATAGCGCCAGAAATGATAGGAAAACCAACATTAAAAAAACATGTAAACTCAGCTATCAGAAGCAATCCTGTAAAGCAGATGCATACTATAGGCATCATATCCCTGCTCCATAGAAGGTGTGCGGCCCAAATACCGGTGCAAGGCCTATCTCGCCATAAAAGCCCAGCTCAGGAGGTTCTGCGAGATAGCGCCGCTTTAACTCCTTATTCCGCACGCCTGTCTCTCTCAGCATTTAGAAAACACGACCCGCCATGCTACGTGTAATAACTCCACTTGGCTGTGAGGCATCCAGTGACTGCCGTTGAAGGCGCAGACAGCCCAGTCCTGCAGTGCCCACCCCAGGGTCCCTGCCCATGTTTGCAGTCTCCAGCACCCTGCTGCAGCACTACAGGCAGGCGAGGGGTCAGGGGCTCCCACTGTGACAAGCTGTTGTCTGGCCGGACCGAGGCTGGCAGTCACTCCCAGCACACGTAAGAGGACCGTCATCGCGTCTGGAAGGTCTGCTGACCACCGCCCGCCGCAGACAGACCCCGGCTCTGACCAGAGCTTTCTGTGCATTGATTGATGGGGAGCTGCTGCCTTTATCCGCCCTGTCCTGCGAGAGTCGCATTATTCAACAGGGTCACTTGTTTACAAATGTTGTTCTTGGAGTCAATGTGGGGCCAGACTGGGGTTAATGAGGTGGCTGCTGCACAAACAATTAAATGTATTGAGGCATATTGAGTTTTAAGAGTGAGCCCTGTGTGCATACTTTAAAGTTATGCGCAGTGCTTAATTTGTAAAATATCACATGCCAGGGCTCCGACCAGGAGGCCACTGCAGCTTGCACCACCCATTGCTCTTCTTATTGTTACCAAAACAACTAGTAACCATCTCTTTCGCATGTGAATGCAACATTTCAGATTATTCCAGGTCCCCAAAGCTAAAGGTATGACCAATCTGAATGTATATTGTATTCCTAAACAATGTTTGGTCTGCTCATCTCTTAATTAGATGAGCAGCACCACCTTGTGGTGGACTAAATATGGTGTTGACAATTAGGTGCCGGTGCCGAGCACTGGAAACTCATTAGGTACCGGTGCTGAGCACCGGAAAGCACCGGCTCAGCTAGGAAGTACAAAACTATTGTGCCAGGTCGAACGACTATGGCTGACGTGGCTGTGGTGCCCTGCTGGTCAACCCCAGTGATTTTCTCGAGGACTGTCTCTGTGTCTCTCACTATGGGCGGTTCGTGGCAGGGCACGGGTGACTGTAACCTTTCTCTGCACCACCGTGTGTGCTACACTATAAAAACAGCAGCAATGGCTTAGTTCCACAGGCCTTAGAGGGAGCATTGTTCCTCCCTCAGCTCTTGTGTGGACAATACGTGTGCTCTGCTTCCCATGGGGGTGACTCTGGAGGGCGCCCTCATGCTGGAGCTCATCGGGAAATGACCAGTACGGACCCCTATTCAGCCGGACAGTGACCTCAATGGACTGCTTATCTGGCCATTGTCCATGAAACAGTGCGACCATTTGGTTGCACGATCCCCGAATAGGTCAGATAACAAGGAACTAACTGAAGACTACGTGCATGCACGTCACGCTAAGATAACAGCTCACTTTAACAAGCGCGTTCCTCGTGCTACAAGGAGGCAGCAGGGGGAGGGGCGGGAGGAGGGGGCGAGTGAAAGCAATTCACTTGTGGGAGCGTGAAGCGCTAGGAGCGATAATTGCTCCCATATGGCGCTGCGCGCTCCCGCAAGTGAATAGCCACACATGCACGTGTTGCCATTGAAGGCATTGGAACGCATGCACGTTTTTGACTGAAAAGCCTAAGTGACCCCAAAAGGTCTTTTTGCCTTTGCAGCGCATGCACGCTGCGTAGGCGAGACCTAAAAATTACGAGTCTGATAGGGACCGCCTCAGCAACTGATTTTTAAAACTGCTGGTGCTGAGCACCGACAGGACCTGGCCCACTTAAAGCCCTGCCCTTATTGCTTAAAAGATTCATAATTCCTTGAAGGTAGGTGTGGATATTAGCTGGGCCCGAGTATTTAAGGTGGGATATCAATAATGGCATTAATACCCCAAAACAGGGATCTATGTCCAGGGAAGTGTTGGACAGAGTCATGTAAGGCATGGGCACAGTGGGCAATGGCCCACGGCCCCCACCTTTCATGGGGCCAGTGTGAAAGTGAACTTTCTCACTATCTCACTTCTGTTTATTCTCATATGCTTTAACGTGAAAGTTAATATTTTTTGTTATTATGGTGCTTGCATTAATAGAAAGTGTGTAATATAATTCAAAGTTGTAACGAACGGGCCCTAATATATTTTTTTTGCCCCGGCCCCCAAAATACTTATGAAACAGGAGCTGGTGGCTATTTTAATTCCAAAAAGATGGATTAATTAGTGGCAAAAGGTCAGTTGGTACCAGTTGCAAATATCTCCATATTTCAAGTTGAGAAAAACATGAAAATAGCTGGGACCGGGACAAAAAGCTCCTCATCAAAAATGGAGCAAACATCACAAAAGAGGATCGTACACACAAAACTGAAACGATATGCAACCAGCGGTCGAAGTGCATAAATAAAGTAAGGGAACAGTGATGCTGTGCACAATGGGGGCAGTGCTAGTATGTGTGGGGGCGGAGTCATAGGCATAGCACAAAAACCATAATATTCTGCACCTTTTGTGGTCTTTCATCTTCAGGTATGTATATATAAAATAACACACAGCTTAAATGTAAAATAAATGTAAGTTAAGTTAATCATTGGGAATGCATTATTGTACTTTAGGAAATTTCTATTAGTTATTGTATTGCAGATGCCTGTATCTATAACCAGACAGCCACAGAATTTAATTCGGATTGGAGCAGTGAAGAATAGTTAGGAGAGTAATACAGGCCCCTGCAGCCCCTTCAGTGCAGGGGCCTGTGTTATGCACCTTTAAAAAGCAAACACTTCACAGCTCAGCTGGTAACTCGTTCCCAATACCACTAAAAAAAAAATCTGTGTCATCAGGTAGTGACATGTGATTTCATTAAAGCCAATTCCAGCTTCCAAACTCCCTTTACATTTAAAGATTGACCTGTTGTACACGTTTACATTTGTTTCAGGTAAGTAGGCACCCTTCCAAGAAGGCTTGTTTAGCTGCCTGCCCACCTTCGGTTTCACAGCACAGGTGACCCCCTGCCTTACACTGCAGTTGAAGCATTTCAACTCTCGCAATTAACTGTCCGGGGAAAGTTATATTTTTAAAGAAAGTAGGGGAACTCTTTTCCTTCGATTAAAAAAGTATGGGCAAGATCTCTTTGTTCTCAGATTAACCAATGGGCAAAGTTCTAAGAGTGAAGTGTCTGTAGTGCAATAACATAACAAAATCTCTGTCTTTGACATATTTATTTTATACTCTCCCATCGCCTGAAATTGATGGAAAAAAATAAAAACTGAAAGGGCCAGGCCAATAAATTCTAGACCTGTTCTTGTGTCACACTCCAATGGTTCTTTTTTGCAGCATGAACATGTAAAGGGGAGACAAATTGTTAGGAAAACAGTCAATTAGCCAACAATTCTCCTTGATACATTATAACCCACAGACAACTACTTAAGTTTAGTTAGTTTATTACAAAGCAAAAAATAACTGGACATAGAGACACCTCAACACGGGGGTATAGAAATACAAAAGAATTAGCATGAAACCAAATCTGCACATCCAATTTAGACGGTGCCACATGAGCAAAACAATTAATTCAAGAAGTAGGATACAGAAAATCAGGAAGCATGAGTTCAAATTTCCCTGCATGGAGGGTTGGTGAGTGAAAACCATTAATTCTATCCCATCTCTAATGCTAAGGTGACATCCCTACATAAGTATTTTTAAGAGGAAAGTAAAAGGTGTCATTGCGTGGAGTCTTCCTAAGAAGTGTCTCCATCATCAATGGGTCAAGTACCATAAAGCCACTATCACAAAGATAGAGCTTGCTTTGAAATGCTCTCTGTCTGAAGGCAAAGAAGAAGTGGGGCTCTCTCCCTAGTTCCAACAAACAGTTATCCACAGGCAGAGTTCACATAGTGCACCGTGCTCATGCCAGCCACTCATCCGGTCTTGAATGTACTTTCCCCCATGTCTCCATGTCCCTTCCTCGCAACATTTCGTCCCTTGTTACCAGACCTTCTCCTGTGTGAATCGTAATGACCTTCCTTTATCGACTCAAGTCACATGATTGTAACTTTTTTTCTCCTAGCCTAGCTAGCAAAACAAAGGCATTATTCTGCCTAAAAGAG
Source organism: Lissotriton vulgaris (assembly GCF_964263255.1). Classification (NCBI taxonomy): domain Eukaryota; kingdom Metazoa; phylum Chordata; class Amphibia; order Caudata; family Salamandridae; genus Lissotriton; species Lissotriton vulgaris. The sequence continues at coordinate 5,702 of NW_028248812.1, forward strand.
TGCTTCTTCATCTGCAATACAAAAACGTGAGAAAGAACAGATTCCATAGCACACATGAAATTTAACTATGAATTCTAAAGCAATAGTTGTCAGGGACTTGCATTTCGGGCCTACGATTTCAACTAACATAAGAGTCCGCCATGTAAGCTTTACGAATTCACATAAACATTAATTACATTTCAACTAATGCATTTGTTTACCAATGTACAAAATGTCACAATTAATAAACACATTTAGTACATGAGTTTTTGTCAGTTTCACAACACGAGTTCTCCATGTTACCGTTTCTGCTAGTTACATTCATTTTCCTACGTTAATTCTCCACAACACTTGTCATTAACTTAAAATACGTCAAGTATTTATACTAATATATTTCACAATTCTAACACTTCACATTTACACAGTTGCAAGATTATATGCGGATGTGCTCTACATGTAATTATGATGCACCCCACAAATGAAATAAGATTTCCGCTCCATCAAAACCTTGTGCTGATTCTCCAAATTGAGTTTTTAAAAAAAGTATGATATCATCCACATACTGCTTGATTTGATACATCTCATCAATAAGGCGATTCATTGACATATCATTCCTGTCTTGTTCCCAGTTTTACTGTGCACATCCCAATATCAGTAGACTTCACAACCAGACGAGCCCTTGCCCCTTCATATAAAGTGGATAACATCTTAATAACCTTAGGTAGAAATCAAAATGTTTTAAAATATACAAAAAAGACTCTCCCAATTTATGTTTGAAGACCTTTCCAGTGTACAATAAAACAATCTGGGCTGGTATCTGCTTATTATTTAAAAAATCTAATGCAACAAATAAATAAATTGTGTTGGTGGATAGATGTCTGTCATCTATGAAACCATTTGATATTTGTTTATTAACCGTCCAACAATTTGATTCATTCTATTTATCAGCAGTTTCATTATTATTTTATAATCTGTATTTAGAAGACTAATTGGCCTATAGGAATTTAAACTACCAGGGTCCTAATCTTTTTTAAGAAACCTTAACTCTACAACAGTGTCAAAAGATGGGGAATATATATCCCTCCCTGTAGTATGTGGTTTCCAAGCCTCAAAATGTATTGATTCAGGATTTTTTTAAAACTGCTGGAAAACCATCTTTTCTGCATGCTTTCCCATTAGCTAAAGATGTCACCACTTCATCAACGTTTTCCAATGTAAATGGCTTAATCAGAGCTTCAACTGGGGGTTGACTAATGTTGGAATTGGATAGTGTAACAAAGTATGATTGTAGTCATGCGGTAAATCCAAGTAGAGGTTTATTTATAAGTTACAGGATCATAGTTGTTGGTTACAAGCAGAATGATGGTTGGTTCGAGATCAATTCAAGCTAGTTCATGGCCCCACCAGGAGCTGCATCTTCACAGCTCAGCCCACTCACACCAACAGTCACTCTTCCAGTCCACCAGGCATACCAACATTCCACACTGTCATCAAGCATTCCAAGGTTCCATACATGCACACATGCAAACTGGCTGAGCTGCTGTAAATGTAAACACAACAGATAGCTATCCAAAAATTGTTGCAGTTTCGAAATATCCACTTTTTGCCAAAAGCTGTAGATTTTTTCGTGGTGCTGAAGGGCCATATCATGAATGATTTTACAATCTGTAATTTGAGTATTTATTTCTGGGTTATGAAGTGACATAGTTGTGTTTTTAGCTGATCTTTCCTGCATCTGCCAGGCTAAAAATCACCCTGAATACTCGCTCTCTTCATATACTTTCTACATGGGCCAGATGTAGGTAAGTATATTTTACCGATTCATAAATACCGAATTTTACCGATTCAGTATTTATGAATCGGTAAAATAGAAGGGGGGAGATTTAGGTAGAATCGGTAATTGAATTACCGATTCTGTAAGAATCGGTATTTACCTAATCGGTAAATACCGATTCGGTAATGCCCATTGATTCCTATGGGCATTGGAGCCCATAGGAATCAATGGGCATTACCGAAACGGTATTTACCGATTCGGTAAATACCGAATGTTGCAAGGGTGCAGGGGGTGTCACTTTGACACCCTCTGGCACCCCGGATTCAGGCACGTGTGACATGTGGCACACAGACATGCCCTAAGGGCATGTCTGTCTGTCACATGGCATAGGTGTGCATGCACACATGTGCATGCACACCTGGAATCGGTATTTTACCACCCAATTGGATTGGGTGGTAAAATACCGATTCGTAAGGCCTTTGGGACTCATAAGAGTCCCACCTACATCTGAAAATTACCGAATCAGTAAAAATACTGATTTGGTATTTTACTGATTCGGTAAATTTACCGATTCGGTAAATATACCGAATCGGTAAAATAGGGCCCCTACATGCCAAATACTTAATACCGGTCGGTAACGGCCGAAATCGGCCATTACCGACCGGTATTTTGGCTCCTACATAGGCTTTACTAGACACATAATTCTGCTCATAATAATAATTTTGCTCCTTTGCTTATTTAATACTCTGTTGGTCAATGGCAGTCTTCTGTTGCAAATAAGCCTCATGCACCTTTTCTAACTGAAGCTCTAATTTGTTCTAAGGGTGATTGGTCACTATTCCAGGGGGGTTCACCTTTTCCAAAAACAAAGGATCTCTGGTGTGTAGTGTTGGATTTCTGTTTGAGGATCTCAGTGAGGCCATTATCCCTGAACAGGAATCCATGAGGGTGAGCAAGCATTTGAAAGTGGTAGCTCTCTCCTTTCCAACAGTGCCTCTGCTGTCAAAGATGGTGCCCGTTGGTGGTGTTGGGAAGGTAAGGGGACAATGGGGGGGTTGGGCTATATGGCCTGAGGTGCGGACCGCGATGCATTGCAATCTGCTGTGGCTGCATCTTCGGTGCATCAAAGATCAGCACGATCAAGCTCCAGGATGGGACAGGGGCTGTCACAGAAACTCTTCTGCATCAGTCACCAGTGAAACCTCAAGTGATGGAAGCCTCAGATGCAAGCATAAGAGGTTTCATATTTGGAAAGAAGAGGCCCCTGCATACAGATAACTTGCGAAGACTAGGGAAAAACGTCTATACATTTGAAAACCTACTTGAGCAAGGAATAGTTCATATAGCTCTGTGGGCATACACATTCACTAACCAACATGCAAGATTACATTTAGATCAGAGATAGACTCATGACCAGAAACAGTTTTTTCCTTTCCAGAATACATACTATATTTTTTTGTATTTTTTTGTATACGATATTAAAAAAGAAAGATATTAGGGTTAAAAAGTAATGAGAATATATTAAACATCTAGAGAGTGTCCCTAACATTCTATAATACATAAATCGATATGAATATAACATTTGATAAAGTTATTAAGTGTAATTGAAACATAGAGAGCTTAATTTTCAGTCAACAATTATTTTGTGATGTACAGCTGGAGACAAAAAAAACATGTTGAATTATTCTGTAGTTAAACACAGACATAAATCATATTGTATTGTAATTGTATTGTAATTGCATTTGTATAACGCTTACAACCCCTGACGAGGCGTCAAGGCGCTTTTTTTTGGCAAGTAGCATGCTACTCAGGGACCCATAGAGGATTAGAGTTGAATTAGTATAAGTGAAACTTGCAAGTACATTTTAAGTGGTGGATAGGTTAGTCAGTTATTTGGATTCTGAAGGATAGCAGAAGGATAGAAGAGGATAAAAGGTTTGTATTTATATAGCGCTTGTTACCCTTGATGTGGTGTTGAAGCACTCTGCTCTGGAAACCCATAAAAGATTAGTGGTGAATTAGTATGGTGAAATATTAATGTAATTTGAGTGGTGGATATTAGTCAGTTATTTGGAGCGAGAAGGATAGCAGAGGGATGGAAGGGGAAGAAAGGTTTGCATTCATATAGCACTTGTTACCCCTCGTGGGTGTTGAAGCGCTTTTCTGGCGAGTAGCATGCTACTCCGGAACCCATAAAGGATTAGTGTTGAAAATTAGTATAGTGAAATATGAAGTAATTTGAGTGGTGGATATGTCATTCAGTTATTTGGATAGAGAAGGGTAGGTGGCGGGATAGAAGACGAAAGAGGTTTGTATTTATATAGCTCTTGCTAACCCTGATGGGGTTTTGAAGCGTTTTTGTTGGCAAGTAGCACGCTACTCTGGAACCCATAAGAATTAGTGTTGATGCTGTTTGTTGTCAACTTTCAAACTCAATAAAATTGGTTGTCAAAAAAAAAAAGAATTAGTGTTGAATTTGTATGGCTATTGTAGATGACTTGACGGTGTAATAACTGACGGTGTAATAACTACGTGCGTTTCGGCAGAAGAGCCTTCGTCAGTAAGCCGTCACATCAATATCGATAAAAGCGTAGATATCGCCACAACTTGGTGGCAGAGATTATAGAGATGGGCCCAAATCTTCAGAAGGGTCTGTGATCAGAAACTCGGCCAAATTACGATGTTTGGCACTGCAAGGGTGACACCAATGAGAAGGGTGCCCTAGGATACTATAAGCAGCCACTGTGCACGTTGCGCTGGCAATGAACAGAGAGGTCGCTGCTTCCCAGAAATAAGAGGATGTCACAGTGCTGGGAGGAGGCAGAGTGGAATTTAACAACCTGGTAGCACACCCTAGGATTAGCGTATGTGAAATTGGCCGTTCCAGTGGAGGCAGAATCACCCCCTCTGATGGGGACCCAATGTACAAAAACAGGCTTCGGCTGGTACATCTAAACCGATGTGACCACTAGGCGAAATATCACAAGCATAAGAGGTTTCCCCACAAACCCCAGGAGGACAAGACGTTCATGTCCTTCACACTACTGCCCCAGCTCTCTGCATGAAAGCGGTTAAGCAGTGTTCGCGTTGAATGATATGGATACTGTCAGGTTTGCAATCATAGTTTTGGTGGTTGCTGCGCAGAGATCAGGGGGCATATCGCAAAACGTGAGCAATGGAAGAAGTGAGCAATGGAAGGGCTAAGTTGACACCACAGTTATTGGCTGAGTTGTCTCTTTAACAGTTGCAGAACTGGAGCAGAGCACAGTGTAAATGATTGCTTGTTCAGGAATTCGAAAGAAATGAGTTGCTTTTGGGTTTAATATAGCAGCATTTGCTGACATGCCTAAAGTAAAAAGTAAATAACAAGATATAACATAATTGCATTTATAAACAAACATAACACAATTAAACATAACAGGGCACATCACAACAAAATAGTCAAAACAGAAAGCCACACCAAATCACCTAAAACACAGCGCATTGCAAAAATGCAGCACAAAAACTCATTGGCACATACAACAAAAGAACGAACACCAAATTGCCACACAACAAATATGGATAAAGGTCACACATTACCAACTCTAAAATCCTGCTTTCATAATATGGTAGTAAAAGGTGTTTGCACAAAGAACTCTCTTAAGTTATCACCAAGGACACAGAATAGCACAGTCAACAAAAAAAACCTTGTGTAAGAATCCCTTACTTTCTTTATTTCAATTTCATAATTACTACAAATATTCTGGGATGCTCCTTCACAAACAGAAACCACCTGGATGTCCCAATCAGACAACGTTATCGTTGACACTCTCCTGCTGTAAAGCTTGGCCATCTTATGAGCAGGTGGAGACCCTAAAAAGTGAGGGGGAGTTGGCCATAACTTTAAGGAAATATTGTTTTTGGACGATGAAAAAGAGGAGTTGGTCCTTCATGACTCTGAGTTTACATCTATGTAGAAATAGCCCGCAAATACCCTATGCTTCATATTCTAATTTGTCTTCCTCTATAACATGATAGGACATTTGGAGATGAGTTAGCTGATGTGTATCCCTTGTCTCTGATTGGCACAGAGAAAACAGTAATAATAGGTAAGTTTCACATTCCCATGACTGACACAGTTTATGACACGGTGACGGGATCATCAATAACATTATCTTGGCTTCAGATAGCTCATTGACTTACCAATTTACTCAAGAGGACATGTGCTAGATCTCAAGTATAGCTGTTAACTAGTTCCATCCACTTATGCATCACATTCTAGCTCCATTGACCAGGGATGACCTACATTGCTGGTTCAGGTAACTATTATTGTGACAAACACAGTAGAAAGAAACCTACCCAAGTCAGCTGCCACAATAATTATATCACATCTAGAAGTCAATTCAATGCTTTCCTGGCCAAGAGCAGAGCCCTTCTCATTTAGTGGCAGAGAACATTGATTTGCCATCACAAAAAACAATGCCCAAATTCTCTTGAGGAGAACTGGTGACATATAGAGCTGAAAGCTTTATAGCAGAATAAAGCTGAATAGAAATAATGTGAACTAATACATATATTGCCACCTACATAGCCAAATAGAAACAGTCAGCACGTTTATCCCAGTTCTCCTTTGGTTCCAAGCAGTCAAAGCCACACTACACATGATACAATTCCTCACTTAGCTTTGACATGTACACACACATGCATACATGTCATGTCTAAACTGCACAGAGCACCTTGCCCCAATTGCACACAGCAGCTGACCTTATTTTATAAAGTAGGAACTGGAGGTTGAATTTCAAATCTATTTCAAATAGAGCAGTACAGTGGGCAAGGTTCCATTAGGTGTCCCAAGTCACAGTAAAGCAGAGATTTAAAAGGCAGAAACTGGGGGACTCCATGAGTAGAGCCCAGATCCCTTACAGTAGCCCTCCAGCTTGGAAATAGGACAAAACTAACCTACAGAATGTTTTTTTCCATTCCAGTTGTCATAAAGAACAGTTAATTCTGCCCATATAAAAAGTTCACCAGTTGACTCCACCTCAAGGAACTCTAGTCTGGAATCGGTACACCTTGGACCACCCACTAGACCTAACTACACTCTCTCTCTGTTATGTCATGTTATGCTATATACAAATTATTGTTCCCAAGCACAACACAAATACATTTCTTTAGAGTATATCGATCCAGAGAGAAAAGCAGTCCAAGAATAAACCTGATTTTCAGAAATTATGAATTCTTTTATTTTTCTTTCTTTTTTCTTCACAATTGCAGAGATGCCAAAGAGTGATGCTTCTTGTTGATAAGTTGATTGAAATCACAAATAATGTAGCCAGAAAGCCGACACGTGTTTCGTCTCGGGGAACAATCACCCAATAACTTCACCAGGGCACAATTAATATTCACGATAGAATTCACCACATTCCAGGTATAACCTGTCTGTGGTCCCATACAGCATGAGACTAAGTAAAATTGATTTTCCTCTTATAGGTCATGTATCATTCAGTCGTATATTTGAGTATTTGACAAATGTCTCAAAAGAACTATAGGTCAGGTCCTGTCCAGAGGGAAATAGCTTCAATTCTGGGAGAGTACTCCCAGATGGGAATCTATTTCCTTCTGGACTGGACCTGACCTATAGTTATTTTGAGACATTTGCCAAATACTCGAATATACGACTGAATGATACGTGACCTATACGAGGAAAATCAATTTCCTTAGTCTCATGCTGTATGGGACCACAGACAGGTTATACCTGGAATGTGGTGAATTCTATCGTGAATATTAATTGTGCCCTGGTGAAGTCATTGGGTGATTGTTCCCCGAGACGAAACACGTGTCGGCTTTCTGGCTACATTATTTGTGATTTCAATCAACTTATCAACAAGAAGCATCACTCTTTGGCATCTCTGCAATTGTAAAGAAAAAAGAAAGAAAAAGAAAAGAATTCATAATTTCTGAAAATCAGATATATTCTTGGACTGCTTTTCTCTCTGAATCGATATACTCTAAAACCCTTTATTTGTGTTGTGCTCGGGAACAATAATTTGTTTATTGCTTATTCTCTGTGTTTCACACAGAGGATTATTTGGAACGTTGGTGGCCGTTGCTTTTTGTTCCCTGGAGCAATCTGTTATGGGTTCTGTTACTAGTGTATTGGCTTTGAGCAAGGTATAACCTAGCCACGCTTCGCAGTTCATCAATGTTATGTTATATGATGTTAGTTAAGTTATGCTGATTTGTAGAGCGCACAATCATGCGTGGGAGCATCCTGGAGCTGAGCAGGTATGAATTTAGCCAAACCTATGGCCTGGTGGAACTGCTCAAAAAGCCAGATCTTCAGCTTCTTGCAGGATTCAAGCAGTGAGGAGGAGGCTCTTATGTGTAGTGGTAGGTTCTTCCATGATTTAGAATCCATTTATGAGAAGGCTTGACTGCCGTATCTGGTTTTCCATATGTCTGAGATGTGTGCAAGTAGGAGGCCAGAAGGGAGGTGACTGGAAAGTCTGTGAAAGCAGATGCAATTGTTGAGGTCTGCTGAGCCAGTGTTGTGTTGTGCCTAGAAAGTGTAGGTGAGGAGTTTGAATACCGCTTGTTTGTGTTTGGTGAGCCAGTAGAACGCCTTCAGGTGTGCTGTGATGTGAGTAAAGAGTGGAAGGTTGAGACTGATTCTGGCCACTGTGTTCTGAATAGTCTGCAGCCTTCTGGTGAGTTTTTTATTGATCCCGGCATAGACGGTGTTCCCCTAGTCCAGCTTACTTGTGATGAGGGCATGCGTAATGGTTTTCTGGGTGCTGATTGGGAACCATTTGAATATCTTCTTCAGCATCTTCAGGGAATGGAAGCACGAGGTGGTAAGGGTATTGACTTGGGTGGTCATGTTGAGTTTGAGGTTAATGCTGATCCTGAAGTTATAGGCATGGGTGCTGGGGATGGGTGTCTGTCTTAGCTCTGTTGACCACCAGGTGGAGTCATACAGTGAAGTGTTCTTTACGAAGATCACAATTTTGGTCTTTCAGCTTTAGACAGTTCATCTTTATTCAGTTGGCGACCTTAGCATCTGAGGAACCCAGACTGCATTAAGAACCACAACAGTTCGCAGTATGCATTGAGCATAAAAATTGCCTCCAAGACAACAACAGGTCTGTGACCTTCTCTGCTTCTGTTCACACAACTCTACTCTTCTATTGCATGGAGTTGAGCTGACTAAGCCTCATTCTGGGAAGAGTCCGGTGCCTTAGCACAAGTACTGTAAAGCCAGACACTCATCAAACCTTTACCCCTTTGGAAAAAATTCAAAATCAGTACCCTCATTAGGGCCTACTCACCTCCATTGGGAAAGAAACAAGGCACATGCAGATTCCTCACAGCTGTACAGATATTGGCAAAACTGCACCGACAATCAAGAAATGGCGTAATCTTTCAGCATAATGTGCTTTAAGTCTATACAGAACTAGATACAAAGCATGAATGCCCTGCGTCCCCACTTTTCGCTGACATCATCAAGAAGTCACTTCCTTGTGAATGTAAATGTATTGCGACTTATATAGCGCACGTATCACCCGAAGGCATCAAGGCGCTTGCCTTGGGAACCCGTACTGGCTTTTCCCTGTGATATAACCCCTACTGGGCATCCCCAAGGTGAAAGCCAGGCATCCCACAGCAGGTGGGCCGCCGTAGTGGAGATTAAGCAGCTATTGCCCAGAGTTGCAGCGTGGGACCCCATGATTAGAATAGGCACCGAGGCGAGAATTATCGAGTCCGTGGACATTTTTGGGTTCAGGACCCTGCCGCGTCGGGAATTGAACCCTGGTCCCGGGCCAGACCTCTGCATCAGGGTCTGCCGCTCTAATCAGTGAGCCACACTTCTCCACTTTCCTTTCAATCAATTATAGCCTTTAGGTAAGAGGAACACACCACTCTCCATTTTGCTGTCAGGGCCAACCCACCTCAAATATGCAGTTGCAGGCCCCAGTGGAACTATACATCCTCACTCTCAGCACAAAAGCTGGAGCCTCTTGCAGCCACGATCCTATTGGGGGAGGAGGACTGGTCTCTTCTACTGAAAGGACAAACCTCGCTGTCTCTTTGCTAACACCTTCAGAGGCGCCACCCCTGGGCCTTGATCAGGTTTGCCTCTGAAGCATCAGATTACAACACCATCTCTTCAGCAGTCAGGCCAGTCAAATACGACATTAGTAGTGTCATGGAGGATTGATGTCTCCCATCTCCAGACCATTCAGCAGACTCTCACTGGCATCCTCCCCACTGGGAACCACCTCCAGGTCACTGACTTGTTTCTTTTCTGAGAGACCATTGTGGAGTAACCTCAACTCAGCTGTCATGCTAAGGCCAACCACCACACAGCATTGTCAGAAAGGTTTATGTCTTCCATCTGGAGGCCAACCAATTCCCTCCTATGGACAGTCTCCCAAAGGAAACTACCTGAACCCAATGTCTCACCTAACCCCTATCTGAACAAGGTCCAGGTTCCCCATGCATGGACTTGTAAGACCAACTGGATCAGTGGGGATTGCCTCTGATCACTGTGTAGGCTCCACCTGGCACACCCCATCCTCTAGCATCTCTTTTGTTTCCAAACAAGCAAGTTGGGGACACACCAGGACACTACAGTTCCCTCAGTCGAATTTGACAGGCACACACTGATTCATCCATAATGTAACAACACTTACATGGCGGAGAAAGAGGCTTATTAGTAAGTAATTGCAGAATTTGTGTTTGTTATTGAAGGTAAGCATTGCGACAATATTATCATGGTTGGGCTGCCCATACAGGTCACAGGGAACTCCAATCCAGAAAGAGTTACTTTTCAGGATGGGATGGTTTGAGAGAATTGGCATTGATTAAGATCTGAAAGCTAGAAGATAAAGCTACATGGTTCACTATTGTGGAGAAGTACCGCTTGTGAGTACTGTACCTAGCCCTAGTGTTTTGAAATTGTACATGCGTTTTCTTCAAAACTGCAGATAATTCTACTAGATTTTTTGTTAGTATATGTGAAAATGACTTTGGTCATTTTTCAAAATGAAATTATTCTTGGAGAAAAATTCCTTTCCCAGTTCTCAACTTTAACAGAATAAGTGTTGGGCCCAAGGTTTTGCTTAGAAGACCGCGACCATCGCTATTGATGGTTGGGGCACAATACCAAGGTCGCAGGCATAGTCTTGATTCCACCCCATGCCTCTTTAATCCATGAACATACGCTCCTTGCCCGCTATGTCACGATTACAAGTTTTTTTTTAATTTCCTTTTGTTACGGATTTTCCACCTTTCTCTTCATCCTTCTTTCCCTCTTTTGTGTTTCCCTCTCTCTTGCTTTGCTTCAAAGTCTTCTGAGAAAAAAGAGTGACAGTGGCCCCACCGGGAACAACTGATTCTAATTAAAAACCGTCCTTCCCTACCCAACCCTCTTAGAATGTTTGGGTCTTGCTAGACACGCCCAGGTACAATGCAATAGGGTCTTTCCTTCACTCATTTTTTCAGCCACTCCTAAACATTTCTTTTACGTTTTTGCACACAATATTCAATCTTTCTTCAGTGCCGTTTGACTGTTTGTCTCAATGAGAGCTTTTCAAGTAGCAGGGTGTTTACAATACTTTTGGAATATTTGGCTTATGTGTGTTTTGGCTACAGATGCATGTTGTATTTATTTTATTTTATTTGAAGAGTTTTTTTTTTTAAAGTTTTTGGAAACCTTTATTGTGCAACAAAAGCTTACAGGTACGGGCCCACAACCATGCAGGCCGGCAGCGAAATCAAGTAATAGCACATAAGGCAAAATCAAAACAGCTCAGCAGTCCCTGAGACGAGGGCAGCAATTATACGATGCATTACATACTGGAGAAGGTGGGACCACTGAGTACAGGATAAGTGAGGTTAATTTTAAAGTTATAGGTAGGAAGGATCAGACGCAGTCACTTCATCGAGAACACATGGCGGGCAATGATCCCAGTGAGTCAGCAACAAACCAGGCAATAATTAGAGGAGCATCAGAAGAACTTGAGGATAAGGGCAAACAGTACAATACACACTGGTCAGTACCCGCCGCAGGTACGTGAAACATCTTGACTGACAGTAGTGGAGAGACCAACAGCCGTAACAATAAGCAACGCTACACCTAACCACCAAACTGACCCAAAGAAAAAAGGAAAAAGGGAGAAGAGTCAAGAGAGAAAGGAGAAAAATAAGGCCCATAGAACCAAGATGAAACAAAAGACCCACCCCCAAACCCCCCACCCAGCACGCATGCAGAGGCTACGGCCTACCCCCCCCTAGCAGTGTGCCTGTCGCCCAAAACCGAGTCCTGAAATATAGACTCAGAGTAGAGAAAAGGGAAAGGAAAAAAGAAAGAAAGAGAAGGGAGAAAAATAAACCAAAAACTAATGGGAGAGGAGACATGTAATCAAAACGATCTACTCCCACCACCCACCTGTGCACAATTTAAACCCACGAGAAGAGGTAGTCGCTACAAAGTCAAATACAGGAACATGATGAGGAAGCGATCATACTTGTACAATCGAAAGTACGCCATTTATCCATGCACGAAGTAATAGTCCGCCGATGTAAAGTGTCTCAACCCTGTCCTTGTCTGTCCAGGACCAGAGACGCGGAGTGCACATTGAACCAGAAGCGGACGGGCCAGGAGAGAAAAGCAAGAACTCCAGGCCACAACACACGGCACCAGTCATGATGGCCTCGGATCGGGCCAGCAAGAAGAAGCAACAGCACCAGCAGGTTCCACGAGCAACGCCCCGTCGACCAAGAAGGGGCACGTGCTCCACTAGTACGAACATCAGGTCCCGGCTCAGCAGGGCAAGGCGAGCAATCATGGGAATCACGGCAAAGCAGGCCCGGACGGACCCCGGTCGGAGTCCCTCCGTCATTTCCACTCCTTGGAATCGCTCTCGACAAAGTAGAGCAACGGGCACCCAGACCTCCAGACAAGCGACGGCCGTAATCTCATCAACCTCCGGGAAGGTCCGTGCAGCACAGTCCAGCGGTTGGTCCGCACACACGGGGAGCGGCTCAGCGAGCACGTCAAGAAAAACATCGTCCGGCCTGGTGGTGTTCAACATCATGGACTCACGCCAGGAACTCAAGGCAGCGAGGACGTCGCCGATCGTAGGATCACCCCTACAGTATTCAGCAAACGTGCCGTGCGACAGGCCAGTGTCCCCGTCATCGACGGGTCTAGGATATAGGTCGCTGGCCGCCATCTTGTCAGCACGGCGGGGCCGCTGTACACTCCAGCCCCGATCCGGTTGCCAGCGGGGTCCAGCGAGAGCCAGCCGGGGACAGTCAACCGCACCAGCGATGCGGAGAGGCGGGCCACCAAGGTGTTGGAGGTAGTCGGCGCCTCTGGCCCATGGGCGCCGACCACCGAGTCCGGGCGGAGGGTTTCAAAATGGCCGGCTGAGACACAAAGGGGAGACGCGTCTCCCATGCAGTCAACCCCCGTCCGTGGGATGCGGCACCCCACCACCAGGTCCCACCAGGCCCCGGGACCATCCAGCCGGGCCCGGTCAGTCATCACCGGTCCATCCGCACAGTGGCCTCTTCGGTCGACACCACTCCTCCACCAGGGGCCGGCGCAGGAACTTCGTTCCAGTCGGGGAGCCGCAGGCAAGTCCGGGCCCGTCCGCCTCGCGGGCTCTGAAGCGAACAAGGGCGCAGCTCAGGAACCGCAGCACCCAGGAGCATCCGGAGCAGACGGTAAGAATCAGCAATCTATCATGTTTCCATATAGCCACGAATACGTCTTCTCGGGGCAGGATACGGCACAGGATTAATAAAACAGGCTAGAAGGTCGACTGAGCCGAGCTACAACGCGACCATCATGGTCGCGAGCTAGGCTCCTCCCTATTTGAAGAGTTTTAAGTGTAACTATATAGGGCCCCCTGCTGCTAATGAGAAGTTCCTCTAGGTAAGGAAAGAATACATAGTGTAGATTCCTAGGGCAACTTCAATAACTATTATGTCCTAAGCCATCAAGTAAAATGAATATGGTGGTATGCACACCGCGTTTATTCTTTTTAATCTTTATTAATCTTTAAGCATTTTAGTCAGTTCGCGTGCAGAACTAGGTAGTGCCATGCCCTGAATGCACCTATTTTAAAGTACAGTCCTGTGGGGAGCGCCTGGTGGACGCTCCACTCCCAGACGCACTGCGCGTTTCTGGATTCCAAATCCAACCATTTTTTATCCTTTTCCACATTCTCCATATTCGTCATATTTTTGCGATAGTTTTACCATGTTTTCATTTTCATCGCTAGTTATTCCACAGTTCAATCAAATTGTATTTCAAAAACTTCACATATTCACACGTGCCAATCCAGGCCTCCTTGTAAATAGGGTCCAATACAACCAGTGGCTTAAAGCAGCATCTCTTTATTTCAACCCAATGCATTTCGGGCTATTTACAAGCCCTTCGTTAGGGGTAACTGCTTAAATGGACATCTTTTTCTCCTTACAGAGCAGCAAACATCAGGTTCTCACGCCTGTTACCTGGTAACAGTACCAGGCAGTTCGCGGACTCAAGCCAAGGCCTTGCTTCTCCATTCTCATGGGTGGTATGCACTTTTCCTATGTTTTTCCCATGCTTTAGAGTGTCATGTCAGTTCACGGATGCCCTTGTATCCCTGCCGGCTCTAGACAGCAAATGTTTTATTTAACTAAGATAACATGGTATTTGTCATTTGAATAGCTTTGTCAAAACAGTGCTCTATGTCTGAGATTCGAGGCATGAAAAAGATCTTCCTCACATCTAAGGAAAGAATTTAGGGTTCCCAGAGGCCTGTGCTCCTTATACATCAGTTATGGAAATGGCATGGGCATGAATAATCCTGAAAATTCTTGAAAGTTGAAGTTAATCCTCTCTCATCTATAAATAGGGGCTCATTTAAAGGACGTTGCTGTCAGGATATGTGCGAAAAATCAACAGATGTCCCCTTCTTCCTCGTCAAGTTCCTCTATGAACATTTGATGATCGCCCCCCTTACGTAGCTAAGGTTAGAACCCCCCTTACCACATGATATTGGGCTTGGGTTCCAGCACAATCTATTAAAAAAAACGGCATTTTTTTATCATGAATAGTACTCAATTTCGGGTGTTGCTTGCTCCACATGTTGCCTTCTGCGTATATCTACCTTTCCTTACCAGATTTTAATACACTTAAGTCCTATTTTCCCATCTGTCCTACTATCCCTATTGAGAATGATATAATGGCTTATGCATTGATATGCACATGTCTCACTAATGCTACAGCTTTTTTGTACTCTGTCACATCACACTGAGATCTTCTTCACTTGAGCCTTTGACTTTACTTCCTTTGTATAAAAAGGTACTGGGTTGATTCATATGTATTTACTCAATGTCCCTTAAATCAATTATTCATGAATGCTATTACTATTATTGCAACCTTGAAGAAGTTACGAATGTAACGAAACACCTGTCGGCTGTCATTTTTCTATTACACCGTGCTATTCTGTTCTTCCAGCAGCAAGAACTGGACATTGAAAAAATAACTGTATAAACATGAAATGTTTCTGAAAAAATATTTTTCTTGCATGAATATATGTACAGTATTGAATATATGAACAGTATGTATTGACTAAATGTCACACTGATTATTAAATTTGAGTGAACCCCAGTACAAATCCAAACATTGTCGTATCCTGTGATTTGAGCGATCGATAGAATGCATAGATCTTGTGTTTCGATTTAAAAAAATCAATGTTGAAGTAATATTGTTGAGTGCCAGGGTACATCTGTCTGTCTAAAGCAGGGGTCTCCAAACCGGTCCTGGAGGGCAGGATCCATGCCAGATTTTTTGGATATCCCCATTGAGATACATGTAGTAATTTTAAAAATCTGGCATGGATCCGGCCCTCCAGGACCGGTTTGGAGACCCCTGGTCTAAAGTTTAGCACTGCAATCTTTTCAGAGAACCTTGCATCAACACCCAAGGTAGCAGGGTGTTTCTGTTACCCTGATTGGCACCTAACCTAATTATTTTTCATACTTTGAATTTGCCACTACGCTGCCCACCTTCACACTTCTTTGTTCTACTGATGTGCAACTGTCTGTGCCACCACTACCCAAGTCTAGTTTATAATGTTTTGCTGATAGTTTACATATTACAGACAATTGCACTGGTAGAGCTACTTCTCTGGAATTTTGTATGTACTGTGATGTGCGGCAGGAAGGACAAGGGAACGAACCGGTTCGTAGCAAAGTTTTGGACATTGGCAGGTAACCAATTGAGTAAAGGAAGTTCTTGCTGACCCTCCTCACAAGGAGAGACAGGTCCTGAGAGGTAGAGGGTAACCTGAGATGGGAGTAGAAAAGAACATGGGCGTCGAAAAATGCCTCCTGGGGTGTTTGTATGCTAAACTTCGCTCGGATGTTGGGTTTGTGTAGTTGATTGTGCCTCAACTTAAGGGTCAACCGTCCTATGGGTAAACAGGTTATTTCACTGAACCGGATAACTGAAACTGGCACCAATTCCTGAAGTGGAACGTACCATAAACATTACTCATACTGTTGAAAACTTGCATTTTACCACTGTCTTTGGGGAAAGAGCAAGTGTTAGTTCGGCTACGTATGCAGTCAAGGCCAAACCCAATATATTCATATCAAACCGGGAGTGGTCTTTCGCTTAATAAGTTAGACCTGGCAGTGTGCAGCGGTGTACAGCCTACAGATCATGGTGTCTCAGGAGCCAAGTCTTTGTAAAGCACCCAGATGATGCATATTACATTAAAACTACTCGGCTGCAGTTTGGAGATATACAAATTGGCGGCTGCTGGAACAGGAATGGAAAGTATAGTCAGGCTAACAACCATAATAGATCAGGAAAGGCTGCTGACAGGATTCCTGCAGCACACCGTAATCAGAGGGTGAAGGAAATGCAGCACAGTTGTCTGAACAGGTAAATCTTGATTTGCAAACAATGGCTAGGCTTGTTCTAGGGGTGAGGATGATTCAAGACTAGATAGCTTTCTCCACATGTGTTAAAGGGATCCCACTGGGACCTCCCGGTCGAACATAAACAAATGTGAAAGTTCTTGTAGTCTCAGATGATCTGACCTGCATGCAGACTGGATTAGAGTGGCAAAATGTACAGAGCCACATGACAAAAGGGAGAAAGTACCAAACTCCAAGATTGCCAGATTGTCGAGATCTCGCCAGCATCCATTGGTCTGGGTCCGCACCAAATGACATACTTCCAGGTCTCAGGACAGCCACTCAATACAATACCTTCCTCTCTTCCACATACATATAAACAAAGGTAGAATCTTAAGGATTCATGGCTCCTCTGTGTGCCCTCCTTTGCCCAGGGTGTTTGCCAACGGTGAAGTGGTCCTGAGCCCTAGGAAAGAAGGCTTTCTAATCCATTGAAGGTGGTACCAACCTCAGGTAGCTACCCCAATAGAATGTGTTCTGAATGATTATGATCATGTCACAGGGTGTCTGATGTCGTATGATGTCAGGATACACTCTGGGCCATCTGTCCTGTCTGCATTCCAGGTTCATAGTTTGACTAGGCTATGGCTATCTCTGGGAGTTGCCCTGAAAGGTGACTGGGTTCCAATCTCCATACACAACAAACAGACCTACACTAGTCTCTTCTTCACCATTGACAATGCCAGAGATAGATAATGATCCATGGGGTACTTAGTCACAATCTCTTATGACCTTCAAGGCCAGAGGACAGTCTGGTTAGTATGCTTTGGGCTGCAGAGTCCAAGTGGAAATAACTATAGATGCAGGAAAAGTGTAGTTAGACAGAGCAGGCAGGGGTTGTGGAGAATGTTGACTCAGAAAGTGCCCTGGGGGACATTTTAGGAACCATACATAGGGTAGCATCATTCCAAAGTTTAAATATGGCAGCTAAAATCAACAATGTCTATTAAACAGTAATAGTCACTTCCAAGATACGACTGGATTAAATCTGGTTCTTAATGACAGCTCCTTACATGTGCAAACCCCATTTGCCACTAAGTGGCTAGTATTTGTAGTTGGTCAACTGGAAGTTCAAACTGGTGTAACTAAAAATGAAACAATAGGGACTGATTCCCCCAAATATTGTAAATTACACACACCCCAACAAATAGACTTAGGATTGAAATGTTGTTTTTGATTACCAGAATTAGGATGTGGGTAATTTTTAAAATCAGCTACCCCCTTACAAATGCAAGTATTCAGGTTTCCCATTGTTGTCACTGTAGGGTTAATATTGAGACTATGGCTGTTTCCAGTGGAGGGGGGCCAATTGAAATCTGATGAAGAGTCACATAATCATAGTTTTTGAGTACTCATATACATTAGCACTTTGTACCCTTTCTTGTTTTGTCCTTATTGAGAATGACCCTCCTCTTGAGTAAGGCCTAAACTATTTGCTTTTTAAATTTTTTTTTTTATTAACAAACTGATGAGGAAAGCATACCAATATACATATAAAAGAAAAATATAGATTGGTGCCGAAACAAAACTTATTTCGAATTCATTTTTCAATTCCCACTTGAAACACTTAAAGCCATAATTCATTTTGTTCATACAAAAGGTTAAACAGCTGAAATGTTACAAACTAATAACTAAAAAAAAAAAAAGAAAGAAAAAACAAACAAACAACCAAGCATCTAATAAGTATGCAGTGTTACAGGACGTGTACAAGCTTCAAATAAAGTTACCCCAAATTTTTTCAATTTTTTTTTAGTGAGCTAGCTCCTCTAAGTTTTGCCAGAGCTAGCTCCATGGAGTAAATTTCATTTACTAAAGACCACCATTCCCAGATATTAGGTGGTTTGGGGCAGATCCAGGCTCTAGCAACTCTTAGCTTGGCACAAGATAAAAGGATCGTCACCAGAGCTGGTTTGGGTTATGGAGACAAGATGTACATCAAGCAATACTGTTAGAGCGGTAATAGAAGGTAAATGAATCTTCTTGATTTCCAAAACTTTGTGTACTTCCCCCCAAAAGTCCCTCAGGGTAGGGCATGAGAACAGCATATGTTCCAAATCTACTGCATAAGCTGAGCATTTGGGACATTTAGTACGATCGCCATAGGTGTTATTGATGGACCACTTCGAGATCTTTTCCGGTGTGTAGTATAGCATACAAGTTGTTCTAAACTGTTGCAACCTTAGACTAGATGATCGTACTGAGTTGTTAATATTAGATAAAGAGCACGTTATCTGTTTTGATGTTATATTTGAGCCAATTTTACTGCTCCATTTCTCTGCTAGTTTTAAGCAGTCGTCATTTTTGAAGGCACAAAGGTGTCTGTAGGCTTCACTTATAACTGACTTATTTTTAGTTGTGTATAAACAATTCCAAATATCGCAGTCTGAAATATCATGGATTTGATTTTTCCGTATCAAAAAGTCATGTATTTGTAAATATTTAAACCTCATTGTTTCCGGCAAATTGTATAACATTTTAAGTGTATGAAAGTCTAAGAACCCTTGTGCGCTGTATAGGTTTTCCAAAACGTTAATTCCCTGAATAGACCATCTAAGGGCCATACCATCATTGAAGATTCCCGGAAAACCTGGGTTACCCCACAGCTGAAGTTTCGGGTGGTAGATGGAGGTCTTACAAAATGCTAATATATTAGCCCAGATCCTGACTATGTCCCTGGCAGTCTTAAATGTCACCCTTTTGAAGTAGTTAGGGTCATTTACACGAAATAAAAACATGTTTGAGTCAGATTTTAGCATAAATAAATGAAAAAAAAATGTGTCTTCACTATTAAGCAAAGACCGGAGACGCCTAATAAATGAAGACCAATAATATAACTTAACATCGGGGAAGTTGAGGCCACCCTGATCCGTGCTGTTCTTAAGAAGTTTCAGCGATCTTCTAGCTTTTTTGTACCCCCAAATAAAACTACTGAATATTCCATCCAGTTGCTTAAAAAAATAATTATTTAATGCTAGTGGGATGGAACGAAAAAGATACAAAAATTTGGGTAGCACCTTCATTTTAATTAGGTTGATTCTGCCAATTAGGTTCAGGGGTAGTCTATGCCAGTTCTTCAATATAGAGTGGTAGATTTAATCAATTCGTTATAATTAATATTGTTGATTTCCCGTATTTTAGACTTAATTTTGACGCCTAAGTATGTAGCGACTTTGCAAATCTCCGGGACCACTACCACTGGTGTATAATTATCTATAATTTGTGTCTTATTTATGTTTAGCTTATAGCCAGATACTTTCCCGAACTTACAAGTCTCTGTAGTAATCCCTTGCAGTGCCTCGATGACATCAGAAGAGTAGACGGCAATGTCATCAGCATATGCCGTGATTTTCAGTGCCTGTGCATTTGACTTAAACGGCACTATTCGAGATTGTGCCTGAAGAGCTTGTAAAAATGGCTCGAGTGAAAGGGCAAATAATAAGGGTGATAAGGGGCAGCCTTGACGGGTGCCCCGGGAAATCAAAAAATCTGCCGAGGTCAGCCCCCCATAACTTATACAGGCAGAAGAGTTGTCATACAGCGCCTGTATCCCCTTTAGAAAGTGCCCACTGAACCCCATGTTCGTCATAGCGTGCCAGAGGTAGTCCCACCCCACTCGGTCGAAAACCTTCTCGGCATCCAGCAAAATCATGCCGAGTGGGGTGGACTCTGTCTCAGCTATATCAAACGCTGTTATGGCCATATTAACGTGAGTGGTAGTGTCTCTCCCAGTCACAAACCCGTGTTGCTGCGGATTAACAATTTTGGGCATAAGGGGAGCCAACCTAGTTGCTAAAATTTTAGCAAATATTTTTGCGTCGGTATTAATCAGTGAAATGGGTCTGTATGACCCCCGCTCCTCCTTTGGTTTTCCCTTTTTGAGAAAGAATATTATTTTAGCCCTGTTCCATGAGTTGGGAGCTTTTCCAGTTAACCCAATAGTTTGCATAACCTGTAATAGAAGGGGTGCAAGTTCCTCTAAACAAATTTTGTAAATCTCGAGAGGGATGATGTCCTCCCCTGCGGCCTTCCCTGCAGGCAAAGCAGTGATGGCTTGACGGAGTTCTAACCCTGTTATATCTTCGGACAATAAGTCTAATTCTGAGGTATTACATACGTTTGTTGGGTTCTCTTCTAAGTAGTTCCGTATTGTAGCTGCACTAGGTTTAGATTCCGGAGTGTACAAGGACCTATAGAAGTCCACGAATTGTTCTAATATATCGTGCGGCTGATCATATAGGTTATTATCGGATCCCCGAATGTTAGCAATCAGAGTACTAGCTCTGTCCTCCGCAACTTTGTATGCCAGGATTTTACCAATTTTATCCTCTCCCTCATATTGCGCGATCTTAAATTTGTGTATATTGACGCTACTTTTTTTGATGAATTTTGCCTTAGTATCAGACTTAAATTGACCGAGTTTAAGACCTATTTCAGCTATCTTTGGCATATTAAGTCGTAGCGCTGTCACCAACAGTGTTTCCTGAGCAGCAATGTTAGAAATCAGAGATTCATCCAATTTAAGACGCTCCGCGTTTTGTCTAAACACGTATTCCTGCGTAAAACCCCGAATACTTGCCTTACAGGCGTCCCAGACTATATCGCATGTAGTAGAATTCTAGTTGTGTTCTATGAAATCAGTAAGGTGTGTTTTTAACTGTGATATATAACCAGAATCTGATACTAAATATCTGGGGAAGGAGAATAGTCTGGGGCTTGTACGAGTGTGTGAAATGGGAAGTATCATCATTATGGGGTTGTGGTCCGAGGAGATTCGGGGGCATACCTCCATTGAGCTAGAGTTCAATAAATTAACGTTAACTAGAGCCATGTCCAACCAAGTGCATAGTTTATGGGGTGCGGAATAGTATGTGTACCCAGGAATGTTTGGGTTTAGATACCGCCAAGCATCTTTGATATTCTGAATACGGCACATGTCTAAAATAGAAATTCTAGTTTTGCGCATCCGCTGGAAACTCCCAGGCCTGGTGGTATCTTGCTGATAATCTATAATGCAATTAAAGTCTTCCATTATAATGAGCTCCCCCTCCCAATCCAAACGTTTTATGTTTAAATAGTCAAAGACCCTGGGTTCATCTTGGTTGGAGCCATATACCACGCATAAGACATATTTTTTGTTTTCAATGCTCATTTGAGCGATAGCCCATCTACCATCATTATCGTGAGCGGTTTGCAAAGTTTCTACCCTAAATCTTTTGTCCTTGAGAATTGCAACCCCTCTAGTAGAGGCCCCAAAACTGGATCAGATTAGAATATCCTAACCTAATTGGCTGAGCAGTTTTTTATCCTTGCCAGCGATATGCGTTTCTGATAATAACACAAAATGGGGGTTCTATAGTCTCAGCTCTTCTGACACAAGACGTCTCTTATTTTTACTGTTTAGCCCTGAGACATTCCATGCTAAACACTTTAATTTATACATTCGAAAAGTTCAAAAAGAAAGCAGACAACAAATCAATAACCAAGTGGAAAGCTTCTATCCTTAAGCCACACAAAAGCAAACATTTACTCATATTTTTTTCCTTAATAGCATGTCTCCCCATCAGGTTGAAAATACAGCTTTCCAAATTTTTATCCCCCAACACCCCCCACCCTGCGGAGAACAAAGAACCCCCTCCCTCCACTCCCCTGTCTCCCACCCCCACCAGGGAGGGACCCCCTTCAGCTTCAGCTGCCGCTGTAGAGGCAGCACCTACGATAGGGCACCTGGTTCAAGCCCCCCCCTCTTAAAATAATTTCCCCTTAAGCATGATCAATGCTTTTTATTGAGAACTGAGAACTGTGAACTGAAACTTAAAAGTAAAAGTGATAAACTATACACCCTAAAGTTTTTTCAAATCTAAATCTTAGTCTCCCAGACTATTGTGTGTCATCCTAATTGTAGTTCTATCTGATTATTTACTATAGTTAAGGACTAACTCTTACTTATACTAGATACAAATGATTCAGCCTCTTTGGTATCACTAAAGAAATATGTACTCCCGCCTTTAGTGACCTTAAGACGGGCAGGTTCCTGAAGATAAGCCTGCCCCCCAGTAGATTTGATTTGGTCGATCAGTTTACGCAATTCCCACCGCCTGTCCATGGTGGCTTTGCTTAGGTCAGAGCATACAAACAGAGAGAGATTCCCTATTGCTATAAGGGTGTTAGGGCGTGCTTTCTGCCAAAAAGCCTGTCGCAATAAAAAATTGCCAAAACAGATGAGAAAGGGACGCAGGAATTTGCTCTCTTTGTTCTTTTGAACTAAAGGTAAACGATGTACCCGTTGGATCTGGGAATCCCAGTCCCAGTCTGATAAGTCTGGGAAAGCTTGGGGTAGTAGGCTAACAAGGAAGGCCCTTGGGTCAGAGCCTTCGGATCCCTCCGGAATCCCAAAGAGTCTCAAATTTGATCTTCTCTGCCGATTTTCCAAATCTTCTACCTTTAGCTGAAAAGATGTCATCTGGGCATCGTGTTGACTTACTACAGTGTTCATACGCGTAGCCGCCTCCTCTACACCCACCACCCGGTGTTGTAGCTCTTCGATGTCCTGCGAAATCCCACTAAGATTAGAGGTCACTTCTTGTAGAGAAGTCTGTAATATATTATTGTCCTCCCGCAGCTGTAAGTAGTGCTCCTGCGCTTCTGCACGTTGGTTGGTTAGTATTTGCAGTATGATATCCAGTTGGGAGGAATCTGTCTCTTGTTTGTCCTCCTCAAATGGTGCTGTTCCCTGAGGCGTGATTGTGTTTCTGTTAGTGTTTGAAGTAGCTACTGGTGTTAGGGTGTTGATGGTCATAGTCAAGCCATTAGGTGGTGAGGTTTCTAAACTGAGCCCTAGCATAGGCGCAACCTCTTGTTCAGGTGGTTCAAGTAGTGCAGTTGGTGAAGCATTTGAAGGTACGCTTATTGAGTTGACCTCTGGAGGGGCAGAACAGCCTAGAGTGCTTAAAGTGGAATCAAAGTCTGTAGGGCTTGTCCCTGATAGTCTTAATGTCATATTTTTAACTAGTCCCTTCGCCTCGATCCATTTTCTGAGAGGGCTTTGTCAATAAGAATTTTCTTAGCGGTCGAGATGTTGCTTGTAATAGCTTGATTTAAGGCAGTTCCTGCTTTCCCCCCTCTTTTAAATTTGGGCTTAGTTTTCAGTTTGCGCCTTCTATCCGCCAGATATTTCATTGTATTGTCAGACGGATCGCCCGTCTCTTCCTCCGTCTCCACTTCGTAATCCTCATAAGAGCCTAAGTCAGCGTTCTCTTCTACCACCTCTGCGGAGATATTGCAGGTAGCCAGCCCATCATTCACCCCTGTATTAGAAGGTCCATTTTCATTAGTGGCTGCATTATTAGTAGCCACAACTGTGATCAGACCCGGGTCTAAGTCTAACGGTAGTTCAGAAGGACCCAAATTCCCATCATTCATCTTGCCGGCTTTGAAACCTGCCTTATTTATTTCTGCGTTTGCAGTTTCATTAGCTTTTTCCAAGACCAAAACTCTGTTGTTTAAATTCACATTTGCGTCTGGGTTTAAATCTTTGCCATACATCGGGTCCTCTTTAGCTGTACCTAGTGTTTCCATAGAAGATGTAAGGTTAATGTTTAAGTTTGTAGGCAGCTTTAGCAGAGCTGAAACATTGTTGCTAGACTGCAGTTCTTCAATAGCACCAGTAGCTTCTGCCGCGACTGCTACATTCAAAGCAATTACGTCTATCGGAGGAGTTGTGCAGCACGCTTCGCCCCTGTCATGGATCCTACTAGGGCCCCCCGGCTTAGCCCCCGATTTAAGAGTACTTTTAGCTGCATTTTTCAGAGAGGAAGCAGTCGGGGGCGTACTGATAGCTTACCGGTAATTGCTCGATCCGAGCCCTTGTCTCCTGTCACCACCGCACCTGCAGAGGGCTTGTCTTTGAGGCTGCTCGTTGTAGTCCCCCCCCCGAGGGAGCCAGGAGCGTCGTGGAGTCCGAGGAAGCCGCTTCTGTTGCCATTGCTCCTGCGATAACGGGGGGGGGGGCCAAAGCTGTCGTTGACGTTTCAGCTGTGGAAGGAGGGGGGGCTGCGGCGTTCTTAGTATTGCAAGTGGAGCGGGGTGGATTCTTTGGTGACATTCTCCTGAAGCCCCACACACGAGCAGCGGGCTTAAGACCGGACCAGCCAAACCCCGAGCCAGCGATCAAACTGCAAATCGCCTGCCGGATGGTCCGTGGAAAACCGAGGAGCCAGAGCATCAGTAAGTTCTTTAAGCAGACAAACCTCTTTTCTTCTGACTTTCGGGGTTTCCTCCGAGTTTCCCTCCGGCAGAAGTGTAAAAACGTGTTTCAAAGAGGCGTTATCTTTCCTTCAGTCTCCAGTTCACATTTGAGGGGGTCGGGAGCCGCCAGGTTAGCTACCGTTCGGCCGCGCCCTCACTCCGCCATCTTGGACCCCGCCTAAACTATTTGCTTTGTAATGTTTTATTACAGGTTTTTCCAAATTAGGGAGGGTAAAACTAGTGGAGTAACCGTCCAGCCAACATTCACTTCTGTGCTGCCATCATTACTTACTGCTTGGTTGTAAGTTACTTCTAAAATTCATTATTTATTCAGTTGTTTCCTTTAGTACCACTGTGTCACCTATGGAGACTTCAGAGTGTTTGAGTATGAGTTTTACAGAAGTCCAGATAATTGATAGCAGACTGGACAGCAAAAAAATATCTTCTAGTGCAATCAAGACAATATCTAAAGAGGTAATAAAGGTACAGAGAGGATGTGGCTCGTAGCGAGATAAGACATGGTAGGGGACCATATACTATTGCTATAATCTGGCAGTGACTTTATGTATGCTTCACAATCTGCATCCCAGATTCATTGAAAGATTCATTAAAAAGTTGAGTCTGTAACAACCCCCTGAAGGTGAGGTTTTCTTATTGGAGTCTCAGGAGTAGGTTGAAAATATTCCAATGTTTTGAATGTTGGACTACCAGAGTTTGCCCCTGTGTTTCTCATACTTGAACTTCTGAAGGTAAATAAGCAGTAAATCGGATAGGTGAAGACACCTGGGTAATGCTGGTTGCACTCCTACAACTCGGCTTTGTCTCCTGTTCCCTGCTGTTTTGCTGTTCGTGAGTAAGCGCACCGTGTGATCTGCTGCAGCTGCTGCTGGGAGCGTTTGAGCTGTGGTGGCAGCGGCAGCGGCGCCAGCAAGCAGCATTGACACCGGACCAGACCGCCGTTCTACCGACCCTATGGCCGGGTGAAGTCAGCTGAATCCACCGACACCCGCTGGCATCTGTGCGGGGGGCTAGAGCGCTGGGCCAAGCAGGCCGAGCAGGCCGGGGCCGCGGGGGAGCTTGTGCACTTGAGTGGATCCAGAGGGGAGGCGGCTGAGAGGGACCGGCTGAGAGCAAGCCTGGTTGCAGGTGAGGGCTGTGGCGTGCACTGGAGAGAGGAGAGATCCCAGGGGGGCAGTCTGGGGCTGTGGCAGCGGGGGGAAGCTGGGAAGAGCTGCTGCTTCAGCCAGGACCCACAGGATCTCCGAAGCTCTAGAGGATTCTAGAAGTGCTGCGCACCCCAAAACCTATTCACTTCAGCAAAACCCCCCACTATCTGCCTGCATTCAGCCCCCAGCCTTCAGCCTTTGAATCGAACTCCCTGAAAGCTGAAATACTAGGGTCCAGTGCATTTCAGCTGTTCTGTGGCAGTTCTGAGGCTGCCCTCCCCGACCTATACTCATCAACTACAACCAAGGCCCCGGTGCAGCTAACAGTCAGCAGCGTCGGCTAGGCGAGCACCTCATCAGGTCTGCCAATTCCTCAATTCTGCCAAAGCATCAATCCAGTGGCCATCCCAAACAGGTTCCTCAATAAAAAAAATAAAAAAAGAGAAATGGCATAAAACAGTGCAAAAAAACCCAACAGCTACCAGACTATTTAACATCAACTTCAATTAATAGAACAGAATAATCAATATAACAAATTACAAATTAACAACATACACATTAAAGTAAAAAAAACTCCTAAAAAACTCAAGATACATCAAAATACATCAAAATACATCAAGACAAGACAAATATGAGATCTGGCAAGGAAAGGCGATCTGTTACCAAAGTCATCAATAACAGGAAAAGGAAAAGCATGATTTTACAAGAACCGAATATAATTCAAGTAACTACATCAACAACATCAACAACATCGGTCCTGGAAGCGCCATCACTCCACAAGGCATTCAAAACATTTGTGGACATAGAGGATACAACTAGCGCGCCAGCGAATCAAAAACCAGCAAATCTGAATAAATTCAATTTCAAGCCCAAAATATACTCAAAATTATTTTTTGTAAAAGACGCTGGGGCAGTGTTCAATCTCGGAATCAGCAAGCGGCTGGGCCTCCCCTCCCCACTGCACCCGGAAATGGAAAAGGAAACAGGAATGGAAGCACTAACACCAACAAGGAAGGGCACAACACCAGAAAGCAGTGGCGAGGAACCTAGTCCGAAAACCAACCCTGAAAAAGATACAACAGATCAAGAGTGGCTACAAGTGACAGAATGGGACGCCCTGCAAAACGACAAAAACAGCAACAAACTCACTGGCAAAGGAAGGAATCTAAGTCCAGCTCCTCCGCTCTGGTGACACAAAAAACACCACCAACAATTCCACTGCAGCCAGACATTATAATACGGCCCCGCCAGCGCACGTCACCTCACGCAGCTGCTGTCTCGGCACCTGCAAGGCACGCGGTTCTACAAGTCCACTCAACCGCTTCTGACACAACTTCAACCACCATCACCATCCCAGACACCATTTCATCCAAAACAAAGGAAACTAAGAACCCCCAATTAAGCCCGAATATGATTTCCCCTGCCCCTGACTACACACACGAAAGAACCAACCTGACCTCACAGCTCACTGGGGTCCAGGGTATGGTGCCTGGAATTCTCGACCTAGAATTTAAAACTGACCTCAACACCAATATCAAGTTCAAACCGCTAATTCCAGCAACCACCGGACCCCCGTCAGAACCGGTTTCCATTACAACGGGCAGCAGCACAAGTCAGGACGGGGGCGATCCAGAAGAGACACCGGGGTGCAAAATCGGTAACGTGTCACCACTCACGAATGAAGAATGGGAAAATCTGGTAACCACACACTTCTCCAAGACTAAAGGGAACGTAGTCGTCTAAGAATCTGGAAGAGCAACACATGACCCGAAAAAGGAGACACCCATTGGAGAGGACAAAATATGGGCATCTCTCCTAAACACGATGCAACTTAAACAAAAGCTATGGAATATCACTCAGACAAGATGGATATTCAGCTAACCCTCCTTAACTGTTTAGCCCTGCTTGTTACAAGCATCGATAGTAAGTTGTTGGATCTGAACAATTTCATCAAAAGAGCCCACACCGAAACAAAAATAATCCCTCCGAGCTGTACTTTCCATTTAATCCTCGATCAACTCGCAACATTGCCAGCAGTAATTGGTGACCTTTTAACAGACTTAAAAATCACTAACAAAACCAATTCAAAGAATATAAGTGAGCCAAAACCCAATAACAAACAAAAAGAAGATCTCATAAATGACAAAATATCGCTGTCCAGGACCACATGGAGCAACTCACAATCGACGAGAACAAGAACGCTCTTAGCTCCTCTGCCTCTGTGGCCAGAACAAAACCACGGCCTGGAGGAGTGGCCGCCGAGCAGGTGCAACAAGAGGAACCAGGAACCTATGAAAGGGACAATGAGAGCTCACATTTGGGCTTTGTGTCCACAAGCGTCATGGCCGATCCAAAAGAACAAAAGACTGAGCAGAGATCCAGCAACCGCAACAACCAGACAAGGTATTCAGTTGGAGAGGAAGTCTCTCCGAACAAATTTCAATCATCCAAACAACCCCGGAAACAGAGGAGGAAAGGGAGGAACAAAAACCCATCCATTAAAACCTTCTTTCAAGCATCAACAAATGTTCTGTGCGGATCGCAGCCAGAACAAAGAGCAAGCAGGGTGCCTTCAATCCCACAGTCCGAGGTGCAACCGGTACAACAGGGCCAGGAGAAGCTGGAATAGCACACTTAAGGGATCATATATTCCCTGAGACCATCAACTTAGCTGAACAAGCGGTAAATAACCCGGCATTAGCAACTTCAGGGGGACTCATCCCCGCAACAACAATTGCCGTAAAGATTCCCACCAGGCAAATAGAAACAGTAAACCACAAATCAAAATCGGACACAGTACCTGCCCAGTTAGACTCAGTGGTCTCTACACAGAGTGAAGGAACGGGCTAAGCACCAAAACCGCTGACAGAATGAAACTAGAAAAACAGTCACCCCTAAACATAGGGGAAAGGAAAAGGACCTGCACAGCGTAAATCCCTCAAACAATCCCCAACGTGAAACTCAGAAATCAATTCTGTTCATCCCAGTATACAAATCTAAAGGACAGGGCGACAACCTCAACAGAGGCAATATTCTCTGAATATTAACCACCATTAGCAACTTGGCTGAGATAGGTTCACAAGATCTGGAACCTGTCGAATTTGAAACATTCAAACACCTGTCGGAGCACAAAACAACAAAAACAACCCGGGCCACCCGAGAAATAGTAGAGAGAATTCTCAAGGAGGAGCACCAACTAGAAGCCTGGGGGATCCGACTACAGACTTTCCACACAGTCGGGTACCCAGAACCCCTTCTTCAACTCCATCAAGGGCCCAAAGGCAGAAGGCCAAGTAATAAGGGCGACTGTTGACCCTCCAGCTGTGTGCTCAAAGGCGCTCGTAGCACCTCCGTTGACGCCATAGACAACAATGGAGCAATCACTCGTGATGCACGGAACAAAGGAGGAAAGGACACACTAAATGACGGGTCATGGATAGCAAAAACTATAAATTGTAGACCAGAGAATCAATGACAGAGAACAGAAAATGCAGAAAACATTTTAAATCTAAAATTCTGCCCTTGGAATGTAAACGGCCTTGGAGCTAAAACACTCGACAAAGCTTTTTTGATGTACCTTTAACAATTCGACATCATTTTCCTACAAGAAACATGGCTGGAAGACCCTCTTTATCTACAAGGTTTCAAATCATACCATCTTTCAGGCACCAGAAGTTCAAAATATGGTCATCTGAAAGGTGGCCCTATGACCTATGCCTCAATCAAAACTATAACATCTGCGAAGGCATTAACAAGTAAAAACACTCCAACAAATGGAATAAAAACATTACAGATAGAAATAGCAGGACCAAGAGACAAACAACAGCTAATACTTGTTAACACCTACATACCCCCCCGTAACAAAAAAACAGGTGCAATACTTCTGGTAGCCGAACTAACCAAGTTAGTCACTGAAGAGGTTTCTTCAAACTACATCGTCTCAGGTGACTTCAACATGTGCCTTACAGGGGACATCGACCCGGATAGGCCAGCATCAGACTGAAACGCAGTGTGGGGGGTCCCTCGCCAAGACGAGTGCAGGTGGGGCAAGCAATCTAAAATCTCAAAAGACCTCTTGAATGAACTAGGTGAATCTGTCCCTGGTTGCACTAAATGGTCGATTTGCGGTGGACCGCCCACAAGCTGCAACCTTCCATAATGCCCACACAAATACTGCAATAGACTACACTCTTATTTCTTTATCACTCTTTAGCTCAATAAAAGGGTTTAGGATCGGAACACCAGATCACAGTGATCACCAACCTCAAGAGTTCATACTTGACGCTCACGGAACGGCAATCACACAACCAATTGAGAATTTTAATTTAAAGGTCACTTTGAACCACCTGCAAATTAAATGCAACACGAGCAATCCAGAAAAACTATTGGCCCTATAAAAAAAAAGATGGGAGGAAAGCAAACAGCTGAGTGCGAACAGTTTAGCAGCTTGGGAAAACTTTATCAAAAGCTTCGACTCAAATAAATCAATAAATGAGCCAACAGATGGAAAAAAAAGTTCAAAAAACGAACAAGAGGCCCCATGCAAGTCAGCCAGCAACCAAATAATTCACTTCACTAGACCCCAGAACACCGAATTAAGACAAATAAAGAGCGAAATTAACAAGGCACTGCGTAGCCTCCGCCTATACCGTCCAGCTGATAACATACAATCAGCACTAAGGAGGCTAAAAGCACGAAGAAAGAAAATCTTATGGCTTGCAAAAAAGGAAAAATCCGACACAATAAGGGCAAAACTGCTATACAACGCGAAAAACAATAACTGTACCAGGTTTTGGCAGACAGTCAAGAGCTTTGAGAACCCAACAGCTCCGGGAATAAACACACACATAACGGAAGACACTTGGAAAAAGTACCTACATCACCATTTCAACGCGGAAACAGGTGAAAATAAACAAGCCCCATCGGAGTCCCAATGTGACCAGCAGCTCCCCAAACCTCAAGGACCGGAATCCATCCCCTTCTTCTCAATCAAATAGCTAGTGAACAACATCTCGGAAAGACGGAGCGCCTGGACCCAATGGCCTACCACCAATCGTATACAAGCATGGACAACAATCTTAAATACCATGCAATACTCGGCTACTGCCCTGGACTTCCAGTCACAAAAAATGGACTTACAGCTTTCTGTTTTGCAGTTAATGGTCGATTCTATTTCAGGGATCGATTTATTTATTTATTTTATTTATTTAACTTATATAGCGCGTTATAACCACCGGGGTCTCTAAGCGCTGTTTGTCCAGATTACGTAGTGGGGTTTGGCATTTACTTGATCCCAGCAGTGCGCCTAGAGGCTGCTCCATGCTTGCTTGAACAATACAGTTTTTAACTTTTTTCTAAAGGATAACAGATTGCATTCCTTCCTAAGTTCTGGGGCCAGTTTGTTCCACAAAGCTGGGAGTGTGTTGGAAAAAGCACGTCCCCCCACCGTGGCCAGTTTGAAACGGGATTGGGACAAGAGGGTAGCGTCCGACGAACGCAAAGTCCTGCCCGGTATATATGGGAATAGGCGGGATTTCAAATATCTTGGTGCTTTACCATACAGCGCCTTATGTACGATACACAATCCTTTAAATACAACCCTCTGCCGAATCGGGAGCCAATGTAGCTCCTGCATCAGGGGGGAAGAGTGGGCAGTCCTGGGTTTCTTATAGATCAGCCTGGCTGCATCATTCATAACCCCCTGTAGCTTATCCAGCAACCGCTGGGGTGAACCTATATACAGGGAGTTTCCGTAGTCCAGCCTAGCCAGGATTGTGGCTGAGACCACGTGTCTCAAGGTGGAAAATGAGAGTAATGCAGAGATCTTCCTCAGTTGTCGCATCAGGCCTATACAAGTACCCACTACCGTAGTGACTTGTTTTTTCATGGATAGTTTATCATCCACGTATAGGCCCAGACTTTTGACTGTGGTCGCCGGTTTCGGTGGCACACCCAGCTCCACAGGCCAGAATTTCTCGCTCCAGGGGTTGCCCGTGATGGAAATGGGCAGCACTTCTGTCTTGTCCGGGTTGATTTTTAAGGAGTTCTCGGACATCCAATTAACCGTGGCTTTGAGTATGTCCTGCAACCTGGTGGACGCTCCCGGGCCATCATCCAGCCGGATGATTATCTGGGTGTCATCGGCGTAGTTGTATACTAGGCAGTCCATCCTATTCAGGAGTGCAATTAATGGCTGCAAGTAAATATTAAAGAGTTGGGGTGACAGGGCAGATCCCTGTGGAACCCCGCAAGTGATGGAAGCAGAGGTGGAAAGTAAGTCCCCCAACTGTACTCTTTGTGTCCTGCCCTGCAGGAATGATGTAAGCCATGCATGTGCTGTACCCCTGATACCAAAAGATCTCAACCGCGACAAAAGATGTTCATGACACACGGTATCAAAGGCCGCGGAGAGATCCAGTAGTACCAGGGCGCTCTGTGTTTTTATATCAGCCCGACTTCTCAATTCATCCAGGATTGATAGCCTGACTAATTCCGTGCTATGATTAGCGCGGAACCCAGCCTGATTGGACTCCAGCAGGTTGTTGCTCTCTAGATGTCCTGAGATCAATGCCAACACATGCTGCTCAATCACCTTAGCCAGGAAAGGCAACTGGGAGATGGGTCGGAAGTTCTTCAAACACTTCGTGTCCGATCCGGGTTTTTTTAGTAGAGGAATCAGGCGAGCCTCTTTAAAAGCTAGAGGGACCTGTCCTGTGTGAAGGGAGGTGTTCAGCAGATGCAAAACTTCTTCCTCAATTCCTGGCAATGCCAACTTGAACACATCAGGAGGGCATGGATCCACCAGGGAACCCGATTTGACTCGTTCCGTGATCGTAAATAGTTCCTGTTTTGAAATTGGGGAGAACTCAACTAACGGTGTAAAATCTGGCGGGGCAGTGAGGTCAGGTGGGCAAGGACATTCGAGGGGTGTAGTCGCAGCAATTTCTCCCAGAATATCGGAGATCTTATTCACAAAGAAGTCCTGGAACCTCTGGCAATCCTCCTGGGTGAACTCAGTGCTTTGCTCTTTGTTTATCCTGAGCTCCGCCAGGACCCGAAAAATTTCCTTCTGTGGATTTCTAGCTGCAACTATTCTTTCCTCAAAGAAAGCAGCCTTCCTAGTTTGGATGGCTAGTTTGTAATTCGCTAAGGATGAAATGTATTCTTTCTTGGCAGTGGCGTCATACTCTTTCCGCCATGCTCGTTCTTTCTTCCTCACCCCACGTTTCATATCCCGTAGGGAGTCATTGTACCAAGGGGCCCCAGCTCCTCTCTCCACCTTCTTCACCCTACGGAGGGGTGCCACCAAATCAATGGCTCTCCCCAGTTTATGCTGAAGGTGTCCACAGAGGGCATCAATATTAGCGTCCTGCTCCTTTACTGAAGGAGACTGTTCCAGGAGATACACCATTTTCTCCCCATCAAAGTTTCTCCACTTCCGGGCCATTTTCCAACCTTCCCCAGGCTTGGACAGATGGCCGTTCAATAAAATTCTGCCCTTTATTAAAAAGTGGTCAGACCAGGCGCAAGGCAAGATCTCTGTAGAACCCTGGACTGGCATAGTGGTCCAGACTAAATCAAGCACATGTCCCTTCCCTTCATCGATTGGAAAATCTCGGAATTAAATGGTCTTATAAGGAGGGGCCAAGACGCCGTCTTTGCAGCTCAACCATCCCCGTCACAACCACTACCTTGTGATCCTCTTCTAGACAAATTATCATCTTTACCATCTATGTTAGGGGACTTGATACGCGACTTAAAATCAACAGCTCTACAATCCTTGAAGCCACAAACCACCGACCCACTGCCAGATCTTCCAGCGACACCAACAGGGCCAGTGACCAAGCAGCCGGACGATCAGAGCCCAGCTATTATTTTACCCTCAGCTCAAGCATTATCTCCCAGACCACTGAAAACAGAGTCAACCACTGTGATCACAGCTGAACCCTCTTCTCAATCCACTGCAAAGACCCGTAGAAAGAACAAAAGGAAAGGAAGGAATCGGAAGCTAAAAGGCGCAAGACAAAATATAGAAGAACAACCGATCTCCTTTCTTTCATTAGCTACTCATGTCCGGAGTTTGACAACCAATGACCAACTATCTCTCCTGCACAAGGCCCCAGCTAGCACTCCACCAGTGTCCTCATCACAAAGTGCAAAACCGACAAACAACTCTACAAAGAAACTGACACCAAAAAAACCTAAACAGAAACTTTTCAATTTAAAACAATACAGCTAGGCCAAAATTCTGCTAATATCAAAACCAAACCACTTGATAGATGCCTTAACAACAGGAAGAGACGACACCCTCACGGTCAGTGCCACAGAGTCATCTCAACAACCTAAATTGAAATTAAATAGCACATCCCGGAATAGACAATGACCAAAGTGGGCATCCACATGTCCCAGATACAGCATCCCCAAGTCACTTGCCTGTAGCTTTATTATCTGGGCCTCCGTCAGCGGTTAAAAATAAAAAAAGGGTGTGTGCAATTAAAACTAGTGGGTATGTAGTGCAGGCTATGTGTCTACACGCCCTAAAGTGTATCTAACTGTGAGAGGGGGGATTCCCTTCTCAAGATCACGCTAGTTTTAAGTTGTTTTCTCTTCAAGGTTATTGAAGTGGCAAGGGGTTGACCAGGATTTCTGGCCAGCGCCGGCTTTGGACCTGTTGTGCCTCCTTCGCAGAACCCTTTTTATCAGTCCTGAAGAAAGCCAGCATATTGATAAGGCACTGGCTGAAACATGTTGACACTCTAAAGGACGTGGGAGGTCGTAACCCGCCTCTAACGTCCCACAGCCTTATTTTTAACCGCTGACGGAGGCCCAGATAATAAAGCTTCTTTACCCTTCGGGTACTGGGACCCCCGCCAAGCCGTTTTAAACTCACAATCTCATCATCCTTCAACGCACACACAGTGACATACCTGCTCCGCTGTAATCAGGCGTCGTAGCACACCCGGGACACGCTAGGTGTCACTGGGTGGGCCCGATGATGAAGCATGCCACCAACTAGGTTGGTGGGTGAGGGCTTTCTAAAGACACCCAACAGGTGCCACCACCAATCGACAAAACTAAACTGAGTCACCATGATCTTTACAATATAAATATCATACCAACCCCATTCTTAGCTAGTCTCTTTTTGATTAATTGACAAAGTTTCATCAATGCCATTAGGGAGAAAATGAGAAGTACTGTGTCTAACAACTCTCGCCAAGGGAAGGGGACCTCAATTTGGAAACATTCATGCCCGGACATGAAAACACAAAAACAATTAATAAATCAAACCCTGAGACGGATGCGAAAGGATCAGACAAACCGTAGCCTGCAAGCGGTTCTGCAGGAAGCGAAAAAACTGCTCAAACGGATGAAATGGGAAAGCCAAAGCAAAGAATCGAAGACCTTTGGGTAAAACTTCTCTATGAAGGGAAGCAGAAAAACAGTTCTAGGTTCTGGCAAATGGTAAAAAGAATACAGAACCCTGACCATTTACGGCAAAATTCACATATATTAGAGGAAGTATGGAGAAAATACCTATTGTCGCACTTCAATAATGATGACATCACAGGAGACACTGCGATAAAGAATTCTCGCATAAAAATCATAAGGCCTGAAAAAGAGGAGAAATTCAATCATCACACGGGCGTAAAAACCCATGAAGTGTGGGAGTGTGAGGGCATGAGCCCACCGAGACTTGATAATCCAAAAACGGAAGAAAGACCTGCAAAGGATGTCGAGCCAGGGCCAATGAAAATTGCCCCAGCAGACATCAGACGGCAAATAACAAAGGGGACACCCAACGGAGCGCCAGGGCTGAATGGAATACCACCTATGCTGTATAAATCAGATGTAGACTTTTGGAGTGCATCTATAGCACTAGTATTCAACAATATAAGACTCACCTTGTCTCTTCCTGATTCCTGGCATGGGTCAGTCATCAGCCCGATCTACAAACATGGGAGCAAGAGTCATCCAAACAGTTATCGTCTTATTGCCTTGCTAGACGTAGAAGCAAAATACTTCGCAGGTCTCATCCTGGAGGAATTATCGTCATGGGCCTCTGAAAACTCCATCATCCCACTCAACCAAACGGGTTTCTGCAAAGGCCAAGGGACCATAACTAACATCACGGCACTGTCCCTCCTGATGGGTGCAGCAAAAGCAACCAAGTCATCTTTATTTATCACTTTCATCAACTATACTGCTGCCTTCGACCATGTGGACCGCAACAAACTCTGGCAGAAACTATACAATTGGGGTATTCCGAAACGCCTCCTAGAAGTCCTAATTCTGCTCCACTCCAACACCTGGATTAAAATTAAACTTGGGGCAGGTACACACCTTTCGAAGCCTATTAGGACGACAAAAGGACTAAAGCAGGGGTGCCTACTAGCGCCGATTTTATTCAACCTTTTTTTAGCAGATTTACCCGCAGAACTCGATAAATGCCGCAACCATGCACCCAAATTAGGGAAAAACACCCTTTCAAATCTGTTATACGCGGACGATCTGGTGCTGATAAGCCGCTCGCCAACAGGCCTTCAGCACCTCTTGAACGCAGCCCATGCTTTCTCAGCAAAGAATGCCCTTCAAATAAATGTTAATAAGTCAAAGATCATGACAGTGAATTATAGGAAAGAAGGAATCCTTGCTGGCACTTGAATGGAGAAAAGCTTGACCGGGTAACTACATACAAGTATCTGGGTGTTCTTCTGGACTCAAATAACACGTCTAGGGCACAACTTCACTCCATCGAGGGAAGGCCACAATGACTTATCTGGCATTAAAATCACTAAAGGCCAAACTCCCTGATCTCACACTCAAACCTTTCCTTGAAGTCCTGCGTGCGAAACTACAACCAACGCTTACATATGGGAGTGAATCTCTTCATGGGAAGGATGCTGCACTGCTGGACACAGTCATAGCCAACTCCTATAGGGCTATTTTTAATCTTCCTAAATATGTCTCTCCTGCTCAGATTCGATTAGAATTCGGCATCCTCAAACAAACATTAGAAAGGCGGAGTGCGTATGTAGCCAGCTGGCGCAGGATTCGCATTGCAGAGGCCGACTCCCTAAATTCCAACGTATGGGAAGAGTTACTCCGGCATCGTAATTCGTTGCCTAGAGACTACTTATTTGAATCAATTGAAGTTCTAGGTTTGACTGACTTCTGGGAAACGTCTATAGATCTCCTGTCCTTCAAAAAATTAGCCAAAAAATCAGCGCGTATTATCTCAGAGATTGAAGACAAGAAGGACTTAGCAAACAGAGCGCATGGATGGACAACCCTGGATGACTATGGTAAAATACAGCCACAAGCATACCTCAATACTGGGATGAAAATAAAAGTCAAAGAAAAGTTTCTAAAATTACGCCTTGGTGTAATCCCGATACTGCCACACCTGCCCCCTTGGGAGAGAATACACTCTTCACAACAGTGTCGCCTGTGTAAGTCCGGTAAGGAGGACATTGTTCATGTGATTTGTATATGCCCTAGACTAAGGGATTTGAGGTATAACCTTTTGCTACCATCCTTTAAATCACATGCTGGTTGGACCTGCAGGCAGGCAGTCAAACTATGCTTTACCACCAGTAACATCAAACTGAATTGCCAGGTTGTGAAGTTCTTTGACTTAATAAGAAAAAGGCTTAATAGCGTTTGAAGAACTTTATTAGGCCCTGAGGATAACCTTGAACTGATCCCAGTAAATCTTGTATCTTTTAAGTTTAATTATAAATTGTTTTTAATGTTCCTATTGGTGTTTTATATTTTTGTGAAGATTTTAATTAATCATGTACAAATAAACATTACTTACTTACTCAATCGTATACAAGCAGGACCCGAAATACTGGGCTGAAGTGCTACTACCCCTTTTCAAGTATACAATGGAACATGAAAGAATTCCTGATTCTTGAAAGGGGTCAATTATTTCACCGATCCACAAAAAAGGCAGTATGATTGAGCCAAAAAACTATAGGCTCATCGCACTAATAGACATTGAAGCCAAATACTACGCATGCTGCTTATTGAATGAACTTACGGAATGGGCCCACGAAAAAGCCCTAATTCCCATTATCCAAGCTGGCTTCCAAAAAAACATGGGGACTTCAACAAATATTCTTGCTCTTTCACTTCTGATAGATGATAAAAAAATCATCAACAAACCACTATTTGTTTGCTTTATTGATTATAAAGCTGCCTTTGATAGCATTGACAGGGGACACTCTGGTCAAAACTCTTGAGGTGGGGAATTCCCACTAACCCCCTGAACCAGCTAATTTAACTTCACTCCGGAACATGGGTCCAAATTAAGGTGGGAGCAGGAGACAGTTTGTCTAGGAGAATACCAACCACCAAAGGGATGAAACAGGGTAGTGTCCTGGCCCCGACCCTGTTCAACCTCTTTGTCTCCGAACTCACCACAAAGCTGGATCACTGCAACCATCATGCCCCGAATCTGGGGGGCTTAACTCTTTCAAATCTACTATATGCCGATGACCTGATACTTATCAGTCGTACTCCAGTCGGTTTGCAACACTTGATAAACACCACAAGCAGCTTTGCAGATAAGAACGGGTTGAGCATAAATCTTGAAAAATCCAAAGTTCTGGCATTAAACCAACGGAATAACAAATACCAACCCCGATGGATGATGGGGGGCAGGTTGCTGGAGACAGTTGAGGAATACAAGTACTTGAGAGTAATCTTTGACAGGCATGGCTCGTTCTCAAAACAGAAAGCAGCCATCAAAGGCAGAGGGACCTCACTGGCGGTAGCATTAAAAAACATCAAGCATAAAATACCTGGCCCCAACCTTCTCCCTTTACTAGAAGTGCTCCGAGCACGACTCTTACTCACGATCACTTATGGCAGTGACTCAATGAGAGGGAAAGATGAGGTTATCCTGGACAATGCGGCCTCCAAGGCTGTGAGAATAATATTTAATCTCCCGCAGTTCACTTCGCCAGCTCAAATAAGGCTAGAATTTTGGCTACAAAAGCAGCAAATATCACGAAAGGGTGCCTACGCCAAGTGTTGGTACAAAATAAAGGAAGCCGAGCCAGGTACACTGAACTCTTACTTGTGGAAGGAAATGACAAGGAAAAAAAACTGCCTGGCTTTGGGTTATCTTCAATTAGCAATCAGGGTGCTCGCCATACAGGACCTATGGGAAACCAGTATGCCCCAAAAAAGTTTCAAGGACCTGGTAAACAAATCAGTAAAGATTGTATCCCACGAAGAAGATAAACCAGCTCTGAGTAAGAGGGCCCACGGCTGGTTTGTAATCCAGAGCTATGCGAGGGCCAAGCCACAACCATATCTAGGAACAAGCTTCTCGAGAATCACAGAAGAAAGATTCTCGCTTCTGAGGTTAGGAGTTTTACCCGCAAAGCGCCATCTTTCACCATGGAAACGCACAGACACAACAAACCATTGCCGACTATGCGGCAACACCAACGAGGATGTTCTACAACTATTATGCATCTGCAAGGGTTTGGGAGCGGACAAAGGCAGCTATTAAAGCCGCGCCTGATCGAAAGCCAGGTACAAACTTGCAGGCAGGCAGTAAAGGCTTGCTTCAAAGGAAGCAATGTGCGGTTGGCCAGTAGCCTTGTTCGGTTTATGAGTGCAGCAAAAGCAAGTTTATGAGTGCAGCAAAAGCAAAGCTAGCTCTGGAAGTACCCTAATAAATTGGTCATCAAATTAGGCCCACCGTCTTCTTAGTAATTCATGACACTCCTGCTAAAAGAGATCGTTCTTGGCAATTTGTCTAACACCTCGGTCTCTCTGCGTTATGAAGCAGTCACCCTTGGGATGTGAATCAGAAACGGCGGCACAACATTTCTAAATTCATTGTGCACCCCTGGCTTAGCAATCAGGGCCAGGGAACCAGTCAATCACCTTCATGGGAATCACCTGACAAGAGGTTCAAATAACTGGGTGAGAAAAGGACACTATGAACTGCAGATTGTATCTGTCACCAATAAATTTTAGGTTGATCGTACACAGACTTTAACGTAACTCAGACCAAAATACTCAACACCAATTCTAAAGGAATTGGCATTGCACAGGAATTCTCAGTAATTTACACTTGGAAAAAGTTGTACCTTTCATGTCACTCTAAGCACCTTACTGGCCGCATTGTATACCAGTATTTATTTTTTTGTAATTTTATGGAGTCCTGCATTTCTTTAAAAAAAAATTATATAACTAACTCCTGCATTTTAAATGACGCTGGTTTGCTTTTTATACATATGTTTTAACTGATTGCAAAGGTTTTAATTAATCATGCAATAAAGATTACTTACTTACTTACTTACCTGGGTAATTTGCAGTGTAGAGCAAACGTTTGAAGATGGCCTGGGCCTTTTCCCGGTAGGCTAGGCCTTTTCTTAGTAGTTGTATGTATAATGCAAATGAGCTATTGAATAATGATTTAATTGAATTGACGCTGAGTGGGTGTGTGTGCCTAGCCCTACCTATGGCAGGTTGGATAAATGTAGAGCAAGGTCTTCAGTGAAAAAACTTTAGCACTGGTTGTAAGGTGGCAAGGGCGATGTCAGTGGAGCAAAGTTAGCGGTTCGGGCGTAGAAGGAGAATTGTTTGTTGAGGTAGGCTGGTCCAGCGTTGTGGAGATATCAATACAAAAAGATCCCAGTACCCTGGACGCGGATTAGCATTTATCTAATAGGGCATTTCTGTATGCTGGAAAATATACCATTAGATTCCAGACCACCCACCTACTCTACATTGAGTTAGGTGTGTTCTTCAAGTGCCTATCCGTCCAAAACAAGACATTATTTTTAACCATAAAGAAAGGGGAGGGAGGATCCAAACTGCTTTCAACTCGACCCAACCACCTATGACTGCTCAACTGAGACAGTACGTAATCCCACACTTAGAACAAGACAAACATAAAAAATGTGTGGTGAAGAGGAAGGCACCTCACGGGAGAACACCCTCGGGCCCTTGGGAGATGTTTACCAGTTTCTTGCCCCTTTCTCATCATTGGTCGCAATTCCTCTTCAAAATAAAGTGTCCAAAAGCAAAACCAGATGTGTTTTGTGCAGAAAAGATAGGTGCAAGACAAGAAGATCCAAGGAATCACTCCTTGATATGACAAAGAAAAAGTGATTAAAATCAACAGTCACACCAATGTTACAAATTTACTACTGGTTATGGTGTGTACTGGTGAATTAAAAAGCCTGGTAGCTTAACGTCGCATACCAATACCCACAGCCAACATGTTTCACTGCCCTACAAACTTATTGGCAGATTCATCAGGGCTCACCACTTCATCACTGCACCAGTGTTGGACATCCTCATAGTGGAAACTGTCGAGTTGAAAGACAAGGCCATATTTAAAAACACCCTTGGACAACACTCTCAACATTCATAGTATATTTGCAACCAATGCACAGGCTAGTTACCCTTATCCAGCCGTATCCTCTTATGCCAGCTGGAAGAGGAAGAGACTTTTAGTCTTATCATCGATTTTTTCATCAATTTGCAAGGAATATATACATTGTTGACAGTATTTCAAAATAGAAAAAACACCTCTGTTTAATAAACCTTACTAGGAAATAAACGCGACTCACTCTGCTTTATACATAAAAAACGAGATGCACCAAATCTCTTTTAGGAGCTAGCTGCTCCAATTCTGGTAAATCACATTCGTTCACAGCCCACATTTTGCGAGAGCCACTTATGGCTGTCGGTAACACAAAAATACACACGCGCTAAGTCTAACGCATTTTAGGCAGCATTATGGCTTGTAGGTCTCTTTCCTACTGCCCCCAGCTTCTCACCGTAAGTGTGGTATAGCGGGACCCTATTTTACTAGACTGCCGATCCTGCGCGCACATGCCAAATATAGCGCAGGCGGTCATTCGGCATTCAGATCTCTTACATACTGCCCCCAACTCCTCACTGTACGTATGGTACACCGGGACCGTAACTCATCCCAGGAACACTGGTTTCCGTGTATGGTCGATTTTTAGACCAAATCTGGAACAACCA
Organism: Lissotriton vulgaris; assembly: GCF_964263255.1. Classification (NCBI taxonomy): domain Eukaryota; kingdom Metazoa; phylum Chordata; class Amphibia; order Caudata; family Salamandridae; genus Lissotriton; species Lissotriton vulgaris. The sequence continues at coordinate 47,852 of NW_028248812.1, forward strand.
AATCCCTCCCGGTCACATGGTAATACACGTGAATCCGTGGGCGCTAGTACGGGAGCCATCTTGTAGTGGTGTGTTCAGACTGTATTTTCATTATCAACCACAGTCTGTTACTTTCCCAAGACTTTAAAGATTTATGGACCCTTAGGGAACAATCTGTATTATTACCAGTTTACACAAAGGGCTCTGAAATTCATAGCGGCAAATCTTTTAAGGGAGATTTTACAAGGGTTCATAACAGAATATCGGGGCTGCATGTAAACTCTAACGCCTGATGTGTCTGGTATCATCGCGGAGTCTAAACGATGTCAGGAAGCGTGCTACAGCCATCAGATCGTATAGATGGCTCGAAAGTAATTTCTTTTATAGAAAACTTTATTGAAACTTTGTCAGTATACTCTCAAGCTTTATCATGTATTAATCCCTGTATTATCAGACCGTCACTCTTTAAACGCGGGGCAACAGGCACATTACTCCCACCGCCTTCATATATTGTTATCTATAGTTATGTTTATTTTAACTCAAGTGGTACCAGTGTGCCACCACTCAAGACTCAAACACAAGATAGATGAACAGTTAATGACTATTGGTGGACACCATAAAATACAGGCCACAGAGAATTCATATTTGACCTGTCGGAGATAGATTATTTAACTCTGTTCCATTCAATAATTTCGTTCAGCCCACGGGTGTCACTTTCTTCCCTGAAAATCCATCTTGCCTCCTTAGCCAGCAACACTGCTTCAATGTTGGAGGGATTGCCCTTGACTCTTTCAAGTACAGTCCACGTGAATCCATGCTTCTCTAAAAAACAGTGCAGAACCAATTTGGTTGTTACTTTGCCTGCCTTTATTGTACTTAGATGTTCCTGGATACGGACCTTTATTTTTCGTGAAGTAAGGCCAATATATTGGAGGCCACAACTGCACAATAATCTGTAAACCACATCAGTAGTATTGCAGTTACTGAAGTGGTTTAAAAACCACTCCTTGCCTGATGCCAATGTTACACTGTTGCACTTCTTCGTGAGTGGACAAACAGAGCACAACCCACATGGATAGTGCCCATTAGGGATGGTTGTAGGTTCATTTCTTGGTACTGCCCGATCACGAGTATGGATAAGCCTGTCCTTAAGATTGCTAGATCGTTTAAAGGCAAATCTTGTTGGTGGCATAGAGAAATTCGTACTGGATAGGATATTCCAAAGTTTCCTTATGGATTGCCTACTTTTAGTTGCCATGGGGTTAAAGGTCATAACCACTGGCAGGCAATCCTCTCTTCCTCTACTGCTATGTTCCAGTAAGTCACTTCGCGGTGTATTGAGCGCCCTTTTCCTAGCATTTTTAACCACCTTCCGGGGGTAGTTTCGATGTTCAAGTTTCTCAGTTAAAGTAAGTGACTGTTCAAGGAACACATCAGTAGCAGAACAGTTCCTTCTGTACCTCAGGAATTGGCCCACCGGGAGATTGTCCCGGAGGGCCCTGGGATGGTATGAATTGTATAGAATTAATGAATTCCTGTCAGTCAATTTTTGGTGTACCCGAGTACTGAGATCACCACTGGGTCCTGCTGCAATTTCCATATCCAGATAGGTAGCATTAGTATGGCTGTATGTCCAAGTGAATTTTAGACACTGATCCTGCAGGTTCAACCAGGACAGGAACTCGAGCAAAGAGTCCTCAGAACCTGTCCAAATGCAGAGCATGTCGTCAATATATCTCTTCCAGAGGTCAATGTTCCTCTGGAAGGGATTGATGTTAACCGGGTAGACGACGTGCTCCTCAAATTGACCCACATATATACATGCCAAGCTGGGGGCCATAGTGGCCCCCATGGACGTGCCAGAGGTCTGCAAGTAAAGCTGGTCCTTATAGCAAAAATAATTCCTGGTCAGGGCCAACTCCACACATTCCATGACAAACGATTGTGGAGTGTCATAGAACCATTCGAGATCCCCCATGGCCCGCGCTGCTGCCATCAGCGTTGCGTCCTGGGGAATACTTGTATACAAAGATTCGATATCAATTGTGACCAGAAATTGTTTTTCTGGGTCAAAAGGGGCAGTCTCCAAGATGTTCAAAACATCGGTGGTGTCCTTAACAAAGGATCGCTGGTTAACCACCGATTCACGGAGGAAATAGTCCGCGTATTGGGAAAGGGGTTCGAGGACCGATTGGACCCCCGACACAATGGGCCTACCGGGCAGTGGACGGGCAGGTTTATGAATCTTTGACAAGATATAAAAAGCAGGGGTCCTCGGAGCTTCATTCACCAAGAACTCTGCTTCTTTGACGGAGATCCATTTGTTTGTCTTGGCTCTGCTCACCATTTCGCGGATGGTTTATAAAAGGCCCTGAACAGGGTCCCTGCTGAGAGGTCCATAGTTCGTGCGTACACTGAGCAAGCGCTGTACCTCTGCGTCATAGTCTTGTGTGTTAAGAATCACCACCGAACCCCTTCGTCGGCCGGCTTGATGGTGAGTAACACATTACCCTCCACTCCCTTGATTGCATCCCAATCTTCTTTAGTCATATTAGTATGTTTAAAATGTTCCTGGGACTTCTCAAATGTTGCAATGTCCTGGAGGACTTTCTCTTCAAATACGGCCACCTCAAGACCAACTGACGTAGCTGGTGGACAGAAGGTGGATGGTTTTTTCAGATTAGTGCCACGAAATGGGTCCGTATTTTCTTCCTTGTTAGCAAAGAACTTTCTTAACTTGATCTTCCGCACTGTTTCATGGAATTCAACGTGGCATTTGAATGAGTCGTGTTTTGGCGTGGGGACAAACCTAAAGGCCTTTGTTGAGAACTCTTTCCTCGCTGGGTGTTGAAATGTGGTCGGACAAATTTACCACAATACTCTCCCTTAGATCGGTGTGCGTCCCCCACTACGGGTCACCCTGGGCGAGTAGGTCTGCCATTGGGGTGGGGTGTTTTGGGGGGTGCCTCTCCCTCTGCCTCTTCCTGAAGCCCCTCTTTCCCTGTTGTGATTCCTTCTCTGGCCCTGCCCTAAAAAAGAACGTAAAAGGGCACCTAGATCTTCATTCTGGCGGTCTTGCTGGTTAAACCTCACCCTATTGCGGGTCACCCTGGGCGAGTAGGTCTGCCATTGGGGTGGGGTGTTTTGGGGGGTGCCTCTCCCTCTGCCTCTTCCTGAAGCCCCTCTTCCCCTGTTGTGATTCGTTCTCTGGCCCTGCCCTAAAAAAGAACGTAAAAGGGCACCTAGATCTTCGTTCTGGCGGTCTTGCTGGTTAAACCTCACCCTATTGCCCTGTTGGCGTTCCTCCTCTTCCTCGCTTGATGTATTCTCAAACGTCGAGTTGTTCAGTGTGCGCCTAGATTGTTGTCTACCACCCTCCCTCTCTGACGTGATCCTACACCCTGTTGCTCTGGACCTTGTTGATAGTACTCCTCTTTTACATAAGGGAAGCCCACTCATGTGAGTACTTTTCCAAATTGCGGGTCAACCCCTTGATTTTTTGATTGACCATATAGTTTTTATAATCTGTAAGATCTTCCTGAATTCTCTGCAACTGCTCCTTAGTGTCCACCAGAGTCGTATCCTTTGCTATACTCTCTTCCAACTCAAGGATCCCTTTTAAGAGGTCCTCGCTCAAGCGTTGCGCAGTGCTAAATATTAAGATTAACCAATCCCTGGTACATTTGTTAGCAAGAAAACTCCAGTCGAGTCTAAACTTGCTTTCGTCAAGGAATATTCACGGCTCGATTCTAACCAACAAGCTCGCCGGTGCCACTCCTACTGTATAGTATTCAGTCATCAATGCATCATGCAAAGCAACCCTCACTTGTTTCTTCTTTAATGTGGTTAATTTCTCCCATTCTTCTCTTGCAGTAGTAGTACCCCGTAAAGGGGCACCTGGAAATAGTGTTGGACCTGACAGAATTGCTGCTATTTGTTCATCTGTAAATGCCAGGCAGTTCTTATCCATTTGAAAAAACCTTATGTAGCTAACCAGATATTAGACGGCACCTAGTGTTAACCCAATTTAGTAGATTAGGCAAAGTACTCACACATAGTATGTTAAAACTACCAATCTGTTTAGTGTGAGAATGAGGGTATAATGAAGAACAGAGTGGTCCAAATGTTTAAGAAGGCCTCCAATAAAAAGGAAACTCCCAAGTTTCTTCTAAAAACAAGCTCTCACGGCTGAGCCGCCGTACATCACATGCAATACAATAGGGAGCCAAGAGGGAAATAAGGATACTGTAGGGATAGCCCTCCACTCAATAAGCATCAATACAAAAAGATCCCAGTACCCTGGACGCGGATTAGCATTTATCTAATAGGGCATTTCTGTATGCAGGAAAATACACCATTAGATTCCAGACCACCCACCTACTCTACATTGAGTTAGGTGTGTTCTTCAAGTGCCTATCCGTCCAAAACAAGACATTATTTTTAACCATAAAGAAAGGGGAGGGAGGATCCAAACTGCTTTCAACTCGACCCAACCACCTATGACTGCTCAACTGAGACAGTACGTAATCCCACACTTAGAACAAGACAAACATAAAAAATGTGTGGTGAAGAGGAAGGCACCTCACGGGAGAACACCCTCGGGCCCTTGGGAGATGTTTACCAGTTTCTTGCCCCTTTCTCATCATTGGTCGCAATTCCTCTTCAAAATAAAGTGTCCAAAAGCAAAACCAGATGTGTTTTGTGCAGAAAAGACAGGTGCAAGACAAGAAGATCCAAGGAATCACTCCTTGATATGACAAAGAAAAAGTGATTAAAATCAACAGTCACACCAATGTTACAAATTTACTACTGGTTATGGTGTGTACTGGTGAATTAAAAAGCCTGGTAGCTTAACGTCGCATACCAATACCCACAGCCAACATGTTTCACTGCCCTACAAACTTATTGGCAGATTCATCAGGGCTCACCACTTCATCACTGCACCAGTGTTGGACATCCTCATAGTGGAAACTGTCGAGTTGAAAGACAAGGCCATATTTAAAAACACCCTTGGACAACACTCTCAACATTCATAGTATATTTGCAACCAATGCACAGGCTAGTTACCCTTATCCAGCCGTATCCTCTTATGCCAGCTGGAAGAGGAAGAGACTTTTAGTCTTATCATCGATTTTTTCATCAATTTGCAAGGAATATATACATTGTTGACAGTATTTCAAAATAGAAAAAACACCTCTGTTTAATAAACCTTACTAGGAAATAAACGCGACTCACTCTGCTTTATACATAAAAAACGGAGATGCACCAAATCTCTTTTAGGAGCTAGCTGCTCCAATTCTGGTAAATCACATTCGTTCACAGCCCACATTTTGCGAGAGCCACTTATGGCTGTCGGTAACACAAAAATACACACGCGCTAAGTCTAACGCATTTTAGGCAGCATTATGGCTTGTAGGTCTCTTTCCTACTGCCCCCAGCTTCTCACCGTAAGTGTGGTATAGCGGGACCCTATTTTACTAGACTGCCGATCCTGCGCGCACATGCCAAATATAGCGCAGGCGGTCATTCGGCATTCAGATCTCTTACATACTGCCCCCAACTCCTCACTGTACGTATGGTACACCGGGACCGTAACTCATCCCAGGAACACTGGTTTCCGTGTATGGTCGATTTTTAGACCAAATCTGGAACAACCAAATCCCTCCCGGTCACATGGTAATACACGTGAATCCGTGGGCGCTAGTACGGGAGCCATCTTGTAGTGGTGTGTTCAGACTGTATTTTCATTATCAACCACAGTCTGTTACTTTCCCAAGACTTTAGAGATTTATGGACCCTTAGGGAACAATCTGTATTATTACCAGTTTACACAAAGGGCTCTGAAATTCATAGCGGCAAATCTTTTAAGGGAGATTTTACAAGGGTTCATAACAGAATATCGGGGCTGCATGTAAACTCTAACGCCTGATGTGTCTGGTATCATCGCGGAGTCTAAACGATGTCAGGAAGCGTGCTACAGCCATCAGATCGTATAGATGGCTCGAAAGTAATTTCTTTTATAGAAAACTTTATTGAAACTTTGTCAGTATACTCTCAAGCTTTATCATGTATTAATCCCTGTATTATCAGACCGTCACTCTTTAAACGCGGGGCAACAGGCACATTACTCCCACCGCCTTCATATGTTGTTATCTATAGTTATGTTTATTTTAACTCAAGTGGTACCAGTGTGCCACCACTCAAGACTCAAACACAAGATAGATAAACAGTTAATGACTATTGGTGGACACCATAAAATACAGGCCACAGAGAATTCATATTTGACCTGTCGGAGATAGATTATTTAACTCTGTTCCATTCAATAATTTCGTTCAGCCCACGGGTGTCACTTTCTTCCCTGAAAATCCATCTTGCCTCCTTAGCCAGCAACACTGCTTCAATGTTGGAGGGATTGCCCTTGACTCTTTCAAGTACAGTCCACGTGAATCCATGCTTCTCTAAAAAACAGTGCAGAACCAATTTGGTTGTTACTTTGCCTGCCTTTATTGTACTTAGATGTTCCTGGATACGGACCTTTATTTTTCGTGAAGTAAGGCCAATATATTGGAGGCCACAACTGCACAATAATCTGTAAACCACATCAGTAGTATTGCAGTTACTGAAGTGGTTTAAAAACCACTCCTTGCCTGATGCCAATGTTACACTGTTGCACTTCTTCGTGAGTGGACAAACAGAGCACAACCCACATGGATAGTGCCCATTAGGGATGGTTGTAGGTTCATTTCTTGGTACTGCCCGATCACGAGTATGGATAAGCCTGTCCTTAAGATTGCTAGATCGTTTAAAGGCAAATCTTGTTGGTGGCATAGAGAAATTCGTACTGGATAGGATATTCCAAAGTTTCCTTATGGATTGCCTACTTTTAGTTGCCATGGGGTTAAAGGTCATAACCACTGGCAGGCAATCCTCTCTTCCTCTACTGCTATGTTCCAGTAAGTCACTTCGCGGTGTATTGAGCGCCCTTTTCCTAGCATTTTTAACCACCTTCCGGGGGTAGTTTCGATGTTCAAGTTTCTCAGTTAAAGTAAGTGACTGTTCAAGGAACACATCAGTAGCAGAACAGTTCCTTCTGTACCTCAGGAATTGGCCCACCGGGAGATTGTCCCGGAGGGCCCTGGGATGGTATGAATTGTATAGAATTAATGAATTCCTGTCAGTCAATTTTTGGTGTACCCGAGTACTGAGATCACCACTGGGTCCTGCTGCAATTTCCATATCCAGATAGGTAGCATTAGTATGGCTGTATGTCCAAGTGAATTTTAGACACTGATCCTGCAGGTTCAACCAGGACAGGAACTCGAGCAAAGAGTCCTCAGAACCTGTCCAAATGCAGAGCACGTCGTCAATATATCTCTTCCAGAGGTCAATGTTCCTCTGGAAGGGATTGATGTTAACCGGGTAGACGACGTGCTCCTCAAATTGACCCACATATATACATGCCAAGCTGGGGGCCATAGTGGCCCCCATGGACGTGCCAGAGGTCTGCAAGTAAAGCTGGTCCTTATAGCAAAAATAATTCCTGGTCAGGGCCAACTCCACACATTCCATGACAAACGATTGTGGAGTGTCATAGAACCATTCGAGATCCCCCATGGCGCGCGCTGCTGCCATCAGCGTTGCGTCCTGGGGAATACTTGTATACAAAGATTCGATATCAATTGTGACCAGAAATTGTTTTTCTGGGTCAAAAGGGGCAGTCTCCAAGATGTTCAAAACATCGGTGGTGTCCTTAACAAAGGATCGCTGGTTAACCACCGATTCACGGAGGAAATAGTCCGCGTATTGGGAAAGGGGTTCGAGGACCGATTGGACCCCCGACACAATGGGCCTACCGGGCAGTGGACGGGCAGGTTTATGAATCTTTGACAAGATATAAAAAGCAGGGGTCCTGGGAGCTTCATTCACCAAGAACTCTGCTTCTTTGACGGAGATCCATTTGTTTGTCTTGGCTCTGCTCACCATTTCGCGGATGGTTTATAAAAGGCCCTGAACAGGGTCCCTGCTGAGAGGTCCATAGTTCGTGCGTACACTGAGCAAGCGCTGTACCTCTGCGTCATAGTCTTGTGTGTTAAGAATCACCACCGAACCCCTTCGTCGGCCGGCTTGATGGTGAGTAACACATTACCCTCCACTCCCTTGATTGCATCCCAATCTTCTTTAGTCATATTAGTATGTTTAAAATGTTCCTGGGACTTCTCAAATGTTGCAATGTCCTGGAGGACTTTCTCTTCAAATACGGCCACCTCAAGACCAACTGACGTAGCTGGTGGACAGAAGGTGGATGGTTTTTTCAGATTAGTGCCACGAAATGGGTCCGTATTTTCTTCCTTGTTAGCAAAGAACTTTCTTAACTTGATCTTCCGCACTGTTTCATGGAATTCAACGTGGCATTTGAATGAGTCGTGTTTTGGCGTGGGGACAAACCTAAAGGCCTTTGTTGAGAACTCTTTCCTCGCTGGGTGTTGAAATGTGGTCGGACAAATTTACCACAATACTCTCCCTTAGATCGGTGTGCGTCCCCCACTACGGGTCACCCTGGGCGAGTAGGTCTGCCATTGGGGTGGGGTGTTTTGGGGGGTGCCTCTCCCTCTGCCTCTTCCTGAAGCCCCTCTTTCCCTGTTGTGATTCCTTCTCTGGCCCTGCCCTAAAAAAGAACGTAAAAGGGCACCTAGATCTTCATTCTGGCGGTCTTGCTGGTTAAACCTCACCCTATTGCGGGTCACCCTGGGCGAGTAGGTCTGCCATTGGGGTGGGGTGTTTTGGGGGGTGCCTCTCCCTCTGCCTCTTCCTGAAGCCCCTCTTCCCCTGTTGTGATTCGTTCTCTGGCCCTGCCCTAAAAAAGAACGTAAAAGGGCACCTAGATCTTCGTTCTGGCGGTCTTGCTGGTTAAACCTCACCCTATTGCCCTGTTGGCGTTCCTCCTCTTCCTCGCTTGATGTATTCTCAAACGTCGAGTTGTTCAGTGTGCGCCTAGATTGTTGTCTACCACCCTCCCTCTCTGACGTGATCCTACACCCTGTTGCTCTGGACCTTGTTGATAGTACTCCTCTTTTACATAAGGGAAGCCCACTCATGTGAGTACTTTTCCAAATTGCGGGTCAACCCCTTGATTTCTTGATTGACCATATAGTTTTTATAATCTGTAAGATCTTCCTGAATTCTCTGCAACTGCTCCTTAGTGTCCACCAGAGTCGTATCCTTTGCTATACTCTCTTCCAACTCAAGGATCCCTTTTAAGAGGTCCTCGCTCAAGCGTTGCGCAGTGCTAAATATTAAGATTAACCAATCCCTGGTACATTTGTTAGCAAGAAAACTCCAGTCGAGTCTAAACTTGCTTTCGTCAAGGAATATTCACGGCTCGATTCTAACCAACAAGCTCGCCGGTGCCACTCCTACTGTATAGTATTCAGTCATCAATGCATCATGCAAAGCAACCCTCACTTGTTTCTTCTTTAATGTGGTTAATTTCTCCCATTCTTCTCTTGCAGTAGTAGTACCCCGTAAAGGGGCACCTGGAAATAGTGTTGGACCTGACAGAATTGCTGCTATTTGTTCATCTGTAAATGCCAGGCAGTTCTTATCCATTTGAAAAAACCTTATGTAGCTAACCAGATATTAGACGGCACCTAGTGTTAACCCAATTTAGTAGATTAGGCAAAGTACTCACACATAGTATGTTAAAACTACCAATCTGTTTAGTGTGAGAATGAGGGTATAATGAAGAACAGAGTGGTCCAAATGTTTAAGAAGGCCTCCAATAAAAAGGAAACTCCCAAGTTTCTTTTAAAAACAAGCTCTCACGGCTGAGCCGCCGTACATCACATGCAATACAATAGGGAGCCAAGAGGGAAATAAGGATACTGTAGGGATAGCCCTCCACTCAATAAGCATCAATACAAAAAGATCCCAGTACCCTGGACGCGGATTAGCATTTATCTAATAGGGCATTTCTGTATGCAGGAAAATACACCATTAGATTCCAGACCACCCACCTACTCTACATTGAGTTAGGTGGGTTCTTCAAGTGCCTATCCGTCCAAAACAAGTCATTATTTTTAACCATAAAGAAAGGGGAGGGAGAATCCAAACTGCTTTCAACTCGACCCAACCACCTATGACTGCTCAACTGAGACAGTACGTAATCCAGCACTTAGAACAAGACAAACATAAAAAATGTGTGGTGAAGAGGAAGGCACCTCACGGGAGAACACCCTCGGGGCCCTTGGCAGATGGTTGCCAGTTTCTTGCCCCTTTCTCATCATTGGTCGCCATTCCTCTTCAAAATAAAGTGCCCTGGTTGAACCTGCAGGATCAGTGTCTAAAATTCACTTGGACATACAGCCATACTAATGCTACCTATCTGGATTTGGGAATTGCAGCAGGACCCAATGGTGATCTCAGTACTCGAGTATCCCAAAAATTGACTAACAGGAATTCATTACTTCTATACAATTCATACCATCCCAGGGCCCTCCGGGAAAATCTCCCGGTGGGCCAATTCCTGAGGTACAGAAGGAACTGTTCTGCTACTGATGTTTTCCTTGAACAGTCACTTACTCTAACTGAGAAACTTGAACATCGAAACTACCCCCGGAAGGTGGTTAAAAATGCTCGGAAAAGGGCGCTCAATACACCGCGAAGTGCCTTACTGGAACAAACCAGTAGAGGAAGAGAGGACTGCCTGCCAGTGGTTATGACCTTTGACCCCATGGCAACTAAAATTAGGCAATCCATAAGGAAACATTGGAATATCCTATCCAGTACGAATTTCTCTATGCCACCACCAAGATTTGCCTTTAAAAGATCTAGCAATCTTAAGGACAGGCTTGTCCATACTCGTGCTCGGGCAGTACCAAGAAATGAACCTACAACCATCCCTAATGGGCACTTTCCGTGTGGGTTGTGCTCTGTTTGTCCACTCACGAAGAAGTGCAACAGTGTAACATTGGCATCAGGCAAGGAGTGGTTTTTAAACCACTTCAGTAACTGCAATACTACTAATGTGGTTTACAGATTATTGTGCAGTTGTGGCCTCCAATATATTGGCCTTACTTCACGAAAAATAAAGGTCCGTATCCAGGAACAGCTAAGTACAATAAAGGCAGGCAAACTAACAACCAAATTGCTTCAGCACTGTTTTTTAGAGAAGCATGGATTTGCGTGGACTGTACTTGAAAGAGTCAAGGGCAATCCCTCCAACATTGAAGCAGTGTTGCTGGCTAAGGAGGCAAGATGGATTTTCAGGGAAGGAAGTGACACCCGGGGGCTGAACGAAATTATTGAATGGAACAGAGTTAAATAATCTATCTCCGACAGGTCAAATATGAATTCTCTGTGGCCTGTATTTTTTGGTGTCCACCAATAGTCATTAACTTTTCATCTATCTTGTGTTTGAGTCTTGAGTGGTGGCACACTGGTACCACTTGAGTTAAAATAAACATAAATATAGATAACAACATATGAAGGCGGTGGGAATAATGTGCCTGTTGCCCCGCGTTTAAAGAGTGACGGTCTGGTAATACAGGGATCAATACATGATAAAGCTTGAGAGTATTCTGACAAAGTTTCAATAAAGTTTTCTATAAAAGAAATTACTTTCGAGCCATCTATACGATCTGATGGCTGTAGCACGCTTCCTGACATCGTTTAGACTCTGCGATGATACCAGACACATCAGGCGTTAGAGTTTACATGCAGCCCCGATATTCTGTTATGAACCCTTGTAAAATCTCCCTTAAAAGATTTGCCGCTATGAATTTCAGAACCCTTTGAGTAAACTGGTGATAATACAGGTCGTTCCCTAAGGGTCCATAAATCTCTAAAGTCTTGGGAAAGTAACAGACTGTGGTTGATAATGAAAATACAGTCTGAACACAGCACTACAAGATGGCGCCCGTACTAGCTTCCACGGGGTCACGTGTATTACCATGTGACCGGGAGGGACTTGGTTGTTCGAGATTTGGTCTAAAAATCGACCATACACGGAAACCAGTGTTCCTGGGATGAGTTACGGTCCCGGTGTACCATACGTACGGTGAGGACTTGGGGGCAGTATGTAAGAGATCTGAATGCCGAAAGACTGCCTGCGCTATATTTGGCATGTGCGCGTGGGATCGGCAGTCTAGTAAAATAGAGTCCCGCTATACCACACTTACGATGAGGAGCTGGGGGCAGTAGGAAAGAGACCTACAAGCCGTAATGCTGCCTAAAATGCGTTAGACTTAGTGCGTGTGTGTTTTTGTGTTACCGACAGCCATAAGTGGCTCTGGCAAAATGTAGGCTGTGAACGAATGTGATTTACCAGAATTAGAGCAGCTAGCTCCTAAAAGAGATTTGGTGCATCTCCGTTTTTTATGTATAAAGCAGAGTGAGTTGCGTTCATTGCCTAGTAAGGTTTATTAAACAGAGGTGTTTTTTCTATTTTGAAATACTGTCAACAATGTACATTTTCCTTGCAGATTGATGAGACAATTGACGATAAGACTGAAAGTCTCTTCCTCTTCCAGCTGGTTCGAGAGGATATGGCTGGATAAGGGTAACTAGCCTGTGCATTGGCTACAAATATACTATGAATGTTGAGAGCGTTGTCCAAGGGTGTTTTTAATTATGGCCTTGTCTTTCAACTCGACAGTTTCCACTAAGAGGATGTCCAACACTGGTGCAGTGATCAAGTGGTGAGCCCTGATGTATCTGCCAATAAGTTTGTAGGGCAGTGAAACATGTTGGCTATGGGTATTGGTATGCGACGTTAAGCTACCAGCCTTTTTAATTCACCAGTACACACCATAACCAGGAATACATTTTTAACATTGGTGTGACTGTTGATTTTAATCACTTTTTCTTTGTCATATCAAGGAGTGATTCCTTGGATGTTCTTGTCTTGCACCTGTCTTTTCTGCACAAAACACATATGATTTTGCTTTTGGACACTTTATTTTGAAGAGGAATGGCGACCAATGATGAGAAAGGGGCAAGAAACTGGTAAACATCTGCCAAGGGCCCCGAGGGTGTTCTCCCATGAGGTGCCTTCCTCTTCACCACACATTTTTTATGTTTGTCTTGTTCTAAGTGTGGGATTACGTACTGTCTCAGTTGAGCAGTCATAGGTGGTTGGGTAGAGTTGAAAGCAGTTTGGATTCTCCCTCCCCTTACTTTATGGTTAAAAATAATGACTTGTTTTGGACGGATAGGCACTTGAAGAACACACCTAACTCAATGTAGAGTAGGTGGGTGGTCTGGAATCTAATGGTATATTTTCCAGCATACAGAAATGCCCTATTAGATAAATGCTAATCCGCGTCCAGGGTACTGGGATCTTTTTGTATTGATGCTTATTGAGTGGAGGGCTATCCCTACAGTATCCTTATTTCCTTCTTGGCTCCCTATTGTATTGCCAGCGTTGTGGAGAGCCTTATGAGCGTGGGTGAGGAGTTTGAAGGTGATCTACTTGTTGACCAGGAGCCAGTGCAGGTCTCTCAGGTGGGTGGTGATGTGGCTGTGGCAAGGTAGTCCGAGGATGAGGCAGGCAGAGGCGTTCTGTATTCGTTGGAGTCGTTTCTGGAGTTTGGCCATGGTTCCCGCGTAGAGGGCGTTGCCGTAGTCCAGTCTGTTGCTGATGAGGGCTTGGGTGACCGTCTTTCTGGTTTCAGTGGGGATCCATCTGTAGATTTTGTGAAGCAGGAGGAGGAAACAATATTGACTTGCTGGGTCATAGAGAACTTTGAGTCCAGGATGAACCACAGGGTGTGTGCGTGGTTGGTGGGTGCCCGGGCAGCTCCCAGTGTGGTCGGCCACCAGGAGTCATCCAATGCGCAGGGGTTGGAGCAGAGGATGAGAACCTCTGTTTTGTCAGAGTTCAGTTTCAGACGGCTGGCCTTCATCCACTCTGCAACGGCCTTCATTCCCTCGTGCAGGTTGGATTTGGCGGAGGCTGGGTCCTTCGTGAGGGAGAGGATCAGCTGGGTGTCGTTGGCGTATGAGATGAAGTTGAGGTGGTGCGCTCGCACGATGTTGGCAGCGGTGCCATGTAGATGTTGAAAAGAGTCGGGCTGAGGGATGACCCTTGGGGTATGCCGCAGGTGAACATGGAGGCTTCGGATTGGAAGGTGGGGAGGCGAACTTGCTGGGTTCTGCCGGTGAGGAAGGAACTGATCCAGTTCAGGGTTTTGTCCCGGAACCCTGCATCGTGGAGGCGTGTGTGCAGGGTGTGGTGACAGATGGTGTCGAAAGCTTCCGAGAGGTCTAGGAGGATGAGGGCCGCTGTTTCGCCGTTGTCCAGCAGGGTCATGATGTCGTTGGTGGCTGCAATGAGAGCGGTTTTGGTGCTGTGGTTGCTGCCGAAGCCAGATTCAGACGAGTCCAGGATGCTGTTCTCCTCCAGGAATTGGGTCGGTTGTCGGTTTGCTGTCTTCTCAATGACTTTTGCCGGGAACGGGAGCAGGGAGATGGGTCAAATGTTTTTGAGGTCCTTTGGGTCTGCTTTTGGCTTTTTGAGCAGGGCGTTGATTTTGGTGTGTTTCCAGCTCACCGGGAAGGTGGCGGTTTTGAAGGAGCTGTTGATGATCTTTCGGAGATGGGGTGCGATGATGGAGCCTGCTTTGTTGCAGATGTGGGGTGGGCAGGGGTCGGAGGGTGAGCTGGAGTGGATGGTGTTCATGATTTTGATGGTCTCATAGTTGACGTTGTTCCAGGAGAGCAGGAGGTTGGTGTGTTTGGAGGGTGTTGGGTTGGAGGTGTCGGCGACTGTCGCCGAAGTCTGGGTGTCGGAGCTGTGTCTGGTCAAAAGGGACAACTCGACATGGATGCATTAAGTAAAGGAGCAAACATTTCAGTTTTTACTCTAAGTTTAAAATATTTTTGAATCCCCCAAATCTGAGCTTATGACAGACAGTTACATGAATTTTGTGCTTACAGGTTAGGATCGACATCAACTGTGAAGAAAATGTGTGTGCTGCCTTCGTACTTTCATAACGCCAGTCCCCATGACTGTACTAAATGAGCATATAAATTAAAAGTAGCCAAACCAACATAGAACCTTGTGGCATTCTGAAAATCAGAATGTTTTATCCGATAAAAAAGAATGCACTGAAACTAGAAGGGTGTGAGTTGCTAAGTTTTTTTTAACCCTGTAAGAACTGAACCTCTGATACAGTAGACATCCAAATGTTTAAGAAGTATTTGGTGGTTAATGGTCTTAAATGCCACATATATATCTAAAAGTATCAAAGCTGCTGGTACATCATTATCTGTAAGTCTTTAGAGCTCATTCACAGCTGTCAACACACCTACTCTATTGGCGGGTCTAAAGCCAGCTTGTATGGTATGCTCTGTGGTTTGACAAAATGTGTCACCTGATTAAAAACTGTACATTCAAGAATGTTTGCTAATGAGGCAACTGTGAAATTGTTCTCTAGTTTATTATGTATTCTGTATTCAAATTGTATTTTTATTCTGTAAAGGGAAAATCCCAGCGCATTTTAGTTAATCACGAACCAAACCAGGAAAAGATGAAATAATTCACTAACTCATTTTTTTTTTAAATAAGATTTTTGCACAGTCTAGAGGATCTTCTCTTTTTTTTTTAATAGGGGAGTGTTAGACCTGGCATCCTTGACATGAGTCTTCCTTCCATTTTTGATGGATTGCCTCCTCTGTTTTGATATGTTTTTGCTGGTTATATGCTTTGGGCACTGTGCCACTGCTATTCAGTGCCACAGTGCAAGTGCTCCCTATGTTAAATTGATGTACTAATTGGTGATTGGGTTATTTGATTTACCTGTCAGCCCATAGTACAGTGCACCATGTGTGCCCAGGGCTTGTAAATCAAATGCTGCATGTGGGATTGCAGCACTGGTTGTGCCACCCACAGAAGCAGCTTGTAAAGTGTGTCTCAGGCCTGCCATTGCAAAGCCTGTGTGCAGTCTAGTACTGCCATGTCGATTTGGCAAGTGCACTCACTTGCCAGTCCCTAAACCTTCCGTTTGCTTCATGTTAGACACCCCTATGGTAGTCCCAAGGGCAGGGTGCATTGTAAGTATAAGGTAGGACATACTCTGATGTGTGTAGCATGTCCTAATAGTGAACTACAGCCATTTTCGTTTTTCACTATTGAAGGCTACCTGTTCTCCATAGGCTAGAATGGGCAGTTAGATTATTACATTCTTATAATCCTAACTGACTCAGGGAACATGGTAGAAATTCGAAGTTAGTATGCCTAGACTCAGAATGATAAAATACATATTTTAGCAAAGTTGGTTTTAATATTCTCTGTTTGAAAATACCACTTTTAGAAAGTAGGTATTTTCGTGCCTAACTGTCCAGGCCTGCCTCTGCTAGGTTGTGTATTCCTTGGCTGGGTTTGTGCGTGACAGGGCTGGGGGATTCCAGGAGACAGGCTGGGGCAGCCCAACGGTGCATCTAGATGGGAGGGAGGAGTTGCACCTTGGGCCTGAATAGGGCTGGGCCTTCCCTCTACAATGCTGGCTCCACATCCCATGGCTTGTCTGATGTCTCTGCCCTGCACTGTGAAAGGAGAGAAGGAATCTTGTCAACAAAGTGTTCCGTCCCTCCCATGTGCTGGCTTATCCTTCTGTGGGGCAGCTGATGTTTCTGCCCTGCACAGTGAAAGGAAGGAGAGAGTCATTTAAACAGAGTGCTCAGGAACTGGTTTGGACTAGGCAGAGGACTCTCTGCCTTCTGAGAACAAAGGATTTTGGGGTATAAATATTGGGACCCTGATCTCAAGAAATTAGATCACTTCTGGAAGAAGAAACCTTTTGCCAAGGAGAAGAACCAAGGAAGCTGCAGGAGTTTGACTGCCCCTCTGCCAGTGTGCTGTTTGTTGGGTTGGCCTGCAGTGGTTGCTTCATTGCCAAGGAAAGGAGACGGAAGTTTTTAAGGACTTTCATCATCTTCAGAATATTCTCCAAGGGCTTGAACTGTGCTTGCCTCCTTCTGAAGTCTCAGGGACAAAAGACTTCATCTCCAGCTCCCCTCTGAATTTCCTTTCTGGGAATTCTTAACTCCAGACATTTGCGTGTCGCTGATAGCTGGAAGCGCGACGCATCCAGAGGTAGCGTGTCACCGCTGCAGCTGAAATTGTCGCATCGCCGGAGAAGCGAGCCTTCGCCGCATCTCCCTGGAAGCGTGTGTTCATCGAAGTTGCCTGCTGTCGCATCACCGGAGAAGCGTGACGCCATCGAGAGAGTCGCCATCGCATCACCGGAGAAGCATGTCACAGGGCCTGTCACAGCTCTAAAGTACAGAGTAGTCACAAGGCTGTCAGGGCGCCTATGCATCACCATCGCAGCG
The DNA here is from genome assembly GCF_964263255.1 of Lissotriton vulgaris. NCBI lineage: Eukaryota > Metazoa > Chordata > Amphibia > Caudata > Salamandridae > Lissotriton > Lissotriton vulgaris. Next base: position 65,162 of record NW_028248812.1, read on the forward strand.
TCATCGCATCGTCGCGTCAAGGGCGCCATCTTCTCGCATCGCAACCGGATCATCGCATCGTTTTAAGGCGCCATCTTGCGCACCGCAACGAGCCCGCAGGCCAAGAATCTACGCATCATCTCCACACCAGTAAAGATCACGATACATCCCCTACTCTGCACAAGCATTGAGGCACCATTTTCTTCGGATCATGAAACCGACGCATCTCCCCTTTTGCTAGCCTTTTGTTTACTTTGCGTTACGCATCCAGGTACTATGTTGAGAACTTTGTCGCATTTATCATCATCTTGAAAGAAACCTTAAGTGCAGTATTGTGGATGTTTGTTGTTTATGGTCTTGTGTTAAGTCTATATAGAGAATACTTATTTTTATAAAACCTGTGTTGTGTCCATCTGTAGTGTTTTCACTGTATTACTGTGTATATTCACAAATGCTTAACACACTGCCTCTGAGATAAGCCTGTCTGATCGTGCCAAGCTACCAAGGGGGTGAGCAGGGGTTATTAAGGAGTGTAATCCCCTTATCGTGACTTAGAAGTAAGGGTCCCTATTTGGACAAAGGTGAATACCATTACCAACTAGAGACCCTCAGACCTAATAGGGAGCTACTATCTTTGTTTCTTTTATTTTTTGAAAGTTGTGTTTTCGAACAGGTACAAGGACAACATTTGCAGGTTTGTGTCTAATCAATAACCTTGACATGTATAGTACATTAAGCCAGCAGAGATACCATACAGCATCCAGTACCACACCCCCTCCGATATATCTGAAGGTCAATTTGGACTGCAGCCCATAGCACCCGTTCATGGTGGTCTAACATTTGGCAGGTCCATACTATCTTCGGTTCTTAATGAAAAAATAAATTTGAGAGACTCAAGTTGTGCAAGTAAGTGTGATCACACATTGATAACTATATTGACTGGACCCAAGTTCAGGTTGCAACTTTTTCTGATTGCAGCCCTTTTCTTTCTGACTGCTGGCCCTACTTTACATAGGGCCTGCGGTTTACTTAGTAACGTCAATACCATCATGATCTATACTGACATTGTCTATCCACAGATCCAGGCCCTATTTCCTCCGACTCTGGATTCCTACGCACATCACTCGGCCCCCTCTTGTACCAGCAGGTTCTACAAAGGACATATCAGATGAACACTTGCAAAAATAAGAGTAGGGTGAATGCAATGATGGATCAATGAATCAAAGAGGCACACAACCCTAAATAATCACTGATTGAACTCTGAGAAGCCTCCTGGCCTGGGTTAGGAGGTTTGGGGAGAGAGTCAAGGCTATGTCCTCAGGCCAGTAAATGTCAATGAATATTCTGAAAGAGGCAATGTCTCCCTTTCCTGGGTAATGTAGTTTCATTCACTTCCTGGATTCAGGATTGGTTGTCAGTAGCTACAAGAAAGTTTTTGTCTGGACTGCTAATAGACCAGTTTATCAAGAACCAAACAAACCTGAAAAGATCTTCATGCCAAGCAACAGGCACTTTTCAGAGTCCTCTCCAGGAGTTCCATTTTGAAATCACGGACATATTGACCACTGTATGTCTTCTGCTCACTTTGGCTGCCTTCATCATAGTTGCCTCTGAGGATTCATCTCTCTGTGACGAGGTAGCAGTCTGCCCTCAGGCAACCTCCACCTTTCCTTTCTGTAGTGGGGTATATACCTTCTACAATGGCCAGTCCCTCATGAAGGACTAACATGCACTACTTGTCCAGCAAAATAAGGGATTTGTTTGCAGACTTATTCCGAACATAAGAGAGAAACGAATTCACTTTGTGTCATGTACGGTGTTTGACACAAAAGCAACAACCATTTCTTAGTCTCAGTTGCAGAAGTCAGCTACCAGTCTCAGTCAAGCTAACACACTTGGAAAGAAATATAGTTTAGGTTGCGCCTGGGGCTATGCATGAAATAGGCAGCTGACGAGCAATGATTATGTTTTTCCTTCCATCTCAGACTTCTGGCCCTGTCATGGTTGCTTGTTCCAAAGCATCCTCAACTTAATTTAACTTCTTCCGGGTCAACTGGTTCAAGATAGACCAGGGGTTGATGAATCCTCTTTTCAAACAAACAGTTGTCCTGACTATTTCAAAGTGAAATTCGCTGCTCATCAAGGTCCTTCTCTCCATGTTATATGAATTGTTGTTTTCAGATTACTGTTCATACCATTTTTCTCACAGTAGTGAGCCCTGTAAATAATACGGTTCACTGTTATCAATTTAATGTTTTTCAATTTACCAATGTCTGAGGGATAGAAATCAGAGTTGTCCTTCATCAGTTTCGAGCTTTTTAGCTGCATATTAGAGCAGATGTGAGCAGTAAACAATCAATTACTAAGTTATCTTTCCAGCCACGCTAGTGGACATGTACAACATTACTTGCGATCCGAATGCGGTGATTTGTGGCTTCACTTGAGCCCAGGCATCCTGATAACTTTCTCGAAGAAGAATCCCGTAAAGACACCAGCCCTGCATATCAACATTCACAATCTGATGGTGAGGGCAACTGCCTATCTTGTACACTAGGAGTGGGAGTCTTTTCCGTTTTCAATGTAGTCAGGACACTGGATGTCCGAATATCAGTTACAAAAATATAATCCTACATAAGTATGGGAGCCTAAATAATCATGGTCATAGCAACCTTGGCTCTCCCCTGTGGTCAAGGACAGAGTGGTTCTTCCCATTCTGGAAGATGGCAATTGTTCTGGAATAGGCACCTCCTGTCACTCCTACCCTGGGTTTGACCCTCCATCCTTCTGAAACATTGATAACCATGAGACTAGTTGTCTGATTTCTTCAATGCTCAACTTACAGTTAAAGGATTCATCTAAGAAAAACTTTCTCTATACAACACTCGGAGCAACCCTCCACCTTTAAAGCTTAAACAACGCTTTGGGCCTCATTTTCTGTTTTTTGAATTTACTACGTTATTAACTTTTCAACATATACTGGTCAATATTTAGGGCCTTATTACGAATTTGGAAGTCTGACCGCCAGAGGACCACGTCTACCTCTGCAGCAGCCCACAGCACTGGCAGTCCAAAGACACCGTAATACGAGTTGACCATGGGGCCGGCTGTGTGGAGATGGGGATCTTGCAGCAGTGGTGAGTTTTTTTCACAAATATATAGATCTCTGTGTGTGCATTTCGACTACAGATGTGTTGGATGCACACATATGCATGAAATATGTGGAAAAATACCATATACCTATTACCGGGGTCCAGCCCATATGTGGGCAGTCCTCGCATTGGGTATATGGTTCGAAAAGGACCCAACTGTAGATCGCTGCAAACAGGGTCGTAATCCTCGGTTTGAAGATCCTGCTGTAACGGGGCGCATGGAGGGAGGGATCCATGTTGGAATATGCCTGGCAGAAGAAGAAAGGGAAGTACACACCCAAAATCCTTCATCACCGCCACCTTGAAGCAGGCGGTCGGACCGGCGTGGTTCGCTCATGGAACAGGCAACTCGTAATACAGGAGGTGCAGCTCCCCTGTTCCGTCCTACGGCGGCTGCCTTTCTCCGACCAAGATCCCGGAGGTCGGCAGTCTGCTGACAGTCTCCGCAGTCCAGCAGCGATCTTCGCAAAGCCAATCCGCCCAACTCATAATACTGTGGTCGGACCACAAGGTTCACCGTGCTCGGACTGCCTCCACTGACACAGTGGTTCACGGAATCGCCAAACTCGTAATAAGGCATTTAATGTGTGTTGACACAGTTTTTGAGGTATTCTTAAGGAAAGTAATTACATAAATCCCTTATTCACAACAATAATGCAGCGAAGACCCGATATATCATGCACATTCACAAACTAGGGATATTTCAATTTCACACCGACTGGTTTGCGAACGGGGATGTAATTTGCAAGGGGACCTATGTACAAATAGGTTACAGTGTAAACTGCTCATTCACATGGTTTACAAAAAGAACTGCTGAATGAATATTAATTAGGCAGGTTACGTTTCACAAGCCCCCTCCAGGGAGTGGCTGTGAATGCAGGGACGGTGGCCTGTAACAGACAGCAGACCACCATACCTGCATTTGTTTTCCCCAAAACGAAACATTTTACATTTTTCAAAGCAGTCCATGTCCATCAAAGAGACAGGTGCTTCTTTAAATTTTTTTTTTTTCCAGTTTGGGAAAGACAAAGTCATTCAACACGATTCACAAAGGGGAAGCTGTGGCAAGGAGACAGCTTCAACATTGTGAATTAGTTACCATCCCAACATGAAAGGTGGTAACTTTTTATTGATTTGTGACCCTAATTAAAATCAGAAATCTTGATGAATTTTTTTGTGACTCGCAAACAGGAGGGGCACTTTTTTTTTTAGCTCCCCTCCTGTCTGGGATTCGCATAGGTTTGTAAAAACCCTTTTACGAGCTGGAAAGAATTTGCGGACATATAAAAGGGTTTTTAAACATTTTGGAAACAAATTAGAGTTCCCAAAGACTGATTAACAAAAAAAAAATATGCATAAAGACACTAGTTTTTTTTGGTTTTGAGTAGATCAATTGGCCACATCTCCTATCGCCTGGGGCTGGTATCCGTTGTATTATTGTGTAGGACACCTTCAATACTACAGGAGTCATTTGCTTATTCTTTTTTAATAGTGTTCAGTGTTTTAATAGTTTCCACAATTTGACGAAAATCAGATTTATATCGCTTTATCATCAGAATCCGTAAGGCTACACCTGCCACATTTATACCTGCTGGTGTGTTGCTGAATCAAGGCCTATTTGCATTACTAGTTATGATCTCCATTGTTAAGGTCTGTAAAGAAGAAGAGGAATCTATTTACCCCGTGAAATGTTACATCATACTGTTTTTTTTTTTTTTTAATTTTATTTTGCAGTATATCAGTTGAAAATAGAAAGGGGGTGGGAAACAGTAAGAGGGGAATCAGAAAGGGAAGAGAAAGACAGGCGACATACCGCCACTAAACCCCACACAGGGGGCGCAAAAATAGGGAGGGGCTCATTCAAAGAAGAAGGGCGACAGGGCTCCAAAGTCCACAGGTAGCCAACAATAGTTCGACAAGCAACGGGGGAGATTCCACCCATTGCAGCTTCTAGTCCAGAACAGGTACCCTTAGTTCGAAAGAACAGCCCAAACTCCGCTCATGGCCCAGTAGCCCTCCCTAGGCATAGCTAGTCGCAACGAGAGAGAGAAGAAGGAAGGAAGAACACAAGACAATTACCCCAACTAACCCCCCACCCTCGTCCCTCCCCAACATCGCCCTCCCCCCAGTGGCGGCGAACAGCAAGCATACAAAGCAATACAGACATTCTCGAGATCAAATTTGGAAGAGATGAAGAGATCGCAGCGTTGATGGGCATACAGCCGAAGGTAAACCTCGGGACAGAAATCTCACAAGCGAGCCCCAGTTGTACATAAAGTTCTTAAAGTTCCCCAGGAAGATGTCAGAGAGGCGTTCCATGCTCAACAGACGCCACAGTCGGGCATGCCACAAGGAAATAGCTGGGGTAGATGGGGACTTCCACGCAGCCGCTAGAGTCATCTTGGCCGCACCCAAACATAACCACATAACACGTTTATCCGCCCTAGTCTGGTGTTCAAGCAGCGGGTCCCTAAGCCCTAATAGGACAAAGGCCATGGAGTCCGGGATCGGGTAACCCAAGATGTCCTTTATGTGGGATAGAATCTCAGCCCAGAACGGCTTGATGGTGGGGCAGTCCCACCATATATGGCTAAAGTCTCCCAACATCCCACAGCCCCGCCAACACCTATCTGAAGTAGTAGGAAATATGCGGTGTAATTTGGAGGGATATAGGTACCAATCAAAGATGAGTTTCATATGTGCCTCTCTGGGGTCAGTAGAGTGATTGTGCGCTGTCACATCTCTCCATAAGGCCTGCCATTCATTAGTAGAAATGACCCTCCCCAGTGTGGATTCCCAATGGTCTTGGTATTGCGGTCGCGGTGTCACGGTAGAGTCTAGCAACAGTTTGTACAGGAAAGAAATCGTTCCCCTCATGGTGGAAGTGTGAAGAAGGAAGGACTCAAATTTCGACAAGGGTCTGGTAGCCGCGTCCACTACGGCAGGCGACGTCGCCCAATGCAGGAGTTGGAGATGTCTAAAGCGTTCCGTTGGAAGAACACCATAATCCCTCATACAGTTGTGGAAAGTGAGGGGTTCGACGCCGTGGAACAAGTGGGTGAGGGCTCTACAGCCACCTTCCCTCCAAGCGTCAAAGGGACCTTCCGCCAGGGCCGGGGGAAAAGCCGGGTTGAAGTGAATCGGGGTGAATGGGGACGGGAATGTGGTCCAACGGTCGTCACCGCTCACCGTGTCCCAGACCTTCAGCACCGTGCTCGTGGGGGAGCTAATGTAAGCATTCTTGGGTCGGTCTGCCTTAGGCTTCCAGGCCAGATCCCAGATGGAGCGGCCCGCAACGCTCCGATCCATGTGGAGCCAGTGCTTTTCCGACATCTGTTGGGACCACTCCACGATGACCCTCAGTTGGGCGGCTTTGTAGTACAAATGCATGTCTGGAAAGCCAACCCCCCCCTCCAAGTGTGGGCGCCGCAGGACCGAGAACGGAAGCCGTGCTCGGCCACCCTGCCAGACATATCTCAGCATCACGGTCTTCAATCGGCGGAAGTAGTCTAGCCCTATCGGAATAGGCAAAGCCTGAAATAAGTACAACAGTTTGGGAAGGAGCACCATTTTAAGGGCGTGTATCCTGCCCAGCCACGAGATGAATTTAGGCTTCCATCGTTCCAACTCAATTTTAATGGAAGATAACATCGGAGGGAAGTTAGCGTGGAACAGGGCATTCACGGTGGAAGTCAACCGCACGCCCAGGTAGAGCAAGAACTCCGACGCCCAAGCGAGCGGAGTGAGCAGCCGGGTCAGTTGCACCTCCCCCGCCGATAGGGTCAGATTTAGGATGTAGGATTTATCGAAATTAACCTTGAAGCCCGCCACCTCCTCGTAGGCAGAGAGCACCGAGTGGACATGCGGTAGCGACAGCGCCGGATCCCTGATAGACAACAGGACGTCGTCTGCAAAGAGCGAGATCTTGTGCTGCTCGCCTGTAAAGGGAAGTCCTAGAATCCTCTCATTGTCTCGCACCGCCAATGCCAATGGCTCAATACTAAGAGCAAAGAGAAGGGGTGAGAGGGGACATCCCTGGCGCGTCCCTCGGGAATGACGAAAACTCGTGGATCTATGGCCGTTGACCAACACACGAGATGTAGGGCCACTGTAGTTAGCCTCAATCATCCTCACGAAAGAAGGCGAGAAGCCGAAGGCTACTAGTGTCTGGTGCAAAAACCCCCAGTCGACGCGGTCGAAAGCCTTCTCTGCGTCGAGCCCTACTAGCACCGCAGGTATGCGAAATCGTTCCGCCTTTTCGATGAGGTGTATGACGCGGCGCAGGTTATCATGGGTCTGTCTGCCTTTAATAAACCCCGATTGATCAGGATGGATCAGGGCAGGCATCAGGTCCTGCAGTCTACCCGCCAGAATAGAGGAATACAGTTTGGCGTCCAAGTTGAGAAGCGCGATCGGGCGGTAGGATGTACAAAGGGTAGGATCCTTCCCCGGCTTGGGAATAATAGTGATCAGTGCCTCGGCCATAGAGTCCGTGGTTCTGCCATCAACCGCCATTGCGTTGAAGAGGGAGACTAAGTAGTCGCACACCTCAGAGGCAAACGTTTTGTAGAAGAGGGCCGTGTAGCCGTCAGGCCCCGGGGCCTTGTGCAGTTTCAGGCCTTTAATGGCATCTAAGACCTCCTCCCGAGTGATGGGGGAGGACAGTGATTCATTCCATTCTTTAGAGACCTTCGGGAGAGACAGACCCTCCAGGAATTTGGATTGTGCGCCGGGATCGAGGGCGTCACTCGAGTAGAGTGCCGCATAAAAGCGCCCGAATATGGTCGCCTTGTCCGCATCTCTATGCTGAACAGACCCCGCCTGATCGGGAATTCCCCTAATATAATCTTTCTCGCGTTTGTCCCGGAGTTGCCGGGCAAGATGGCGCCCGATCTTGTTGCCCTGGGAATAGGAGGTGCGCCTAAGTCGCAGAAGAGTAAATTCCACCCTGTTATTATAATGGGCCCTCAGTTTCCCTCGCACCGCCGTCAGGGGGCGTAGAGTCACCCTGGAGGGGTTCGCCTTGTGGGCCTGTTCCAAAGTAGCCAGTTCCAATTCCAGAGCCTCCCTCTCCTCGCGCCTTAGCTTGTTCAGGTTCGCGTTGAGGGCGAGGCATGTGCCCCGTAAAGAGGCCTTGCACGCGTCCCACGTGGTATATACCGACGTGTCCGCAGGTGGATTGAGGAGGAAAAAATCACCAATCGCCTTGCGCAAGGCCTTACACGATTCCTCATCTCGCACCAGAGCTGCCGGGAAATACCACTTACGCCAACCATCCCCCCCGGTGGCCCAATGCAGTCCCAGAACCACAAGGCTATGGTCCGATAGTGAGAGCGGAAAAATACTAGCCAATTGTATGTCCCCCTGAAGGGCCTGACTGATCAAGACATAATCAATGCGGGAGTACGAGTGATGTACGTTGGAAAAAAAGGTGTAATCCCAGGTCTGTGAGTGGAGAAAGCGCCAACTGTCAATCAGCCCCATGTCTCCTAACTGACGTTTGGTTTCGTCTGAGAAGACGCCAGTGTCTGCCCTGCGGCCCCCAGAACTATCCAAACCCCTGTCCCATATCATATTGAAATCGCCTAGTAAGAGTAAGTGACCCTCCACAAAGTCCCCCATCTTGTCCAGCAGACCCTGCAGAAAGCCATTCTGTCCCGTATTAGGGGCATACAATACAGCAAAAGTACACAGGCGGCCACGCAACAGTCCCTTCACCAGCAGCCAACGTCCTTCCCTATCCACACTCACACCCATGGGTTGAAAATGCAAGGAAGCCCGGAAGAGTAGGGCCACCCCTCTATGCTTCGTGGTCGCAGAGGCCCTGTAGATAAGGGGGAACTGCCTATGACGAAGCCTCAACTCATCCCTCCTAGCCAGGTGGGTTTCCTGGAGGGCCACCACATCCAAATGATGATCCATGATGTACTTCCAGAGTTTCTGCCGTTTCTGCGGGGAGTTAAGGCCCTTTACATTCCAAGTTCCTATGCTGACAGGCATAAGGGGCAATACAGATTCCACGCCATGCTCACAACCAGACAGCCACGGTGCCCGCACCGGTTCCGTACATGCATCAGGACCCAAGCCCAGGGAAGAGAAACAGACACAGGGACTCTAGGAAAGGGTCCCAGCCACAACCACCCCAAGAGGCCCACCCGGTCATTCCGCAAGTCCCGCGTGGCATCCATGCTCCTAAAGTACGCAGGGGTCAAGGAAGGCATATCCCGAAACAACATACGAAATATAGAAGAGAATGTCAACAAAGGCCCTTTCAATACACACTCATCACACACTGCCGCCGCCACCCCCCGGACCCCCATCCCCAACCCAAACCGCCCTGTCATGACATCCATATTCAGAGCGCCAACAGACCCACCCTCTACCCCCCCCAAGAACAAAGAACAACAAAATGCAACTCAAGGCACTGAACCTGAACCTCGCAGTCTTCAGTTCCAGTAGGTCACGGTTCAAAAGTCCCCCACTGGACTGGGGTCGGGGCAGGGGTGTCCACCTGGGGACCCCCAGGTCCAAAATCCGGGGTGTCTTCTCCAAAAGTACCTGTGTACCCCGGGGACCTCAGGCCAAGAGCCCCTCCGACGCCACTCCATGAGTTCGGGGTCACGCTGCTCCAGAGCTCATCTGGGAAACCGTCATGGTGGCGGAGGCCACCGAAGCCACTGCGGCCCCTCTTTCCTGCTCACTAGTCGCCGAGTCCGGTCGCCGCCGCTCCGGGGATGGGCCCACCCTGTGCCACGAGGAAGAGCGACGCCGCCTCCGGAATGGAGAGCCACGCGCCTCCTGCGACGGTTCCGTTTCCTCAATACCTAGGAGATCCTTTGCCTCCCGCAGGGAATTGATCTGTCGCAGCCGATTCTCCCATCGAAAGATGATCCGGAAGGGATGGCCCCAGGAGTAGGATACTCCGCGCTCCCGGAGAAAGGCGGTCACAGGTCGGAAGTCCCTTCGTTTCTGCAAGGTCGTCGCCGCCAGGTCCTGGTAAAGCTGGGGGCGATGGCCCCTAAATTGCAGCGAGGCAGTCGTTCTCGCTTTTCTCAATATCTTCTCCTTTACCTGAAAGTCATGTACGCAAACGAGGATATCTGGAGGCGGCCCCCCGCCCCTCCTGGGCAGCCCCACTCTGTGCACTCTATCCATCTGGATGTCACGCACCTCGTCATCCTCTAAGATCTGGAGAAACAAGGCCAGGACGTACCCACGCAGGTCCCCCGCTTCCCCGTCCCATGGCACTGCTTTAATACGAATGTTATTTCTTCTGGAGCGATTCTCCAAATCCTCTGCGTGGGTTTGCAAATCCAGATTTTGCTCCGTAAGGCGTATGATGTCCTGTTGGAGTTGGTGCACATCATTCGCCATGCTAAGGTCATGGTCCTCCAGCGTCGCCACCCTTTCGCCAATCCCATCCACGTCCCTCCGTACCTCTCTGAGGTCCGAGGCCAACTGTGTACGGAGTTCGGAAATGTCGTCCTTGATAGTTGCGAAGAGTTCCTTCATGAAGGCCTTAGTTACCGGCGCCTCATCATCCGATTGTTTGGAGGAGCCGCTGGCCCCCGGTGACGCCGGTTGTTGCGATGATTTGGGGACTACCTCCTTCCCCGTCTTCCCCCCTCTGCGTTGCGAGTTGGACATGGCTGTTAGTTGCTTCCACACTCCTTCACTTATGCTCTAGATAGCCGCCGCCGGGAGGGCGAGACTCGGGTCGGAGACCCACCGCGTCAGGACGGCCTGTTGATGGTGCTGTTCGCCTTCTCCAGAGGTCATTCAGGCACACTCCGTCGATAGTGCGGCCTCTCTCTCTCCAGGCCACCACGACTCGTTGATGCCTCTAGGATCAAGGGTCTGTCCAGCCCCAGGGGCAGAAGCGGGCGGGAAGGCTTACACCCCAAAGCTGGCGACCAGGCACAGGGCCTGTGGGACCCCAATACAGCACGTGTCCCCGCTAACGGTCAAGATCAGGGACAAGCCGGTCCGGTTCGCCACCGTCAGGGCTCCTCCAAATTGGCGCCAAGCGCTCAGTCGCAAGAGGGGCCCACCACCCAGGTGGGCGGCAGTCTCGGCGCTCCGCTCCCCAAAATCCGTGCCAGCAAGCTGCGAACTCTCCGCTCCCCCCAGGCGCAAATGCACAGCTTAAGGGCGCAGCCGCGCCCGCGGAGCCACCGCCGGAAAAGTCCACCACAATCGCAATGCCAGGCCACTCCACAGTATCTACCAGCAGTGCCAACTGTCCCCGAGGGTATCCAAAGCTCCGCCACTACCGTGGTCCGGCCGCCAGGCTTTATGTCTCTCCTTGCGTTATGCAGGCGTGTGCAAGACCACGCGCCGGCCCTCCAGCTACTTGCACTCTCCAGGCCGGAGTCCCGCAGGCCCCAACGTGGCGCGCGTTCCTGTGCAAATATTTGGCCTCGCCACCTCGCAGCTCTGCTTTTCCCCCCCCGCTGGCAGGCACACCGGTCTGCTGCCCTCTGAGAAGGGGGATCCACCTGCTCCTCCCCCGCCGGGCTGGCGCTGCAGGGCTCGGATCTGCTCCGAGTTCTAGGGGCCGCCCCTCGACTCAATGCCCGGCTCTCCTGTCAACCCCCGGCGGCGTCCAGCCACCGGCGCGGCCCGCCGAGTGCTCCTCCCAGCGCCTTCCAGCGAACGCTCCTCCGCCGGCGAGTCCAGTTCTCCGCCTCACCCGCTCAGCGCGATGCAGCCAGCGCCGTTGCTGTGTCAGGGCTCGGGTCCGCTCCGCTTCCTCCGGCCTCCAGATCACGCGAGGCCGCCGCCTCACAGGCCGCAGCTCGGCTCCCCTCTATCGGTTTCTGCTGGCCACCCTCCGCCGAGGCGACGACACCGGAGCACACCGCCAGCAATCGGCAGCCCCCGCCGATCGAGCAGCACAGGCAGGACGCCTTGGGACCCCGCAGTAAGCCGCTATGCAGGATCGGCGTCGGAGAGGCTCGAGAAAGCGTCCTACTCCGACGCCATCTTGGCCACGCCCCCCATCATACTGTTTTAATACTACTTGTGAGTAAATCTCTTTGAAGGAGCCTATTCCGTTTTATAAATTGCAGATGTAAATTCGGACCCAACAGTGAAGTATTTGCATGTATAAGTTTAACCTACATATATAAAAGGCCATAAGACTTTAAGAGGTTGTGAGGCAAAAGTAAAGCCAAAATAGTGGACTCTACTGACAGCTGACGCCAACTGAGCCAAAGACAAGTAAACATGAGTGCATTGATCCTGTTGTTGATTCATAAGTTCGTAATGGAGGCAGTCTGCTACAGCAAGTATATTTGATTGCACTCGTTTTCAGATCAACACATTCTAACCTCAGTGCAATTGGTGCACCAATGGTGTGAAGGGTCTACTACACCCAAATCATGATTGTCTTTTTCTACCCAACCGTGGCGAAGGGCTGTCTTAGTCCTCAGGTCACCCTGCCTACAAATACGAGATTATTCTATTTTAAAGGACGGTGACAAATTGGATGAGATATTGTTTTGGAAATTAAACGAATAAACCCCTTGTACCAGCTGCAGCTACACGTAGCCTAGTGACCGAAGCACGCCAGAGTTTCCTGGCGTCTGTCCATAGTGTGACTCACCACCTGGCATTACTCTCTGTTTGTCCTCCTGAGGCTACACTGTGGGCCAGCCAAGGCAACCTATGACCTGGGTATGAAACTGATCGAACACAAAGAACTGACCATAGAGATCCGCCGTGTTTGTCCCCTTGCTCAACAACAGGCTCGTTTCCATCTTTCTTGCTGAGATTGTCGTCCTTGACTACGATTGGACGCAACACTAGATAACCGGGGCGGGGCCTAACACTCCCACTATGCTTGTAGAGTGTTTGTGCCAAACACATTTTTTTCCTTTTCTTTAAGTGAATTATCTTATTAGTTTACACTAATTGTTCAATGGTACCGGTAATACCCGTGAAACTGCACACAATATATTTAAATAACTCAAGAACTTAACCAAAAGGTAATTAAGGGAGTGAAGACGAGTTTGGTTAAACTGAGGCGTGTGTTTTTTAGTTACCTGATCAAATTGTACACTACCGAAAAGTACTATTCAAAAGGCATCACACTAGCCAAATTACATAATCCAAAACTGGAACAGTGCAATTTTGCGCTGGTATTTACACCATTCAACCAGTGCAAAAATAACATTTACACTGACCATCTGTTGCAAAAATGTCATTTGCACTGACTGACCAATGCAAAAGAAATCGGTATTACCTAATCTCCTGTTGTCTTTGTGCCAGTCTTGACAAAGTGAGACTTTGCCTTGTTATACAGCTACAATTCCACTAGCCTAGTTTAACCACTTAACTGCTGGGCCTCCCATCTCTCCTGTGAGCTGAGCCCTTTTTTGGCTATTTGAGGTAGTTCAAGCTTAGGTCCCCATAACTATTTTTCTATAAAATATCCACATTAAATGTGTGCCGTTTTTTTCAAACATCCTTAGGACTCTAAAAGTACCCTGAAGAGGCTGGAGTACAAAGACAAAATATAGATTAAAATTGAATGCCCCCCTATGGTGAGCCATTGCCCGGGGTGTTCGAGCAGCAGAGAGACAGATCTGCACGTTCTGCTCTTCTGCCCCTCCTACGCCAGGGCAAGAGAGAAATGGATCTTGCAGTTATCTAGGGCTAGGGGCTTCAGGCACTACAGGGAGGTTTTTATGATTCTCAAATATGATACTACCTCCCTGATAGTCTTTGCTACAGCTAGATTTCTTCAGTCTATGTGGTATACGAGGTGTGCAATATTAAAGTTGGAAGCCCACACTTCGCCACATGCACAGTAGAACATCCTCCGTAATGCTAGTGGTCCCTCTTTGACGTTACTTGGCCAAGGGTCATTCTTAGGAGGTGTCACACTTCTTTTATAATATTTTTATATATTGATGTCCCTGTTTTTAACTGATGCCTTTTAACATTTGCAGGAATTGTCTTATATGAGATTTTTAAATTTAAATTTTCCCTAATCAGTGTTTATTGTGTATTCTTATGTGTATTGTGTGTATGGCCTTTTTATGGTATTTTTACCGAAATAAAAGCTCTTTGACTGACTGACTGACTGATAAAAATTGAGTTATTTTAGACAAATCGGTAAAAAGTGCTCTGGTTAAAAGTGTCTGTTTCTTTCCCAAAAAATGGCATAAACAAATGGTCTGCCATGCTAAAGTTACCATTTCCCCAGCTTTCAGGAACGTGCAGAGCTGCATAAAAACTTATTTTTTTTACCACAGTTGTGGCATTTTTCAAAGAGGTTGCCCATTTTCCATGTTTTATGCTCTCAGGCTACTTCCAGTTTGTAGTGGAAACCAGTATAAAACATGTGTGTTCAAGAAAAGCTATAGATTTCATAAAAGTAGACAAAATTCCAAATTGAGCAAGGGCTGATATGTGTAGATCCCTCAATGTTTTCCCAAAGAAACTAACTGTTGATTAAATAAATACTGAAAATTAATAGGAAAGAACGGTCATTTGTGACAACGTTTTATCTGTAACTGTTTGTCACAATAGCCAATTTACAAAAGCAATATACTATTACATGACTAGACCCTTCTGGATGTGGGGATATATAGGATTTGTATTTTCTGCAAGAACCGAAGGTGCCTGAGCCTCCAACTGAACTGCACCATACAATGTTTTTTCATTCCGTACCAAGTATAGACCAATTCATATGGTGAAATATGTAGAGTAAAAAATGGGTATCACAGAAACCCATGTAGTTCTGAAATGGGCACAAGATATGAAGTTTAGGAGCAGTGGTTACTTGTACATCTTTAAATTTGGTGGTACCTGTATTAGCATACGATTTACAGTTTTTTTTTAAAGGTCTTCTTTCTTACAATCTGGCTTACATTTGGAAGGCCCAAATGCAGAAAAATCCAATTGGTAATAACAAATATCCTATATTCTATGCTTGAACATGCCTTTTGATTAACATAATACCTCACTTATGTGGCAGGCCAAGTGCCTGCAGCAGGAAACGGGACAAAACACAACATGAATACATCACATTTTTCTACTCAAAACTGACCCGTTTTTTGCAAAGTGGATAGCTGTGGATTTTGTGCTCTACTTCAGGGAGCACTTAGGGAAACCGAGTAAACCTGCAAATGTTTAAAAACTAGACACCTGGGAAAATCCAAGGTAGAGTGCCTTGTGTGGCTCTCACCAGGTTGTTTTACTCAGAATCGCTTGCAAACCTCAAACTTTGACTAAAAAACAAATTTTCTTCACATTTCAGTGATGGAAAGTTCTGGAATTTGTAGGGAGTTATAAACTTCATTCCATCCAGCATTTCCCTAAATCTTCTTGTATAAATGACACCTCACTTGTGTGGGTAGGCCTAGTGTCTGCAACAAGAAACTGCCCAAAATGCAACATGGATACATCACATTTTTCCACTCATAACTGACCTGTTTTTTTACAAATAGGGTAGATGTGGATTCTGGGCTCTAACTCAGGGGGCACCTAGGGAAACCTACCAAACCTGTACATTTTTTAAACCTAGACACCTAGAGGAATCAATAAAGAATGGGGTGACTTGTGTGGCTCTCACCAAATTGTTTTACCCATAATCTTTTGCAAACCTCAAACTTTGACTAAAAACACATTTTCCTCACATTTCCATGCTGGAAAGTTCTTGAATCTGCGAGGTGCCACAAATGTCTTTTTACCCAGCATTCCCCTACATCTTTTGATGAAAATGATACCTCACTTGTGTAGGTAGGCCTAGTGCTCATGTGACAGGAAACGGCTCAAAACATCACATGAATACATCACATTTTTCCAATGAAAACTGACCCCTTTTTTGCAAAGTGGGTAGCTGTGGATTTTGAGCCCTAACTCAGGGGACACCTAGAAAAACATAGCATGCCTGCAAATTTTTTTTAAACTAGACAACTAGGGGAGTCCAGGGTGGTGTGTCTTTAGTGTTTTAATTAAACAATCAATGTTCTCTTACAGTCATATACAGGATAACCAATGTATTACATCACCTATTAGAGCTTAACTTTCTTTTTGCTATGTATTCAGGTTTAATTTTCAAGCAGTGCTCCATAACTGTAGTGATCATGATTCCAAACTCCCCCCGCCACACCAGTTTCCTCTGTTTAGTGCTTTGTTAGGTACTTTAGGTGACTTTTTGATAGACATCATTCTGTTACAGCTATTAGACCTCTAGTCTAATCCCTCTACTAGAGGTCATGAGAGCAAAGATTGGTCCGACACTGTCATATGGTAATGAGATCTTCAGGGATAAACTAAACACGAATTTAAACCAACACGTGACTAAAATTTATAAAAAAGTCCTCCATTTGCCCAAATATGCCTATGACAGGCCTTAACAATCCTGGAGGCAGAGTGCTTGGAATTATGTGAGATAGGGCTCTGGCATGAGCTGAGCCTGTCTACAGCTTTCAGAACCAAGCCCTTTAGCTGCTTCCATGATAACGCTATACCATATACTCTTAAGTGCATTATAACCTTGCGGTTATTGCTAACTTTGGCATAGCATTATCAAAACATGTCGAGTAAGGTGTCATACGAATTGGAATACTACCCCCTCGCCAATTCTGGCGACGGGGGTAGCATTCCACACTTCTAGAGGGACACGACATGTACCTAACTGTGAACCCCGGTTAAATTTAACCCGAGCCTCAGCATCACAAAATGGATGCTGCCACCACAGACACAAGTCTGACCTCCTGCTGCTGGGAGTCCTTCCAGCGAGGGAGGCTTGGACAAAGGGTTGCCTGCCTTGGGAGGTGCTAGCCCCACCCCAGACAGGATTTTGTGTATTGGGTAGGACAGGGCTGAAAGGAATGCGACATGCCTGGGGCACACAAGGTGTCCCTGTGCATACACCGGTCAAAACCAGTTCCTGGGGCTCTCCAGCCCCAGCTCTGGCGCAAGACCGGACAAAGGATAGGGGGTGTAACCACCCCCCTTCCTGGTCCCACCCATAGGAGGGACCTAGTGATAGTACAGCCCCCTTTAGGAGAATAAAGGTAGGAGCTGGTCCCATTCCAAATTAGATTAATCCTGAACTGAAACTCTACAAGAAGAAACTCTGGACTTCGACTTTCTACACAGAAGACTGAAGAAATCTCCCTTGTAGGCAAGGAGTGTCCACCCTGCACAAGCAGGCACCATCAGCGTCCAGCGGCTTCACTTTGTCTTCTTCCCTCGAGGATCCAGACTTCAGAGCCCGACGAGACCCGGATTCCCAGACCTCCGACCTCTACCTACATCTGCAGCACAGCTGAGATCCGTGGGTGCGACGAGACACGTGGGACCGGCCATCTTGGAGACGTCTTTTCCACTCATCGCGTGGGTTGCCTTTGCCAAGGCCTGTTGACTCCAAATCCGGATCCGACACCGCCGACAGCGAGAGCCTGCGTGGGACAGCTCGTGCCTCCATCCTGGTCGTCGAAGACACCACCTGGTCTACGTGGCTGCAGAGTCAAGCGTTCACTCTTCACCTGATCGCGACGACAGCCTCTGGTTCCACTCCTGGTTCCACTCCAGTCACTGGCTAGTGACTTTGAACATTGTCCCCTCTGCTTTCAGGTCTTCAGCATCTCTGATCCACCCTTGCATCACACCGGACATCTTCCGCCTGCAGCATCTTTTCTTCTAGGCTCCATAGACTTCAACGCCGGAACCCGACACGACTTCGCACCTATGCACCCGCAGCCTGTGGGTGAGGTAACAAGAGCATTTCGGTGCTCAAGGGTAGATTGACTCTCCTAGTGTCCAGTTCCACAGTCGTTTTAGTCCTAACTAGTCAGGATTGTCCGTACTCACCTTTTTCTTGAACTGTACTGTCCATAGACGTTGTTACGCATCTCGCGTGTGAGTTCACACTCTGCACACGCGTTCCGTGGGCCTCCAATTACTTACCTAAAGTTAGGGTAGTGTAGTCTCAGCGATCCTACAGCCTCTGGACAGCTCCATTCCTTTTATCGACTTTCACATTCCACTTATTTAGTATATGGTTTGTTGTGCCCCTAGGGCAACATTGTAATTGTGCAACTTAAACATATTTTTCTTAAGAGTCTTGTCATGTGCTTAGCCCTCTGATCTCATAAAGAGTTCAGAGGTGTTTGTTAGTTAATAAATATCTTGTTTATTTTCATAACTACCTGTGTGGTGTCCTTTCATTTGGTATTAAAGGGGTTATATGTGGTAAAACAGCTGGCTTCACATGCCAAAAGAGTTTAGCCTAAGACTGCTTTGTCCATGCTACCATTAGGATAGCTGGTCTATAAGGTTGACTTACAACCAATCACCATAAGGGTTGTTTGGACTGATACAAGGTGATCACTAGAACTAGTGAGCATCATATATCAGGCCAACTTCTCACAGGTTCCACCACCGCAAGCATATATCTTTTGGACTCATACTTAAAAGACACACAAATGATGGACGGACTGTGGAGCAAATGAAACATTCACCCCCAGTCAAGAGATCTCCGGTTAAATCCTTTGTACTTTTGCTCACGATGCCAACCCAGTTTAGACCCAGTCATATGCAAATCAGTCTTGACCCTGCTCCTCATTGGAACAGTCCAGCCGGAACTGCCAAGCTAGGTCCTCCCTGGACCGGAAACAAGCATCCTGGGACCAGTTTTGCGGTATCACCCCTCATCAACCAGGCAAGCTTGAATCCAGTGGCACACTGAGCTCGGGACCCATGTCTGGGCATACCCAGTGCACTTAGGGTGAGAAAGCAAATGACACACAAATGATGGACGGAATGCGGAACAGATCAAACATTCACCCCCAGCCAAGAGATCTGGGTTAAATCCATTATTCCTTTGCTCACCATGCCACCCCATTGTCAAGCCTGATTTGCAAATAGCTGGGTCCAAACTTGGGTGGCATAGTGAGCAAAAGAACGATGGATCAAACCCAGATTTTTTGACTCAGGGTGAGTGATTGAAACGTTTCAGCACTCCATTCATCATCTTGTTGTGTTTATTATGTCTTTTGGTGGCTGGGTTCCTTGTCCCAGCTACTGCTGTGTCACTACCCCCTTGGGCGGGTTTGGTTGACAGGTCCAAAGGCCACACATCCCCTGGGGGATCGGGAGCCTGCAGGTCACAATCCGGCAGTTTGTGCGTAGGCGTGACCAATGGTAATGCAGGCCCGCTCTCTTGCTGGCCTTGCGGGTTGCCAGCCCCTGTTCACCATCATTTAACCTAGCGAGGAGGCTGCTGCCCCTCCTTGCTTTCTTGGTAGATGCAGCATTGCTCTGTGCGCTCCTGCCGCGCCCCAGCTTATCTGGAACTCCCCCGCAAGAAGGAGTGAGCATTCACTGCTGCAGCCACACTGTCCGACACAGAGCGCGTAGGGCACCGCAGCCTGACCTAGGCCTGGTCCAGTACGCCAGGCCTGAGGGGATCAGCCCTACCTGCTGACATCAAGAGTGTGCAGAGCAGCCCTCACCGCCTCATTATCTGTGCTGTCCATGCCCCCTGATGACTCGAACAAACACCAGCAATAAAGACCTCCCTAACTCTTCAGCTTCAGGTGAACCTTCCCAGTGGTGGTAGGAGCCAGGAAGAGGTTGGACCCGCCCTTCCTGGCTCTTTTATACTTACTAATTAACCTCCCCTCCACCCCCCTCCCCCAAACTAGCCTATCCTGCCCTATGTCCTGTTACCATTGCACGAAGCCGGGGAATACTAGACTGCGAGTGTCACTTCCCTGGGGGCCACCAGAGTAAAACAACTGGTGCTCATTTCAAAGGTTCTAATATCTTCAGGCCGAGTTAGCGCTATATGAAAACTGCAAAAAAAATCAGGGTTTTAAACTCACGAGCCGTATTTCTTAGAGTACATGGTATCATATGGTCTCAGAGGTGTGTCCAAATATTTCTTGTAAGGATTTTCCTCACACATACTGTTTGGTCCAGCTGGCATTTGTAACTAGGCCACACAAATACATTGTTTGGTTCAAAAGATCAAAGACAACAGGAAGGTATGACACAAGCAGCAGTAAATGCCTATAAACAAGAAACACAAAGCATACCACTGAATTGAGCATTTGGGCTACTTTTACCTCCTTCCTTAACATGTCTTAGTGATCGTACAGAAAGAACTATTTGTGCCCCATAAACAATTGTCCGGTTGTAATTACCAAGAAAAATGGCACAGCTTGTGCAGGCATTTTTATGTTCGTTTTCTTAGCACGGAGTTGTGGTCTAGCATGCCCCAACAAGCTCGGGGCGTTAACCAGTAACCAGGAAGACGCTCGTGTTGCAAAGGACAGCTGGGTTAATGATTCAGGGCCTCCAGCAGAAAGATAAGCCTCTGGCAAGGGGTGGAACAGCCCGCGGAACGGGTTGGGGCACTGCCGCGTGCGCTCAGCTGAGGAGAAACGCGCCGCAGTTGTGTTAGCCTTGGTTACAGCACGGCGGCTCTGGAGCAAGGGGGCGCCCGCGCAGGGTTTACACGAATTTGTACTTCTTGAAATTCAGGAATTTCAGATTAAAGCCCTTAAGTATGGATTGCTGTTTTCGTAGCCTGAGGGGGAGGCGGGATCAGGCCTTCTGACAGGTCTGTAGTTAAGCCAGCCATTATTCAACAAAGCTGTCTGTTCAAGAGCACAGTTATCGCAGAGCTCAGGGCAGACCGCAAACTGATGGGGCCTCCTGCAATATGCGAAGAGGCCCCCCTGAGTCCACCTCACCTCACAGATATTCTTTGACCTTGGGCTGAGTGGAGTCCCTTGAAGGTTTGGGAGTTCCTGATGGGGTGGGGGGCCCCAGCATTGCCCCCCTGAGGAGGATTGCATGGCTGTCAGTGAAATCACAATTCATCAGCCCCCTTTCGGGGTGGAGGGTGCATGTTTCAGGCAGTGGCGTAGTGGAAAACAACGAGCCCCGTGTGGAATATGGTGGGCGGCCCCTGCCACTTCCATATCTCACAGTAATTCTTAGGCATTGGGGTGAACGAGGGACCCACTTAAATGTGGGGTCCCCCTTTGCCGCAGGGGCTGCAGAGGCCTCCGTTATGCCACTGGTCACAAGGTATGTCATGGTTGACCACAGCAATATGTATCATCACCATCGTTTGCTTGCTCAGCATCAGTTTTGACCAACTGGCAACAGGCAGGGCTGATACATAAATTGAAGCACTGTTATTGGACCTCAGAGTCATGTTAGTGGTGTCCCACCAACCACAATAGCTGTGATGACAGCAAAAATGACCATGCACGCAATGCAGCATCCTTAGCTTTAATTGGACACCCTGCATGTTGATGCAAGTGAACTGTTGCAATTCTTTGCCAGCAAACAGGCTACAGGGTGAGGCAAAAATTTTATCCACCGGACTCCGAAGTATTAGACCTTATTGGTGAGGTTCTAGGCAAGCGTCTACTGTTGCCTTGCTATAAATTCATAATTGTAAAGCGCTTGCTGGTACAGACAGGTACATGCATCAAAGGATTTTGCGATCGCAAACGGTGCAAATCGCAAAAATCGGCCGTTTGCGATCGCATAATCTGCTTTTGGAATGCATGAAGGGTGAAGGTGAAGGCCCTCGCAATTTGAGAATTTGCAAATATTTGCGAATTCTGAAATTGTGATTGCATTTAAGGAATCGCATTTTGCGATTCCTTAAATGCAATGCATGAAACTTTAAAAGATTGCGATTTCGCAATTAGGGGGAGCAAATTACCATGAGGTTGATCCTCATGGTAATTTGCAAAAACTTTGAAAATTGCACTTTTGTGCATTTTTCAAAGTTTCATGTTGTGCACACACATGCCCTTAGGGCATGTGTGTGCACAACATATGTGCACAGATTGATTTCAGGGGTGCCACAGGGTGTTCTTTGGACACCCCTGCACCCTTGAAATCGCATTCTCAATTTGCGATTCGCAAATTGCAAATCGCAAATTGAGAATGTCTTCCCATTCATTCCTATGGGCCTCTAGGCCCATAGGAATGAATGGGGAGGTATTCCTTAATTGCGACTCGCAATTTGCGAGTCGCAATTAAGGAATATTAAGAAATCGCAATTTATTTAGCGATTTCTTGATGCATTGCATTTTGCAATTCCTTAATTGCGATTCCTTATTTTTCGCTATTAAGGAATCGCAAACAGCAATATTGATGCATGCACCTGAGAGTCCTTTCTGTTCTACTTGTCATCATTCACGAGCTGCGAAGAGGCGCACCCAGTGTTTAATGTGAGCTGGTGTTTGCAGGCGGGAGATACCAACGCTCTTTTTGGGGACCGGGCTTATTTTTGATCAGCAGATTCAGAATCAGAACAAGAGAGAGAAAAGCAGCAAAGGGGAACGAAGGAGGACGAGACAGGTGAAAAAAGAGAAATAAAAGGAGAGAGTAGTGGTTAAAAGGAGTGAGACATAATGTCAGGTAGTGTATACTGGTGGGTGAAAGAGGCATGAAGGGACTTCAAGGCTAAATAGCCTTAGTATAAGGCAACCGCAACACTCAGCAGCAGAGATGGTGGGATTCTGAGAAAAATGTCATTATTTTGCAAATTAAGTCCAGAGTGCACCACATATGGAGGAAGAACTCTCTGCATTGCTCACTGAGTATATCACCTAACATTGTGTTAAAAAAGGAGCTAGCACCAAAAAGAAGCGCGCTCTGATGACTTAGATGTTATTGTCTTCCTTCTGATAGCCTTGGTACTCCTGAGTGTACAGCCTTTCATCCGTGTTACCCAACAATAAACATCTGGTATTCAGCGCCAGGATTCCTTTCTTGGTGAACGTGTGCTTACACAAACACGTATTGTTATGTTATGTTAGGTGCAAAAGGAATGTCCATTACATACCAAACCTCAAACAAATTGGGGTAGCTGCAACTTTATTACTGTGATCCATCAAAACTTCCAGAATAGCTGGACGAGAAGATGTGATGGTACCTTTACATTGTAATCCATACATGACTCTGAAACAACCAGAAACTTGATGAGTTTCCTGCAGGTAGTACTTCGAAGCTTGTCTGGTTTATTTTCACTTTTGGTTTTAAGAAAAGATATCTTAAAAATCAAAAAATATTTAGCCTCACAAAATGTATATAAATACCTTTCATAAAATCTTAAACACTACTATTTAGATACAACAGAAAAGAAATCATACCAAATAAACGTACATTACGTTTTCAGATGCCCCCCTCTGTAGTGTGTTTGATACAATGTCTCCTGCCTAAGTGTCCACTCTTGCACGCCAGCGGTGAGTCCACGCAGGTTAGAACATCATTTTGTTTCTAGACTCTCACATATCCTCAGAATCCATGTGCTTAGCAGTACCTTATGATTTCAAAAAGACCTTTTGCAGAGTTGCTTGTGCATCCAGCTTTCCGGGAGCAATACAAATGTCAAGTCAAGTCAAGTCAAAAGATTTGTATAGCGCGCTACATACCCAGAGGGTCTCAAGGCGCTTGAAGAAGGGTGGGGAGTTACTTGTCGAATATCCATGTTTTGAGTTGCTTTCTGAATGCTAGGTGGTTCTGAGTAAGGCGAAGGTGAGTGGGAAGTGAGTTCCAAGTTTTAGCTGCTAGGTAGGAAAAGGATCTACCTCCCATGGTGGTTTTGTTTATGCGAGGTACAGTGGCAAGGGCTTGGTTGGAGGATCGTAGCTGGTGGGAGGGGGTGTAGAAGGATAGTCGTGTGTTGAGGCATTCGGGTCCGATTTCGTAGAGTGCTTTGTGTGCGTGGGTTAGGAGTCGGAAAGTGATTCTCTTATTGACGGGGAGCCAGTGGAGGTTTTTCAGGTGACCAGAGATGTGTTCTTTACGCGGGATGTCTAATATGAGCCTGGCTGAGGCGTTCTGGATGCGTTGTAGTTTTTTCTGGAGTTTTGCGGTGGTGCCGGCGTAGAGGGTGTTTCCGTAGTCCAGTTGGCTCGTGACCAGAGCGTGGGTGACAGTTTTTCTAGTTTCGGTAGGGATCCAGCTAAATGTTTTTTTGAGCATGCGAAGAATGTTAAAGCAAGATGAGGAGACGGCGTTGACTTGTCTGTTCATCGAGAGTGAGGAATCCAGGATGACGCCCAAGTTCCGTGCGTGGTCCGTCGGGATGGGTGCTTTTCCAAGGGCCTCTGGCCACCAAGAGTCGTCCCAGGCGGAGGGGGAGGTACCTAAGATGAGGACTTCTGTTTTGTCCGAGTTCAGTTTCAGACGGCTGTGCTTCATCCATTCGGCTACTTCTTTCATTCCTTCGTGTAGGTTGGTTTTGGCTGTGTTAGGGTCTCTGGTGAGTGATAGGATCAGTTGAGTGTCGTCGGCGTAGGAGATGATGTTGAGGTTATGTTGACGTGCGATGGTCGCGAGGGGGCTCATGTAAACGTTGAAGAGGGTGGGACTGAGATGTAAAGATAACTCTTGTGAATAATGTTCCTGTTAGAGAGACAGAGATGAGAGTTTTGTCTAGTGGCATAAAGTAGCACAGAGGATTATTATGCCTGCTGAAAAGAACACGTACAGTGCAGATCACAAATCTGTATTTTATATGGATAGTTGAGTGGATTACTGCTTTGGTCACAGGGATCCTTGTGTTACTGCAGTAGATAAGATACATCCCTAATATAGAACAGTGACTGTTACGAACTGTCATCAAAGAGCTGCATGCGAACTGTATGAAATAGTTAGAACGTTTTGTTTTTTCCCCCCAGTCTTTCATTATCTATTACTAATGTTGCTCAAAAGGGCTAGTTTGGGTACATATACATTCTTATTAGTAAAGCTCACCTTTACCAGTGCAATAAAACAAATAAAATGTATGTGAGAGAGGGTCTATGGAGCGATAAGAGGCACTTTTGCCCAGTGGTAGTCAGGGAATCTGAGGAGAAGGTCATGGTGGGGGGCGCCAAATCTGATTGTCACACCGGGCACCACCAGCGCTAAAGCCGGCCCTGGCTCCACACATAACCATACACCCTAAGGACGTATCGAGTTTCCAAAATTCATAAATATCAATGGTAGCTGACTTGCACCAAGGGTAGGGGGTGGGTATGGGAACACAACAAAATAAATACATTCCCTTGCCTCCGCAGCGCAATGTCCTCTTCCCTCAGGTGTCTTCCAGGAATCACAAAGATTCTATCAAAAAAGTGAAAAAAGTGATGATTTTTTAAATTTTTACCGTTTTCTAAAGGGTGCTAGGCTCTCTCTTATGCATGGAAAGATGGGAGCACAATGTGTTTGTTAAAATACCCCTCACACACTAAAAAAACCGTTAGTGTCATGCTTCATCATAGGGGTCTTCCCGCCCCTATAACGGGACGGGGCGTGCTACGACCAGACGAAATACGCGGGAGCACTAAGATGTGACAGAGGCTATGTGTAGGTGCATGGGTATCAGTGAAAGTGTAGGGACCTGACACTAGTGAGTGTGCAAAAAGTGAAAAAAATGAAAAAAGTTAAAAATTCCCTGGCTTAGTAGAAAAAAACAAATTTATTAGCTTCTCTAGCTGGGAACATTAAGAAGGGGTTGTGTGGTAGAGCATTAGCTACTACCTGTCGACATGTTTCGTAAGCAGTCCCCTACTGCTTACTCATCAGGACCATATAGCGATCCCTACTGTTACTGCTCAGTTCTATCAAATAGTGCCTACTGTCCTACAAACAACCAACAAAAATAAGTTGGCTGTTTGGGCTTCGGGGCATGAGCTGGCCCAGGTGAAGCAGAAAAAATTGACCTGATTTGGTCTCTGAAAAAGAAAGGGGAGAGAAAAAAACCAACATGGATGCATAAATACGCATTGTTTCGAGTGATAAATACAAACAGACAATGTTTCTCTATTTCTGGGAACAGACCGCATTGTAAATTCTTAAAAGCGGTTCGATTTTCACATGTCAATTGACATGTAGTTGTCATATGTCTCTCGATATACATTTATTATCGCTAGAAACAATAGTGGTTTCAAATTGTAAGGCCCACTATTATCACATCACACACACACAA
Source organism: Lissotriton vulgaris (assembly GCF_964263255.1). NCBI lineage: Eukaryota > Metazoa > Chordata > Amphibia > Caudata > Salamandridae > Lissotriton > Lissotriton vulgaris. The sequence goes on from NW_028248812.1 coordinate 91,262, forward strand.
CATTAATGACTCAATGCACGTACAACAGACAAACAAATGAGAGGGGAGGGGGACCTCTTTGGTAACATTTAGAGTAGTGGTCAGGGTATCAATAACATACTTATCTCAACAAATTTCAGCACCCCATGAGTTTGCAGGCGAGGGGTAATCTGCGCAGTTTACTGCAGAGGACAAAATCTCGTGTTAGAAGGTTGATGGAATCGCCGAGAAATTTGTTTGTACATTTCACCCCACATTCAACCCTGCGCAGTTGATGCAAAAGACTGTATCTCGTGTATGATGGTTTTGAAAACACTGAGAATTTCGTCGATACATTTCACCCCAGCGACCCGTTACATCGATACATTTCACCCAAGCGACCCGTTTTTAAAGACTCGGCGTCAAAGTCATGTACTCACATGTCTGCCGATACGTTTCACCCCAGCGACCCGTTTTTTATAGACTCGGCGTCAAAGTCATGTACTCACATTTCTGCCAGCAACGGAATTCGTTACTCCTACCCCCGTGCTCCTCCGAGGTTAACTGGACTCGTGCCTCCGTTTGTTTTTTAAGGAGCTCTTTGCTTCCGTGTTTGCTCCCGGCGCTAGTGCCGCCTCACTCGAAACGCTAGAGCGTTAACAATTGAAAATGGCCGCCTGTTCGTGGCACGGCGAGTGGTTAAATGCGGAAGTCTTTCCGCAGTCTCTATTGTGCTTGGGCATATCGAAGACTTACATTGGGAAATCTTGAAGGTTCGAACTCTTATTAGAAAAGAAATTAATTTAAACAATTCCACAATTAATGAAATTACAGTGCTAAGGGAAATTAGTATTCTTGAAGGTTCGAACACTCAGTAGAAAAGACATTGATTTAAACAATTCCACAATTGGAATAATGTGATTACAGTGCTAAACCCATGATTACCAGAGCTGTTGTAGTGGCAGCAAAGCAGTATATTGGGGCGGTGGGAGGACAAGGTGGGCACAGTACCTTACAATAAATAAATTCTTAAGAGGCCATTTTTTGGTTATTTCTCACTTATAGACATATATTCGGGGGTGAGTTTCTCAATATAGAGAACCCTCGTGTTGACAAATAGGAGTATAGGGGGTGGTAAGGAAAGGTGGGCACCATGCCTTATAATAGGATCAATTCTTATAGGTCATTTATGGTTGCTTCCTTGTTATAAACATTTTATGGGGGTGAGTTTCTCAGTGTAGAGAACCCTCGTGATGGCAGTAAATGTACATAGGGGTGGAAAAAGTTGGGAAGGAGTTGAAGGACTTGGTACCTTACAGTTGGCTCCAGGGTATATTGTCATTTAGTCCGTGTTTGTGTGATTGAACACGGAACACCCATCTCTGTTCTTTTTCCAACAAAAATCTTTCGTTGCTTACCAGTTCTATTACTGTCCATGTAATATCTTCTGGTTTATGGTTCATTTCCAAGAAATGGTTGGTCAACTTGGGATAGTGACCCTGTGGAGGATGCAAGGTCTGTGGTCTAACCAAAAAAAGTAAAAAAATAACCTTCAATAATGGCACTGTCTGGGAACAGAGAGCTTTTAGCAACTGCAACAGTGCAAATGTTGTATACTTGATCACCTGCCCTTGCCAACTGGAATATGTGGGCATGACAAGCAGAGCGATCAAGGTCAGGATAGGTGAACATAAGAGCACGATTAAATGCAGGAAATCCAGTACCAAGTTGACCAACCATTTCTTGGAAATGAACCATAAACCAGAAGATATTACATGGACAGTAATAGAACTGGTAAGCAACGAAAGATTTTTGTTGGAAAAAGAACAGAGATGGGTGTTCCGTGTTCAATCACACAAACACGGACTAAATGACAATATACCCTGGAGCCAACTGTAAGGTACCAAGTCCTTCAACTCCTTCCCAACTTTTTCCACCCCTATGTACATTTACTGCCATCACGAGGGTTCTCTACACTGAGAAACTCACCCCCATAAAATGTTTATAACAAGGAAGCAACCATAAATGACCTATAAGAATTGATCCTATTATAAGGCATGGTGCCCACCTTTCCTTACCACCCCCTATACTCCTATTTGTCAACACGAGGGTTCTCTATATTGAGAAACTCACCCCCGAATATATGTCTATAAGTGAGAAATAACCAAAAAATGGCCTCTTAAGAATTTATTTATTGTAAGGTACTGTGCCCACCTTGTCCTCCCACCGCCCCAATATACTGCTTTGCTGCCACTACAACAGCTCTGGTAATCATGGGTTTAGCACTGTAATCACATTATTCCAATTGTGGAATTGTTTAAATCAATGTCTTTTCTACTGAGTGTTCGAACCTTCAAGAATACTAATTTCCCTTAGCACTGTAATTTCATTAATTGTGGAATTGTTTAAATTAATTTCTTTTCTAATAAGAGTTCGAACCTTCAAGATTTCCCAATGTAAGTCTTCGATATGCCCAAGCACAATAGAGACTGCGGAAAGACTTCCGCATTTAACCACTCGCCGTGCCACGAACAGGCGGCCATTTTCAATTGTTAACGCTCTAGCGTTTCGAGTGAGGCGGCACTAGCGCCGGGAGCAAACACGGAAGCAAAGAGCTCCTTAAAAAACAAACGGAGGCACGAGTCCAGTTAACCTCGGAGGAGCACGGGGGTAGGAGTAACGAATTCCGTTGCTGGCAGAAATGTGAGTACATGACTTTGACGCCGAGTCTATAAAAAACGGGTCGCTGGGGTGAAACGTATCGGCAGACATGTGAGTACATGACTTTGACGCCGAGTCTTTAAAAACGGGTCGCTTGGGTGAAATGTATCGATGTAACGGGTCGCTGGGGTGAAATGTATCGACGAAATTCTCAGTGTTTTCAAAACCATCATACACGAGATACAGTCTTTTGCATCAACTGCGCAGGGTTGAATGTGGGGTGAAATGTACAAACAAATTTCTCGGCGATTCCATCAACCTTCTAACACGAGATTTTGTCCTCTGCAGTAAACTGCGCAGATTACCCCTCGCCTGCAAACTCATGGGGTGCTGAAATTTGTTGAGATAAGTATGTTATTGATACCCTGACCACTACTCTAAATGTTACCAAAGAGGTCCCCCTCCCCTCTCATTTGTTTGTCTGTTGTACGTGCATTGAGTCATTAATGTTGTGTGTGTGTGATGTGATAATAGTGGGCCTTACAATTTGAAACCACTATTGTTTCTAGCGATAATAAATGTATATCGAGAGACATATGACAACTACATGTCAATTGACATGTGAAAATCGAACCGCTTTTAAGAATTTACAATGCGGTCTGTTCCCAGAAATAGAGAAACATTGTCTGTTTGTATTTATCACTCGAAACAATGCGTATTTATGCATCCATGTTGGTTTTTTTCTCTCCCCTTTCTTTTTCAGAGACCAAATCAGGTCAATTTTTTCTGCTTCACCTGGGCCAGCTCATGCCCCGAAGCCCAAACAGCCAACTTATTTTTGTTGGTTGTTTGTAGGACAGTAGGCACTATTTGATAGAACTGAGCAGTAACAGTAGGGATCGCTATATGGTCCTGATGAGTAAGCAGTAGGGGACTGCTTACGAAACATGTCGACAGGTAGTAGCTAATGCTCTACCACACAACCCCTTCTTAATGTTCCCAGCTAGAGAAGCTAATAAATTTGTTTTTTTCTACTAAGCCAGGGAATTTTTAACTTTTTTCATTTTTTTCACTTTTTGCACACTCACTAGTGTCAGGTCCCTACACTTTCACTGATACCCATGCACCTACACATAGCCTCTGTCACATCTTAGTGCTCCCGCGTATTTCGTCTGGTCGTAGCACGCCCCGTCCCGTTATAGGGGCGGGAAGACCCCTATGATGAAGCATGACACTAACGGTTTTTTTAGTGTGTGAGGGGTATTTTAACAAACACATTGTGCTCCCATCTTTCCATGCATAAGAGAGAGCCTAGCACCCTTTAGAAAACGGTAAAAATTTAAAAAATCATCACTTTTTTCACTTTTTTGATAGAATCTTTGTGGTTAAAAAAGTCTTACTGTGGAGGGTGATTCTATCAGTACCTCTACGCTTCTCTTTCTTGGTTTGGTCTTCCAGGAATCTCCTGATGCAGGAAACTGCACTATCCAATCCTGGCACTGCTTTCACAGCATGAAAGCAGCATTAGGATTGGATAGAGCAGGCTCTCCCAGCGCTCCTCCCAAGAGCACTGGAGGCATGCGTTTTCTCTAACCTAAAATGCGCATGTCAGGCTGGCTGGCCCAAGACGGCCGGCCAAAGAAACATGCACATTTTAAAGCGCACAGCTCCATGCTGCTGCCACTCAGCAGCACTGGCTCCGCCCCGGTAGGCAGACAAAATATCAATGTTTTAATATCGACCTACAATAATGTCAATGTTTTAATATCGAAGGGACAGAATATAGAAGGGAAGTAATATTGATTTTGTTACTATCGGTGTAAATAATATTGATGTTACTAATATCAATGTTAGTAATATCGATGTTACTAATATCGATTTTTATATGATTTTTATGTATAATATTATGTATTTAATATGTATTTTTTAAATGTAATTTAAGTAAATGTTGTATTTTAGTACCATAGCGGGTTGTGGGTTTATAGGGGAATATGGTGGGAATTATACTAAATGATTATTACTTTTTAGGAATTATAAATTAATTTTAATTAATCGGTAATTAATTTGTATTAATTGGTTATCCATTTTAATTAATTGATTCGTTGATAATTATGTTATGTAGTGGGTTATGGGTTTATAGGGGAATAGGGTGGGAAGTAATTTAAATGTAATTAGGCAATAATTTATTTTCATTAATTGTTTTTGTTAATTACATTATTGTGAAATTATTATTAATTGGTAATACATTTTTATTAATTGGTAATTATTTAAATTAATTGATTAATCGATAATTATATTCTGTAGCAGGTTATGGGTTTATAGGGGAATAGGGTGGGAAGTAATTTAAATGTAATTAAGTAATAATATATTTTCATTAATTGTTTTTGCTAATTATATTATTGTTAATTAATTATTAATTGGTAATTAATTATTATTAATTTTTATTTATTTTTAATTAATTGTTACTTAATTATTCATTGGTAATTATGTTTTTAATAATTATGTATTGGTATTTGTAAATAGTTTAGAGTTATTTAATAATTAATTTATTAAATATTTTAAAATATTAATTTATTTATAAGTATGTTATTTTTAAATTCTATGCTATCCAACACTTTCCCTACTGTTGCACTCTCTGGAGTGGGAATAGTAATTTTTACCCCAACGCTATCCAACACTTTCCCTACTGTTGCACTCTCTGGAGTTGGAATAGTAATTTTTACCCGTACGCTATCCAACACTTTCCCTACTGTTGCACTCTCTAGATGTGAATAGTAATTTTTATCCCTCCACTATCCAACACTTTCCCTACTGTTGCCCTCTTTGGAGTGTGAATAGTAATTTTTACCCCTCCGCTATCCAACACTTTCCCTACTGTTGCACTCTCTAGAGTTGGAATAGTAATTTTTACCCCTACGCTATCCAACACTTTCCCTTCTGTTGCACTCTTTGGAGTGGGAACAGTAATTTTTACCCCTACGCTATCCAACACTTTTCTTACTGTTGCACTCTTTGGAGTTGGAATAGTAATTTTTACCCCATACGCTATCCAAAACTTTCCCTAATGTTGCACTCTCTGGAGTTGGAATAGTAATTTTTACCCCTACGCTATCCAACACTTTCCCTACTGTTGCACTCTTTGGAGTGGAAATAGTAATTTTTACCCCTACGCCATCCAACATTTCCTTACTTTTTAAAATTTGTTATACATTTTTATTTCATTTTTATTTATATTATTATTTATGTGTATAGATGTGTTTGTAATTTATAATATTTTTAATTTTTTATAAGTTATAAAAACAATTATTAAACGTTATTATTAAGTAAGTATATATTATGTATTATATGTATATGTTTAATTCATTTTTTAATCAAATTATGTATATCAATTATTTTTATTACATTTATTAGTATTATTTAATTTATTGTACTTTTTTTCATTAAAAAAACAATATTTTTTTAATTACGATATTTTTGATATCGATATTTTTTTCTCAATATTTTTGTACTTACCTTGTTGGGGATAGGATGTCGATATTGTTGACATGGATATTTTTGTTGCGATATTTTTGTATGTGGATATTTTGTATGTCGACATTTTGTCAGACATTCCTCCACCCCATCCTGACTGTTCGGGACAGGGTGCTGAAAAATAAAACGGTAATAAATATACTTTATTACCTTATTTATTTTCAGCTCTGGGGCTTGTGGGGCAAAGCTCCTCCACTCCAGTGGCTGAATCTGCAGTGAAGTAACAATTAGGCACCAGAATACACGTTTCAATTAATAAACTCAAAACCAGCAAAACACCACCACTATCAAACAATGGTTCCTTCAGTCCGATTAATGGTTTTCCCACATCACCACGAAAGGTCTCTAGGCAGAGAATGTACTGCGATGCCATGACAAAGGTGTTTGCGCCTATCGAAATGCACTATTACAACATACGGGTGCTGCAGGATCTCATATTGCACAGCTTTCCAAACTTTTCATGTTGGTGACACACTTTTTGGAGATGCATCATTTTGGGACACAGTAAGGCAGTGTAGTGAGCGAGCGTAGCGAGCGAGTCCGAACCACCTAAGGGGGGTTCTGACTCACTCTGTCTGTCTCCCTCTCTCGCTCTCTCTGTCTCCCTCTCTCTTTATCCCTCCCTCTCTCTCCCTCTGTCTGTCTCCATCTGTCTCCCTCTGTCTGTCTACCTCCCTCTGTCTCTCTCTGTCTGTCTCGCTCCCTCTGTCGCCCTCCTCCCTCTGTCTGTCTCCCTCTGCCTCCCTCCCTCTGTCTCCCTCTCTCTCTGTCTCCCTCCCACCCTCTGTCACCCTCTGTCTCCCTCTCTCTCTCCCTCTGATCCCTCTCCCTCTCTGTCTCCCTCTCTGCTTCTCTGTCTGTCTCAGTCTCTGCCCCTGTCTGTCCCTAACCCTGCCTCTCTCTGTCTGTCTGTCTCTGTCCCTGTCATCCTCTCTGCCTCTGTCTGTCTCTCTGCCCCTGTCCCTGCCTCTATTTGTCTCTGTCTGTCCCTGTCTTTGTCTCCCTCTCTCTCTCTGTCTCCCTCCCTCTCTCTCCCTCTGTCACCGTCCCTCTCTCTCCCTTTGCCTGTCTCCGTCTGCCTCCCTCTGTCTGTCTACCTCTCTCTGTCTCACTCCCTCTGTCTCCCTCCCTCTGTCGCCCTCCTCCCTCTGTCTGTCTCCCTCCCTCTATCTCCCTCTGTCTGTCGCCCTCTGTTTCCGTCCCTCTGTCTCCCTCCCTTTGTCTCCCTGCCTCTGTCGCCCTCCCTCTGTCTCGCTTCCTCTCCCTCTCTTTCTCCCTCTCTCTCCCTGTCTCCCTCTCCCTCTGTCTCTCTCTGTCTCCCTCCCTCTGTCTGTCTCCCTCTCCTTCCCTCTGTCTCCCCCTGACTCCCTCTGTCTCCCTCCCTCTCTGTCTCCCTCCCTCTGTCACCCTGTGTGTGTGTCTCTCTCTCTCTCCCTCACTGTCTCAGTCTCTGCCTCTGTTTGTCTCAGTCTCTACCTCTGTCTGTCTCAGTCTCTGCCTCTGTCTGTCCCTGCCTCTATCTGTCTGTCTTTCCCTGTCTCTGTCTGTTCCTGTCTGTCCCTGTCTCCCTCCCTCTGTCTCTCTCTCCATCTCTGTCTGCCTCTGTCTGTCTGCCCCTGTCTCTGCCTCTATTTGTCTCTGTCTGTCTCTATCTCTGTCTCTGTCCCTCTCTCTGTCTCTCTCTCTGTCTCCCTCCCTCCCCTCCTCTCCGTCTCCCTCCCTCTCTCTATCTATCTCCCTTTCTCTCTCTCACTGTCTCCCTCGGTCTCCCTCTGTCTCACTCACTCTGTCTGTCTCCCTCTCTCTCTCTCTCTGTCTACCTCTCTCTGTCTCCCGCCCCCCTCTCTCTCCCTCTCCATCTGTCTCCCTCCCTCTCTCTCCCTCCCTCTGTCTCCCTCCCTCTGTCTCCCTCTCTCTGTCTCCCTCTCCCTCCCTCTGTCTACCCCAGACTCCCTCCCCCTGTCTCCCTCTCTCTCTGTCTACCACGGTTTTCCTCTCTGTCTCCCTTCCTCTGCCTGTCCCCCTAAGCCTATCTTCCTCTCTCTGTCTCCCTCTATCTGTCTCCCTCCCTCCCTCCATCTGTCTGTCTCCCTCTGTCACCCTCTCTGTCTCCCTCTGTCTCCTTCCCTTTGTCTCCTTCCCTCTGTCTCCTTCCCTCTGACTCCTTCCCTGTCTCCCTCCCTCTCTCCCTCTCTGTCTCCCTCTCTCTCTGTCTCCCTCCCTCTGTCTCCCTCCCTCTGCCTGTCACCCTCTGCCTGTCACCCTCTGCCTGTCACCCTCTATCACCTCTTTGAGAAGTTGGCCTGATATGCAGTGCTCACTATTCTAGTGATCACTATGTATCAGTCCAAACGACCCTTATTGATGATTGGTTGTAAGTCAACCTTATAGACCAGCTATCCTAGTAGCATGGACAAGAGCAGTCTTTAGGCTAAACTCTAGAGGGCGTGTTAAGCCAGCTGTTATACCATCACATATACCCCTTGAACACCAAGTGAAAGGACACCACACAAGTTGTTATGAAAATAAAAGGATATTTATTTATAACACAACAGCCCTGGACTCTTTCTGAGGACAGGGTGCTAAGCACAATACAAAGCTCTTAAAGAAATACTGAAAGTCGCACAATTTACACAAATGCCTGAGGGGCACAGAAAACCATATACTACAAAAGTGGAATGCGAAATTACTAGCAGGTAAGTACTACTCTAAAATACTTTAGAAACGCTAGGCCTACAATGCTGAACCCTTGGATTAGAAGCAGGAGGCCTAGGGACGTCGTGTGCAGAGTGGGAACTCTCACGCGTAATGCGGGACAAAGTCTATGGTTGCTAGGAATTACAAAGTTAGTGTTCTCGGGCGAACCCGACTAGGTAGGTCAAAAACGAAAGTGAATCTAGACACTTAGAGAGTTGGTCTACGCTGGAGCACCATGGTACTCGGTTTACCTAGCCCAGGGGCTGCGGCTGCATAGGGTTCAAGTGTCGTCGGGTTTCCTCGTTGACGAACCAAGAGCCTGAAGTGGAAGTTGCTGGCAGGCGACCAGTGAAGATGTTCCGGGCTGATCCAAGGACTGGATCAGCTGAAGAAGAGTACTTGTAAGCAGAGGGGACCAAGTTCTGAATCACTAGCCAGTGATTAGGTGGGCACCAGGATGGCACCGGACGAGGTCACTCAGCCAGGCGAAGAGGTGACACTGGATTCTGCTGCTGCATGGACCAGGGGCGCTGATGTCGACCAGGCTGGAGGTCTGCGAGCTGTCCCACGTCGGATGTCTGCTGCTGGCGATGCTGGATCCGGTGAAGGAGGCAACAAGCCTTGGCTACGGCAAGCCCACGTGGCGACACAAAATGGCGTCTTGGGTGGACCAGGAGGGTCCGAGGAAGGTCTCCTTCAGGAGGAGCCTAGGGCCAGTCTAGAGGAGCTAGACCAGCGGTGAAGAAAACGTAGGACGTCGTCGAGAGGGTCACTAGCCAACGGGCAGGTTACCGGACAACGTGGCAAGCGACACAGAAGCAAAAGGGCCCCACGCAGATCTGGTGGATGCTGGGGGGCTGGTCTTCGGTGCTCGTGCTGCTTGGGGTTGGGGCTTCTCTTACCCCAATGCACCCACTCGAGGGTCCCTCGGCGGTCACCTGGGTCAGTGTCTTGCTGGTTCTGATGGTCGCCGGGTCCACTGGTCTCGTCGCACCCACGGTTCTCAGCTGTGCTGTAGAGGCAGGTAGAGGTCAGAGAGGGCAGGGAGTCTGGGTCTCGTCGTGCTGGTCGGTTTGGTTCCGGAGGAAGGACGTCTTAGAAAACTGCAGATACTTGGTTGGTGCCTGCTGCTGCAGGGTGACTACTCCTTAGTCACAAGGGAGAAATCTTAGGAAGAAGTCTTGAGTTCCTTTCGCAGAAAGTAGTTTCAGGATTCAAAGATGATCTAATTTGGAAGGGTCACCGCTCCCACCTTTATTCTAAAGGGGCTGGTACGGGACTAGGTCCTGCCCATGGGTGGGACCAGGAAGGGGGGTGGTTACACCCCTCTCCCATGCCGGACTTTCCCCAGCTCAGGGGCTGGTGTGCCCCTGGAACTGGTTCAAACTGGCAGATGCACAGTGAGCACCGGGGTGCCACTTGCAGTCACCTTCCTATTCAGCCCTGCCTACCTAGGATACACAAAACCCTGTCTGGGATGGTGCTAGCACCGCCCCTGACAGGAAACCCTTTGTCCAAGCTCCCCTCGCTGGAAGGACTCCCAGCTGCAGGGGGTCAGACTTGTGTCTGTGGTGGCAGCATCCATTTTGTGATGCTGAGGCTCGAGTTAACTTTAACCGGGGTTCACAGTTACATACATGTCGTGCCCCTCTAGAAGGGTGGAATGCTAACCCCGTCGCCAGAATTGGCGAGGGGTTAGTATTCCGATTCGTATGACACCTTACTCAACATGTTTTGATAAAGCGATACCAAAGTTGGCAAATAACCGCGAGGATTATAATGCACTTAAGAGTATATGATACGTGTTATCATAGAACAGCTATTAGGACTTGGTTCCGCAAGCTGCAGACGGGCTCAGCTCATGCCAGAGCACCATCTCACATAATTCCAAGCACTCTGCCTTCAGGATTGTTAAGGCCTGCCATAGGAGTGACTGATAGGAATACATGTGCCTATTTTAGGGTTAGATATAGGTATACTATATCTACAGCAAAGGGTGATTACACCACTTTGACCCAGCAGTCGTGCAGCCAGTTGTGTCAGATTTAGATGGCCAGCCAGGGGTGGCATAATACATGCTGCAGCCCCTGGTAGGCCCTGGGTAGTACCAATTGGTAAATGCACCTAAGGTACACGTGTCAATTTAGTGAGAGAACAGCAAGGCTGTGGGTCTGATTAGCAGGCCCACAGCCAGAGAAGTCGTAAACCAGTGAAGCAAAAAGCAAAAATCTGGGGTGATCATAGGATTGCAGACCATACTCTCCTACATGACCCCCCCCCAAACTTTGTGTCATGCCTGCCGATCCACGGAAGCCGTGGTTGGCAAAGACATGGTTGGCAGAATAGAAGGCATCAGGAAAGCGCATGCGCAAGTCTAGCGCATGCGCATTCTCTCTATATAGTTTCCCCTTTCCGTCTCGAAGACGCTTTGCGTTCCTCCGGGTTTCCTGCATAGCTTCCAGGTCACGGTGGTGGCGTTTCGGGCTCCGACGGATTTCCTCTTGCCTCGGCGTTGGTCTTCGGTTCGGGACTCTCTTCTACTGCTCAGATAAGTTAGAGAGTCGCTTATGGTTTCTAGAGTGAATACTCGTCAGTATTTGCTAATCCATGTTGATTTACACAAGGACGTTTTTTGTATACAGACATTAGCGGCATAATTTATTGTTCGCTCTTTATGTTACCTCGGTGAGGTTTATCTCTTTAGTTTTACGGGACATTAGATGTTAAATGCAGAAGTGATTACGAACTTCCTTTACATAGACAAAACAGGTACAAACGATACCTTACAAATATATAGATGCAGTAGATTCAGTAGAAGATTCCTGATAATATCCTCTATATTTACAGGGAATTACTTGCATGATGCGGGATTTGTTTTAAGTGGAGAACAGGGAGTCAACATTCATAAAGGCACTGGAAATGTTAGGTACACTCCATTACTCAGTGGCGTCACTAGGGGGGTGCGGGGGGTGCGGACCGCACCGGGTGACACCCTCACATGGGGGTGACACCATCTGGTTGCGCCCCCCGCCCCCCCAGCAGGCCTCTGTACATGGCACCCCCTGCACCGCACCCGAAGGCCTCGGAGAGACTCGATCCGCTTTAAAAACAAAAGCGAACCGAGATATTTTCTCACCTATTCGAATTAAAATGTTCTCATTAGATAAAGTTTGAAAAGTGTAGTAATGAGGGGCCCCCGCCATTTATATGGAAAAAGACACAGTGCTAAAGAGGAGGGTGGGGGGGCGGGGAGGGGGGGGGGGTATTAACCACTTGGAAATTAGCTTTTACTTTAGCTGTTACATACCGTAACATTCTCACGTCTACAAACTCGCTGGTGCCTTGTACACAGATTTCTTTTTGCATCTTGAAAATCTTTAAAAGAGAAACCACATGAAAGCGGCAGAGAGTGTAAAAGGGGGGGGCGGGGGTCCTGCCCTCTTCCTTCACCCCCCCCCCCCCCGGTTTAATGTGCGAGAGAGAGGGAGCTAGAGGGGGTAAGAAGACAGAGAGAGAGACGAGTTAGAGTGAGAAAGACAGAGAGAGAGGGAGCTAGAGGGAGTAAGACAGAGAGAGGGAGACAGAGGTAGCTAGAGGAAGTAAGACAGAGAGAGAGAGAGGGAGCTAGACAGAGAGAGGGAGCTAGAGGGAGTATGATAGAGAGAGAGGGAGCTAGAGGGAGTAAGACAGAGAGAGAGGGAGACAGAGGGAGCTAGAGGGAGTAAGACAGAGAGAGAGAGGGAGCTAGACAGAGACAGAGGGAGCTAGAGGGAGTAAGACAGAGAGAGAGGGAGCTCGAGGGAGCTAGACAGAGAGAGGGAGCTAGAGGGAGTAAGACAGAGAGAGAGGGAGCTAGAGGGAGCTAGACAGAGAGAGGGAGCTAGAGGGAGTAAGACAGAGAGAGAGGGAGTCAGAGGGGGCTAGAGGGAGCAAGACAGAGAGAGGGAGCTAGACAGAGAGAGGGAGCTAGAGGGAGTAAGAGAGAGAGAGAGGGAGCTAGAGGGAGTAAGACTGAGAGAGAGGGAGACAGAGGGAGCTAGAGGGAGCAAGAGAGAGGGAGCTAGAGGGAGCTAGACAGAGAGAGGGAGCTAGAGGGAGTAAGACAGAGAGAGAGGGAGCTAGAGAGAATAAGACAGCGAGAGAGGGAGCTAGACAGAGAGTGGGAGCTAGAGGGAGTAAGATAGAGAGAGAGGGAGCTACAGGGAGCTAGAGCGAGCAAGACAGAGAGAGAGGGAGCTAGAGGGAGTAAGAGAGAGAGAGGGAGCTAGAGGGAGCAAGACAGAGAGAGGGAGCTAGAGGGACCAAACCGGAGAGAGAGGGAGCTAGTGGGAGTAAGACAGAGAGAGAGGGAGCTAGGCGGAGCAAGACAGATAGAGAGGGAGCTAGAGGGAGCAAGACAGAGAGGGAGCTAGAGGGAGTAAGAGAGAGGGAGCTAGAGGGAATAAGACAGAGAGAGAGGGAGCTATAGGGAGCAAGACAGAGAGAGGGGGGGCTAGAGGGGGTAAGAGAGAGAGAGAGGGAGCTAGAGGGAGTAAGAAAGAGGGGGCTAGAGGGAGTAAGACAGAGAGAGAGGAAGCTAGAGGGAGTAAGGCAGAGAGAGGGAGCTAGAGGGAGCAAGACAGAGAGAGGGAGCTAGAGGGAGTAAGAGAGAGAGAGGGAGCTAGAGGGAGTAAGAGAGAGAGCGGGAGCTAGAGGGAGTAAGAGAGAGAGTGGGAGCTAGAGAGAGTAAGACAGAGAGAGGGAGCTAGAGGGAGTAAGACAGAGAGAGAGGGAGCAAGAGGGAGCAAGACAGAGAGAGAGGGAGCTAGAAGGAGTAAGAGAGGGAGAGAGGGAGCTAGAGGGAGCAAGACAGAGAGAGGGAGCTAGAGGGAGTAAGACAGAGAGAGAGGGAGCTATAGGGCGTAAGGCAGAGAGGGAGGGAGCTAGAGGGAGTAAGACAGAGAGAGAGGGAGACAGAGGGAGCTAGAGGGAGTAAGACAGAGAGAGGGAGCTAGACAGAGAGAGGGAGCTAGAGGGAGTAAGACAGTACCTAGCACCGTACATTTCCGACAGAGGTAGTCCATGCGGTAAGTCGTGAGGGGGTGACACCATGAGTTACCCGCACCGGGTGACACCAACCCCAGTGACGCCACTGCCATTACTTATACTTATACATATAAGCATTCTGTGGGTTCTCCCTTATTTGATAACCAAATACCCCTATGTTATACAAATATACATTGTTCACATATCAACCTACCTACCTTACTGTGAAGTCAACAGAAGGAAGAGTGATTACAGGTAGATGCACTGCAAGTAATCATCAGGTACCATACATCTCTGCTTTTTAGCATATACACTCACAGATAGAATACATTATATTCCTAATCACTCTTTCTTTACCTACAGGAGGGGTTCTGAAGAGACAGTGAGTGTTGACCAGTTCCTTTTGCATCTTGGATTTCGGATTCCTGTGTCTTCCCCATCTTTCCTTGTTTTGTTCCCCTGTGTCCCTGACACTGGCATCTACTCTTTTCACCAAGTATATATATATCATTGGTGTAGAGTGAACCGGTGTGGGGGAGGTCAGGAAAGAGCTTCAACTTCATGGTGTTTCCGAGACAGCCATCTACCGGGCACGACAGAACGCAAAGCCTTATTAACATATTTGTCGCCTAAACACCATGGAAGTGACGCTAACAGATTTAGCTAATATGATGGGTAATCTCCAGCTGGAAACCCAGGCTTTGGCTACAAGATTAGATAGAATGGATAGGGATGGAGCTGGGACAGCTTCGGGCTCGCAAACACCTGTTATACAAGTAGTTACCCCTGCTCCCCCTTTGCCTCTTGCTCCCCCGGAGCGATTTTCAGGTGAGCCTACGAGTTGTGCTGCCTTTATCAGTCAGTGTCAATTACACTTTATGTGTAAACCCACTTGTTTTCCGACTGATCAGGCCAAGGTGACATTCATGATTTCATACTTGGGTGGCTCCGCTTCCAATTGGGCTATACCATTGATTGAAAGAGACGATCCATTACTTATAGATTATGATAGGTTCAAGGGCGAACTCCGTAAACTATTTGATAAACACACCTTCACCCACGCTGCCGATACAGAACTGCTTCTGTTGAAACAGGGAAATAAGGATTGGCCTACTTATATAGCCACCTTTAATCGTTTAGTGGCAGAAGCTAGTTGGCCACAGGACAAACATAGTGCTTTATTTTATAAAGGGCTCCGTGATGAACTAAAGGACGCCTTGGCACATGCGGTAGATCCCCCTGATACATGTCCTGAGTTGATAGATCTGGTGGTCAAATTAGATCACCGTTTGGGTGAACGTAGGAAAGATAAGAATAGATATGATTATAGTAAAACATATTATAGAGAGAGAAAAACAGAATCTGACTCCTCTACGGGCTCTCCCTCGGAAGGTGTAGAACCCATGCAAATAGGGAGTATCAAGGGGCCAATCAGTGAAGCAGAAAGACAGAGAAGACGTGACCATAAGCTATGCTTATATTGTGGTAAGGCAGGTCATTTCTTAAGAGAATGCCCTATCAAACCTAAGCAAAATAAAAGGTCGGAAAACTAGCAGACCCGAAGCCAAAAGAGACTGAGGCATCGGGTCATTCTGGATCTATAGTCTCTTCAACCTCTCACAGTCAGAGTCATTTCTTAGTGCCTTCTTTATTGCAGTGGCAATAATCTAAGACTCAAATCCCTATCATGCTTGATTCCGGAGCCTCTGGTAATTTTATGGATCAGGAATGGGCTCATCAGCATAAGATTCCTGTAGCCTCAAAGGACATCATAGAAGAAGTTTGTACCATTGATGGCAGCACGCTTAAATCAGGTCCTATTACACAATCCACTGATAACATACTGGTTACATTACTGGATGTTCACACAGAGAACTTGTTATTTGATCTTATACAGTCACCACAGTTTCCTATAGTATTAGGACTACCTTGGTTAAGGACCCACAATCCCTCGATTGACTGGCAAAAGGGCAGTATAGAGTTCGATCCCAAAGTGTGTAGTGATCATATTAAACCATTGGAGTTACAAGACGTACAGGAAACCACAGAAGAACCTGCCTCTTCATATCAGGACCAGGAGATAATGCATATAGGTTGTAGTGTTATTACACATGCAGAGTTGCAAATAGATGAGCCAGACACCTTCCTGCCTACAGTCTACTCACCTTTTTCGTCTATTTTTGATGCCAAAGAGGCCACTTGTTTACCCCCACATAGGGTATATGATTGTAGGATAGACTTACAAGCAGGTGCTCGCATTCCTACTAGTAGGGTCTATGCGTTAACCGAAAAGGAAAATGTGTACTTGAGGGAGTACCTAGACAAGATGTTGGACTTGGGTTTCATTAGAGTGTCTAGATCACCCGCTTCTTCAGCACTTTTCTTCATACCGAAACGGGAAGGGGGTCTGCGGTGTTGTATCGATTATCGCTCCCTCAATGCTGTTACCATCAAGAATCGATACCCGCTCCCTCTCATTTCCTCTTTATAGGATCAAGTAAAGACTGCCAATTTCTTTACCAAACTTGACCTACGAGGTGCTTACCACCTAGTAAGAGTTAAGGAGGGGGACGAATGGAAAACGGCTTTTTGTACTAAATATGGACTTTTCGAATATCTAGTCATGCCGTTTGGTTTATGCAACGCTCCCTCTGCCTTTCAATTTTTCATAAATGACATACTGAGAGACATTCTAGATCAATGTGTCATCGCCTACATCGATGACTTACTGATATATTCAAGCACATTGCAGGAACACATCCTTCATGTCCAATCTGTCCTAAAGAGGTTACGAGACAATTACTTGTTCTGTAAGCTGGATAAATGTTTTTTCCATAGGTCACGAGTGTCCTTTTTAGGATATATCATTTCCTCTCAGGGATTGGAAATGGATCCCAATAAGGTACGAGCGGTAGTGCAATAGTCGGCACCCACCTCTGTGAAGGAGGTACAACAGTTCATTGGTTTTGCCAACTTCTACAGACGCTTCATTAATCACTTCTCGGACATCGTGACACCCATTACCAGATTATTGAGGAAGGGTATTCCCTTCATCTGGACGGCTGAGGCAGAAGAAGCGTTTCAGAGATTAAAGAATGCTTTCACTAGTGCTCCTGTCCTGAGACATCCTGACCAAAACAGCCCTTTCGTGGTGGAAGTGGATGCTTCCCAAGTAGCGGTAGGGGGTGTGTTGTCCCAAGTTCATCCTGACACAGGTGAATTACATCCAGTGGCTTACTATTCTCACAAGCTTACCGCACCCGAAGTCAATTATGCAGTGGGAGAAAGGGAGCTGCTCGCAATAAAGAAGGTACTAGAAGAGTGGAGACCTTATTTGTTGGGCTCTAGATATACGGTCACCATCATCACTGACCATAGAAACCTTCAATATCTGAAGACTACTAAAGCCCTTTCTATGAGACAGTTAAGGTGGACTCAATTTTTCAATGGGTATGATTTTGAGATACATTTCAGATCAGGACGAAAGAATGGGAAAGCTGATACTCTTTCCAGATTAGGTTTTGATCCCTTGCCCACTATGGACGTACCACCTTCTATTCTTGAATCCAAGAAAATCATAGGGGCAATCAGTATAGAAGAGAGATTCCTGAAGGAGGTCAAAGACTCACAGCAGAATCCCCAGATCCTGGAATATTTGGGGAATCAAGAAACCCAATGGAAGGAAGGTCTAGGATATGTACAAGGAGGTTTATATATTCCCACAGAACCTTTAAGACAGGAAGTCTTACAGTTGTGTCATACACAAGGTTTAGCAGGCCATCCTGGATGCAAGAGAACTATAGAACTGGTCAAACGGTATTGTTGGTGGCCCAGTATTTCACAAGATGTACAGAACTTCGTGAAGACATGTCATGTGTGTGCACAGAGTAAAGCAACACACACCAAACCTGTGGGTCTGTTAAATCCAATTCTGACTCCTCCAGGTCCATGGCATACAGTATCTATGGATTTTACCGTAGAACTACCTCGTACTAGCACGGGGAATACTACTGTATTAGTGGTAGTGGATTTGTTTACAAAGACTGCCCATTTCATTCCTCTGTCTAGTTTACCTACTTCAATGAAGCTTGCTCAAGTATTTTTACAACACATTGTTCGGTTGCATGGCATACCCTTTGTTTTGATCACGGATAGAGGTACCCAATTCGTCTCCCGATTTTGGAGACAATTATGTGAACTTTTACAAGTGGATGTGCGGTTGTCCTCCAGTCACCACCCTCAAATGGATGGACAAACCAAAAGGGTCAACCAGAGTCTAGAACAACTAATTAGATGTCAATGTCTCCAGTCTATGAAAGAGTGGGACAAAGTCATCTGGTTAGCGGAGTTGACATACAATAACAGTCACCACTTTTCCACCTTATTCACTCCTTTCTATGGGTCTCATGGGTTTCATCCTCGAGTGTTACCTATACCCCTTTCTAGTACTTGCAACACTCCCTCGGTATCTGCTTTGGTGCAACATCTACAGACTATTCACAATTCCGTTTTAGACAATTTAGATAAAGCCAAGATACAGTATAAGAAGGGGGCAGATGCACATCGAACACCTGAACCAGTGTATAAGGCTGGGGACAAGGTATGGCTGTCCTCCAAATACATTGCATTGAGAGGTGCATGCAAATTCCAACCCAAATAAATTGGCCCATTCCTTGTCTCTAAGGTTGTCAACCCAGTTGCCATGAAACTTGACCTCCCTGTGTCCATGAAGATACACCCTGTATTTCATGTCTCGCTCCTGAAACCA
Organism: Lissotriton vulgaris; assembly: GCF_964263255.1. Taxonomy (NCBI): domain Eukaryota; kingdom Metazoa; phylum Chordata; class Amphibia; order Caudata; family Salamandridae; genus Lissotriton; species Lissotriton vulgaris. Next base: position 109,902 of record NW_028248812.1, read on the forward strand.
GTCACACCGGGTACTCAGTTACCTGTGAGCCCGCCACCTGTTATAGTGAATTCTGATGAGGAATACGAGGTGGAAAGTATTATTGACTCCCGTAGGAGTAGAGGCAGACTGCAGTACCTCATACATTGGAAAGGGTATGGCATAGAGGAGCGTAGTTGGGAACCTGCAAGTCAGATACATGCACCCAGATTGGTGCGTTTGTTTCATAGACGCCATCCTGGAAAGCCCAAACCGGTTGGGGGCCGTTTGGGAGGGGCGTACTGTCATGCCTGCCGGTCCACGGAAGCCGTGGTTGGCAAAGACATGGTTGGCAGAATAGAAGGCATCAGGAAAGCGCATGCGCAAGTCTAGCGCATGCGCGTTCTCTCTATATAGTTTCCCCTTTCCGTCTCGAAGACGCTTTGCGTTCCTCCGGGTTTCCTGCATAGCTTCCGGGTCACGGTGGTGGCGTTTTGGGCTCCGACGGATTTCCTCTTGCCTCGGCGTTGGTCTTCGGTTCGGGACTCTCTTCTACTGCTCAGATAAGTTAGAGAGTCGCTTATGGTTTCTAGAGTGAATACTCGTCAGTATTTGCTAATCCGTGTTGATTTACACGAGGATGTTTTTTGTATACAGACATTAGCGGCATAATTTATTGTTCGCTCTTTATGTTACCTCGGTGAGGTTTATCTCTTTAGTTTTACGGGACATTAGATGTTAAATGCAGAAGTGATTACGAACTTCCTTTACATAGACAAAACAGGTACAAACGATGCCTTACAAATATATAGATGCAGTAGATTCAGTAGAAGATTCCTGATAATATCCTCTATATTTACAGGGAATTACTTGCATGATGCGGGATTTGTTTTAAGTGGAGAACAGGGAGTCATCATTCATAAAGGCACTGGAAATGTTAGGTACACTCCATTACTTATACTTATACATATAAGCATTTTGTGGGTTCTCCCTTATTTGATAACCAAATACCCCTATGTTATAGGAATATACATTGTTCACATATCAACCTACCTACCTTACTGTGAAGTCAACAGAAGGAAGAGTGATTACAGGTAGAAGCACTGCAAGTAATCATCAGGTACCATACATCTCTGCTTTTTCGCATATACACTCACAGATAGAATACATTATATTCCTAATCACTCTTTCTTTACCTACAGGAGGGGTTCTGAAGAGACAGTGAGTGTTGACCAGTTCCTTTTGCATCTTGGATTTCGGATTCCTGTGTCTTCCCCATCTTTCCTTGTTTTGTTCCCCTGTGTCCCTGACACTGGCATCTACTCTTTTCACCAAGTATATATATATCATTGGTGTAGAGTGAACCGGTGTGGGGGAGGTCAGGAAAGAGCTTCAACTTCATGGTGTTTCCGAGACAGCCATCTACCGGGCACGACACTTTGGGACAATAAACTAACCTTGACCAGGTGAGTCTTCTTGCTCTAAGTGGAAATACCTGGAGAGCCCATCTGCATTGCCATGATCAGTGCAGGTCTATGCTCCACTGTAAAATCCATCCCCTGTAGGGAAATGGACCACCTAAGCAGTTTGGGGTTTTCACCCTTCATCTAATTTAGCCACAAGAGGGGCTTATGGTTGGTCTGAATCTTGAAATGAGTGCCAAACAAGTATGGCCTCAGTTTCTTCAGGGCCCAAACCACAGCAAAGGCCTCCCTCGCAATAGCTGACCAATTTTTCTCTCTGGGGGTCAGCCTTCTGCTAATAAAAGCAATGGGCTGGTCATGACCATCAAAATTCAGCTGAGATAGAACAGCTCCCACACCCAACTCAGAAGCATCTGTTTGGACAATGAATGGTTTGGAGTAGTCTGGTCTCTTTAGGATAGGTGCTGTGCACATGGCCTGCTTTAGGTCATCGAATGCTTTTTGACAGCCTGCTGTCCACTGAACTTTCTTTGGCATCTTTTTACTTGTCAGGTCATTAAGTGGAGTCACAATTGATCCATCATTTCTGACAAATCTCCTGTAATAACCAGTCAGGCCCAAGAAAGCTCGAACCTGAGTCTGGGTGGTTGGAGGAGCCCAGTCCTTGATGGACTGTATCTTGCTCTCCAGTGGCTGAACCTGGCCTCTACCTACAAGGTGGCCCAGGTATACAACCTGTGTCTGCCCTATCTGGCACTTTGTGGCCTTGATAGTGAGACCTGCTGCTTGCGGTGCCTCTAACACTTTCCTCAGGTGGACCAGGTGATCCTCCCAGGTGGAACTAAAGACAGCTATATCATCAAGATATGCTGCACAGAAGTCATCCAGCCCAGTGAGAACTTAATTCACCAGCCTTTGGAAGGTGGCAGGTGCATTTTTCAAACCAAAGGGCATTACCACAAACTGATAATGCCCACCAGGGGTAGAAAATGCTGTCTTGGGTTTGGCATCCTCCGCTAACCTTATTTGCCAATACCCAGCTGTCAGGTCAAATGTGCTTAAGTAGTTGGCAGAAGCCAATCTATCAATAAGTTCATCTGCCCTTGGTATTGGGTGGGCATCAGTCTTAGTGACTGCATTGAGGCCTCTGTAGTCTATGCAAAACCTCATCTCTTTCTTACCACCCTGGGTGTGAGGCTTTGGCACTAGAACTACTGGACTAGCCCAAGGGCTATCTGAGGGCTCAATGACTCCCAGCTCCAACATTTTCTGCACTTCAGATTTGATGCAGTCTCTGACATGATCAGGCTGTCTGTAGATTTTACTCTTGACTGGCAGACTGTCACCAGTGTCAACCTCATGGGTACACCAATTGGTTTGACTGGGTGTCAGAGAGAACATATGTCTAAAGGATTGAAGAACTTGTTTACAATCCTTTTTCTGATGCTCAGAGAGGCTGCCACAAAAGACAACACCATCTACTGACCCATCGTCAGGGTTCTGAGTGAGCAGGTCTGGGAGAGGGTCACTCTCCTCCTCCTGTCCCTCATCTGTGGCCATGAGCAAGCTCATGTCCTTCCTGTCGACATATGCCTTGAGCCTATTCACATGGAGCACCCTGAGGGGGCTCCTGGGAGTTCCAAGGTCCACCAGGTAGGTGACCTCTCCCTTTTGCTCAATGATTGTGTGGGGCCCAGACCATTTGTCTTTGAGTGCTGCTGGGGCCACTGGCTCCAACACCCACACCTTCTGTCCAGGCTTGTACACAGTCAGGACAGCCTTTTGGTCATGCCAAGCTTTTTGGAGTTCTTGGCTTGCCTCAAGGTTTTTAGAAGCCTTTTCCATATACTCAGCTATCCTGGAGCGGAGACCAAGTACATAGTCCACTATGTTGGTTGCAGGCTTTTTGAGAGGTTTCTCCCATCCTTCCTTCACCAAACACAGGGGTCCTCTTACAGGATGTCCATACAAAAGTTCAAAAGGGCTGTAGCCAACCCCCTTCTGTGGGACTTCTCTATAAGCAAACAAAAGGCAGGGTATCAGGACATCCCATCTACGCCTGAGCTTTTCAGGTAGTCCATGAATCATCCCTTTTAGGGTCCTGTTGAACCTTTCAACAAGCCCATTGCATTGTGGATGATAGGGTGTAGTGAACTTGTAGTTGACACTACATTCCTTCCACATAGCAGTCAGATATCCTGACATGAAGTTTGTACCTCTGTCAGAGACAACCTCCTTAGGGAAGCCCACTCTGGAGAACACTCCAACTAGGGCTCTTGCCACAACAGGTGCTGTAGTGGTCCTAAGGGGAATAGCTTCAGGATACCTGGTGGCATGGTCCACCACCACCAGTATAAACTTGTGCACTGATGCTGTCTGAGGTTCCATTGGACCAACAATGTCAATCCCCGCTCTTTCAAAGGGTACCCCCACCACAGGCATTGGTATAAGGGTGGCCTTTGTTGTGCCACCTGACTTACCACTGGCTTGGCAAGCGACACAGGAGCGACAAAACTCCTTGGTATCTTCATTCATGTGAGGCCAGTGAAAGTGTGAGACAAGCCTGTCCCAAGTCTTTGTCTGGCCTAAGTGTCCTGCAAGGGGAATCTCATGGGCCACGGTAAGAAGGAAACCTCTCTGTGACAAGGGGATGACCAGCCTCCTGGTTGCACCAGGTTTGGGGTCTCTTGCTTCAGAGTACAGGAGTCCATCATCCCAGTATAACTTGTGGGTACCTGTGGCGTTCCCTGCAGCCTCAGCAGCAGCCTGCTGTCTGAGGGTTTCAAGAGAAGGGCAGTCTAACTGTGCCTTCCCCAGGTCTTCTCTGGAGGGTCCCCCTGAACCCAGAAACTCAACCTGATCAGGTTCAAGTTCTTTAGGCTCAGTTTCCCTCAGCTCTTTGAGGTCAGCCTCCTCTGAGACCTGATCCTCAACCTGGGGCAAGGGGGAAGGCAATGCCTTAACCCTACTGCTCTTCTTCTTGGAAGGTGTCTGGTCCATTGTTCCAGGATCCAGCACCTGTTCAGTGGGGCATCTTCTGGCCTGTGACCTAGTCACAGCAAGCACATGTGCTGGCAAGCCTAACATTTCCATGTGAGTCCTCTGCTCCACTTCTGACCATAGTGATGACTCCAAATCATTGCCCAACAAACATTCCACTGGGAGGTCTGAACTAACCACAACTTTCTTTTGGCCACTTAACCCTCCCCAGGAGAAAGCCACAATTGCCATACTATGGTGGGTAGTGACATTGCTGGCATTGGTCACTAGGTAGTCTGTACCTAATATGATCTGTCCAGGGTCCACAAAGTTAGGTGTCACCATTGTGACACTAGCACAAGTGTCCCTATACGTCTGAGCCATCTTTCCATTTATAAAAGGTGTCTGCCTGTATTTGCCCAAAGTATTGGGACTTGTATCAGGGGATATATCCATATCCCCTGTACAGACAAGGACAGCCTGAGTGAGTGTGCCAACTAAGTTGTCATACCCCTCAGATCCCAAGGTTAACCCAACTAATCCCTTGGGAGGTGCACTACCACTACTGACTGTACTAGGGGGTGCAGGTGCCTTAGGAGCTGCAGTCGTAGGAGTTTGCCCTCCTTTCTTGGTGCACTCACTAAACCAGTGAGTTTTACTTTTACAGTATTGGCACCACCTTTTAGACTTGCCTTCTTGAGTCTTCTTTTTCTGCTGTGAAGCCTGACCCCCACCCTCTTTGGTTTGTTGGGGGCCTGTCGAAGACTTCTGGTCATTTTGCTCATTCTTATTGTTACCCTTCTGGTCTGCTTTCTTCTGACCACCCTGGTTCTGGCCCTGGTTCTGCTTAACCCTTGTTCTGACCCATCTGTCTGCCTTCTTTCCCAATTCTTGGGGAAAGGTCAGATCCGAGTCAACAAGGTGCTGATGCAACAACTGGTTCTGACAATTGTTTAAAATCTGTTCCCTCATGATCAGATTGTACAATCCTGTGTAATCAGTAACCTTACTGCCCAGCAACCAGCCCTACAAAGCCTTAGTAGCACAATCCACAAAGTCAGACCAATCCTGAGACTGAGTTTTCTGGGTATCCCTGAACAGCAACCTGTACTGCTCAGTGGTTAAGCCAAACCCATCTATCAGTGTGTTTTTCAGGACTTGGTAATTGTTAGCATCCTCAGCTCTAGTAGTGAGGAGCTTATCTCTACCTTTGCCTTCAAAGGAGAGCCACAATACAGCTGCCCACTGACTCTGGGGGACGCACTGGACATTGCAGGCCCTCTCCAAAGCAGTTATCCATTTGTGGATATCATCCCCTTGTTTAAAGGGGGGCACTATCTTACTCAGGTGTCTAGTGTCTAAACTCCTGTCCTTTTCTCTAGGTAAAATGCTGCCACCAGTGGGGTCTGCCCCACTCAATTTCTGCTCTCTAGCAAAGGCAAGTCTCTCTTTGGCCAGGGCAAGTTCTTCCCTTTCAATCCTCAGATTGACTTCCCTCATCTTAGCTTCATGCTCTCTTCTCTGAGGGGATGTCATCCCTCTGTGAGAAGAGGTCTGAGAGCCATTGGTTCGAATGGATCTGTTAGAACCTCTGGATGGAGACCTAACTCGTCCATTCCCAATGTTAAGCCTGCCTGAGAGTGGGCCTGGGGGTCCCCCAAATCCATTCTCATGCCTACTTAAGTTGGTCCTGGTGGGTCTACTGACTTCTACCTGACCCTTGTCTGCCTCATCCCCTGACACTTCCTGATCCTCCTCCTCTCCTTCACTAACTGTTCCATTGAGATGGAGGTCAGGGTCCCCAAGGGTTCCCTCTAAGGGGGGCATGTTCCCATCTGGATTAGAAGGGTCTGTGTTAGCAGTCCTTCTGGCATCATAAGTCTCTAAGAGACCAATCAGAAATGGGATTGTAGGGTTAGAACCCTGTTTTAGCTTCCTGGAGGTACACACTTGTCTCATCTCCTGAAAGCTAAGAGCTGCATATCTTGAGACGACCTGTGGAGGGTCAACTGACACAAGGGGGGCTTCTGAGTTCCCTCCTTTGTATGACATGCTTTTCTAGTGAGGTGTAAGTGGTGCACTTACCTACACTATTTGTTTGCCTACTGATCCCTTGCTAAGAGTTGTAGTCAGGGTGTACTAGGCCCTGTTGAACTACAACAGCTGGTTCAGTAGAACTCAGAGTATTCTAAGCTAAGTTATATGTACCTTGGTACTTATGTGATCTTTCAAATGATATTCTTAGGATACGTGTGGTAAAACAACAGCAAGCTCAAATCCCAACCGCTGCTCACTAATGTGAGAAGTTGGCCTGAAATGCAGTGCTCACTATTCTAGTGATCACTATGTATCAGTCCAAATGACCCTTATTGATGATTGGTTGTAAGTCAACCTTATAGACCAGCTATCCTAGTAGCATGGACAAGAGCAGTCTTTAGGCTAAACTCTAGAGGGCATGTTAAGCCAGCTGTTATACCATCACATATACCCCTTGAACACCAAGTGAAAGGACACCACACAAGTTGTTATGAAAATAAAAGGATATTTATTTATAACACAACAGCCCTGGACTCTTTATGAGGACAGGGCGCTAAGCACAATACAAACCTCTTAAAGAAATACTGAAAGTCGCACAATTTACACAAATGCCCGAGGGGCACGGAAAACCATATACTACAAAAGTGGAATGCGAAATTACTAGCAGGTAAGTACTACTCTCAAAGACTTTAGAAACGCTAGGCCTACAATGCTGAACCCTTGGATTAGAAGCAGGAGGCCTAGGGACGTTGTGTGCAGAGTGGGAACTCTCACGCGTAATGCGGGACAAAGTCTATGGTTGCTAGGAATTACAAAGTTAGTGTTCTCGGGCGAACCCGACTAGGTAGGTCAAAAACGAAAGTGAATCTAGACACTTAGAGAGTTGGTCTACGCTGGAGCACCGTGGTACTCGGTTTACCTAGCCCAGGGGCTGTGGCTGCATAGGGTTCAAGTGTCGTCCGGTTTCCTCGTTGACGAACCAGGAGCCTGAAGTGGAAGTTGCTGGCAGGCGACCAGTGAAGATGTTCCGGGCTGATCCAAGGACTGGATCAGCTAAAGAAGAGTACCTGTAAGCAGAGGGGACCAAGTTCTGAATCACTAGCCAGTGATTAGGTGGGCACCAGGATGGCACCGGACGAGGTCACTCAACCAGGCGAAGAGGTGACACTGGATTCTGCTGCTGCACGGACCAGGGGCGCTGATGTCGACCAGGCTGGAGGTCTGCGAGCTGTCCCACGTCGGATGTCTGCTGCTGGCGATGCTGGAGCCGGTGAAGGAGGCAACAAGCCTTGGCTACGGCAAGCCCACGTGGTGACACAAAATGGCGTCTTGGGTGGACCAGGAGGGTCCGAGGAAGGTCTCCTTCAGGAGGAGCCTAGGGCCAGTCTAGAGGAGCTAGACCAGCAGTGAAGAAAACGTAGGACGTCGCCGAGAGGGTCACTAGCCAACGGGCAAGTGACCGGACAACGTGGCAAGCGACACAGAAGCAAAAGGGCCCCACGCAGATCTGGTGGATGCTGGGGGGCTGGTCTTCGGTGCTCGTGCTGCTTGGGGTTGGGGCTTCTCTTACCCCAATGCACCCACTCGAGGGCCCCTCGGCGGTCGTGCTGGGTAGGTGTCTTGCTGGTTCTGATGGTCGCCGGGTCCACTGGTCTCGTCACACCCACAGTTCTCAGCTGTGCTGTAGAGGCAGGTAGAGGTGAGAGAGGGCAGGGAGTCCGGGTCTCGTCGTGCTGGTCGGTCTGGTTCCAGGAGGAAGGACGTCTTAGCAAACCGCAGATACTTGGTTGGTGCCTGCTGCTGCAGGGTGACTACTCCTTAGTCACAAGGGAGAAATCTTAGGAAGAAGTCTTGAGTTCCTTTCGCAGAAAGTAGTTTCAGGATTCAAAGATGATCTAATTTGGAAGGGTCCCCGCTCCCACCTTTATTCTAAAGAAAGGGGCTGGTACGGGACTAGATCCTGCCCATGGGTGGGACCAGGAAGGGGGGTGGTTACACCCCTCTCCCATGCCGGACTTTCCCCAGCTCAGGGGCTGGTGTGCCCCTGGAACTGGTTCAAACTGGCAGATGCACAGTGAGCACCGGGGTGCCACTTGCAGTCACCTTCCTATTCAGCCCTGCCTACCTAGGATACACAAAACCCTGTCTGGGATGGTGCTAGCACCGCCCCTGACAGGAAACCCTTTGTCCAAGCTCACCTCGCTGGAAGGACTCCCAGCTGCAGGGGGTCAGACTTGTGTCTGTGGTGGCAGCATCCATTTTGTGATGCTGAGGCTCGAGTTAACTTTAACCGGGGTTCACAGTTACATACATGTCGTGTCCGTCTAGAAGGGTGGAATGCTAACCCCGTCACCAGAATTGGCGAGGGGTTAGTATTCCAATTCGTATGACACCTTACTCAACATGTTTTGATAAAGCGATACCAAAGTTGGCAAATAACCGCGAGGATTATAATGCACTTAAGAGTATATGGTACGCGTTATCATAGAACAGCTATTAGGACTTGGTTCTGCAAGCTGCAGACGGGCTCAGCTCATGCCAGAGCACCATCTCACATAATTCCAAGCACTCTGCCTTCAGGATTGTTAAGGCCTGCCATAGGAGTGACTGATAGGAATACATGTGCCTATTTTAGGGTTAGATATAGGTATACTATATCTACAGCAAAGGGTGATTACACCACTTTGCCCCAGCTGTCGTGCAGCCAGTTGTGTCAGATTTAGATGGCCAGCCAGGGGTGGCATAATACATGCTGCAGCCCCTGGTAGGCCCTGGGTACACCTATGCCCTGAGTTACAGGGTCTGATAAGGTGGCCCAGTACCAATTGGTAAAAGCACCTAAGGTACACGTGTCAATTGAGTGAGAGAACAGCAAGGCTGTGGGTCTGATTAGCAGGCCCACAGCCAGAGAAGTCGTAAACCAGTGAAGCAAAAAGCAAAAATCTGGGGTGATCATAGGATTGCAGACCCTACTCTCCTACAAACTCACCCTAGCTTCCCGGGCACACACACACCCGCACCGAGTACTTCGTAGGTCTTACTTGTTAATGAGGCTTTGTTGTGAATCGCCCAGCCCCCATAGAGCAGAGTGTCTTGGAGTCCGCGCTGCTGCGTTGGCCTCCGAGACACTCTTTCAAAAGAATGTCTCTTAATTAGCAGCAGTTATGTGCTAAGAACCCTTAATACTGGTGTCATCCCGCAACACACCCACCATTTACAGGCGACACAGTACTGTGTTGGGACACACAGTTTGGAAAGCCCTGTGACGTATTGAATGTCTCTGGGCTACATCAACAGTGTGTGAGTACACAGGGTCTATTCCATCGTGGGATTAGGGTGCTATTCATTAACCAGTGTATGTAAATTGTATTAACCAGTAATTGTGTAATGCTAATGCCCATAACTGGAAATATTAACAGACATACGACCGTCAAAGGTGAAGAGACTAGGAGGTAATGAGAGCAAGTGGGTGTGCAAAGGCTTTAATTATGTTGTATTTCTGTCTTTGGTGCATGTTTCATAAACTCCAAGTTCAAGGAAGGACCTGTTTTCCGATTTGGTGAGCTGGGTGCACGCAGAAGACGTGGTAGATTTCATTGTGAATTATTGCGATGTGCGGGGTGGTGGTGACGAGGGGATGGAGTGAGTGTGAGGGGTGCACACACTACTTCATCTCATAGGGCATCCCACAGTTAGGTCTGCTGTTTTAAGTTGAAAGAATGAATGAGATAGTTTTAGGAAGCGCGCAATACCCGAAGGTGTTTTAGCGCTGTGCGGATCAAAAACCCAGGAGAAAACCGCCTGGAGGCCTACCTCAAAAAACACAATTGACAGCAACTTCCCAAGCTGTGTTTTGCATGATCAGAACATGAGCCTCTTTGCACTTCTGCCCAAGCATTGAAGGAAACAAGACAAAAAATGTTGTTACTTTCGGTTTTAGGAAACCTGGAGTGTGTGTGCGAGTTGGCTTTTTAGCAGACTGGGATGGATATCTCGTGAAAAGAGTTTTTCCTCCAGATATCTGCTATGATTGTAATTAAAGTCAAGAGAGCACACAGGGGCATATTATCAAGACAAGCGATAAAATTATCGCTGCTTTATCGGCAGAAAACTGCCGATAAAGCAGAGATAAGGGGCTTGATAATATGCTCTATGGAATTCCAATCGAAGCCCATGTTAGATGTGAAGGACATCTAACATGGGCTTCGATTGGAATTCCATAGAGCATATTATCAAGGCCATTATCACCGCTTTATCGGCAGTTTTCTGCCGATAAAGCGGCGATAATTTTATCACCTGTCTTGATAATATGCCCCTAAGTTCTTAGTGCTTCTCATTGTGGACCTTCCAGTAGTCCTCACGCTCTTCACTGTAGCTCTTATCTGCTCTTCCTCTCCACCATGTCGCCATCTTTCCCTCCTTTTCTCTGTATCTCTCCCCAGCACTCATTTTCTCCCCTCCACCTCTCTCTTCGTTTCCCAATATCTGGGCATATTGCTCCTTTCAGTTGTTTTCTCTTTGCCTTCCATCTCTCTAACTTACTCTTTTATCTGAATCCTTCCCCCGCTTTACCAGTACTCTCCCTCTTTTTTCCTCTATGTATTCTTTCCTCTTTAATATTCTTTTAATACTGCTCGCTGCATCTCGTTGTCTGTCTTTCACCTCCATATGTCCATCCATTTGAGTACCCAGCAACCCATCCACCCACTCATCCATCTAGCTAACTGTTCAACCATTCATCCGAAATTAACACTTATCACAGAAATTCCTGCAGCTGTATTACTATTCCGCTACCCAGGTGGCTACCGAGGTGACATTTATCTGCTGGGCATGTGGTGTGGGTATGACAGGAGGACCCACAAGGTTTCTCACAGGGGACCCCACTTTGGTTTTGTTATGCCACTCCTCGTATAGGCACTGCTTCCTACTCTAATAAGCCCCGTACAGATTCACTGCACTCATCCATTCAATAACCAATTCATTTAAACACTCACAGGCTCACACGTTTACCTATTTACTCTTTAAAATATTCCAATGCCCCTCCTAGAAAGATTTCAGGAATACTGTGCTGCTTAATGGATAAACTACACCACACTGCATGCCACTCACTCTCACACCCAACATGACACACGACGAAATACAAAATCATTCTTCCATACCAGACCAGTTCCCTGAAATCATACAGACAGATGTGGAAGGGCCTATGCTGTATGTTGCACCTCCCCCACAGACACACTACATTCACTCTGTCCCTCATGTAACATAACATGCTAGCATTCTCCTTGTAGCAGCCCAAGATCTTAATAAAAACCATATAGCTAAATGGACTGGGAATGCTCATCCCTGCATCCCTTCTACCCTCGGAGACACTGCATTACACTGCAGAACTCTGCACTGCATTCACTCACCCAATGTAACATAACAAAACATAATTCTCCCCACACAGTCCAAGACCCTGACTTTGTGTGTCCCATAAGCTTAATGAGTCCTAAACATACCAAAATGAAAGCTTAAGCCTTGGCTGATGAGTGGTAATACCCTGAAACCGGTCCCAGGATGCTTGTTTCAGCTACAGAGAGGACCACACCTGGCAGTTCGGACTGGACTGTTCCCATAGGGAACAGGGTCAAGACTGATTTGCATATGGCTGGGTTTAAACTGGAATGGCATGATGACCAAAACAACTATGGATTTAGGCCCAGATCTCTGTACTTGAGGGAATGTTTGACATTGTTCAACATTCTGTCCATCAATTGTTATTTTTGCACTGGATATACCTAGGCGTAGGAGCTCCACTGCATCAACCATCAAAGCACTCTATGGTGAGATCCTAAAATCCGTTATTATCCAATACAGTTCATGGACCTGCACAAAATAGTTTTAAAGCAAGATGGCTTTGCATTCTTTCAGGTAAGAAAGCCTCTCCTTCATGGTGAGATTAACAATTCAGCCATTGGATAGGTTCCATGTGTGCACAAGCTCGATACAGACTGGAACACCAACCAAACGTGTACCCACATGTTGGCAACAGAGATTAAATATAATTTTAAAAATAATTTCCTGATGAAGGTGTGTAGTGGTAAAATGCGTTGAGAGAATTTATTTGAAACTTTACTGATGCAAGTAATACATATAGGGTCCGATTCCGATTCGGGAAAAAGCGCTCCGATTAGCTGTTCGGAGCGTTTTTCCCATACAATTCGTACACCAACAACGTCCCCGTACAAACGAGCAAGTACGATCCGAACCCAATGCGCCACTCCGTACGACTCGTACCAAACACCATACAACTCCAAAGTACATACGGATTGTCTCCGGGTGACGCTGTACGCTACGTCCGTACGTAAAAAGGCAGCCATTTCCGAACCAGGAAGTACGATCCGTGTTGAAGGCACTCTGTACGGCCCTTTTGGTACGAGAGCTGTAAACAGCCGTAAAACCAGAGTCCGGCCCGAACTGCACCCCGGTACGCGACATACACGACAAGAACCCCCTTGAGCGTGTCATCCCAGCCCTGTACGCCTACGACCTCGTATATAGAAACCGACGATGGCGCAGATGGTGAGTACAACGTACCGCAACAACAGAAGTATACCTGTATGGTCCGCCACAAGCTAGCGCATATCCCCATTGCTACAGTGATACATGGGGTGTGGCTTGGGCGCCGGAGGGAATGGCGGCGTGAGCTCGGAGCTCCGCGCCCGATCCCCACAGTAATCCTGAAAATAGGTGCGGGGACGCCCAAGATGACCCTAATCTGCACACCGGAGGCGAGGGGAATCGAAACGGCACCCCTGGGGCCATCCACGGGGCCAACCATGAGAGCTCCGGCAAAGAGGGAAGGCTGTGAAGCCGACGCATGAAGACACCTAAGATGGCGGACGGCGTTAGTACCGGGAGACACTGAGGAATGCTCTCGGATGAGACACGCATCCCCGGGAGCAGTGCACGCGGGAGCACGCCAGACCACCGGGTGAGACCAGACATAGCTGCGGTGGGCCCCGAGACCCCGAATTGGTACAGCTGCCATCCGCTGGATCGGACCGAGCTGGGGATCCCTCAACAAGATGGCGGCGGGGTCCGTAGCGATAGAACTGCGAGGAAACTGAGGCCGCTGCCCAGAGAAACCCACACTCCACGGAGGGATGCGTAAACACCCAGTACGCCACCTCCTGTAACGAGCGGTGCACGGAAGGGCTGTTGTCTGCGGACGAGATATCGATGCACGGCGGGGCACCCGGATTGGAGCAGAGGAGAGGGGGAATTGGGCTCCTTGCCACTACGGAGCAAACTGCAGCTGCCGCCCGTGAGCCTGGAGAGTGGAAGACTCGCCCGCTGTTGTGGATTGCTGCGAGGACGTCCGTAGGAGCCTACCTCCACAAGACAGTTGGCGATTCCCCCTGACGGGGAAGGAGAACACACACAGCCTGAAGGGTCCGACATGGCGAAAGCCCTGAGAAGGGCGATAATGGAGAAATGAACGGCGAAGCCGGAGCACCCGCGCTTGATCTGAATGGTTTAGCTGACCCGGTGGAGCGGAAAGAAACGCAGAGCGGGGAAGAGTGACGCGGAAACCGACTGCAGTGGGACCCCCAGCCTGATCGCGAGGTGAGGAGCTGTTAGCGGTGCTTGGAAGGAGAACAGCCCCAGACGAGTCCTACGCCATTGTCGATGTGGCGAGTGGTATATCATCGGCCTCCGGCAGCGACTGAGGGGCCCCGGACACACTCCACGAAATAGAGGGGTGCAACAAGACCGAGAGGGGGCGATAGAAGTGCGGACACCATATCGGAGGCAGCGCAAAGAGATTGGGCGGACACCAGAACCCCGGACAACACCCAGACCTAGGCAAAACCCTGACCGAGAACAGGAAGGGAGGCGGGCCCTGGGCTCCTTCGCCATTGCCGACGGGCACAGTGGGAGCCCCCCAGGATATACGACTAAGGACGGTGAGCCCAGACAGGCCACACAGAAAATAGAGGTGGCCCTAGATGATGCCCCGCGGCTGAAGCAACGCTAGGACGCGCGGAGGAGGGAGATTAACGGCTGTGGGATGCCGCGGATGCCCGCCTGCTGAAGGGACCGGATCCGATGCTTCCCATGGACAAACAGGTGGAGAGTTGTGAAACCGACGGAAACAGCTGCCGTGAGCCCGCGATCTGAGGTGGACCACGGAAGCTCCCCGAGAGCTCCAAAGCACGTTAAGAACACCGGCAGAAAGAGCGAATTGGCACCATGGTGAAAAAGAAGGGAAAAACGGAGGGAGCTGCGGCCTCTGAAGTACCGGAGGGGGGCCCCGCGGGGCCTTCGGGCCTACAGCAACTCCAAGACCGCATACTGGAGGCTATTGCGGCGACGAGAGACACTTTGCAACAAGATATTGCGCAGGTGGTGTCGGGACTGGGCCTCTTGCGAGCTGACCACGACAAACTCAAAGATAGGGTCAAGGACGCCGAAGATACCCTACGTGAGTTGGCCCCAGCTCTCAAAACTATGGAGGGGAGGCTAGCGGACGCTCTAGATCAGATACAAACATTGGAAAGAAGGGCAGAGGATGCCGAAAACAGGAGCCGACGCAGTAACGTCCGAATAGTGGGCATTCCAGAAAAAACAGAAGGGGACGATATGGTCGAGTTTCTTGACAACTGGCTTAAGACCACGGTGGCGCCGGAAGGCCTCTCACCATTCTTTACACTGGAACGAGCCCATCGCGTCCCGACTAGGCAGCCCAGACCGGGTCAACCCCCAAGACCGGTAATAGCCAAACTGCTGCATTACAAGGACAGGGACACGCTGCTCCAAAGAGCCCGCAATACGGGGCCATTTCAGATAGCGAATAGCAAAGTGACACTGTTCCCTGATTACACCATTGAGAGGCAGCGGATGCGAGCCTCCTTCTTGACCATTAAATGAGAGCTACGAACTGAGGGTATTCCGTACTCCCTGCTCTTCCCGGCTAAGCTCCGGGTGGTGCTGGACGACAAGACACACTTCTTCAGCACGTCGGCGATGCATGGGCATGGTGGGAGACGTATAAGGCGGGCACGGATGGTGCCAGATTCCGAGAGGAGAAAGAGCGCGCAACGACACAGGTACGGAAATCACAAAGACTGCGCAGACGACGACAAGGCTCTCGGAAACCGTCGGCGTCTCAAACAGATGTGGAGAGGAAGGCCGCGCTAAAGGCAGTGGAGTCACTGTCGAGATCAGATGCCTCTCCATCAAAGCAGGGCACGGAATCGGAGGAACACGCCTCAGGTTCGGAGACGGACCAATCAGAAATACACAGCACCAAAGGCCCGCTGGTAACGCCGCAAATGTCAGAAGAGATCCTGAACACTTGACATGGAGGTGACTGGTAGTGGACATTGCTTTCGACCGGAGTATTCACAAACTGAAAGGCACTGCGGATGGGGATCACGTACCGGGATGTAAGACCGCTGCTAACCATGGGGGAACACGGGGGTGCGGGGGGGCCTGCGAAGCTGCCTTCTGGTCTAAGCCACACTCCACTTGCCCTTAAGGCACTCACGGTTACGACCGGAAATTAGTTGGGAAGTTGAGAGGATTGACTAAGTTTGGATGGGAACTGATAGTTTGATATTGGCGCCTGTTCTGGGGGGGGTGGGTGAGGGAACAGTTGGGATTTTTCTTTTTTATTGCCAATTGTTGGATCCTGAGCAAAAGGGAGACAGGATGTCAGAAGGTTCAAGGGCAAGTTGGGGGGGGGGACCACCACTTACGATGATACAGGATTTCGTGTGATGCTGCGACGAGAATTATGGGACAATGGCTAGTGTGAATACATTGTGATGTATAACCTGGAATGTGCGGGGGCTGCATACAATGACTAGAAGACACAAGGTACACGCCTATCTGGTCCGCAGGGGGGTGCATATTGCGCTACTGCAAGAAACACATCTCACAAAACCGGATCGAATAGCTCTGCAAAGAAGATGGAGGGGTCAGGTATTTAACACCACCTATTCAGCATACGCTATGGGCACTTTGATATGGATAAGGGCGGGCACCCCTTTTCAGGTGACAAGGCACATAATAGACCCTGAGGGTAGGTATGTGGCAGTGGAGGGCAGACTTCGGGGCAAGGACATAGTGCTATGTAGTATTTATGCCCCAAATACTGAACAGCTGTCCTTCTTAACAAGACTATCAGGAACACTTGCACACTTTTTAGCGGGCCCAGTTCTGGTTGGGGGAGATTTCAACTCAGTGGCGGACACAACTCTAGATAGATCCCACCCACCATTGAGGGTCTCCCCCGTACACCGCCTCACGAAGGGTAGACTGAAGTGGCAGGAGAGATGGGGCTTGACTGATGCCTGGCGCACACACCACCCGACTGAACGAGACTACTCGTACTTCTCTAGCCTGCATGACCTCCACGTCCGGATTGATGCAATACTGTGCCCTCAGGCTGTGATGCCGACTATAACACGGACCGAGTACCTTACCAGGACAATCTCGGATCATAATCCCATGTTGGCCAGTTTAGACTGGGCAGTTGAAATATCGCGCGTCCCGACTTTGAAGCTGTGGCCTGAGACACTGGACGATCCACTGTTTCACGCGGCGCTGGAGGAGGGGATAACCCAGTACTTCGCCAAAAACGAGGGGTCCACAGCCTCTAGAGCAATGGAATGGGACGCCTTTAAGGTGGTCGTTAGGGGCCAGTGCATAGGGAAACACGTAGGCATGCGGAAGGTACAACTAGAGGATCTGAATAAGGCAGACTCCATGCTGCGAGAAGCAGAAAACTTTGGGAACTGGGGGGTATGGCCCTGTGGACAGAAGTGGGGTTGGGCCCAATATATCTTTAGCAAAAAGAGAAAATACCCACACTTCACGTTATTTCATCAAAAACTACTTAGAAAAAGAAATGAACTAACTTGATCATGTTCATCTCGGCAATTATTTATGCCTTTTAATCGTTTTTTTAGAATAAACAGTGCTGTTTTTTAGAAAGAGAAGAAGGAGTTCTTCACAGACATAGCCACAAAGTTTTTTTTAAATTAAGCAACAACATATGAACAAGAGAAAAAGTAAAAACATACAGTCAATACAATTCATTTCATAGTATGACGTATTATTAAACGAATAGGTGGAAAAAGAAATTAATGAAGTGAAAAGATGTCAAAACTTGTTACCAAATAAACATTAATACATGAATGTAATTATTCCAAAATACTGAAATACCATCGAGTTTTATAGTTATTCAGTATGAGATCATGTATCAACAATGCTTTCAATAGATAAGGTTCAGTCCCTTTGTCAACAGTATTTACAAAATTGTGGGATTTAGTCCTTTGTATCAAAACTGAGGGATTTAGTCCTTTATGCCGACGCGTTTCGAGTATGGGTTTCCTGTACCCAAACTCTCATCAGGGCCGAGTGAATCTTTTTCCAATCCTTATCCTCTGAGGTGTAGAGGTGAAGGTCACACTTGAAGCTTTAGAGCGAAGCTGTGTGCATGCTTCTTAAACGATGTGTCCTGAAGGTTCAGTAGTTTATACTGTTTTCCTTCCAAGTAGTTATAAATAAACGGGACCACTCGTGACTCAGTTTGAGGAGTGGTGCGAGAGGAGAAGCAAGCGGAATAGATAGATCTGAGAACAGCGCACGAGCATCGCCCAACAAGTTTGGTGAGAGACCAAAATTAACGCGAAAAATTCTCGAAACACACGGCACGAGTGGTCCCGTTTATTTATAACTACTTGGAAGGAAAACAGTATAAACTACTGAACCTTCAGGACACATCGTGAAAGAAGCTGTTTGAATAACTATAAAACTCGATGGTATTTCAGTATTTTGGAATAATTACATTCATGTATTAATGTTTATTTGGTAACAAGTTTTGACATCTTTTCACTTCATTAATTTCTTTTTCCACCTATTCGTTTAATAATACGTCATACTATGAAATGAATTGTATTGACTGTATGTTTTTACTTTTTCTCTTGTTCATATGTTGTTGCTTAATTTAAAAAAAACTTTGTGGCTATGTCTGTGAAGAACTCCTTCTTCTCTTTCTAAAAAACAGCACTGTTTATTCTAAAAAAACGATTAAAAGGCATAAATAATTGCCGAGATGAACATGATCAAGTTAGTTCATTTCTTTTTCTAAGTAGTTTTTGATGAAATAACGTGAAGTGTGGGTATTTTCTCTTTTTGCTAGCGAGAAGCAGAGAAGGCGCGACAGGGGCCACCCCGTGCTCCAAGATGAGGTCAACCTGGCTAGAGAGGCAGTAGCAGTAGAAGTGGAGCGCCTCCGCAGCTTTGATCACCAAGCTTATATACTCCGGGCTCATGTTGAGGGGGACAAGGCTGGGACGCTGCTGGCATGGCTAGCTAACCCGACTAAGCGATGCTCCCCTATACTGGCCATCGAGGGGGAAGGGGGCCACGTACATTACTCCCAGACGGAGATACTGAACAGCTTTCAGAGGTACTATGAGGGCCTCTACAGGAGCGCATTGGAGGGGCAAGAGAATGACACCAACATTTTTCTTGAGAGTCTACAATTACCACAACTGGACCAGGAACAAGCGGATGAACTGGGTAGAGACATAGAATTAGGGGAGATCAGGGGAGTGATAAAACGGATGGCCCGCAATAAAACACCGGGATTAGATGGGTTGCCCATGGAGTTCTACAGCAAATACCTAGACCTGCTAGCACCGCGACTCCAAACGATATATAACGAAGCCAGAACAGCTGGCTGCCTGCCCCATTCTATGCTCGAGGCACTGGTGATCCCATTGCTAAAGCCTGGGAGGGAGAGCTGCAGCCCGGCCTCTTATAGGCCACTTTCCATGCTGACCACGGATTACAAAATATTAAGTGCTATACTGTCAGCGAGGCTCCTACAGCACATGCCCGACCTGGTCCACACAGACCAGTCTGGTTTTATCCCTGCGCGTAATACGACGATAAATATTAGGCGACTCACGAGACTGTTGGAGAGCCCATATACAGAAGCCCAGACACCCCTAGTCCTCTCGATAGACATTGAGAAAGCGTTTGATAGTTTGGAATGGGAGTACCTATACAAAGTCATGGAACGCTTTGGCCTGGGGGATGGTTATATTGGTTGGACGCGAGTCCTGTATACAGCGGCAGTGGCAAGGGTACGAGTAGGACCTCTCCTTTCGCACCAATATCCAGTGGAGCGGGGTACCCGTCAGGGCTGCTCCCTATCCCCCCTGTTATTCGCCCTGGCAATTGAACCCCTCGCGGCAGAGGCCCGGACGGGGAAACATTTTAAGGGCATAGACAGCAGAGGAGGTCAACAATTTATCTCCTTGTAAGCGGATGACCTCCTGTTATTTCTAGAAGACAGGTCAAAAGCGCTGGAAGGGGCGGAGGGACTATTAGAGCGATTTGGAGAGCTCTCGGGATTGAAAGTCAATTGGTCTAAAACTTGCTTGTTTCCTCGGAGGCGCGACATGGCTCGGCCCGACCACCGACCCTTGCTTAATTGGGAATCCACCTGTCTGAAATATCTAGGGGTATACGTGTACCACACAGCTGCAGACATGCTGGAAGGTAACGTGGGCCGATGTATGCGGGTGCTGAAGGGAAGTATGGCCTTTTGGGCCACGCTCCCACTCTCGGTCACTGGCCGCATTTCCTTGCTGAAAATGATCGCCCTGCCGCGGCTTCTGTATTACTTTCGCACCCTCCCCATCTGGATACCAAGATCCTTCTTTCGCCAATTAAAATCTCAGCTGTCCACGTTCCTATGGGGCTCAGGCAGATGCAGAGTGGCATTGACGATGCTCACTCGCTTGAAGGAATAGGGAGGGCTTGCGGTACCAGACTTCGATCTTTACTATCTTGCTGCTCAACTGCAAATTTTTACGCAGGAGGTGGCGAGAGTATACCGAGGTCCGGAGAATGAAAGAAATGGGGGTACGCCGCGACATGTCCTGGCCTATATCACCTTGCAGCAAAAGATCGCCCTTTGGGATCTGACACTCGAAGAACAAACATTCAGGCTCTGTTGGAACCGATCACAACGTCGAGCGGGGGTACGACACCCATATGCTCCAGAGATACCCCTGGGTATGGTGACTGCGCTCCCCCATGGTGGAGACTGGTCGCAGTTGCAGGGCTGGGAGGACTCGGGAATACAAGTTATTGGAGACCTCTACTAGGATGGGGAGCTCATCCAGTATCAGGAGCTGCAGGAACGGTTTGACCTGCCACGAGGGGGTTAACTTCTGCATGCTGGGGTGACTGGAGCCATACAGGCGAACTGGAAGGGGGACTGGCAGAACCAACTACGACCATGGCTTGCCAGTACACCATGATGGCGGCCGGGACTTACAAGGCTGTAACATGCCTATACTCCAGAATGCTCCGAGAGAACCTGCCGCCTCTGACGGCGCTAAACCCCAAATGGGAAACGGACCTTAATAGGGAGATCCCTGAGACGACTTGGGCTCAGCTAGTGCGACGAGCTCAGAACAGTACGAGAAATGCGCGGTTTCAACAAATTCACTTTTACGTGCTACGTAGGGCTTATATGACCCCTAGTAAAATCAAGAAGTATTTTGGGGTGACCGAGGCAGCATGCCCACGATGCGCTTCGGAAGGAGCGGAGCTGGAGCATATGTTATGGTCCTGCCCTGACCTTCGGGAATACTGGCGGGCGATTGGTGATACATTAAACGAAGAGCCAGACAGAACACTTCAATTCGATGTGGCAGTATGCATACTACACTGGTTCCCACACACGCCCAAAAACAAAACCACAAGCAAATTCATAGACATGGGCCTGATCATAGCTAAAAGAGAAATCACACGACATTGGAAGGCGAGAGTGGGCCCCACACACAGGCGATGGCTCAATGAGTTCCTGAGATGGGCTGCTTGTGACAGCACACATCGATACCAAGCAGCTCGCCGGAAACCGGACGTAAGGGCGCTGGACACGGCATCGGCTTGAGAAGCATTAGTACAAGCCCTAAGGGATAGCACACTGCAAGAGGATGAGAATGCCCTAGACTTGAACGTGGACAGCTCCCAGGACACACCGGGTGCATCACACACCTAGGAAATCCATAGCTCCAAATTGTACCATGGACTAGAGCGAAGCGAGTTCTTCTGAGTGGGTGGTGGGGAGTGGGGAGGGGGGGTGGGCTGGGTTGTTGGGGACAGTTACTAGACATTAGAAGGCCTGACAATGAGAAGAAAGAGAAAAGCAGACATGCTCATTTCCATGCGAGGGGGTTATACCTGCTAAACTTATCCAGACCTCTGACATTTTCCTACTTATCGCCGCCCGACCTCCGGGTTGTGGGCCTGCAGGCTGTGTACAGAGCTAAATGGAGAAAAGTGTACGGAAGAACTGAGATGTAATGTAGATGTGACAACACTTTATGTACTGTATGTCTGCAATAAAAACTATTTTTCAAAAATTGCTACAGTGATACATGCCGCACATACGCCATTAACATTGGGGTACGATGCACCACACGCTAGTGCATATCAACATTGCAATAGTGATATGTGCCGCACATACGCCATTAACTTGTGGGGGGGCATGGTGAGCTACACACTAGCGCATATCACTATTGCAATAGTGATACGTGCCGCACACACGTCTAAGATGTCGGGTTACGGTGCGCCACACTCTAGCGCATATCACTATTGCAATAGTGATACGTGCCGCACACACATCTGAAATGTCCGGTACGGTGCGTCACATCTGAGTGGGTGGGTGTCAAACACCCCCAGTAATGCCCAGCTGTGCCCAGACATGACAGGGGTGGGTGGATGTGACTCCCAGCAGTGCCCAGACATGACAGGGATGGGTGGATATGACTCCCAGCAGTGCCCAGACATAGGAGAGGGGTGTGCACAGGACTCCCAGCAGTGCCCAGACATAGGAGAGGGGTGTGTACAGGACCCCCAGCAGTGCCCAGACATGACACGGGTGGGTGGATATGACTCCCAGCAGTGTCCAGACATTGGAGAGGGGTGTGCACAGGACCCCCAGCAGTGCCCAGACATGACAGGGGTGGGTGGATATGACTCCCAGCAGTGCCCAGACATGACAGGGGTGGGTGGATATGACTCCCAGCAGTGCCCAGACATAGGAGAGCGGTGTGCACAGGACCCCCAGCAGTGCCCAGACATGACAGGGGTGGGAGGATATGACTCCCAGCAGTGCCCAAACATAGGAGAGGGGTGTGTACAGGACTCCCAGCAGTGCCCAGACATGGCAGGGGTGGGTGGATATGACTCCCAGAAGTGCCCAGACATAGGAGAGGGGTGTGTACAGGACTCCCAGCAGTGCCCAGACATAGGAGAGGGTGTGAACAGGACTCCCAGCAGTGCTCAGACATAGGAGAGGGGTGTGCACAGGACTCCTAGCAGTGCCCAGACATAGGAGAGGGGTGTGCAGAGGACTCCCAGCAGTGCCCAGACAAGGAGAGGGGTGTGCACAGGACCCCCAGCAGTTCCCAGACATAGGAGAGGGGTGTGTACAGGACTCCCAGCAGTGCCCGACATAGGAGAGGGGTGTGCACAGGACCCCCAGAAGTGCCCAGACATAAGAGAGGGGTGTGTACAGGACTCCCAGCAGTGCCCAGACATAGGAGAGGGGTGTGCACGGGACCCCCAGCAGTGCCCAGACATGACAGGGGTGGGTGGATATGACTCCCAGCAGTGCCCAGACATGGCAGGGGTGGGTGGATATGACTCCCAGCAGTGCCCAGACATAGGAGAGGGGTGTGCACAGGACCCCCAGCAGTGCCCAGACATGACAGGGGTGGGTGGATATGACTCCCAGCAGTGCCCAGACATAGGAGAGGGGTGTGCACAGGACCACCAGCAGTGCCCGGACATAGGAGAGGGGTGTGCACAAGACCCCCAGCAGTGCCCAGACATGACAGGGGTGGGTGGATATGACTCCCAGCAGTGCCCAGACATAGCAGAGGGGTGTGTACAGGACTCCCAGCAGTGCCCAGACAAGACAGGGGTGGGTGGATATGACTCCCAGCAGTGCCCAGACATGACAGGGGTGGGTGGATATGACTCCCAGCAGTGCCCAGACATAGCAGAGGGGTGTGTACAGGACTCCCAGCAGTGCCCAGACATAACAGGGGTGGGTGGATATGACTCCCAGCAGTGCCCCGACTTGACAGGGGTGGGTGGATATGATTTCCAGCAGTGCCCAAACATAGGAGAGGGGTGTGTACAGGACTCCCAGCAGTGCCCAGACATGACAGGGGTGGGTGGATATGACTCCCAACAGTGCCCAGACATGACAGGGGTGGATGGATATGACTCCCAGCAGTGCCCAGACATGGCAGGGGTGGGTGGATATGACTCCCAGCAGTGCCCAGACATAGGAGAGGGTTGTGCACAGGACCCCCAGCAGTGCCCAGACATGACAGGGGTGGGTGGATATGACTCCCAGCAGTGCCCAGACATAGGAGAGGGGTGTGCACAGGACCGCCAGCAGTGCCCGGACATAGGAGAGGGGTCTGCACAAGACCCCCAGCAGTGCCCAGACATGACAGGGGTGGGTGGATATGACTCCCAGCAGTGCCCAGACATAGCACAGGGGTGTGTACAGTACTCCCAGCAGTGCCCAGACAAGACAGACAGGGGTGGGTGGATATGACTCCCAGCAGTGCCCAGACATGACAAGGGTGGGTGGATATGACTCCCAGCAGTGCCCAACAATAGCAGAGGGGTGTGTACAGGACTCCCAGCAGTGCCCAGACATGACAGGGGTGGGTGGATATGACTCCCAGCAGTGCCCAGACTTGACAGGGGTGGGTGGATATGATTTCCAGCAGTGCCCAAACATAGGAGAGGGGTGTGTACAGGACTCCCAGCAGTGCCCAGATATGACAGGGGTGGGTGGATATGACTCCCAGCAGTGCCCAGACATGACAGGGGTGGGTGGATGTGACTCCCAGCAGTGCCCAGACATAGGAGAGGGGGTATGCAGGACTCCCAGCAGTGCCCAAACATAGGAGAGGGGTGTGCACAGGACTGCCAGCAGTGCCCAGACATAGGAGAGGGGTGTGCACAGGACCCGCAGCAGTGCCCAGACATAGGAGAGGGGTGTGTACAGGACTCCCAGCAGTGCCCAGACATGACAGGGGTGTGCATGTCCAACAGCAAACCTTGAGTACATGCCTGTATGTGTACATCTATGACTGGGAACACTCATAATAGTTGCATAGCAACACATCACACACAGCAGTGACCTACTCCACGGAGAATGGTATCCTGTCACACACTGTGTGACACACCACATGTGGGTGTATTGTCAGATCCAACATGTATATCCACCCGTCTAGTTCGCTGGCACACACCCCTCCATCATGACGCAATAGTGTGTAGTCATGTAACAGACCACCAAACAAATGAAGCACAAATGTAATAATAAAGTGTCATGTACATCCCGGACATGATGTGAATGTCCAGGTGGTGCAACATGTACTCCCTCATGGATGTAACAGGGTAGAAATCCCCTAGATACAAAGAAACACAATCTATTTTGTGTGTCTAAAGATTAGAAATGTACAATCTGAATCATAATGTCAAGGCTGATAACATGGTCATGCATAGTCTGATAAAGTAAGATGGTCTCCCTGAAGGCATTACTACATACTACAAACCCAAGCACAGTTAGTAGCATGGATAGCACTGACCAATTATCTGAAATCATTTGTGAGCAGGCATGGCCATTGCTGAAGGGAATGTACAAATCTATTGGGAATCAACAGAAATGTCATCACAACAATTGTGTAACTGTCCGTAGTGAACATCACATGTGTCACTGAGGAAGGGACACTCTTTGGGACAATGTGTGCATGCAAACTGCAGACACACCAATCAAGATAGATGGCTGCAACATTGGGATAGCACAAACATACCATGGTCCAGCTCATTACCATCAGGAAATAGACATATGTTACAATGACCAAATATGAACATCACAACAACTCGTAGGCACACAGCTGTCAAAGCAATTTCCTGAAATGCAAAAGTTCGGAATGAAAAATGAAAAGCTTTATTCAGCGCCACAATAAAAAAAAACGACAATAATGAGTCCAGGCTCACAGAAGGCCAATGACCAGTCCAAATAAATGTCCAAGGCAGTGGTGGCGTAGTGAATGTTGTCACACCCAAACTTGCCTGCACAAATTCCCCGCAGACACTCAGTGAGGGCTGGACTGATTAGCCTTCATTGGCTTCCGATCCGGCAGAGAGTACTGTTCAAAACACTATGCATAGCCCATCAAGCCTTCTGGGACACAGGACCCAGTATCACTCGCGACCTGGTCACCCATTACACCCCAAACCGAAGTCTTCGTTCCAGCCAGACCTTCTCGGCAGTGGTACCAAGAATAAAAAGATCCAGATCTGGCGGAAGGACGTTTACATACAACGCGTCCAAGACCTGGAACACCCTTCCACTCAATCTTAGAGCGAACCCGAACCTCACTGAATTCCGCAAGCAACTAAAGACCTTTTTGTTTGCATCAATTCATTAACTGCCTGCCTTCCCCCCCACGCCTTTAGTAGACTCTGGTTATCCTAGCGCTTGGACGCCTCCGGGCAACAATTCGCGCTCTATAAATCGGCAAGTTTACAAGTTTACATGGAGATCAGATGTCTGTGGACACATGGGGGGCATCATCAGGGTAATTGTCCGGCACCGCAGGGACAGAAGAGGGAAGGGCAGGAGTAGTGGGTGCAGGAGGGGTGGATTCCTCCACAGTGTCCGGTGCAGCACAAAAGGATGACAAATATTCAGCGCTGCACACTGCTGCCAGTTCAGACAAACTACCACCTGAACCCGGGTATACAATGGGGGTGGAGGTAGAGAGCTGTGAGTCAGGTGTCGTGTGTCTGTGGATGCGTGTGTAGCGTCTGTCCTATCTCCCTGTGGGTGTGCCTACATCCTCTTGAGATTGGGTGCGTGGAGATTTGCGTTTTGACTGCTGTGTGGGTGTGCTGGGTGTGTCTGTTGTGGTGTCTGACCTGTGGTGTCTGCGTGTAAGTTGGACAGGTATGGGAGAGAGTGATGTGGATGGGTCTGAAGGAGTGGGGGGGGGGGGCTGACGCTGCAGGATGGACAGTACTGCCGCCAGTGAAGACTCTATGGCTGCCAAACTCCGACTTTGGCCAGACATGGCTGATGACATGCCCTCCATGTATGACAACAATTGTGTCATGATGTGTGTTTGGCCATGGAGGACAGTCAGCATCGATGTCTGACCAACTTGGATCTGCCGGAGCAGGTCCACAGACTCAGCACTGAGGGCAGCAGGGGAGACAGGGGCAGGGGCTGCGGTGCCAGGGACAAAGGAGACACAGGGGTAGCACAGACCCTTGGGACCCTAATAACTGTGAGGGTGGAGATGGTTCCAGAGGAGGAGGGGACAGGCAAAGTTGTAGATGGCATAGCTGCATATTCCCCCTCCTCCTAGGAGTCAGAATCCGAGCCGTCAGCATGGTAAGAGGTGTGCTCATGAGGTCCGGCCGCCTGACTCCCCTCACCCGCTGTGCCACTGCCTCCCTCAACCTCATCAAAGCTGGTGGCACTGTTGCTGGGTCCCTCTGTACGGTCCGTGCCTGTGTCTCCTCCAGATTGTGGTGATGATGCTGTTGGCAAGGAGAAAATGACAAATATATAAATCACCTGTACACATCAGACATATCAGCAATAAATCATGCATCATGAGTCACATGCCACATAACTCTGCACATATATAAGTCTAGTAAGGCGCAATTGTAATAGACACAACGCTCATTGTATGCAAAGATACAAGTCAAGTCAAGTCAAGTCAAAACAAGCTTTATTCGATTGTTAAAATCATAAAAGCACAATCAAGCGATATAAATATAGTGTCACATTTCATTTCATTAATTAAAAAAGACATTAAACTTTTTTGATAATATCAATACATATAAAAGTTATTAAAAATGGGCATGTTAAAAGAACAGTTTAAAAAACAGTAAAAACAGTAAAAAGGCACAGTATATTCGATCACCCCGCCTGGTTATTCGGGGATAGCTTCCTGGTCTTAACACGCATGGCAGCTACCAGGAAGCTAGCAACCCCGAAAAATACCCTTGTAGATCCTAGTAGTTGTAGATAGAAGAGAGCTGGGCGTACTTGTAGAAAACCTGCATCTCTTAGTATTGGGGCTAAGAACCGTCTTCTGCCCTCCTTAAAGTAGTCACAGAACATGACAAAGTGCATAAGAGACTGCTCTGAGAAATTGTCACAACTACATGGGTTTAGTGTGTCAGGTACCCCCCACACTGGGAAATCGCCTAGGGAGTATTGTATAATGTTGAACCTGAATCTGATAAGGAGGTGACGATGGAAAGGTTTACTGACAATTTTCAGATAGGGTTCTAAGGAGGGAGTAGTTAGGAGCAAAACATTTGCTCTTACTTTAGGCTTAATTAGTTCCTCTTCTTCCCTTGCTTGGTTAGCCCTGAGCAGAAAATTTTCCTTAATCCATTTTACGTCTCCTTTGACTATGGTGTTTGGGTGATTGTAAAGACCTGGCCTACCCAATTTATTCAGCGTGTTCTTAATGTATGCAAGCCAGGGGATTTTAATCACCTTGTCTAACTCCATACAGTCTTTAAGGATAAAGTGGTTTAAAGGAATATCATTGTTTAACCAAGTTTTTGCCCAATAAACCAGAGGGGCCAGTTGTAGCTCATCGGTGACATAGCCTATGCCTAGCTCAGTATGCAGGGAGAAAACTGGTGTTGATTGTGGGACTCCTAACAATGTTCTGAGAAAATTATTTTCTGCGATTTGTATTTTTCCTTGTGGCGAGAAGCCCCACAGGGGGGCACCATACATGGCTATAGACAGACATTTTGACTTATACACTTTCAGGAGGGCATCCATTGGGCGCGAACCCAATCGCTTTGCAAAGCTCATTAGAGCTGAGGTAGATCTCTTGACTGCAAGGCTTTTCGCATTTAATTGGGCGGTCCAGGAGCCCCCCTCTTCGAAGATAACACCCAGGTAAGTGAAAACTGGCACCCTGGTCACCCCCTCACCAGTGCAGGTAAACGTCTTTAGCTCTTGAGTTTTCATGCATTTCCCTGCCACCATTATATGGGATTTTTTGTTATTGATTGCCAGGCCGAGTGATACCATGAACTCTCCAAATGCATCAAGAAGTTTCTGCAAACCTACCCCTGTGCGGGCTAAGAGCACCGCGTCATCCGCGTACAATAATACGGGCACCAAGGAGTCCCCCACTCATGGGATGTCAGGTGTTGAGACCTCTAGAACTTTGCCCAGTGTATTGATGTAAAGGGTGAATAGAAGGGGGGCCAGGATACAGCCCTGCCTGACACCCCTTCTAGAATGGAAAGGCCGGGTACAGCTGCCCTCCCGGTCAGTTCTTATAGAGGCTGACAGGTCAGTATGGAGTAACGCTAAAAAATTAACCAGCGGTGGGTCAATACCTAAGCTGGCCAGTATGACCCATAGCTTGGATCGGTTGACCAAGTCAAAGGTCCATGAATGTCATGTATAGATTACCCTCTTTGGCCTTGGTATATTTGCCTATTAACATAAGGAGGTTTAGGCACTGATCCATGGGTCCTCTCCTGGCCCTAAACCCGTACTGCAGGTCTGAAAGGACCCCCTTCTCCTTTATGTAATCCCCCAGTCTATGTAATATGACTCTGCCCAGGATCTTGACGGCAGAGTCAATCAGTGATATCGGCCTATAACAGGCTGGGTCTGTTCGGGAGCCTTTCTAATAAATGGGAATGATGGTCGAAGAGGACCATGATTTAGGAAACCCAGCTACACATGAGGAATTGAATACATTAGTGAGTATTTTAGCCCACATATTCAGGGGTGACCTATAAAGATCTGCTGGAACGCCGTCTGGGCCCGGGGCCTTACATTTTGTCATCTCCAAGATGGCCCTTATAACCTCATGCTCAATAAATTGCAGGGGGACAACAGAAACCGTGAACCGGTGTAGGCTATCTAGTGCTAGAGACTCTTCGCTATTATATATTTGGCTGAAATGGGCAACCCAGTCTTCCTTGGGGATCACACAATCCATGACAGAGTTTTCCTCCTCAGAAAAGTAGGAGTGATTGATCACTGCCCAAAATTTGGAACTATCTTTCAAGATATTAATTGATGTAAGATTGTCCCAAGCCTGGGAGGAGCCAAGATGGCCGCCGAGACGGACGTGTAGTCTCCCGGCTCCCGGAGCCCGTATCTCCCGCACAGCCATCCTGTCTGCTATCCTGCTATTTTGTGCCAGCGGGATGTTTGGAAAAGCTTCCTGACTCTTCGGGTGTTCCTCCGATGTCCCTGCCTGCTCGCTAACCTGGGGTATCGTTGAGATACACGCCGACCCCTCTCCTAGTCCTGGACCCGGGACCTACGATACAGCGCACCGCCTTTGTCTATTGCAGCTGCGGGGGCCGATCGCTCTGGAACGGTGCTGAAATCCTTGGTGGTTGTTTACACCGGACGCTGGTGTGGAGGGCACTGCTGGCCGGCTGGGAGTTTATCTCATCTCCTTCTCTGTGGGACTCTGAAGGTGAGCCGCGCTCCGCTCTCTCCAGTGTTGGGAGTGCCCCGGACCACCGGGGCTCCTTTCTTGCCTCGTCTCTGCCTGTCCCGAGCGGAAAGAGACGCCTCGCTGTGAGCCGTCCACGATTACGGACTTGCCTGGTTCCGAAGAGATTGATTATTCTGCCACAGTGCTGACCTCGCCGGTGATCCTTTGTCGTCTCTGGAGGCAGGATCAATACGGCTGGCCCCCCAACAACTATGGCGGACGGCGCTTCGACTCCTGCCCGGTGTGCCCGGCTCATACCCGATTGGGAAGCGGACCTGCCTACTGCGCCTCGCACCGAGGGGGTAATGGAGGATAAACAGACGTTTACTCGCGCTTCGGTGCTTTGTGCCCTTACTCGACTGCGGAATGAGTGGCGTGAAAACTCGAGACTGTTAAGGGAGAAACTGGATGGGTTTGTGACTGGATCATGCTCTACTGTGCCTGGACTCTCTTCTTGCAATGTCTACCAGCCTCCGCTGATCCCTGTCAATGATACATTGTTGCCGCGGGAGTGTGTTCCTAAACTGCAACGTTGCGTGAATACAGAGTGTGTGCTGCGATTTAACCGCCCTGGCGCTGATACAATGTCGCTTTCCCCGGTGCGACACTCAACCTTGCCTGCTGAGTTCACGGGGCTGCTGCTACAACATCCGACTATCCCCATGTACAGTGCCTATTCAATGGAGACATCGACACCTTCTGCAACGCAAAGAGTCAGTATATTGATCATGCTGCTCCTTCTATGTGTCGGCTCTGGCTGGGACTGGCGGCGTCCATTTTATCCCTGGACATTACTCCATCATCGAGTGCGGCCATTTTGCCTCTTTGTTCTCACTGGGGCGGGCTTTCTCCTTTTCTCCTACGGTCGTGGCCTCTTACTGGGGGTGGGTACGTGGGGTCACCCGAGATCGGGCCAGGGCTAGGCGATTTCTTTAATGTGATGGACGCACTGTTGGGCGGGGACTAGGATGGGACTGTTTTTTTTTGTCTGATTTATTTGCACATTTGGAAATGATTCTCCCCACCTATAATTCTGCTTGCTACTTTTGTCATGCTGATGGTACTTGGGGTGGGGGATGCTTACGGGGCCGAGGGAGACCGGGAGTATGTTTACTTTCCTCCTCCCGCCTTCTCTGAGGGTTGGAGAATGGGATCGTTTTTTCTCACTCTCTCTACTCTCTTTCCCACTTGGGGGTTCTCTTGGGGCGACAGGCATGCCTATTGGGGGGGGGTGGGCCGTGGCCTTCCGCTGGTATGCAGGGTGGGGGGGATGGGATGTGCTTTATGTTTCTCTTTGTTTCTATGGCCCTCTTTCTTTTTCATCTCTTCTTCTGTTTCTTTCTCTTCTACACCTCTTCGCTTCCTTTGGGGTTGGGGTTCCGTGTCATTAGGGAGTTTATGGTATTCTATCATTATGTGACATAGCGGTTGGTCCTGGATCTTAATAGTGGTCGATTATTTTCTGATGCCTGCCTTCCTCTATTATGCCTCCTTATGGGTGCTCCTTGACTTATTATAGCTATCCTGGTCAATAATTAGCCTCTACTCTGTTCGTAGTTTTATAAATTGTACTCAACAAAACCATAAAATTAAACCTTCTTCTATCCTCATGCAATGTTCTATGCTCCACACGCTACTCGTCGCTCAGAGACTGCTTCAACAGCGTTCTGTCCCGATGGTTCCTTTTTTCTTATCCTTTTCTCGTATGTCATAGCGGCCGGCCCCGAGGGGTTGTAGGCAGACGCTGTGTATTGTGCTCTCTACAAATAAAGGTTTAAAAAAAAAAAAAATAAATAAATAAAAAAAGATTGTCCCAAGCCTCATTTTTTTATGGACTTTTTTCGATTATTGATGGCTAATCTGTAGAGTTTCCTGCACTCAGTCACCCGCTCACGATTTCTTGGCTGCTGTTTAAGGGCCGCCATAAGCCCCTTGTGTGCCTTAGAGCAAAGATACAAGTAACAGACAAGGCCACCACTTGTATGAGAGTCAAAATGATGAGCCACTGCCTGCCAACAGGATAGGTGTTGATCAATCACCTTTCAGTTTCCCACTCTGCCACCCAAGTCCAGACATGATCATGTTCAAATCTGTTTCACCCTGTGCCACATGGGAACCGTCCTGCCCGAACTGCCATGTGATGCCATCCCTGGATCTGAAACAAGTTCTCCATCACCTCTCACTGGCATCACAGCTGTCTACAGCCAGGCCTGTGTGAAACACAGATGTGTATACAAACAAGCATGGCTGAAGACGGCTGTATGCCAGAAAGTGGTTCCAGGAACCTTGTTCCCAGTCCAGGGAAGGCATGGCTTGACAATTATGGCTGGACTGTTCCCATGAGGCACACGGACAGACAGATTTGCACATGGCCATGTTTGAACTTGGGGGGCAGAGTGGGCAACAGAGAGGTGATGGATTAAACCCTGACCTGTTGACTGGGTGTGAGTATGTGATTGTTACAGAGGCTCCCTCCATCACCAGTCACCACACACTGTAGTGACACTCCTCACAGGGGCAACTATCACCACACCATACAATTGCTAGCACAGAACACACACTGGCTGTCAATTGAAGTGGGAGAGATATACTTCTATAAAATAAATGTGGTCATTAATAAAATAAAAAAAGATATAAAACCTCCGGAAACTACTGGAGTTTAGCTTACGAAGAAGGTGTCTAAATAAAATCAGCCTTATTAAAATACCATACCCTGGTTGGATCAATGGATTTAATTGAATTTAATTAATTAATGGTATGTCACAATGGTCAGTCTGCTCACAGAAGTAATATCTAAAGAATTATGTTCGATTTAATGTCCACATGTAAATATGTAGATAGGTATTTTTGTTATGAGTTTATGGAATTTAAAAGTGATGTCTGTTCCCCTTCTTTTTAATTCTTATTTGTACAGATGGATTGTGAATAGCCCTAGTCCTGAAGAGGCCAGAATTGATTGGCTGAAACGCGTCGACTATAAAGAGACAGCAGATATATATAAATATTTTGGATTAATTTAAATAATGTGTTGAGGGACCTTTAAGACATTGGGTATAAATAATTTCCACCTAGTTGTTTTCCTCACATTAGTCTGCTTGATCTCGATAGGAATGTCTTATTATTTTTTCAGTGAGACATCCTAATTTGGAAACGAAGGGCTTCTATTCTATTGTATATATGTAAAAAATTACCTGTATATACAAACGTGTTTTGAAATTGGAAACGAGAGATATATAAACTTTCTTATTTGATAAAATAAAAATCATTCGGTAATAACCTTTGACGTGTCTGTGGGTCATGACGAGACAAGAGACTGTAAAAGATAAAAATAGACTAAGTGTGGTCACAGTGATATAAACACTAAATAGGGAATACTTTTTCTTTATTCCTTATTATTTCAATTCAGAACATATACCGTATAACCAAGGTACCATTTTCTTATTTGAGTCTTTATTACCCAGGTACCGTTTGGTCTAATGGGTTTCCCCTGTTATGCATAGAGTATTTTATGACACTTTGTTAAGTGTGGGGGTTTCGAGTGGTCCCTGAGAGGACGTTACTTAGACTACATTTATTGAGTCTTTAAGGTGATTCTAATTTAGATCTCCTGCTCAGACTGACCCACGCGTCTATAGGATAAAAATTGGTGTGTATAATGCATATGTAGAATTGATGTTGTATATATTATAACAGGTTGAATTGTTAGTGGAGACAGACATCTATTTATTTATTTTCAAGTGGAATAATGCTTATTACAAACTCGAAGTGATTGATTACATGAAATGTCGGAGCCGATAACAGTGAGTTACAGTCAGAATGAAATAGATACCATCTTATCAAAGACCCCATCATTGTTTAGTGGGGACCAACCTGTGACATCAGCAACCGGGCTAGATAAGATTGAAAAACTAAAACAGTTAAAAAAGAAAAATATAAGAACACAGTTACATGCGAAAGTACTATCTGAACACCTGACAAGTAAAACAATTCCTGTAGGACTACAGGTAAAAAATGTCCCGGTGATATTTATTGGGGACAAAACATATTTGAATAGGTTTGGGGGAGTAGGTACAAAATGCTCCATTGATTGGATGGTATTATCTGTGGAAACAGCTTTGAGATTAAATGAAGAAGAGTTGAAAGAAATTGAAAATCTAGAAAAAGAGATATTAGGAGATACCACTATTAAAGACTCCAAACAACTGTTGGAAGCTGTAGAGAAAACTATTGTTGAATTCACAGCACACAACACAAATTTAAAAATAACTAAGGTAGGCAAGGATATAAAGAACTTTAAATTAGACGAGGTATATCCGTATCTGAAAGAAGATTTCTATGTCAACAATAATCCAAGTGCTCTTAACTTACAATATAGAGGGAGATCCAGAAATAAATTCATCACCTTTTCTGAAAGTTCATCAGACTCAGACCAAGGGGCATACGGTGGCTTCTATCCATACGCCCCATACGGCCAATACCCAATACCCTATCCTCCTTTTTTAGGCAGAGGCAGGTTTCGACCAAGGGGAGGGGGTGGCAGATGGAGAGGGTACAACCAACAAATGAGGATGCCCCAGCCACAAGGGATGTACCCACAACAGGAATAATATCAGAATCAAGAGGCAGAACCCTTCAGGACAAGGAAGAAAACCTACAGACGTTAAGCTTGTTAAATGCGAACAAAGAAAAAAACCTGATGCCCATTTACAACTTATCGGAATACATCCCGACAGAGACAGAGATAGCAATCTTAAGTAAGGGGCTATCTTTTGTACCAACAAACCTACAAAACCCAATAGAAACCAAAAAAGAAATATTAACTTTTCTTAGAAAAATTAGACTTCAAGCCTTTTTTCTAGAAAGAGAAGCTAAAGAAACAATAAACATCAGTGGTTTGAAAAATAAATCTAAATTCCTACCAGAGAGTGTACTACTGCCGCCAGATATTTCAGCATTTGAAGATGTAGTCTTACGTGAACTTGATGAACTACAGTCTAAAAAAACCTTTTATAATGCCAATTGCAGTACAATGGAGAAAATAGCACTAAAAAATCTATCACAAAACGCGAGTTTAATTATAAAGCCCGCAGATAAGGGAGGTGGAATTGTGTTGTGGGACGTGACGAAATATGACCAAGAAGTAAATAGACAGTTGTCCAATAGGATACATTACAGAAAATTAGAGATCAATCCTTCAGTAGGGCTAAAAGAAAAAATCTTTGATATTACCAAAGAGGGCCTAGACCTTGGTTGGCTGTGCAAAAAAGAATTTGACTTTTTAAACACAGAAGACAATAAAATACCTAACATTTATGTACTGCCCAAGGTGCATAAGTCAACAATAGACCCCCCGGGAAGACCCATTGTGTCGGCGTGCGGGTCTCTATTAGAACCATTGGCCAAATATACAGACTTTTTCCTGATTCCAATTGTCAAACAAACTAAATCATACATAAGAGACACTATGGATTTTATATCTAAAATTGAAAAATTACCGTTCAACGAAGAAACCCAATTGCTAGTGTCGTTTGACATAGAATCGTTGTATACAAATATACCGCAAGACGAGGCAATAGCGGTAATGGCAAGTGTATTAAACGCTAGAGAGAGACCACATCAAGTCCCTTCAGAATTCATTGTATCTTTGGCCACTATCTGTTTAAAAAATAACTTTTTTAACTTTAAAGGCCAACTCTATTTACAAACGTCAGGAGTAGCAATGGGATGTAGCTTCTCACCAGAAATAGCAAACCTTGTGATGGCCGAATTTGAAAACAAATTAATTTATAGTGACACCAACCCCTTCAGAAATTGTATAAAAATATGGTGTCGTTTTATAGACGACATTTTTTTAATTTGGGAGGGAGATACCACCAGGCTACAGGATTTTCATAATTGGCTCAATTCCCGTACAGTGGAATTTAACTTCACTATGGCATACCATCAAAATAAGTTGAATTTTCTGGATGTTTATGTACAAGCTAACGAAGGAGAACTAGAAGTTAGCTTGTACACAAAACCGACAGACCGAAATACATTATTACATTTTTCCAGCTGCCATCCCAGAATCCTAAAAGAAAATTTACCATACGGCCAATTCCTGAGAATAAAAAGAAACTCCAGTAAAAAAGAAGATTATTTTTTGAGTGCGGAACTCCTGAAAGAAAAATTGGTTAACAGAGGTTATCCAAGGAGGTTAGTAAAAAACGCTCTTAAAAGAGCGTGGTTTACTCCAAGAGAAAATCTATTAACACCAAAGACAACAGAAAAAGAGTCTCCTTTAACATGCGTCTTGACCTTTGACCCAAAAGCTCACAAAATCAAAAAGATTATCCAAAAACATTGGAAAATCATAGAACATCTAGGAATCCAGAAACCTCTATTTGCCTTTAAAAAAGGCAAAAATATAAGACAAATGCTTGTGAGAGCTGAGAGAAAAGAGGATAAAAAAATAACAGATCTAAGAGGAATGTTGAAATTACCCCCTATAATTGGCCATTCTAGGTGTTTGAATTGTGTGGCCTGTAATTTAACATCTGACTCAAAAGAAATAGAGATCAATGGATCTATGCACCAACAAAGAAGCTTTTCCAATTGCAACACAAGAAATGCAATTTATTGTATTACTTGTCCTTGCAAAAAGACATATATTGGGCAAACCACCCAGTTGGTCAAGAAACGCATCCTGCAACACAAGTCACGTATCAAATGTAAAACTTCAGGGGCTCCTTTAGTACAACATTTTGAAACCCATCAGCATTCAGAGGAGGATATAATCTGGTCAGTATTGTGTGTACTAGATAAAACAAGACCAGAAGAAATAGAATCCAAACTGAGTAGATTAGAAGCGAGACTGATTGAAAAATATAAAACAGCAACCACAGGGTTGAATGAAAAAGATGAAATCTGGTCCTTATTGTAAAGATGTGTTGAATTTTAATGTAATAAACTGTAATTGTGTTCCTTGATATGACATGTAATTGATACTGTTGAAATACATTAATGAAAACACTGCTTAGATTGTGAGGAGCGACTGACTATATAATATAGTGAATATGTCATCACTTGTGACTTTAGAACTAATAAGTTTAAGGGTTTAATACGGTTAATGAGTAAGCATATGGAACCTATAGTCCGGTTTTTATGTCAGCCTGGTGTATCCAAGTAAGGGTAGTCACCAGATAGCTTTCGTAATAGAGAGTTGAAATAGTCCCTCATTTGTGTCAATGCTGGTAATCAGGAAGTGCAACAGTCCCCTTTTCAGTGTCCATGCAAACCATCCCGGAAAAGGTAGTCCCTTCTTAATGTCGCCCAAATATAGAGGCGGGCGCTTTCAAACACAACAGAGCGACGACCAATTTTGAAAAGAAGAGATACATTGCAAAACGTAAGTGTTGTGTTTTTTAGATATTGGGCAAACGTTGCATTTTTACAACGCGGTGCTTACGATAGCGGGACATTATTATATATCTTTCAGACCCCGGGAAGAGAGCAACGAGCTGGGCCGACTTTTGTCAGCACACGCGATCAAGTAAAATGAAATAACAAAGAAGCGCTTGAAGCGCTAGCTAAGTAAGTGCGTTCCCGATTTATTTAGAAAGCGTGTTTGGAACCTTGGGTCACGTAGATTACACACTGATAGTGGTCTCTTTCCCCAGATGCTGTAGACGGGAAATACATATCGCCTAACCACCGACAACGCAATAGTTCCATTAATTGGATTGACAGCGAGCACAGCGTTATATATAAAAGAGCCCATGAGAGAAGCATTTCCGACTCTATAACCCGGTAAACATCATTCCATTACGATAACCCTCACTGGGAGAGATATACTTCTATAAAATAAATGTGGTCATTAATAAAATAAAAAAAGATATCAAACCTCCGGAAACTACTGGAGTTTAGCTTACGAAGAAGGTGTCTAAATAAAATCAGCCTTATTAAAATACCATACCCTGGTTGGTTCAATGGATTTAATTGAATTTAATTAATTAATGGTATGTCACAATGGTCAGTCTGCTCACAGAAGTAATATCTAAAGAATTATGTTCGATTTAATGTCCACATGTAAATATGTAGATAGGTATTTTTGTTATGAGTTTATGGAATTTAAAAGTGATGTCTGTTCCCCTTCTTTTTAATTCTTATTTGTACAGATGGATTGTGAATAGCCCTAGTCCTGAAGAGGCCAGAATTGATTGGCTGAAACGCGTCGACTATAAAGAGACAGCAGATATATATAAATATTTTGGATTAATTTAAATAATGTGTTGAGGGACCTTTAAGACATTGGGTATAAATAATTTCCACCTAGTTGTTTTCCTCACATTAGTCTGCTTGATCTCGATAGGAATGTCTTATTATTTTTTCAGTGAGACATCCTAATTTGGAAACGAAGGGCTTCTATTCTATTGTATATATGTAAAAAATTACCTGTATATACAAACGTGTTTTGAAATTGGAAACGAGAGATATATAAACTTTCTTATTTGATAAAATAAAAATCATTCGGTAATAACCTTTGACGTGTCTGTGGGTCATGACGAGACAAGAGACTGTAAAAGATAAAAATAGACTAAGTGTGGTCACAGTGATATAAACACTAAATAGGGAATACTTTTTCTTTATTCCTTATTATTTCAATTCAGAACATATACCGTATAACCAAGGTACCATTTTCTTATTTGAGTCTTTATTACCCAGGTACCGTTTGGTCTAATGGGTTTCCCCTGTTATGCATAGAGTCAATTGAAGTGGCACACATGTCCAAAAACCAGAAAAAGACAAAGCTAATGTGCCTACAATTGTGAATGTGAAAAACATTGATGCATTCTTGACACACCCGCAACCACATGTGAAATGTGAATACTGTAGTGTGCACACCAAGAAAAAACTGTGTTGCACCACAAATCCATACATGTACCAATAAACGATGTGGAACAATCATCTATGGAAACCAATAACATTGCCTGTAAATCCAACAATGACTGCAATTTTTGGCAGCACAGGCTAAGTGCATAGTGACAAGTTCACATCAGAAATAACATACACAGCACACCACTGACAAGCCTAAACAGGCAGGCCCATCACACCTCCCATGCACAGCACCCCAATCACTCCGTCAATGTGAGTGATACAGCTCAAGTACTGAAAACTCATAATCTGAGTATCAATAACTGGGCAGCTATATCAAGTAAGCCAAGGTCACATTGTGTGGCTGCCCATCAATATTAGTTCCAAACAACCTGCAACATTTCTTGTGAATAGGCACACACGCACTGCCCAGTGTGAGTATGCACAAGCCAACTTTTGTATACATGGACAGTGTGCACATGTAGCTTACACATGATAAGTACAAAGTATACCAGGGCCGAAGGCCACTGAGGCAGACCTGTGTAGAACTCCAAGTTGAGGCTCATGATCAGTGCCAAAATATCATGAAGGGCAAACACAGTGCACAGGTCGTGCAACAGGTAAGGTACCAACATGTGTCATAGACCTCCCTCCAACATGATGATGTGATAAGCAATATGTATACTAATACATTGCACCCTAGGAGGACATGCGTAAAAAATGAAAGACCCAAAGCTGGGGTCAAATGTGGAGGAGGGGAAGGGATGTAAAAGAGCATCTGCTGAATATGGGGCATTGAAATGACAATACATAAAGTGCCTGTCTGACCACCCCACCCCAGCTGTGGGAGTGTTACCAGGCTTTAGAACACTGCAGGTAGCATGTGACACACATGACAACAAACAGACATGTACCTACCCCCTCCTTGCTGCTGTTAAACCTGCAACTGCCTATGGAGGTCTGGGAAAACCACTTCCAGGACCCGGAGCATGTGGGGGGTGAGGTGAAGGGTGCCGCCATGCCGGCGTGGAGCTTCAAGCTTCAGATGGACCCGGGCGATACGGCGGGTCCAGCACCGGATGTCCTGCCACCTCTTTCTGATGTTTCATATCCTCCTGCGAGGGCCCCCCTCACTCCTGACAGCCCTGGCTATGTCCAGCCAGATCTCCCCCTTCTCATAGGCAGATACCTGTCAGGAAGATAAAGTGAAACAAAATCAGTACACCTGGTCCATGTCCCAAAGACACACACTTGCATCACATTGACGATGACAACAGGGCATAGGATGCTGACCGGACTTGCATCATTGTCCATGTGAATGTGGCCTGTGAACAACCATCAATGCATTACATGCCTTTGAAAGGCCATAGATGCCAGTGAGCATGGCACACACTGAACAAGATATGCTACTTCAGGGTGTTGGACAGCACGTGACATGCTGTCACATATCCCACTACACCTAAGAACCCTCAGCAGACCACACATGCACATCCTGGCACAGATCATTTGCTTGTCATTGTCAACAGTGTATACAGCATCACTTTGCACATGTCACACTTTAGGAAGATGTGACACAGGCCTCATGCTAACTGTCCAAGTCATGCACACGGCACTGCTTACTTGTCACATCAGATGGGTACAGCTGTGGCATATGTCATGCATCAGTGTTGCTAAACATCACATACACGGTAAACAGCCTTTACAACAAAACTTTTACAATGCACTACCATTACGACGCAACCATTACAACGCAAACCATTACAATGCATTGCGCTGGGGGGCGCTCTAGGATAGGGAATAGATTTATTTACTATCCAACACCTTCCCTACTATCCACGGGGACTGGAGTTGGAATAGTAAATTAAACTATTCACTATCCAGCACCCCAAAGCGCTATGCGTTGTAATGGTATGCGTTGTAAAAACTGCGTTGTAACGGCATGCGTGGTAAAAGCATGCGTTGTAACGTCATACATTCCACATACACAATTAGCCAGGTGACAAAGAACATTCACACTCTTCAATGTCCATGACTTCAAAGCATGCATTTGTCCAACATCCACACAGGTCATGAATAACATTCATCAACAGTGAGTACATTCATCTGTCACTCTGGGGGAACACTGTTACACCTCAGTAAATCATGCCACAAAAACATGCAAGGTGTGGCACAGCAGAAAGTGTGATTCACATTGCATTGAATGTCACAGTTAGCACAATGCTTGTGAGCAGTAAACACCATTTCACCGCATCATTCACTGCATGGGAGATACCACAATGTACACACCCGGCACTCACTCCAAACAACATTGCATCTCAGTTCTATAAATACACAATGGGTGTAGTGTCACGCACACAAAAGGTGCACAGTCCAAGGTAGTGCAGTCATCACTCACCTGCTCCCCTGGTCTCCCATACAGCTTGCTGTAGTTTGGCAGGAGGGCATCCAGCAGGGCCTTGTTCTCCTCCTCACTGAATGCAGGTACCCTCTCCATGCTCAGCAAAATCAGGGTCCAGGGAATGCAGAGACAGCAGCAGTGTTGTCCACTCCAATGTTGTGCAGGCAAGTGCCCTCTCACAGCCACATGCAGCCTTAAATCAGTGCTGCTGAGGGACTGTCAGTCCAAGGAGTAC
Organism: Lissotriton vulgaris; assembly: GCF_964263255.1. Classification (NCBI taxonomy): domain Eukaryota; kingdom Metazoa; phylum Chordata; class Amphibia; order Caudata; family Salamandridae; genus Lissotriton; species Lissotriton vulgaris. The sequence goes on from NW_028248812.1 coordinate 151,404, forward strand.
AGTGTGATAGGCCAGATTACTTGGCATCCTATGTTTCATCCAATCCCATTGCACATAAGGCCATGACACACATTTGCATGGGTTAAAAGCTGAGCTTGAGCACCACAGCAAGTTTTGCAACATTGTATAGTTTAGACCAGTGGTTCCCAAACTTTTGACTCCAGAGGACCCCCACTGAGTCACCACTGGAAGCCAGGGACCCCCAAGCAATTCGTAGGATGTAAATGTCAAACATTAAAACAGTAATACGAAAAAAAGTAACACACGTGTGCACACAAAACAAATACTCGAATTACTAATGATTATAGGTGCATATTTACAAGCCCCTATCACCATGAGAACATCACTTTTTGCGACGTTCCCATGGTGATAGGAACCTCGCCTTATTTACAAGGCAGCGTTAAGCCACTTAACATGGCTTAACGGTGCCTTGTAAATAAGACCCCCTTTCACCCAATGCTTAGCATGAAAGGGGTGCGCAGTGGGTGTTGCAGTGGGCGTTCCCCCTGCAACACCCATCGATTTTGATGCTGCCCCCAATTTACAAGGGCAGCGTAAATGGGAGACAGCTCCAAAATTAAGACCAGGGAAAACCTGGTCTTAACTTGCGAAACAAGGAGAAATACTTTATTTCTCCTTGTTTTTGCAAAACGCATTGGTTTGTTTATGTTGAGGAAGGTGACCATTCCTGCACATCGCCAATCTTTAACCCCTTCGGTGCTCATGATGGAACGGTTCCGTCATGAGGGTCGGTTGGCCTGTGCTCATGACGGAACAGTTCCGTCATGAGTCCGTTGGCTCAATAGAACCTTCAGCACAGCGCGAGAATTCGCGCCGCGCTGAAGGGGTTAAAAAAAATGATATTTTGTAACTTCCATGTGTACTGCATTAAGTAGCACACATAGAAGTGACAAAATGACATTTCAAGATTGTTTATGTGCAGGAAGGGGGACCTTCCTGTACATAAACAATCTTCCCCTGTTAAGTTTAGCGCCAGCGCATGGGAAACGCAGGCTTGCACCATATTCTTGTAAATATGGTGCAGCCCTGCGTTTCTGAAGTGGCGGAGTGTGTTAAGCCAAGGAGGCTAACGACACTCTCCACCACTTCTGTTGTATTTTATATTGAAAGAATTTGCAAGAAAACGAAAACAGTTAATGGGAAGGTTGGTGCTGCATCTCCGTGACTAACTTTTCAATGGTTGGTTTTATTTTGCAGTAAGAGGCTCCTGCTCCAGCCAGGGCCAGACTGGAAACCAAAAGCAGCACTGGCAAATGTTTTCAGACCAGTGCCCATACACTGCACTCCAAGTGCAGTGAGTGGGCCTGACCACTACAAAGGAGGTTTTGGGAGGCTCTCCCCCCAAAAAAATTAGGAAACAATGGTGCAGTCTACAACACATTTATCATTATATATTGTACTAGCTTTATAAAGAACAGTAAATGAAGACCTGACTATGCACCAGAATACGACAATATTTGTTGGGGTTCTTCAATGATTTCCTCACTATCACCCTGCAACAGTGCCTCTCATCTCTCTATAGCCCCTTTGTCACAACTATTTCTTTTGTCATATAGCATCTCTCATACCGTTGTAGGATGTCAGAGCACTTTAAATCTCACACATATATAGAAACAGTTAATCATACATGTGAATCAGTGTATAGAAAATGTTACATAAGGCAAAGGGGCAAGGTGTAGGGTTCACAGGCCATCCATACTGGTAGGCATTTTTAAAGAGTGCATGGTCTGGAGAAGCACAAACTCAGGATTCAGAACATAACACAGTGGTAAGCATTGACTTTAACAATAACAATGTATTTCCACACAAATAAACCTTTTTAGCAGCATCAGGATAATGAAAGAGTGGGAAAAAACATAAGTCACTAACTTGTACCTTGCAGTTTGCAAGCAGCTGTTTGATGACAGTTTATAGGTCACTGTGCTAGATTACGATTCTCACTTATGAACAGCACAATAACAAAATAATCTCTGACAAAATCAGTAACACACTGACCTATGTATAATAAATACTGTTTTATAAATGCATGGTACATGTTTTTTGCAGTAGGCATATTAACCCTCTGTGCCAGGGCCGTTTCTAGGTGTTTTGCCGCCCTAGGCGAGAATTGAAAAATGCTGCCCCCTCCAGTGTCCAGGTTTTTATGCTTTTAAAGTTATAGCAAAAGCACAGAACAGTATTGCAAAAAGTCTGAGAAAAGTCACAGGATTTGCCTCCCTGGGCACATCCTATTCTTGCGCTCTGCTCGGGTCAGGGATTCGTGTACAAAACAGCTGCAATTTGAACCCAAGACACGTCTTTACCAAGTGGAGCCCCAGGGCTAAGAAACACTACATGGTTTGAAGGGGGCAGTGAGAGGAGGGGGTGAAGTTGACCTAAATATGTACCAAATGCTCAGAAACACTTGTTAAACACAAATGAAGGACCATCAAATATAAACTTTATGTAACTGACATTAACTCCAAATTGTTTCATACAGAAGTCCTAGCTGGGGAGCGAAATCAGATTAGGTATGTCTGCTTCCTCGGGATCGGGCAGGTGCATTTTGTAGATCTGTCCACTTCAGCTGGCCCCCACTCTAAAATAGCGCCTGTGAGGATTACAGCTTTGAGCTGTCTGTGCCAGGGTGGGAGTGAGCCCTACTGTAATTTTCGGAGAATTTTCGGAGTCACGTGGAAGGGCCTAAAGCAAGGCCAGATTTGTACCCAATGCAAGTTTACTTTTTGCAGTTTTTAAAGGCAACATCAACCCAAAGGTATCGGAGCGCTTTACATGAGCGCCACTTATGTTACACAATGACACATTCATTTTTGGTTGGCACTGGGAGGTTAAGTGATTTGCCCAGAATCGCAGGATGTTCAGCCGACGCGGAGGCTCAAACCTTTTTCCCAGCTCCCATGTTGGCATCTCTGGCCCTTACCCCACATCCTCTCTCCTTGGCACCAGGAGCTGGTCTAAAAAGGGGGAGACGTTGATCCAAAAATAAAACGACTGATCAGAAACACATTCTCATTAAAAATAACATTTCTGGTTGAAATAAACTTCATATTGTTTACCACAGAAGCCCTAGGCGGCGCTAAGAAATGAAGCCCGTCTCTAGTACTTTCTCAGGACCGGGCACACCCTTCTTCTGCATCGTTGCACGTGCTACATTAGATAAGGCAAAGCTGACACTGGGCAACACTCATCTCTCTCCAGCAGGGACATTATTCACTGACGTTATCTTCTTGACACTTTTATTGTCCTTTGAAATCTACTAATTAAATATTATACTTTGCAGTGCTTTTAACCCCATTGCCTGCGGACCCCCTGGGAATATGTCAGGGACCCCTGGGGGTCCACGGACCACAGTTTGGGAAACACTGGTTTAGACAAACTGAATTTTCATGAACACCTGTAGAACACACTCAAATCTCTGTTTCCTTGACAACTAGCCTGCATTCTGGGCATTCTACTCGTCCCCTAGATGTTCCCTATGTATTTTCTGGAATCCCCACACAAGTACGGTGCGTTTTCCGTCGCGAATTCTACTTATTCAATAGTGAAACGTTCCGCACACACACACACAATGGCTGGGTACGGTCCGCTCGCGTATGGCTACAATGCAATAGTAAAACGACCCGTACACACGCACGTACTATTGGGGTACGCTGTGCTCGCGTATTGCTACAATGCAATAGTGAAACGACCCGTACACACGCACGTACTATTGGGGTACGCTGTGCTCGCGTATGGCTACAATGCAATAGTGACACGACCCATACACACGCACGTACTATTGGGGTTTACACCCTTCTCTCACGTATGGCTACAATGCAATAGTGAAATGACCTGTACACACGCACATACTATTGGGGTATGCTGTGCTCGCGTATGGCTACAATGCAAAAGTGAAACGACCCGTACACACGCACGTACTATTGGGGTACGCTCCGCTCGCGTATGGCTACAATGCAATAGTGAAACAACCCGTACACACGCACGTACTATTGGGGTTCGCCGCGCTTGCGTATGGCTATAATGCAATAGTGAAACGACCCGTACACATGCACATACTATTGGGGTACTGGGCGTTTCACATGCTCTAGTGAATGCATGTGTACAGTGCGTTCAACAAGCTCATGCATGGCACCATTACTATAGTGATAACAGGAAAACACATGGCAGGGATGTGGGTGTGGGGTCATTATGAGGATGTCCATGCATGTGTTGGCATGGCATACTGTAACAATATGGGGGTGTCCAGAAATGCGGAATGTGATCAAGATGAAAAGACAATACGGACAAACTCTGCCTTTAACCAATTGTACCCTCTACAGAACCCCAACACAAACACAGACTCGCAATCAGAACTCTGGCCCTTTAACGAAGATTGGGATTACCCATGGGAGGAGTCACGTCAGGACACGGAGACGTCATATACGGCACAGAACGTATCAGGAGTGTGCTTGTTCACCGAGGAGGAGACGGAGAAACGGAGCGGAGTTGGAGAAGACAGCGAAGCGGAGCAGAGTGAGGAGAGACGAGACGAGAACAGAGCCGGAGGCACGAGAGGGACGATTGAGGAAGAGAAGCCAGGAGGCCACCGATACTACGAGCCACCCAGCCATACACCCGCGGGAGGTGTATGGCTCCGCCAGGTACGTGACAAAGTCCGGGGCTGGGTCACGGGCAGAACTACACGTACGGACGTACCCTGAGGCAACCCTATCTGGTCCTGGTGCCCCTTTCCCTGAGCACAATTTCCTTCCTCCCCTCACTACGACGTTTCAGTAGACAGGTGCACGGTTAGGGTAGTCCTCACTCCTTTTCCCTATAGGTATTAAAACCATTGGGGGCAGTCCACTGACACTTGCTATCTTTCTTTTCCACTGGGCATTGACACAAACGACACGACGGAGGTTGACGAGCCTGTCCCGCGATGGAGACTCGACAGGGACCATCGCGCCTCAGCTGCGGAGTCTGGGATCAGGAAGGCAGCTAGAAGCCGATCTCCGAGGGGGAAGACAACAGCAAAGAAGAAGAGTTCGGACACTTTGTACTCTAAAATAAATCCTTTGAAAACTAGGATCAGTGTATTGCCTATTCCTCCCGCAGCCCTAACAGTGGTGGAGAATGCGGGCATAGGCACCATCTGTGGAGAGAAGATGGAAACCGTAGTGCAACAACTAGTGAAAGGACAAGAGCGGATCGAGTGGGGATTAGAGCAACACTTGGCTTCAGCACAAGCTGACAGAGAAGCTATAAAAAAAGCGTTTGAGGAAAAACCTGATCAAGCCTGGGTCGACACTAGTAATAGGGGAGGAGCCACGGAGAGGACAATAACACATGGAACACCATCAGTTTCCCTGCAGAAATATCGGTCAGGGGAAGATCCGGATTCCTTCCTATTAAATTTTGAAAGGGCCGCCAGAGCCTCTGGATGGCCCGTAGCAAAATGGCCATTTTTTTTGGCGCCGCTTTTAGGGGGAGAAGCACAGGCAGCTTACCAAGTGGCCAATCCCAATGGGAACACCCCATACAACGAGGTAAAAATAATAATTTTCGACCATCTGGGGCTAGATCCCGAAGCATATAGGATAAGGTTTCGAAGGGAAAGAGGTTCAGTAGGAGAAAACCCCAAGACTTTGTTTGTGAGACTTAAAATGGCAGCAGACAAATGGCTCACCCCCGCGACGAGTAGCAAGGAAGAAATACTCGACCGTATTTACTTAGAACAGTTTCTAGAGGCACTCCCCTATGCCACCCAAAAGTGGCTAAGGCAGCACCATAATTTAACCACTGCTCAAGCGGTCGAAATGGCTTCATCTTTTTCACGGGCTCAGCCGAAAGGTTTTCCCTTTGAACCAGATCGGGAGCGAAAAGCTATGATAAGACCTGAAAAACCTACTGCAAAAGGAAAGGAAATGACACGCCATAGAACATGGAGAACGGAAAACACCATCCCTTCAGGTCCACAATGCTTCGACTGTGAACAGTGGGGACACATTGCAAGAATGTGCCCGAGAAAGAGAAATGAAGAAGAACCGATGGAGGTTGATTACCTCCCCAAAGCGGTCATGTTTTCGGCGGAGATGGGCGGAACATTTAGAGTAAGTGTCACAGCAAATCGGTACCCTCTCTTAGCGCTATTAGATTCAGGTTGTCGCCAATCAGTAATCAAAGCATCTTACGTCCATCCAGAACAGTACGTCTCAAAAGGGGTGGTTAACATAAAGTGCGTCCATGGGGATGTAAAACCCTATCCAATTGCCAACATTGTTATAAAGTCCACTTTAGGGACTACTCCTGAAGTCCGAGTGGGGGTAATGGAAAGTCTGCCGGAAGATCTGATAATAGGAACGGACAATCCAGCTTTCCTAAAAATGTTTAGAGATAAACTAGCAGATACAACGGGGCATCCCTATAAAACTAATACGGGACCAAGGGAAACGCCCAACCCTGACTGCCTACGGTTTGTAAAATTAACTAAAAATGCATGCTCTCCCACGAAAGGTTCAGTCAAGGCAGCCGGGTACGATCTATATAGCGCATATGACTATATATTGCCCAGTAAAGAAAAAACTCTAGTTAAAACAGACTTACAAATTGCAGTTCCCCCGGGGTCCTACGGCCGAATCGCTCCTAGGTCGGGTTTAGCCGCCAAATATTTTATTGAAGTAGGAGCAGGGGTTATAGATGAAGATTATAGAGGTAATGTGAATATCCTCCTCTTTAATTTTGGAACTGAGACTTTTAAAGTCAATAAAGGTGACCGGGTGGCTCAATTAATTTGCGAGAGCATAGCGTCTACCACATTGTCCGAAGTAAACAGCCTGGAAGACACTGATAGGGGGACGGGAGCTTTCGGATCCACTGGGGTACGCGGTGAATCTGTACATGCGATACTCCCTCATGATCCGTGGGTCTTAGACAAAAGCTTTAAATTTGCTCAAATCAGTGACCCAACTCTGATGAATGCGTGGGAACAGGCACACCAGAGGGACATAGGCTCCAAAAGTTTTCCCGGCTTCATCATAAAAGATGACCTGCTGTACAGAGTTGGGAAGGAGGGGGCCCCGGCTCAGCTTCTTGTACCGGTGTCATTCAGGGAGCAGGTTCTTTTTTTTGCTCATAGCCACCTGGTCGCCGGACACACCGGTGCTGAAAAGACGACCCAAAATGTGCTCAGACAGTTTTTTTGGCCCGGGATATATAGAGATACTGAATCCTATTGCCGTAAGTGTGACATTTGTCAACGAATGAATATGGTCAGACCCCCTGCCGTCCCTTTGCAACCATTACCGATTATTGGGAAACCTTTTGAGAGGGTCGGGATGGATCTTATAGGCCCATTACCCAAAACTAAAAAGGGGTTTCAACACATTTTGGTCGTGGTCGACTATGCCACCAGGTTTCCGGAAGCATTTCCCTTGTCAGCTGCCAACTCTAAACAAGTGGGGGATAAAATGATTGAACTGTTTAGTAGGGTAGGGTTCCCGAAAGAAATCCTAACGGACCAGGGTACTCCCTTCGTCTCCAAGCTGATGCAGGAAATTTGTGGTACCTTGAACATCCACCAGCTCTGTACCTCTGTTTACCATCCTCAGACGGACGGACTGGTGGAACGTTACAACCGTACCCTTAAATCGACTCTCCGGAAAATGATGGAAGTTAGTGGGTCTGACTAGGACAAAATGCTACCATTGGCTTTATACGCAATTAGGGCCCAGAAACAGAGTAGTATGGGGGCCTCTGCTTTTGAACTTCTCTACGGCCGCCAACCCCGCTCGTTACTTGAAATGACCAGGGATGCGTGGGTCAATGAACAGTCTGAGGAGGTCGCCACTACCCTTGATTACGCCACGGCCTTGAAATCTAAGCTTGCTAAATTAAGAGAACTGGCGGGGGACCATCTTGCGGCCAGCCAGACAATCCAGAAAAAGGCGTATGATAAGGGGAAAAAGTGGAGACAACTAAAGGTGGACAACTGGGCCTTGGTTCTACTACCTTCCTCCTCCAATAAGTTTAAGGCGGAGTGGATGGGCCCATATAGGGTTTCGGCTGTCATAGGGCGTACTAGCTATAAACTGCAGATCGCTCCAAACAAACACCAGTCATATCATATCAACCTTTTGAAGAAATGGCTGGGGCCGCCCCCTGCCGCTGTTCACTTAGCGGACAATTCGGGATCTGAGAGCTCCACCATTGACATGCTGGTTCAAAATGATGAACTGCGAGGACAGCAACAAATGGAACTGAAAGCTACTCTAAATAATTTTACGGACGTCTTTTCCAGCCGACCAGGGAGAACTTCTCTGGCAGAACATTGTATCGATACCCCACCAGAAAAAAAAGTGAGGATCAAACCGTATAGAGTCCCCGAGGCCAGGAGAGCGGCTATCAAGGCCGAGGTGGAGGAGATGCTCCGGCTGGGTGTAATCCAGCCATCCAAGAGTGATTGGTCTAGCCCCATCGTAATGGTTCCTAAACCGGACGGCAGTCGCCGTTTTTGCATGGACTTTCGGGCTCTGAACGATATATCTCTGTTCGATGCATACCCCATTCCAAGAGTGGACGAATTGATTGAGAGGTTGGGCAATGCTAAATACATTTCTACCCTTGATTTGACGAAAGGGTATTGGCAGGTGCCCCTGCGTCAGGAGGATATGAAAAAAACGGCATTTTCGACTGAAGATGGTCATTTTGAGTTTACGGTCTTGCCATTTGGCCTCCACGGGGCGCCAGCAACGTTCCAACGTTTAATGAACAGAGTCCTAGCTGGGTTGAATGACTTTACGTCCGCCTATCTAGATGACATCGTCATCTACAGTCCAGATTGGCGGTCGCATCTGAATCATCTGGCCTCTGTTTTGGAGACATTAAGGGTTGCTGGCCTAACAGTGAACGCCAAAAAGTGTAAATTGGCCTTCCAAAAGGTTAAATATCTTGGCTATGCGTTGGTACATGGAATGATTGAGCCACAAATCGAGAAGGTGAGGGCTATTTCTGACACCCCTTTCCCAGCAACTAGGAGGGAAATGAGATCTTTTTTGGGACTTGTCGGATACTATAGGAGGTTCATCCCACAGTTTGCTGACATAGCCGCACCCCTTACGGATGCACTGAAAGATAAGGGGAAGCCGTCTACTCCGGTGCATCCTACTGAGCGGATGCAGGAGGCCTTTTGCACATTGAAGTCCATCATTACGTCAACACCTGTATTATCTTCTCCGGATTTTTCTCGCCCATTTTCGTTGCACACAGATGCATCGGATTACGGGATTGGAGCGGTGCTTTCACAAATAGGACCTGATGGGCTTGATCACCCAATTTTGTACGTAAGCAGAAAACTCTTCCCCAGGGAATTAAAGTACGCTACCATTGAAAAAGAATGTCTGGCGATCAAGTGGGCCATCGAGAAACTTGCTTATTACCTAGAGGGGAGACATTTTGATCTATTTACCGACCATGCTCCACTGCTGTGGATGGCCCGCAATAAATCAAATAATGCGAGGGTGCTTAGATGGTTTTTGTCTCTACAACCATTCTCATTTTCTGTCCATCATCGGAAGGGTATCGAAAATGTAGGGGCCGATTTCTTGTCACGTCATCCACTCACCGATCGTGAGTGTCTGGAGGGGGAGGTATGTAACAATATGGGGGTGTCCAGAAATGCGGAATGTGATCAAGATGAAAAGACAATACGGACATACTCTGCCTTTAACCAATTGTACCCTCTACAGAACCCCAACACAAACGCAGACTCGCAATCAGAACTCTGGCCCTTTAACGAAGATTGGGATTACCCATGGGAGGAGTCACGTCAGGACACGAAGACGTCATATACGGCACAGAACGTATCAGGAGTGTGCTTGTTCACCGAGGAGGAGGAGACGGAGAAACGGAGCGGAGTTGGAGAAGACAGCGAAGCGGAGCAGAGTGAGGAGAGACGAGACGAGAACAGAGCCGGAGGCACGAGAGGGACGATTGAGGAAGAGAAGCCAGGAGGCCACCGATACTACGAGCCGCCCAGCCATACACCCGCGGGAGGTGTATGGCTCCGCCAGGTACGTGACAAAGTCCGGGGCTGGGTCACGGGCAGAACTACACGTACGGACGTACCCTGAGGCAACCCTATCTGGTCCTGGTGCCCCTTTCCCTGAGCACAATTTCCTTCCTCCCCTCACTACGGCGTTTCAGTAGACAGGTGCACGGTTAGGGTAGTCCTCACTCCTTTTCCCTATAGGTATTAAAACCATTGGGGGCAGTCCACTGACACTTGCTATCTTTCTTTTCCACTGGGCATTGACACAAACGACACGACGGAGGTTGACAAGCCTGTCCCGCGACGGAGACTCGACAGGGACCATCGCGCCTCAGCTGCGGAGTCTGGGATCAGGAAGGCAGCTAGAAGCCGATCTCCGAGGGGGAAGACAACAGCAAAGAAGAAGAGTTCGGACACTTTGTACTCTAAAATAAATCCTTTGAAAACTAGGATCAGTGTATTGCCTATTCCTCCCGCAGCCCTAACACATACTTATGTGAGCAGGCCCTAGGTGTGGCGGACACTTATATAGCAGAGTGCATGCGATCTAGTGGCACAGTTGATGTGTGATGGGCTGTGGAGACATGACATTTGTGATGGGCCACTATGTGGTTCACATCACCTTGACACTTGTCACATGAGTAACATCATGAACATGTTGTCATTCACATGAACACTGGGATGTCACAATCTTCAGTACGGGCATCTGTTACATGATGCCAGGGACAGGGGCACTGTCTCAGTTGACCAATTGACGCTCAGCATGACCCTGTGTGACAATGTTATGTGTGTGCCATGTAACAGATTGGACATGCTGTTTGTATCCGCTAAACGTAATCCTCTTTAGGTGCATCTATGATGGGTCTGTGTCGTGATTGCAAGTGTCTCACATGTACGCACACCATGCCACAGGGGCATTTCTACAGCCCATGTGTGCGATGGCATCATAGAGCATTTGTCCACAGACATACAGATCTGCATTCTGAGGATGGCTGTGGTGTAGTTTTGTAAAATGCACAACTCAGGCACAATATCACAGAAATGTTAAATATATAGCACATGTGACGTGGGTGTGTTCCTTGCAGTCAGCTGTCTGGATGTGTTGACTACCTTCTCATGCATGTCATGTGACGTCAGTGACGTGTGTCACTGACGTGATACATTGTTCTGCTAACTCAGACCAGCCCAGATGAACATTTGTGTGCATGTCATGTCCATTTCACAGTCAACAGGTGAATCAGTTTTGTTGTAGGAGTGCCATCTAGGTGGCATAAGTGTCCATGATGTATAGCCCACGGCAGAATCATTTGTCATTTGATGTGTTAAAGCAGTGTTGATTGTGCTATGTACATTGTAATTGTTGTTTGCTGATAGTTGTACACCTTTCTCCCCAAACATGTCGTGCAGGGCACCCCCTCTGCCAAGGCCGTTGCCTGACTTGGATGCCATGAGGGAATGTGATTGCATCCGCTGCTACAGATTCACTCAAGAGTTGATTCAGGAGTTGACGGACAGGCTGGAACCACATCTCCAACCGCAACACAGGTATCTAACTGCGCTGACACCCAAGGTAAAGGTGATGGCAGCCCTACATTTTTTTGCCACAGGTACGTTCCAATTCACCATAGCTGATGTGGGGGGATGTCCCTGACCATGTTCAGCCGGGTACTACGTGATGTCTTAGCTGCTATGTTGGAGCACATTGATGAATTCATTAAGTTCCCTACTCCAGAAGAGTTGACCAATCTCAAGAGTGAATTCTATGCCCTGGGACACATGCCACATGTAATTGGGTCCATTGATGGGACACATGTTGGACTGGTGCCACCACAGGCTCAGGATCAGGCCCTCTGCAACAGGAAACATTACCACTCCATAAATGCCCTGGTGGTGTGTCTTGCTAACATGATGATTTCCCATGTTTGTGCACATTTTTCAGGATCGTGCCACGATGAATTCATCATGAGGCGGAGCAGAGTACCACAGATGATGCTGCAGCTGTGCAACCATCTTGCATGTTTTGTAGGTGGGTAAACACTGTTTCTCATGTATGTCTCAATGTAACTTATCTCTCCCACGGCTTCTCATTACACACTCATTGCCATGATGTATTGTTGTAGGAGACGCCGGATATCCAAACATGCCGTGGCTCATGACTCCACTACGCAACCCCAGAACTGCTGCAGACCAGCAGTACAATAATGCACAAGGGCAGACCAGACGTGTGATAGAGCGTACGTTTGGACTCCTGAAGAGCCGGTTCAGGTGTCTCGACAAGACAGGCGGATCCCTACCATACGCCCATCTCAAGGTGTGTAACATCTTCATTGTGTGCTGCATGCTGCAAAACATGGCAGTGGAGAAGGACGTGCCACTCATCCTGGAACCTGATGATGAGGAACATCCACCCGTTGAGGATAAAGGCCTTGGCCAGGATGCTAGTGATGAGGATGATGATGATGATATCCGGAGTCAGCTCATACGCAACTTCTTCTCATAACGGTGAGTACCTGTAAAAAGGGGTCATGCTACTACCACAGAGTGACATGTTTAGCTTACTGTGTGTCCAGCAGACTGTCTGCAATGTCACTTTGATGTTTGTGGTGCAGTGTCACACAAGTGCAGATGTCTTGCCAAGGCCTTTGCCTGACTTGGATGCCATAAGGGAACGTGATTGCATTCGCTGCTACAGATTCACTCGAGAGTTGATTCAGAAGTTGACGGACAGGCTGGAACCACATCTCCAACCGCGACACAGGTATCTAACTGCGCTGACACCCATGGTAAAGGTGATGGCAGCCCTACATTTTTTTGCCACTGGTACGTTCCAATTCACCATAGCTGATGTGGGGGGGATGTCCCTGACCATGTTCAGCTGGGTACTACGTGATGTCTTAGCTGCTATGTTGGAGCACATTGATGAATTCATTAAGTTCCCTACTCCAGAAGAGTTGACCAATGTCAAGAGTGAATTCTATGCCCTGGGACACATGCCACATGTAATTGGGTCCATTGATGGGACACATGTTGGACTGGTGCCACCACAGGCTCAGGAGCAGGCCCTCTGCAACAGGAAACATTACCACTCCATAAATGCCCTGGTGGTGTGTCTTGCTAACATGATGATTTCCCATGTTTGTGCACATTTTTCAGGATCGTGCCACGATGAATTCATCATGAGGCGGAGCAGAGTACCACAGATGATGCTGCAGCTGCGCAACCATCTTGCATGTTTTGTAGGTGGGTAAACACTGTTTCTCATGTATGTCTCAATGTAATTTATCTCTCCCACGGCTTCTCATTACACACTCATTGCCATGATGTATTGTTGTAGGAGACGCCGGATATCCAAACATGCCGTGGCTCATGACTCCACTACGCAACCCCAGAACTGCTGCAGACCAGCAGTACAATAATGCACAAGGGCAGACCAGACGTGTGATAGAGCGTACGTTTGGACTCCTGAAGAGCCGGTTCAGGTGTCTCGACAAGACAGACGGATCCCTACCATACGCCCATCTCAAGGTGTGTAACATCTTCATTGTGTGCTGCATGCTGCACAACATGGCAGTGGAGAAGGACGTGCCACTCATCCTGGATCCTGATGATGAGGAACATCCACCCGTTGAGGATGAAGGCCTTGGCCAGGATGCTAGTGATGAGGATGATGATGATGATATCCGGAGTCAGCTCATACGCAACTTCTTCTCATAACGGTGAGTACCTGTAAAAAGGGGTCATGCTACTACCACAGAGTGACATGTTTAGCTTACTGTGTGTCCAGCAGACTGTCTGCAATGTCACTTTGATGTTTGTGGTGCAGTGTCACACAAGTGCAGATGTCTTGCCACACACATGAGCGCAATGAGTGAACTTTGAATGTACAAGTGTACTACATTGTTAGTGTTTTGTACATGACCATGTCTGAATTAATATATTCAGTACGTGACCCCCTGTGTGCCTGTCCTTTCCAGGTCGCCCTGCATGTTGTCTGTTCGTGTCATCTTGGTCCTCCTGCCTGTCCTTTCCAGGTCGCCCTGCCTGTTGTCTGTTCATGTCATCTTGGTCCTCCTGCAATTCCTCTTCATGATAGCAACGTCGGATGAATCTGCGTTCCCTGCACGGACATGTACAAATTTCAATTTGGGTAAGGATTCCAAACAGGCAGTTCATTTTTGGTATGGTTAGTAAATGTGTGGGAACTGTTCATGCACATGTTGTAGGCCCATACATACATGTCACATTACCATGTATCAAATTGCATGTTGCGCTACTCCAATGACAAGACACTCACCTTTCTTGACAGTCATCTGTAGTTGAGTATTGACTTTGGTGAATGCATCAATGTGTGGTAACATTGACCCTGACACATTGCGGATACCACGGGTTGCCATTGTGTGTGACATCACAAACACAGGCTCCGTGGAGAATTGCAGCCTCACTGTGTGCAGCAGGATGTGTCTGAATCATCCACTCAACCTTGTTGGCCAGTACAGTTTGATTTCCCGAAAACCATGTTGTGTCGGTGTGGGCCAGTATATGTCCCAAATGTCCTGTCAACTGTCCTGTGAGTCTGTTAGCATGGATGCACTGCCCCTTGTGGCAGTATGTCATGTCACTGTCATGTCGTTACCTCAGTGCCGGTGGAGAACACTGCTTCCCTAGCCTTCTCGGTGAGTTGATGTTAACTTTCCATTCCCATGATGGCAGGTATGTTGCGCTGATGTCATCACTGCGTTGGGCTCTAGAAAATGTTAAATCTCTGTGGCATCAGTTGAGTGAGGTAATTCACAGTCATTGGGTCTTGCAACTGTGCCCCACTATGCTAAACATGACAAGCAGGTGGGACCAAACTCAACAGCGAGTACTGAGGAACAAAGCCACAAAAACAACCCTACCGTGACCATGAGATGCTGCACGGCACATCTCTTGTCTTGTCTTGTGCCGTGCAGCATCTCATGGTCACGGTAGGGTTGTTTTTGTGGCTTTGTTCCTCAGTACTCGCTGTTGAGTTTGGTCCCACCTGCTTGTCATGTTTATCATAGTGGGGCACAGTTGCAAGACCCAATGACTGGCTCCTGTGGGGCTTCCTTGTGTATAGGTAATTCCCTTCGTCATTGGAGGAGCTGCTAACGGCTCTTGCGGGTGATGTCTTCTTTCCTGTCATGGCCCTTTCGGATTCACAGGGCTAAATACGGATTGTTGGCTTTGTGTCAGTAGCACTGCTATACATTACATTTTATGAGATTAGGACCCTCATTCATACACTGTGAAATATTTGATGGCCGCATGGAACTAATTGCATAGTAGCAGCCTTGTGAGCGTTACACTTGCTTTGTTTAGGTGAGAAACTGCACTACCTATTTATCTGTTGGTGTTCTAGTATCTGATCTAGTCTCATTGCTAAATCTGTGATCACACATTGGGTACAGTGGCAGTGGTTACACTTCACAGATGTGACTGGTACAGTGTAGGTCCAAAGGTATTCTGTGATTCTGTGACAAAAGTATTGAATCCTTATGCTTGTTTTACTTTGTTCCAGATCTCCCTCCATGCAGTTCCCATCCTCTCCTTCCCTCGCCTGATCTCCCTTTTGTGTCTGTCATTTGTACTCAGACCAGGGGGCTATTTGGAGATGGAACCCTTTCAGCATCGTACCATTCTGATGATCAACGGTACGGCCAGTCCCTGGCAGTCATGTGGAGAATCTTTCAGCCGCATTACAGGTGACATCATTGCATGACTATTATTGTCTTTTGAGCAATGCCACTGGGCATGTACTTTGGCTAATGCAGCATGGCCTCACAAACAACGTTATCCTATTGTGTAGTAAGTGTGGTTAACACAGTACATTGTGCCTCATTGCTGTCAACGCACATCTCTTGCCAGTCTGCATGAGTTCGATATGGCATTGTTTACGATGGTTGTTCATATGTGATTACGTGTACAGTGACAACATGCATGCTGTTGGAAATGGCAAATGTACCATATAGTGCCTGACGTACATGGTTGCGTATGTGTTGTTTAGCTTGCTACATACAACGTGCAGGCTATACCTGCTGACGCTGTGTGTCCTGAGCCCTGCTTGGCCTTAGGCTGCCTAATCCTATGCCCAAGATCTTCGGCGACTGTTCACACATTTAGCTCGCGGTGAGCCATGGGTGACCAGACACTCTAGCCTTCACATACACATGTCACTTTGTGCCCTGCTAGAATCCTTGGATTTGTGTGCTTGTTTAGCATATTGTCACACCCCTTCTGCCATCATGTGTTCACTCATTCCTGCTGCTGCATCCCCAGCCACAACGCAGCACCGAATGTCCAGATCCTGCACAACACACACCTACAAGATACTCCTCCATCCATCTATTCTTAAAGCATGCCGCAGCTTGTCTGTGGCACTGTTGCACAACCTCCATGACAAAGGCAGGTCCGTCAGCACCGGCAACAAGCACACTGCAAGACGCTCAGATCATTTCATGACTCATGTTGTCGTAATTGGCCTGGCCGCGTTAGCGATTAGCTGAACCTACACGTTGTCCTCCTTAACTTGGCTATATACGAAAACGCCATCTTGAATACTGCGGCGGCCATCTTAGATCATAAGCGGCCTCGTGGCCGGCGTGCCCTTTAGTCCGTTGTCCGTTCCAATGACCACTTCAGTCTGCCCAGCAACAGGCTATTTTTAGCACTGGTCAAGCTTGCACGTGCGCAGTCCCAACTGACCAGTAAGCCTTTAGGAATGTGCGCCAAACTGACCAGCGGAGTTGTGCCCCCTCCAATGAGCTGGCAGTGTTCCAAAACATGACCATATATGTACATAAATGTGTCCGAACTTGTGCCGCCTATCTTTTATTGCCCCTAACTGTGTATAAATTGGGGTCACACCGGTGTTCGGTGTGATACCTCTTGCATTACCGAAGGGTGCTGTTTGAGTGTACCACCACCCCATGGGGTCTTAATAAACTTGTTCTTTGCCTTTTACAGTTTCCGTGCCAACAGTTCTTGAGTGTAAGTGGGTTATCTTCGGAGCATGTAGGCCTTGGGAACCCTGATTACTTCAAATTGGCGACCACGAAGGGACTCATCGGCGACTCGGATGCCCGAAGGAGAGGTCGTGACGAAGGCTTGGAAACTCGCCATGGACGCGCGCTGCCACGAGTGACCCGAGTCTTGGCTGCCACGGTGTTTTTTCCTTTCCTTCCGATCTGACCTTCCAGGTGGCGCCGGTCTCCGACTGAGTTTTCGAGTGTCTGCATCGCTGAGATAGTGCCGTTTGGCTGATTTGGTTTACAAGACCTTGGCAGTTGGAATCTGGACGTTTGAGAAGTTGGGTAAGCTTTGTGTTTGGTAAGGTAGTCTTCGGACGCTTACTGAAGTTCTATGATTTGTGATCGGTAAGGTAGTCCTCGGACGCTTGCCGAAGTCCTACGATCTATGTTCTTGATTTGAGTTAGCTAACATTGTGATTTGAGATCTTTGAACTTATATGTGTAGTGCACTTCACATAGGCAGGCATGTAGAGATGTTTCTCTAAACTTTGTTTTTTTCCTCTGAGCGGCACAATCGTGTGAAGTACTGTAAGTGCCATTTTGTGTGGTGTCACGTTTTCGTGATACTTTTCGAACATGCCTGTTTTCAGCACACTCCGAGGGATGTGCTGTCTTGGAGAGGGTACCTCAATTAGGTTAGCAGAAGCACAGCCGGCTCCCCCAGAGGGAACACCAAATCGTGAGATGTATATAAAATTTGGCCTCCCCCCTATAATGTACAGCAAATTATGGCATAAGTATACAAAATCGGATCCTGAATTGCAATGACCTCTACATGGGTCGTTCGATTTACGTAAAGTACAGTTTGTGGAACAATGTTTGTTTCAACGCAGGTCTAGACAAAATATGTTTGATTGTGTGCGAATGTGGGAGAAAGCGGTGCGTGAGCGAATGAAGCGTGAAGTTGCCTTGGCGGACAAAGAGCAGCGCAAGGCTGCTCGGGATAAGGCTTTACAGCTTGAGGAAAAGGAGGCTCAGGAGAAGAAAGAGAGGGAGGAACGGGAACGTAAATTGCAAACGACTGGTCAATTTCCTATCCGTCGACCGCTTTATCCTGTCCTTAATAATGAATCTGATGATTTTTCATTGCTAGATCGGTCACCGCCTCCGTACGTTTCGCTTACGGAGAAAAAGGCGTGGTCGGATCTTGAATTGATGTATTTTTTTATCTAGTTTGGCAGATGAAGTTGTTGCTGCGTATCGTGAACTTTCTGTCACGTTAGAACCTAAATCGGTATCAGTGTATCGTGAGAATTTGCTTCAAGGTATCTTTGATCTTTCAGATGTCGATGACCTATTCACGCAACTGATCCAGCTGCGAGACGAAACGACGAAATTACGGGAGGAGCGAAAAAGGAGGCAAAAGGAGTCTGAATTGGAGAATAGCGGGCAGGCTAAGGAGTGTTCTCTCCGTGGTTCAGATAAGAGTTCTGCGTTGGATGTTATGCCTATGCGTGAAGCCGCGCCTTTGTATGTTCCACCTAAAGGGGACGGTACAGATGATGATAAATTATCGAAAGATGCGAAAGGGTATTTTGTATATAACTGGGTATACACGCCTTGGAATAGAGCAGATGTTATGGCATTGAAAAACTCTTTACCTGATCTTCGAAAAAATCCGGCGGCATTTTATGAAGGGGTGGAAGGGGCTATTTCGTCTTGTGGATATAGATTTGTTCTTTGGGCTAATTCTGCCACCTGATATGTGGAGACAAATTTGTAAAAATAATGATGAAACGATACTGGGGGGCACATGGAAAGAAATAAATGCTGCCGATTTAGATAGGGAACCAGCATGTAAGCCTTGTCAGTTGATTCTAGATCTTCCGGCGGCTATTTTGAATAAATTGAAGACGCTTGTTCCCTCTAAAAAGATTGATTGGACTATGTTAACATCGTGCAAACAGAAACCTGATGAAACGGTCTCAGACTTCTTTACACGCTTCGAGGAGGCATTCCATGATTACAGTGGTCAATCTTTAACAGACGATACGGGTCGGCATTTGTTTGTAGATAAGTATGTGGCTAATCTCCTACCGGAGATTGCAAAACGATTGAAGTTGAGTGAAAGTTCCTGGGCCACGGCGACCCCTGCGTCCTTGTTAACTATGGCTCAGTATTATGAGCGGCAGGAATTGGAGGCTAAAGAAAGTGTTGAGAAAAAGGCGAAGGAATTGAAAACGAAGGTGATGTTGGCGCAGGTTCGGGGAACACAGGGTAGAGGGAATGATAGAGGTAGACGGGGTGGAGGAAATACGTTGTATGGTCGTACAGACATTGCGGAGGATCAGTGTGCTTATTGTAAGGAGTTTGGGCATTGGGCTGAAGATTGTCCGGTACTTCGTGAGCAGCGTAGTCAGCGTGGTCGAGGAGGTGGAAGGTCGAGGGGAGGTTATACGGGAGCGAGAGGTAGCGGAAGTGATCGTGGTAGGGTTGAGGAGAGGGGCCGTGCCCAGGATGAACGAAATACGTTTGATAGGCGGAATCAATATCAGATTTCGGAGGGAGAGAATGTGGAACACCAGGATTATGTGCATGCATAGGACTGCGTAGGATGGGGTAAGGAATCAGTTGAAGTGCCGGTAGATCAGCAGGGTCCATATGTAACAGCGGGTATTCTGGGTTCTACTGATCAATTTCTTGTCGACACTGGGGCTACACGTAGCGCTTTGTCGAAAAACTTGGTTCCGAGGGCTCCCCTGTCTGGCGAAATGATTACATGTGTAGGGTTTGATGGCACACCCTCCCCCAGCCCATTGTCCAAGCCCCTTGCACTATGTCTTGACAAATACTTTAGTTTTGGTCAATTTTTGTTATCACCCCATACACCAGACAATATCCTGGGTATTGACTTGCTCAAATATTTTCGAGCAACGATACGTTGCGCCCCTGAGGGAGTGCGAGTTATCCTGAATGACAATTATCCTGACCCCGATAGGTTTTACGCCATCTTAGATGTTCCAGCTTTGGCCTCTTTACCACATACGTTATGGGCGACCTCCGATACGGATGTGGGAGAGATGCGTATTCCACCAATACACATTACTGTTAAGGAGGGGGCCCCTCTGCCACGAGTGCCACAATATAAGATTTCGAGAGAGGGTGAAACTGCATTGACACGCATTGTTCAGGATTTGATTTCTGCAGGGGTTGTAGAGGAGGTCCGTTATAATGTTTGCAACAGTCCTATTCTTCCGATTCTCAAGAGAGATACTGACGGCAAAATCTATCGCTTTATTATTGATTTGCGAGAGATCAACAAAATTGTCATTCCCCAATACCCGGTGGTGTCCGATATTACGACCCTGCTTACCTTGGTTCCACCAACGGCCACCACGTTTAGTGTCATTGATTTAAAGAATGCGTTCTTTTCCATCCCTGTTCATCCTGATAGCAGATACCTGTTTGGCTTTACGCTCAATAATAAATCATATAGTTTCAAGTTTTCAAGTTTTTATTTTTATGATAACGGAACTCTGTCGAGATCCACATAACAGTTTAGCAATAAAGAAAAAAGAAAAAAAGAAGAAAGAAAAACAATATTCGATACACAATTAAATAAAAATGTCAATACAGTGTTAAAAAACATTTAAAGAAGGAAAAAATTTAAAGCAAAACATTTCGTTAGGAGGATTAAACATAGCTACAATGAAATCATAAGCAGTAAAAATACCCAGCTGAAAACACAGAGGTTTTACCCATTGTCGTCTGTGTACCATAAGGGCTGGGCAAACAAAAACTACATGGTATAAATCCTGGGGATAGAGTTTACAGAGGTCACAGATATCTGTACCACCATGCCATTTAGACAATAAACAATTCAAAGGAAGTAAATCATATCTTAACAGTAAAATAAATCGCCTAACTGCATGAGGAAGATTCCAACCTAAATATGGTTGAAATTTTTTAATTTCACAAGAGTTACCGAGGGGGAACATTCCTCTCTTAGACTTTCGGATCGTACTGTCAGCTCTAAAACTCAACTCCCAAGATGAGGTTTTTAAAGATAATTTTAGTTGGGGAGCCGATAGTGTAAAAAGACTTTGTTCATCAATCTGTAATAGAGAAATTGCCTGTCTGAAGTTTTTTACTATAGAGGAGTAAACATTATAGGAACCCAGCAGTTCTTTTTTTATTTGAAACCTCAGGGTGCCAGGTTTTCCTTCAGCAATATAAAAAACCCATCTCACAACACTCGCCACTGCCTGGGACCGTGCACTACGCAGACCAAACTCTTGTCGCAACAATGACGTAGAGCTTGCAGTATTTACAGAGGCTAGATTACGAAGAATTCTTCCCTCAATAGAATCCAGGAATTTCCAGCATGCCATGTCCACTATTTCTAATCCGTAGATTAGAGATGCGGGGATTTTTGCCCGATAGACTTCGAGCAATATTGAAAAATGCCTCCGACCTGTCGCTTTGTATAAGGAGATAAGACTCCTCCCTTGAGCGAGAGCTTTCCTACCATTCTTCTCTGTATGGGTTTTTTCTGAGAGATTACTCGTGACGATCTTCCCAAGGAAGGGGTAGGATTTAACTACTTCTAATCTTTCCCCCCCGACAGACCAGAAATAATCGCTGTATTTAGGTTTTCTCCTTCCACAGAAGCACATTATTTTACTTTTTGAGGTATTAATTTTTAAAAAGTGGGCCACGGAGTAGGAGTACAAACTTTTTAAACGATTATTCAGACCCTTTGGGGTGAGGTCTAAAATTATAATATCATCAGCATACATTAAGCATGCGATGGATGATCCCCCTAATACAGGGGCAATACCATTGCTCGTGGCTAAAATGGCTTTAGGTAAATCCGCAATGTATAAGGAAAATAACAGGGGCGCCAGGAGGCAGCCCTGTTTAAGCCCATTATTGGTAGGTATTACCCTGGAAAGTCCTTTATCACCACCCATTAAAACTCTGCACCAGGTGTCTGTATGGAGTGCAATAACTAGTTTCAGTAGGCTCGGGGGCATTCCTAATTTTATTAGCTTACTCCAAAGCAGAGCTCTTTCCACCTTGTCAAAGGCCGTAGAGAAGTCAATAAATGCTCCATACAGACCTCCTCTACGGACTGTGACATATTTTTCAATCAAAATTTGAAGAGCAGTAGAGTTATCTAAGGTACCATGGTGTTTTCTAAATCCAGTCTGCTCTAGTGGAAGAATTGCAGACATGGTCACCCAGTCATTTATAGAATTCAATAGACACTTGGTGAAAACCTTGCCTATAGCGTCTAGGAGAGCTATTTGTCTATAATTTTCAGGAGAATCCCTGGCGCCCTTTTTGTAAATAGGAATTAGCAAGCTCCCTTTCCAAGAATGTGGAACAATGCCATTATTGTAACAGGCTTTAAAGACAGGGTATAGAATTTTTCCCCATAAGGCACTATGAGTTTTCAATACAGAAATTGGAATTTCATCTGGGCCGAGGGCACCGGACGAGCGGAGAGCTTTAATTGCGATTACAATTTCAAATTCGGAAGGAGGATCATAAGGACATAAATCTTCCTGCAATTGATTAAGATCAAACTCCTCACCATTACTACTATATAGACCCTGAACAAAATTTACCCAAGTCTGCTCATTTATTGATATCGGAGAGGGACTGGCTCTCACCCCACAACCCTCCCCAATTAGTGACCAAAAGGTCTTAGTCCGACCATTCTTGGCTGCTTCACGCAATTTACACCAAAGAGCATCTTCCTTCTGACGTTTTAATCTGACCTTCAGCCTGTTTCTTCTCCTCTTCAAAAGTGAAATTCTTTGTCTACGATCTGGAGAGGGAAAAAGGTATTGGGCCCTTACCAGCTTATTTATTTCCTTATTTAAATTAAGGAGATCAGAGGGAATTTTGGGCATTACCTTAGCTGTTAGTTGCTTTTGATTTTAAAATTTGTAAAAATGACGTAAAGCAGTCTAATTCTCTGCCTTCCCATAAAGCTAAGTTATATACTGTATATTCCAGTAAGTTGGACAGATTTTTAATGGTCCCGGGGTTCCAATAGCACTTCCTGCTTTTAATATTAAAGTTCAATAAATCATCCCCAATTTTCCAATGATTTTTGGGAGATGATACATTTAACTTCAGCATCAAGACATTATGATCACTAAGATCGGTGGTTAACACTACCAGGTCCTTCAAAAAACTAAAAAATGTGCTATCGACAATCACATAATCCAAAATCGAACCACCATTACCTGATTTATGTGTTAAATGAGCAGGACTGTCAGAGGGAAACCTCCCATTGGCTATAATACAGTCTGCTTCGGTTAAGCTCTCTAGAATTAATTTCCCTCTTTTATTTGTTTTAATGTTCTTTGGGAATATGGCTTTTGGTATCTGGAACATTTCCTCCTTTGTTTTGTTTCTAAATAACCCTAAAGCTCCATTAGATATTTTTGCATTTAAATCACCCACCAGTATAATGTATGGGGGGGGACAGGATTCCTGTAGGTTAAGGATATAGGAGCAAATCTTCTTAATACCACAGTTATATTTTAAGTCAGGGGGTAAGTAAGCATTTATTATTATGACCGATTTGTTCGAGCCATCATTCAGGAAATTTATTAATGTGATCGCCTGGAATAATTTATTTGAATCTACAAAGTGGGTATAATTCCATGTTATTTTGTTAGATAGCAAACAAGCTAGCCCACCTTTCGCTCGGCCTCTTATAGAGGGAGTGGCACTGCTCTCTAGCACGTAATAATCTTTCATGACTGGAAAGTGCCCTATTAGCCAGGTTTCCTGCAAGCAGATTATATCTGCATCTAAAGAGTTTAAAAATAACAATTTATCGGAACTCTGGGTTAAACCAGCAGCGTTCCATGAGATTATTTTTAAGTTAAGTTAAATCATATAGATTTTGTCATGTTCCCCAAGGTTATACTGAAAGCCCTAGCATCTACAGCCAGGCTTTGAAAAGGCAGCTTGATTTGTTTAAATTGCAGTCGGGCGTTGCTCTCATCCAGTACGTGGATGACCTCCTGCTTGCTGCTGACACTTATGCACAATGTGAAGAAAGTACAATTGCGTTGCTTTCCTTTTTGGCACAGAACAATCATAAGGTTTCGAAAAAGAAGCTCCAATATTGTAGACCCCAGGTGACTTACCTCGGTCATCTGTTGTCTAAGGAGGGGCGTGCATTAACATCTGATCGAATTCAAGCAATTCTAGACACACCAGTCCCCTGCACGCAGAGAGATGTACGTGCCTTCATAGGGTTGACGTCCTTTTGTAGACAATGGATTATGGGTTTTTCACACATTATAAAGCCCTTGCTAGCGTTATTGTCCAAAGCAACACCAATGCCCTTAGCATGGACAGATGACTGTCAGAAGGCCTTTGAACATCTGAGACAGGCCCTTTGTTCCGCACCCGTGTTAGGCACACCAGACTACACGAAACTTTTCACATTGTACGTGCACGAGAATGATGGGTGCGCGTTGTCAGTGTTAGTGCAACTACACGGGGATAAGCAGAGACCATGTGCATATTTCTCTGCCATTCTGGATCCTGTAGCGCGAGGGTTGCCTGGGTGTTTTCGAGCGGTGGCAGCAACAGCAGTGGCCATACGACAGAGTGAGGGAATAGTGTTATCACACAAACTGTTGGTGTTAGTTCCTCACGCAGTAGATGCCTTGCTAAACCAAACAAAGACCCAATACCTTACGAGTGCACGGCTAACAGGATATGAGCTGACACTCTTGGCGCCACATATTACACTGAAAAGATGCGCTACTTTGAACCCTGCCACTTTATTGCCCTATCCGGTCGAGGAGGGTCAGGAAGAAAAACATCATGATTGTGTTTTCCTGACCGAGGAACAGACAAAGGGTCGTGTCGATTTACAGGATGTCCCACTTCCAGATGTGGATGGGGAACTGTGGGTTGATGGATCATGTGTAAGGCTGCCAGATGGTACGACTTCCGCAGCCTATGCGATCACGACACTTAAGACAGTGGTAGAAACAGCTAGGATACCACAAAAATCGGCTCAGGCAGCAGAGCTGATAGCTTTAACAAGAGCCTGCGAATTGAGTACTGGTCTATGTGTGAATATATACACGGACAGCCGGTATGCCTTCGGAGTGGCACATGACTTCGGGCTACTCTGGAGAGAACGTGGGTTTTTGACATCACACGGAGAGCACATTATGCACGGAGAGCTAGTGCGTGATCTCCTAAATGCGCTGCTTGGCCCAAAGAAAGTAGCGATAGTGAAGTGCAGTGCCCATAAAAAGATCACGGATAAAGTGGGCCAAGGAAATGCCTTTGCAGACAGCATAGCAAGACAAACGGCTATGTCTCGAACTAGCTCCCCCATGTACGTGATACAGTCACAGGCTGAACGATGGAGTGATGCTAGGGCAGAAATACTGGATATTCAAAAATCAGCTACTGCATCTGAACTTGCGGCATGGGCAGTAGATGGGGTACTAGATGACGAGGGTTGTTGGAGAAGCAAAGACATGGAGCAGTGGAAATTGCCTGCGGCTTACTTGCAGGCGATGGTCCAGATGACACATGGACTGGCGCATGTCGGAGCTCTTGCAATAACTCGGCTTTTAACACGAGTTTGGGAACATCCTGAGATTGCTAACACTGCGAAGAGAGTAGTGCAGACCTGCCTGGTTTGTTTACAGCACAATCCTGGAAAGGGGACCCATACTCCGAAAGGAGGGTTCGTTCCACCTTCTGCACCATTTGAGGTTCTCCAAATGGATTACATCCAACTCGAGCGTTGCAATAACCTGAAGTACGTCCTAGTGGTGGTATGTGCTTTTAGCAAATGGGTTGAGGCCTACCCCACGAAAGACAATACGGCTCTGACAACAGCCAAGGTGTTGCTTATGGAATTCTTTCCTCGCTTTGGAGTCTGTAAATTTTTGTGGAGCGATAATGGGCCCCATTTTGTTGGAAAGATTGTGGAATATGTACTGAAGGGGTTAGGGATTCAGCAGAAGTTCCACGCTGTATTCCACCCTCAGTCAGCAGGTCTGGTCGAGCGGTATAATGCGACATTGAAGCTTAAACTGGCCAAAATTGTGGCGTCTACATCGTTGAAGTGGCCTGATGCTTTGCCGCTAGCACTCCTCTCTCTTAGATCAGTACCCCATTCACGAACTGGCCTTACGCCCTATGAGGTGGTGTTTGGGCGCCGATGAATATCTGGGGGGTGCCTAAGCCGCGATTAATACATGATGTGCCTTGTGTTATGATGAATGACTATCTGGCACGATTAACAAATGATTTGCTCTCTATTCATCAACAGGTTCGAGAAGCGCTCCCTGACAACTCTACTGGAGAGGGCCATGATCTCCGCCCTGGTGACCACGTGATGGTTCGCTCGTTTGAGAGAGCAAGCAGTCTGGAGCCCAGGTGGAAGGGCCCCGAACAGGTCCTTCTGGCAACCCGCACCGCTGTAAGAGTGACCAACAGGAAGCGGTGGGTGCATTCGACACATTGTCGCCGTGTCTCCCCGGATCTGGTGACTCCTGCTGTATTGACCGACTACAAAGAGATCTTGGAGAAAGAAAAGAGCCCAGCTGTGACGTCGGCCGAAGTTGAGGGAGCCTTCCCGGACCACGCTGCTGCCGGACGAGAGCGCTACAACTTGCGCCCTCGATAAGAAGATTTTTGTTTTTTAAGACTGGTTGGTTACCGCTCCAGGTTTGTGAAACGGAAACCGGGAATTCCAAGGGGGGGGGATCAGTTCTGCCAGTGTAGCGACACCCGTCTTGGCCCGGAGAAGAAAACAACGGCTACCTCGGAGTTCAGCACCGTATTTTTTCCTTTTTTAGGTATACACGCACGTGTATCTGAGACTTTGCGAACAATTTGTGCTATTTAAGACTTTGCACGAACATTTCTGAACTATGGCAACAATGGCTTCACGTGATAAAAAAGTGTTGGGTGCCTTTCTTTTTGTTCTGACTATTGTGGTGATAGCTGTTATAGCCTGGGTAGTTGAACTTGTGGCGCCTGTACGTGAACATTTGCTGCCGACTACCCCGGCTCCGTCTGAACATTTTCATTTTACACTACCTTTTCATGAAGAACGTCATAGGCAAACGTATCTAAATAACAGCTTTATTCAGATCCTTCACCACACACATAACATGACCAATACCTCAAATTGTTGGGTGTGTGGGATGTTGCCAGGGCACCAAAAGAGAGGGGGCACCCCACTTATTCCACTCCCGTTTTCACATAATGGATCATGCAACGCTTGGTACACCCTCCTTTTTACTCTGAGATGGCCAACCAAAGGGGGGGTGCTTTTCCGTTTGAATAAAGTATGTTCCCATGACAAGGATGGGTTTCCACGGGCTGAGGGTACTCGATTTGAGTGGGAAGAGTACAGGCCCGATAACGTGTCTGCCCCACGCGTGTACAGCAACCAGAGGAATATTAATGTATCAAGTGCACATGTTATTAATGTCATTTCCACAAAAGCCGATTTATGTATCAGAAATAAGGGTTCAATTGCAGTGGGGAAAAGCGAATGTAATACCACTCTCACTTTTGATAGCCCGAATGGCATCTCATTTGTTGCATCACGGAATACGTATTTTATTTGTGGAACGAAGGGTTACCATCAGCTTCCATTGGGGTGGTTGGGCACATGCTATGTATCGTTTGTACTACCACCTGTATTTATTGCCCCACCAATGTATCACAATGATTACACGTTATATCATGACTTCGTCCTGAATAGGGTTAAGCAAACTGTTGTTCTGGATGACATTGACCAGACTGATACTGCCTTGCAACAGTATGTGGACTTTAATTTGGGACTATTCTCCTTTGTGGGGGCTGCACTGAACAGCCGGAAAATCAGACGACTGACACGTGTTGTCGAGGCTGTAGCGAATGACACTGCCATTGCCCTGGGGAACATTACCGAGGAACTACAGATTTCCAGGATTGTTATGCTCCAAAACAGGATGGTGTTGGATGTCGTTTTGGCTGATCGTGGGGGGGGCATGTAGAATTATCGGAAGCAGCTGTTGTGTATATGTCCCGGACAATTCTCCATCTGTTTATGATGCCATCTCCAAGCTTCACAAGATTGCAGCTGAAATACACCCAGACAATGGAACTTGGACACTTTCGGGATGGTTCTGGTCCATGCTTGCTACTTGGGGCTGGAAACTGTTGACGATTCTGTGTATACTTGTGGGAGCAATGTTTTTCATATGTCTGTGTATTCAATGTGGCCCAGCCCTATGTTCCATGTGCCTATCAGCTTGCATACCATCGAGACGAGCTCTTGCTCATGATAAAATGATGCTTCATAAAGAAGTAACACAAATCATGTTAATAGATATTGAGGACGAACATCCTGATTATGTTCATTATGAGGTAGATTCAGCTAAACGCTAAAAGGGTCGTCTGTCGTAATTGGCCTGGCCGCGTTAGCGATTAGCTGAACCTACACGTTGTCCTCCTTAACTTGGCTATATACGAAAACGCCATCTTGAATACTGCGGCGGCCATCTTAGATCATAAGCGGCCTCGTGGCCGGCGTGCCCTTTAGTCCGTTGTCCGTTCCAATGACCACTTCAGTCTGCCCAGCAACAGGCTATTTTTAGCACTGGTCAAGCTTGCACGTGCGCAGTCCCAACTGACCAGTAAGCCTTTAGGAATGTGCGCCAAACTGACCAGCGGAGTTGTGCCCCCTCCAATGAGCTGGCAGTGTTCCAAAACATGACCATATATGTACATAAATGTGTCCGAACTTGTGCCGCCTATCTTTTATTGCCCCTAACTGTGTATAAATTGGGGTCACACCGGTGTTCGGTGTGATACCTCTTGCATTACCGAAGGGTGCTGTTTGAGTGTACCACCACCCCATGGGGTCTTAATAAACTTGTTCTTTGCCTTTTACAGTTTCCGTGCCAACAGTTCTTGAGTGTAAGTGGGTTATCTTCGGAGCATGTAGGCCTTGGGAACCCTGATTACTTCAATGTGACACAACAGACTCTTGCTCCAGCCACCCTCCACACAGTGAACACCAGACAATCATCCACCTGGTATCACGCTACCACAAACACACCCATGACAGCTTCTCAGCCTGTGTGTGAAACTCATACTGGCAGCACGATGCAGCCCCACATCACAGTGCGTCTAGGTACAACCAGGTTATGGGCCTCGTACAGCACACACACAACTTCCAGCAGCACCACATTGTACTGTGTTACCCCGTCAACACAACAGCACCACACATCGCCTTCATTACTGTAACGTGGTAGTACGCAACATCAGAACACCACTTCTACATATCCATCTCAGACGGATAGGCCAAAACCCACAGGGACCACACACCAAAACCAGGATTCTGATTGTTCCAACTTCCTCAGAGTCACATACAACTCCCAGGACACACTCCGCATTGTCAAACATCTGCACATCCGGTATCACACCAACTGCCTGACCACCCTCATTGTAACTATCAGCTACAGCTCTCCAATCCTACACACACAAATTGGCTGAGCCATCTATCAAACAATCAATCGATTCAATGTTTGAGCGCCCTACCTACACGTGAGGGTCTCAATGCGCTGGGGGGGGGCTGCTACAGATCGAATATCCAGGTCTGGTGAAGTCTTCTGAAGGCCAGCAGGTCCTGGGTCAGTTGTAGCCTTGTAGGGAGTGTGTTCCAGGTCTTTGAGGCAAGGTAGGAGGAGGATCTGTCACTGAAGGTGGTTTCTTGGAAGTGAGGGACTGTGGCAAGTGCAAGGTTTGTAGAGCGGAGGCTGCGGGTGGGTGTGTAGAAGCTGAGTCGGTTGTTATGGTATGCTGGTCCGGCGTGGTTAGGAGCTTTGTGAGCGTGGATGATGAGTCTGGAGGTGATCCTATTGTTGACAGGGAGCCAGTGCAGGCCTCTCAGGTGTGGTGTGATGTGGCTGTGTTGGGGAATCGACGATCATACGTGACTAGGCGTTCAGGATGCGTTGCAGCCGTCTCATGAGTTTGGTTGTTGTAGCTGCATAGGGGGCGTTCCCGTAATCCAGTGAACTTGTGGAGAGGGGCCAGATGACTGTTTCTCACGTGTTTGAGGTGATCCATTTGAAGATCCTGCCGGCCATTCAGAGGGTGTTGAAGCAGGAAGATGAGATGGCGTTGTCCTGCTTGTTCATGGTGAGGGAGGATTTGAGGATGACCCACAGGTTGCGTGCGTGGTTGGTGGGTTGTGGGGCTGTTCCTAGCGATGTTGGCCAACAGGAGTCGTCACAGACTGAGGTGGTGGGGCAGTGGATGAGGTCCTCCGGTTAGTCAGAATTGTGCTTCAGCCTGACATCCTTCATTCATTTGGCAACGGCCTTCATTCCTCTGTGGAGGTTTCCTTTGGCAGTGTGTGTTTCTTTGGTGAGGGATATGATCAGCTGTGTGTAATTGGCGTAGGAGATAATGTTGAGGCTATGTTGTAGTGCAACATGGGTGAGTGGTGCCATGTGGATATTGATCAACGTCGGGCTGAGGGATGATCCCTGTGGGACGCTGTGGATGGTCTCAGTGGTCTTGGAATGGAAGTGTGGAAGGCAGACGCTCTGGGCCCTGCGGGAGAGGAAGGATGTGACCCAGGCCAGGGCAATCTCTAGGATTCCCACGTCATGGATGCGTGCTGTTAGGGTGTCTTGGCAGACCGTGTGGAAGGCTGGTGATAGGTCCAGAAGGATGAGGGCGGTCTGTTTCTCCTTTGTCCATGAGGATGCTGATGTCGTTGTTGGCGGTGATTAGGGCAGTGTCCGTGCTATGGCTGCAGCGGAATCGAGACTGGGATGGTCCCATAATGTTGTTGTCTTCGAGGTAGCGGGTCAGCAGTCTGTTGACGATCTTCTATGTGACCTTTTGTGTGAAGGGGAGATGGCCCGGAAGTTCTTGAGGTATTAGTGGTCCGCTTTTTGTATATTCACTAAGACGTTGAGCTCAGCATTCTCCCAGCTCCCACTGAAGGTAGCTGTCTCAAAGTCGATGTGGATTGTTTTTGGAAGAAGAGGTGCGCTGGCTTAGCTGGATTTGTTGAAATTGTTGAGAAGACATGTGTCAGATGGCGATCCGGAGTGGATGCAGTCCATGGTCCTGATGGTGTCTTCATCGCTGACGTAGTAGCGGGCGGTCAGGTTACTTTTGTGGGTGTTGGTCTAAGGGGGGGGTGGACTCGTTTGTGTGTGGGGGGGTAGCAGAGTGTAAGCTGTTGTGGATGTCGATGATCTTACGCTGTCAGAAGGTGGGCAGTGTGTCACACAGGTCTTGTGATGGTGCTATGTCATTGGTGTTGTAGGTGGGAGTTGTGAGTTCAATCACAATGTTGATGTGCTGTTTGCTGATGTGTGCGTTGCTGTCTAAGATGTCCTGTTGGAGGTCCTGATGAGTTGGTGGTGTCTGCATGTGGCGCTCTTGTGGGCGGTGTCGCTGTATGGTGTTTGGTTGCGGAGCCAGCTCCTCCACAGCTTCCAACAGGTGCACTTGGAGGTCCTGAGGTCCTTGGTGAACCATGCGGCTATCTTGTTGCTGTGATAGGTGGAGGAGGCCTTGAGTGTGGCGAGGGTGTCTGCACAGTTGTTGATCCACTAATTGAGATTGATGGTAGCACAGTCGGGGTAGGTGTGGTCGGCGGGTGGTCCCAGGGCGAGGGTGGCGGTCAGTTGGTCCAGGTGGCCTTGCACCATCAGCGGCATGGCATGTACTGTGTGCCGGGTGGTGTGCTGGGTTTACTGAAGATGAAGTGGAGGCATCTGTGGTTTGTCCAGTGGTGTTTGGTGGTGTGGTTGAAGGAGACGTGTTGAGTTGCCAAGAAGATGGGGTCCTGTGTGTGTCCAGTGGTATGGGTGGGTGTTGTCATGAGTAGTTTTAATCAGAGGTTGACGAGGTTGTCGATCATGGCAGTGGAGTTTGCGTTGTTGTTGTTCTCAAGCTGGAAGTTCATGCCCCCAAGGAGTATGTAATCTGTGTAGCCGAGGGCGTGCATGCTGATGAGGTCAGGGATGGAGTTGATGGATCGTGGTCGTGGTCCAGGTGGTCTGTCCATGAGTGTTCCTCTGAGGGTGTTGTTGGTGTCAGTGTGGATCTGTAAGTGCATGTGCTAGGCCGTGTGGAGTGTGTAGTTGGTGTTGGTAGTGACTCTGGGAGTGTGCATGTGGATGATGGCGATTCCTCCTCACACTCTGTTGGTGCATTGTCTGCGGAAGATCTTATGGCCTTCTGGGATGGCTATGGCGATGTCTGTTGATGAGGTAGTGGTCAGCCTGGTTGGCGTCAACGACACCAGCCAGACCAACTACAGCAAGAACCTCTACACAGGTACAAGTACCAGACTCCAGGAGTACTTGTGCAACTCCAGGGTGCATGCACACACCTCATCCTCAACATCCCCTGCTACTGCCACAACACATGACCGTCCACCTGAGATACCTACAATAGTCCCACAGTCAACTGTAGGTTCACCTTCATAATCCTCAGCCACACTCAGTAGGCACTCCACAGGCCCAGGCCAATACACTAATATGGACATCTTCCATCCAACACCCCGTTGCCCGCAGTCCGTCCTGCCACCCTTGGCCTTGACACCATTCATGACATCCACAGTACAACTGCATGTGGCTGAGAGTTCTCATACCTCTCAACACAGATCCTGGTACTCCCTCCGTGGACACCTACATATTACCCATGATCTGTACACCTCCAAGTGACTCTTCTGTACCTGTCTGTAATTCCAGTATTGCAAGCCAAACCCCCCTTCTGCATTTTGTAACCATCACAGGTGTGTATTACTATCCATGTATGTAGTTGTTGGAATATTGTGACCTATGTGTGTCCTCAACCGGATTCAGATCCCAGTGTGTGAATGGCTGCAGTTTGTTCAATACTCTGGCATTTTTTCCAGCTGTATGACGTTACAACGCATACTTTTACCACGCATACCATTACAACGCGGTATTTACAACGCATACCATTACAACGCATAGCGCTTTGGGGTGCTGGATAGTGAATAGTTTAATTTACTATTCCAACTCCAGTCCCCGTGGACACTAGGGAAGGTGTTGGATAGTAAATTAAACTTATTCCCTATCCTAGAGCGCCCCCAGCGCAATGCGTTGTTATGGTTTGCGTTGTAATGACTGCGTTGTAATGGTAGTGCGTGGTAAAAGATTTGTTGTAAAGGTTGTATACCATTTTTTCCTTGTCCCCACACATATGTTTTTGCATCTGGGTACAAAACGTCTCCACCACTGCGTATTATGTTATTTACATTTATTTTCTGATCTTGTGCGTGAAAAGTGAGTAGGTGCTGTACAAAAAGGGGGGAATCCAAAGTTCACAGCTGGAGATTTGATGCCTTACAGATTGAGTCAACAGAGTCCAGGCCACAGTGCTTGGCATCATTAGGCACACTGCAACCAGCAAGTCCATGTGGGAGAGTCAGAAAGTCAATAAGGTGATGCTGTTGCACACGAAGGCAAGATGCCAGACCAGGTGACCTGGGAGTTGTGCATGGCCCTATGCCTCTCAACGTCTTGTCCTTGGGGGACCCTCACGTGCAGGCCTTGACGATGCGTGGGATGCTCCGTCTGACAATTCCTCCTCCTACTCCCTCCCTGTGCCTGTTGTTGGTCCTTGCCTAGATGTTTCTGACCTTGTGACACAGGGAGGGTGCTGCATGTTGGCAGCGATCAGACGGAGTGATTGGTTAATTTCCCTATGCACCGTCAGGAGCTCATCCAGTCTTGCCTCCATCCGTCCCTGGTGTTGTTCTTGACTAGCATGTAGCTGGGCCTGTTGATCTGTCATTTTGTTGAGGGCCTCCACTACCAGGCTGAACTCCCTGGTGTCCCGCCGGTAGACATCCATGAAGTCACTGAGTTCTGACATACCGGGCCTACCCCTGGCCACACGAACACGGCCTGCGTTTGTGGGCACATCAGGTCGACGGGACCCATGAGTGCTGGCAGTGAGGGTGTCATCTGCCACCTCGTGGGTGCCCGGCAAACCTTGTCCCTCATTGTCAGACTGGCTCTGTTGTGGTTTATGGTCAGGGCTCCGAGCTGACTGCTGGGATGTGGCGGGAATGGGTGTGGTGGTTGGCACAGATGTATCTGATCCAGCTGCTGCATGGGTTTGGGATCCAGATGGGCCAGGTTGGTTGGGGTCAACCATGGTGTGTTGAGAGGCGTCGCTGTCGGTGGGGTCAGGGTCCTGCTGTGGGTGTGAGAGACAAACACTGTTAATGCACTATCATGCAACTTCCAATTTTGATATCCATTGTCGTTAGCACTGTTCCACCTGCTTTGGATTGTTGTAATTGTTCACTTGTGTATGAGTATGTTGTGGGATGATATTGACATGTGCTAAGGGCTGCTTGACATGTTGGGTACTGTTTACGATGACTGGCAGTGCCATTGCTGTGGCTTGTGTCGCCAGCACCACACAGATCCAGCTGTGCTCTGTGTGGCCCAATCTGCACAATGCTGCGTCAATCCTAATGCCTGGTTCAAGCATGCACAGGGTTGTAATGTAGCATGTTTATGATAGAGACTGAGTGGTATTTTTCTGATTTCATTCAGCAACTTTAGAGTTGTGTTGCTGTGCCGTGACGGCCACCCACTGCCAACCCCCCAGGACCAGTACACCTACTTCTGGCAGAGGGCTTTAGAACGTGTTACTTCTCCAAGATGCATTACCTTGTCAATACCCAGGTCCATGGTGCTACTTAAGTGCATCCACAGCGTCCCAAAACTGTGGCAACAGCATTGTGTGAGCGACACAATGGACTTGGGATTCAGCACTGTGCTTTTTTTGCTTGGAAGCGTCATCAGATCAGTATATTTTATGTTATGTTACATGACGATTGTGACAGTAGTGCACTCCATTGCCTGTCCCCAGGGGATCAGTTCCTGTAAGGGGTGTGTGTCACACGCCATGCTAGTATTTTGAGTGTGATTTTTAAGTGGGCGTCCCTTGTGGTGTGTCTGTCCCCCCATGAATCATGCTGCCATGATAGTGGTTGTGAGTTCCTGTGCAGGATATCTGACCTTGTCCTGGTGTTAGTGTTTGCACTGGTCACAGGAGGTCCTTGTGCTGCCTACACCAGGGCCCAGTGTCAGCTATCTTGTCAGTACTTTCACACTCCCTGTGCATTGAGCATGGTGCATGGGTGTGTACCTGGGCCATATGGGTTGAGTGCAGCCTCCTACCCTATACCGTGCACCCTCTCACCCTCCCCCTTGCAGCCTTCTGGCACTCCCCTTGCACCCACCACCATACTGTTAGGCACTGCTGGGAGTCATGGGCACACACCCCCACACCACCCCATACTGTCAGGCACTGCTGGGAGTCATGGCCACACCCCCCACACCACCCCTATACTGTTAGGCACTGCTGGGAATCATGGCCACACACCCCCACACCACCCCCATACTGTTAGGCACTGCTGGGAGTCATAGCCACACCCCCCATACTGTTGGGCACTGCAGGTAGTCAAGGCCAGACCACCCCACACCACCCCCATGCTGTTAGGCACTGCTGGGAGTCATGGCCACATGCCCCCACACCACCCCCATGCTGTTAGGCACTGCTGGGAGTCATGGCCACACCCCCCACGCCACCCCATACTGTTAGGCACTGCTGGGAGTCATGGCCACACCCCCCACACCACACGCATACTGTTGGGCACTGCTGGGAGTCATGGCCACACACCCCCACACCACCCCCATACTGTTAGACACTGCTGGGAGTCATAGCT
Source organism: Lissotriton vulgaris (assembly GCF_964263255.1). Taxonomy (NCBI): domain Eukaryota; kingdom Metazoa; phylum Chordata; class Amphibia; order Caudata; family Salamandridae; genus Lissotriton; species Lissotriton vulgaris. The sequence continues at coordinate 187,255 of NW_028248812.1, forward strand.
ACACCCCCCATACTGTTGGGCACTACTGGGAGTCATGGCCACACCCCCCACACCACCCCCATACTGTTAGGCACTGATGGGAGTCATAGCCACACCCCCCATACTGTTAGGCACTGCTGGGAGTCAAGGCCACACCACCCCCACACAACCCCCATTCTGTTAGGCACTCCCGGGAGTCATGGCCACACCCCCCACACCACCCCTATACTGTTAGGCACTGCTGGGAGTCATGGCCACACACCCCACACCACCCCATACTGTTGGGCAGTGCTGGGAGTCATGGCCACACCCCCCCACACCACCCCCATGCTGTTAGGCACTGTTGGGAGTCAAGGCCACACCACCCCCACACCACCCCCATGCTGTTAGGCACTGTTGGGAGTCATGGCCACACACCCCACACCACCCCCCTATTGTTAGGCACTGCTGGGAGTCATGGCCACACACACCCATACCACCCCCATACTGTTGGGCACTGCTGGGAGTCATAGCCACCCCCCCCATACTGTTAGGCACTGCTGGGAGTCATAGCCACACCCCCCATACTGTTGGACACTGCTGGGGGTCCCCCCTTGTTACATGAGTTGTTTGTGCACTCACCAGGCTCCACGGCTCCTTTGATTCCGCGAACTCCCACCGGTGGTAGCAGGGCCATGACTTTCTCCTCCCAGGGATGGTATTGTGGAGGTCTGCGGGGACCACCACCTCCAGTGTATTGTGCATGGGTGTAGTCTTGGTCTATCTTCTTCTTGACCATCCTCCGCAGATCGTACCACCTGACCTGGCATTCCTGCCTGGTGCGCCTGATGGGTGCAACAGCATACACCTTATCGACGATCCTCTCCCACAGGCGTGTTTTTTCTGCAATGCTAGTCTGTCTGACCAATGCACCAAACAGCTGTGGCTCAACTCTGATGACTTCATCTGTAAGGATCTCCATCTCTGGGTTAGTGAACTTTGGATTCTTTGGTGTGGTCATGGTGTGGGGTGTATGTGATTAAGGGGGTGATGGTGTGTATAGATGAGGGTGTGTGGGTCTGATTGTGAAGGGGGTGGTGTGGGTGTGAATGAGATAGGGTGTATGTGTGAAGGTGTATGGGTGCAGTTGTTGGTGTTCTGTCAGTGTCTTTGCGCAAATAGGTATGTTGCAAAGGATGATGGGTTGCATGTGTGGGCCATTTTATTGGTCCATTTGTGGGTATGGCTTATTTTGAATTTGTAGTGGATGTGTTATATGGGGTGGGTGTGACTTGGGCCCTCTGTTTGCCTGTTTGTATGTGGCCAGGACATTGTTTTCCAAAGATGTGTACACAGGAGACATGTTTTGTGGTGTTGTGCGGCTCGTTTGCACCCTCCTTGTGCTGGTTTCGGGGTTCGAGTGCGCTTTATAATTGTTAGGTGTGCGGTTCGTATTTGTTGGTGCAGCTTGCTGTTACGGTCTGCTCTGGGGGGGTTTGTGTACGCTTGATTGAGGGGTGTGCGGTTCGTATTTGTTGGTGCGGCTGGCTGTTACGGTCCGTTATCGGGGTGGGGGTTCGTGTACGCTTGATTGAGGGGTTTGCGGGTCGTATTTTTTGGTGCGGCTGGCTGTTACGGTCCGGTATTGGGGTGGGGGTTCATGTACGCTTGATTGAGGGGTGTGCGGGTCGTATTTGTTGGTGCGGCTGGCTTTTATGGTCCGTTATCGGGGTGGGGGTTCGTGTACGCTTGATTGAGGGGTGTGCGGTTCCTATTTGTTGGTGCGGCTGGCTCCTACGGTCCGTTATCGGGGTGGGGGCCGTGTATGCTTGATTGAGGGGTGTGCGGTTTGTATTTGTTGGTGCGGCTGGCTGTTACGGTCCGTTATCGGGGTGGGGGTTCGTGTACGCTTGATTGAGGGGTGTGCGGTTTGTATTTGTTGGTGCGGCAGGCTGTTACGGTCCATTTTCGGGGTAGGGGTTCGTGTACACTTGATTTTTGGGGTGTGCGGGTCGTATTTCTTGGTGCGGCTGGCTGTTACGGTCCGTTATCGGGGTGGGGGTTCATGTACACTTGATTGAGGGGTGTGCGGTTCGTATTTGTTGGTGCGGCTGGCTGTTACAGTCCGTTTTTGGGGTGGGGGTTCATGTACGCTTGATTGAGGGGTGTGCGGTTCGTATTTGTTGATGCGGCTGGCTGTTACGGTCCGTTTTTGGGGTGGGGGTTTATATAAGCTTGATTGAGGGGTGTGCGGTTCGTATTTGTTGGTGCGGCTGGCTGTTACGGTCCGTTGTCAGGGTGGGGTTTCGTGTACGCTTGATTTTTGGGGTGTGCGGGTCGTATTTGTTGGTGCGGCTGGCTGTTACTGTCCGTTATCGGGTGGGGGTTCGTGTACGCTTGATTGAGGGGTGTGCGGGTCATATTTGTTGGTGGGCTCGCTTATACGCGATGTTTTCCGTACAAATCAGGCTTCATGCGCGACTATGTTTGCCCGTACAAATCGCGTACTTGGTCCCTGGTCTGGATCGTACTTGTTAGTTCGTACGGCATATTTACAAATCGTACGGTTTGGCTTCCGATGACATTTCGTACGTGTCTTCGGTTGTGGTTCGTACGGGTCGCTGATATTCGGACGTATTTTCGGGATTTGGATCGTACTACGCAATTCGAACTGTCTTTTTTAATTCGTACGGAGACGGCTACGAATACGAATCGTACGACGTTTTTTTATCCAGATTCGGAAACGACCCCATAATGTGCATGGATGCAGGAAAATGTCTTTGTAAACACGATTATAAAATCTATCTGTGAATCAATCACGTTACAGCTCCACAATAAAAGGTTGACATGGAGTTGGTCTCCCTTTATTGGTGAGTTGTATGCAGCCACTGGGGGATGTACCGGGGCTAATTTCTATATTCCTACTCTTTGTCAGCCAAGCTGAGGCTACCTTTCACTTGGTCAGTGCTGAAGTAGGGCCTTCAGGTCTCAAACCCTGATATTATGCCCTTCTAGAAGTCAGAAAAAGGAGAAGGTACAATTAACTCCAGCTCTAATTACCGCCACCTTCTTTTTGCAGCTCAAGTACCCTATGGTAAATTCTTCTGATAGGCCCAATTTCTGCCATCAGACAAAGACTCACACACTCTCACACATGCACGGACTGACACACTCACTGGCTGATTTCATCTCTCTCTCTCTCTCTTGTGTTTCTCAATTCCTTTCTGGGTTAAAACACGTGTTCATAAGCTCATCAGTTTTATATTAAAGGCTGGAGATGCTATGTAAATGACAGTAGTATGCTAATGCTATGTATATGTAGGGTGGTCCCACATTCTTGACTTTCTCATTTGCCTACCATCAATTCACCACAGGCAAAAACAGAGAAAGCAGTGTCTTGATATTGACTTATTTAGTATTTATAAATGTCTGTTATAGGTTTTGTATATCAATGACTGTGAAGATTGCTTTACATTTCCTCCTTTCTTCCCTGTGCTTTTGTCCATAGACCCCCAAGGCTGACTGTTCACCTTCGGAAAATACCACCCAACACTACACCAATGTATAAAACAGGGATACTCAAAGTACAGCCCAGGGGACAGATGCACCCCCTCTGACCTTTAAATGTGGCCCTCTGGTGAGCAGCAGCACTGTGCTGCTATTCACTTGAGCAGGAACATTCAGAAAGCTGTGAAACAAACGGGCATACTTTATTCACACGTTAACTAAAGTAAAGGTAAAGAAGAAAATAAAGTGTCCTGGTTGTGGGATGGCTCAAAACCCTCCAAAAATAGAATAACCACACATAATTCTCTTGGAAATGCAAAGAAAGTATTTACTAACTGTCGTGACAAGGAGAAAGACCTTCAGTAAACTACACGGACTGCCCCTCAGTTACTCAGCCTTTCTCAATTTCCTGCTCGCAGGCAGGACTTTTTATACATGTTATTACAAAGGTTTATTGCAGACAGTAAAAAATAGTTGACTTGCAAGATACAGATTTAAGATGGAAAAACACTTGAAAACATGTGACAACATAACCTCGAATTCCAACCTAACCCATTACATAGTCTTTACTGCCCTCCCAACAATGCTTGACAAATGATCATTCTTCTGCTTGTGAATGCATGTGTGTTTCATGGTAAATGTAATTTAAGTGAAGTGTGTGCTTGCAGTATTGTGCACCTCAGACATCTGTGTGCTCAGAACTAATTTACTTCCCTGCACCCATTGTTTAATCAGGCACCTTAGACTTCCGCATGCTCTGGGCTAATTTACATACATATTGTCTAATCAAGCCACGATCTGTTTGAAGGCACGGGGTGCATGCCAGTGGACTTGTGTGTTAAAGTTGGAAATGCTTTCAAGCCTTTTATACATGATTTGGCCTTTTACTGAAAAACCCTTTTAGGTTTCCTTTTCTATTGTATCCTTAAGTGACCTTGTCACCTTACTCGTGTCAGTCAGAGATTTGGGCCTCAACTGTTTTTTAACCACAAACAGATGTGTGGTTTTTGCTTATGCTTGTTGTTCCGCTACCTGCTCATGTGTTAAGTTTTCCGCAGCGTGTTCATCTTTTATATTTCCTACAACGTTTCCCCCTCTAGTTGATATTTAAACTGCTTAATTTAGACCTCGGTCTGTACTTGGAGCTAGGAGATACAAGTTGCCCTGGGAATCTACCACTTGTGTTTGTGTCCTAACTAAAAAACATCCCATCTGGCCTCGGTGCCTATTCTCCTACAACATGCTAGAATTAATTGTACTTCACAATGTATTAACAATAAGACCACAATTGTTGGTAACAGAGCTCCCAACAGTCCAGACATCCAGGATGGCACTGATAAAACCCAACCACTGAACCAACTATCTGGTGCACCTCCTTCATCTACCATTTTCTTTTGTACATTTAGCAGTGTCTGTGTTGCTTCTGACAAAGTTCCATTGTCTTCATCATTTGCTGGAATAAACATGCAGCAAGCAGTCCCTATTTCCTTGCATATCACTCCTTGCATGGCCGTCATAAGGTAAAGTACATAACACTGTTGCTGTACCATCATTCTCATAGCACGTAGTTCTTCCTTTATGGCATTGCTGCTATTGTTGGTAGTGTTCTTGACTTTGAGGAGGTCCCTCCTCATTATCTGGAGCCAGAAAGCTGTTGCTTTAGCTTGAACAAATCAAATGGCAGGATACTCCCAAAAAATAGTTGAACATCATTGAACAGGTGATATTCTTGGGGAATGCCATTCTAAGTGTTTGCACCATAATACTTTGCAATTCTCTTTCTCTGGCTGTGGTGTAGCAATGTTGTTGGACGGCTCATGGGGTATTTATGCAAAGCAGATATATTGAGTCCAGGAATTCCAAAAAATGGAAAGTGCAAGGCCATAATGGAACAGATTCCTCCCCAGTTTGTTAGTAACTGGGCACATAGTGGTTCTCAGCACTACTATAAAAAATCCATGAGGCTGGAGATACCCCCCTGCATTTCTGCATGGTAAACTGTGGTCCTACAACCAATATGTTGGCCTACCTTGAGGGTGCAATTTCCCCTGAAACATAAGTAAACAGAAGTTAGTTTCATGACAGTCTGAGGACTTACAGTGCTATCCACCTGAGTGTAATGTGAAATGCTTTCATCCCAAGTAGGTGTACATTTCCCTATCGCATTCTGGCTGATATCAGTGTTATTCCATAAAGACAAAGCCCTACAGGAAAATTCAATATTGGGATGCCATTGGTTATGGGCAAAGACTGGCCTGTGACTCTAAATTCTGGCTTCGAACACAATCTGGGGTAAGGGGTTTACAAAATGGTTGTTACCCTCGGTTGGTGGGCACTTTACTCCCTGAAATCCTAAATCAAGGACCATCTGGGTCCAATCTACAGTGGTGAGACGACCTATCTTTCCTCATACTGGATATTTCTTCCCTGATGTCCTACCTATCTGTGAGAATGTTTACCACTTCTGGTAATGAGCCACGTTTTGTGGCATTCACCAAGAAACACACTACTTTGACATGTGTTCATTGCATTTTGGCCTTAATCCTATGCAAGTAGAGATTTAATAAACATTGAGCTGTGTCTGGGGTACTTTTTCATGGAATGTTGTCTATCTGATCTAATGCCATGAGGAATTAGGGAACACACAAAACAAGATTCATTAGTGTTCTCTGAACTTATATCTGACATATGCTGATACCACAAACGATCTGACAGTTGAGTGTGGGCATTACGGCTCATATTGGTATTAGAAAGCTCTCTTCAGACATGGAAAACAATAAAACTAGAGGGTACTTTCCTAACAAAGAGCAAAAAGGATAGAATTAGGAGACAAAAAAGAAATGTAAAAACAAAAATACGTATCTTTTGTGTTGTTATTTCAAAAATTACTCCAAAAGTAGAGATGGAGGGGGTTGCTTTCATGATGAAAATCTTTGTTCCTCCATCTTGTTCCATTTGCATTGTTCATGATGTTTGGCGAGAAGGTGGGTTGAGACACACATGGCTGAGATTCCTGCCATTCACCTTGAGGGTAGTTGGTGTGACTGTGATAACTGTGTAGGGACCCTCGAATAGTTTGACTCACCATTTTCAGACAAAATTCCTTATATATACTTGGTCTTCTGCATGCACTGTTGGAAAGTTGACCTCTGGGAGTGGGAGATGGAGGACAATTTATGCTTTATTCCTAACTACGTTAGAATATGCTCAAATATTGCATTAGAAAAATGAGTACCATTGTTGGATCTTATCCCTTCTGGGGTTCCCCATCATGGAATTACTTCCTGAATTAGGAATGTAGCTGCTAAATTGGCGTCACAATGGATGCATAATGCTGCTTTAATCCATCGAGAAAATGGGCAGACCACCACAATAAGGTGGTTGTAGTCACTGCACCTCTCGATCATATCCACAAAGTCCAGATGAAGGGCATATGAGGGACTTTGTGGTTGCGGGATGGCGGAATTTAGCACTTTTAGGGTGGGATTAAGGGAGAACTGTTGGCAGATGATACAGCCGTGAAGATACATGGTAACTGTGTTGTAGAAATTGGGAACAAACCAGTCTTGTTGGATTTGTATTGCCAAATAATCTCTGGACGCATGAGCTGGTAAATGGATCTGATATAGGGCTATTGCAAGCAAACCATGTGGCATCACTGGTTTTCCCATAGATAGTTGCCTATACACTAGGTCATCCCTGACTGGATGCATCCTCTATCTCACATAACTGTTTTTCTTTCCAAAGTGTAGCCTCCAGCTGTTCTCCCAGGTATAATCTTGCTGTCTCAGTATAAAGATGCGTTTCGTTGTCTGTGGTAGTCTTGGATTCGGACTCAGGTGATGTCGTGTGCATCCTCCTCAGAGTCTAATATCGGCTGGGCAAAGAATTTTGCAGGATTCACTGCAAGACACTTAACAGCCTTCAAACATGGTAGTGCAGTATCACCTCATACCCTTACACTCTTTGGGTGATCAGAGTGGTCTTTGCCTTCTGAATAATGGCAAATATTGAATGTGCTGCGTAGAGCTTCAAAGGTTCCCCATAACTATGGGGGTGCTATTCTGCACTGCAAAGGCAGCAGAGGCTAGAAACTGCTCACAGAGATAGTGTCCTTTCATAACTGAATCCAGCAGCCCACTGAAGTATGCAATGTTTGTACCCTAGAGGATACTTCTCTGTGAGGACAGCTGTCATCACCTGACCATTGCAATGGCAGAATAAATAAAACTCTTTGGTGTAATCTGGAGTTCCCAAGACTGGAGAATTTGTGAATTCAGTTTTCAGCTTCTGAAAAGTCTCCATCATCTCTAGTATCCATGTTATCCTGTCATCTCTGCCTCTTGCCTGTTTGATAGTAGCTGAGAAGGGTGCTATTAACGTGCTATAGTCATTCACCCACTATCTCACATAATTACAGAGACCCGGAAACATCTGCATTCCTTTGACAGTTACTTGTTCTTTCATTTGGCCGATCGAGGCTGCCCTTTCAGGTGTTGCACATTGACCAAACACTGACAAAAATAGTCCTAAGTATTGACCTTCTTCCTGGCAGTACTGCATTTTCTACCTCTCTATTTTGTATCTTCTCTGGGCAAGAGTGGTTAGAAGAGATATAATGTCTCTCTACACTGATACTCAGTGGGACAGCAAATCCATATGTTATTGACATATTGCAATAGAGTGCTGTCACATTGGAAAATTGACAGGTCATTCTTTTTTGTTCTGTTGATCACGCTAGGTGACTCACAATGCTCTTGGGGTAAACAAGAGTACAAAAACTGATTCTCGCGATATGAGAACGCTGTCAGATAGTGGCTGTCTGGATGGAGAGGGATGCTGAAGAAGGCGTTATTTAAATCAATTATGGAAAAACACTGGCCATCCTGGGGAATGTTTGTCAAGATGGAGACGTCAGGGACAATTGGGAATTCTGGTACCACTATTTGATTCAGAGGGTGTGGGTCCTGAACCATGTGCCAAGTGTTACCCTTTGCTTTCTTGACTGGGTAAATTGGTGTGCTACAAGGGGACTCGCCAGGGTAAATCACTCCTTGCTCCTGCAAGTATAGTAGAGGGGATGTCTTCATCTGCTTCCTTGGACAGGAGATATAGCTTCACAGTGGGTAAGAGGGCACCTTCCTTCAATGTAATCCGGAATGGTGTGGCACTACGGATAAGGCCAACATCATGGAGACCCTCTAGTCCAGAAGGTGTCTGGTACTTGGATAGATCAGCTTCCTTGATTGAATTAAATGCTCTGTTTGGTGGGGGCATTCTTACTGCTAACCCTGTTTTCAATGGTATGTCCATTTGAAAAATCACAACTGTTTTCTTGGGATTTTCATTAAACAGTGAGTCATCCAGTATCTCCCGAACCATATTTCTTGCCTCAAGGAGGAGGACACATGCCCATAAGACATGATCATGGTCACTGGCTATCAGAGCTCCATAGGTTGGTGTTATTTCTAAAGCATCTATCTGCAATATTAATTCAGCATCTGACACCCCTTGTTGTCAAAAAAGGAATGTTTGGGAAATTCAACCAGTAACTCAGGTGTCTGTGCTATAATGGTATATATCGCTGGTGCAAATGCCTCTAAATTAGTGGGTTGTTCTCTAATCTGGTCTCTGGTGGAGGAATCTATTGTTAGTGCCATGATTCTGGAAGGTGGAACTTCAGAGGTGGAACAACTCAAGGTACAGTCTGATTCAAAATGAATGGTCCTATAAAATTTGGCTATCAAATCTGTTCCTAACAAATTAGCTGGGGCAGCTGGAGAGAACAGAAGACAGCCTCCTTCCTACTCCCATCTCCACAGGTTTGGTAAAAGGAACTTCCCCAGAGAATCCTTGTGTTTCCTTTGATTGATTGATTGATTGATTTTAGAGCTTATATAGCGCATACTGTCACCCTACGGGTATCCTGGCGCTTCAGACTAGTATGATATGACCAGAGTGGAAGCAGGTCACAGCAGAGAGAAAAAAGAAGAACAGGGACTTAGGCCTTGGGATAGAGCCAGGTTTATGGGTTCCTGCGAATCTCTAGCAGGGACTTGAATTGTCTAAGGCTCAGGGGGAGTTCGTTCCACAAACGGGCACCAACCACGCTGAATGCCCTTCGTCCTAACCTAAACCGTTTGAATCTGGGGATCGTCAATAGGCCGGCACTAGAAGAGCGAAGCTGCCTTATGGGACGTTCCATGTAAACCTTTCCTGCAGAGGGACAGGACCTAGCTCATGCACCGCTCTAAAAACCAGACAAAGGGATTTAAAGTGGACTCTTTCCTTAAAGGCAATCAGGGTAGTTCTCCCAGACCCAAAGTTGAGGAAGAACTCCGTTGCCTACCAAGGGCCAGTTTAGCTGCTTCAGACTGGATTCTTTGCAACCCCTGGAAGATATACAGAGGTGCCCCAAATACAGGGAATTGCAATAGTCCAGCCTGCTTCCCACTGTGCATCTTACCACCAGTGAGCGTGACTCTTTGGGTAGTAAAGAGAGTATTTTACGTAACATGCGTATTAAGGCAAAGCATACACTGGCGGTCTTATTTGCCTGTGATTCCATCTGGAGGTCATCATCAATCATCACCCCCAGATTACGTACCTTCCTGAACGGGGTTAGTGGTTCCCCCTCTGGTGTAAGTCTAAACTCAGATGGAAATTGTCTAGGGATCCTACCAGAGGAGCAGTACACCACATCAGTCTTTCCACTATTAAATTGCAACGAATTTCTTCTAAGCCAGTCAGTCGTCTGCCGCATGCATTGCTGGAACGTGTCCAGAGATAATGCATGATCACCTTCGAAAGAGAATGCCAGTTGAGTGCCATCGGCGTAATTGACTAGGCAGACTCCAGATGACTTTATAATAGGGAGCAGGGGTTGCAGATAGACATTAAATAGGATAGGGCTAATCGCAGATCCCTGCAGCACCCCATGGGTGGCTAGAGATTTACTAGAGGAGTACGGTGCTAAAGTTACCACCTGCTGTCGTCCTGCTAGATAAGATTAGAGGCATTGCAATGCCCGGCCTTTCACTCCTATCTTCTTCAGTCTTTCCACTAAGATGGGATGGTTCACCGTGTCGAATGCGGCCGACATATCGAGAAGCACTAAGACAGTGGCATTCCTGCTGTCGGCTCGCATACGCAAATTATCCAGCATAGTGGCCAGAGCCGTCTCGGTCCCGTGCCCTGGTCGTAAACCAAACTGATCTTTATCAAGTAGGTGATTCTCCTCCAAAAAGCAAGACAGGGACCTACTGACTGCTTTTTCTAAAATTTTCACCGGATAAGGTAGGAGAGAGATGGGCCTAAAGTTTGCCGGTGTTGACGGGTCCAAAGAAGGCTTTTTAATCAGTGGAGTCCCCTCCGCCAGTTTCCAGCATTCCGGGACCATTCCTTCTTCCAGGGACTGGTTGCATATCTGCCTCAGCCATGGAACGCCATGGAACGGTATTTCGCCCAAATGACTTCCACATTTTATGGGGGAAATGATCAAGAGGGGAGCCTGAGGATACATTATCCCCAAGCTGTCAAAAGCAGCTTCTGTTAGAGTCTGAAAATTATCCAAGAATACAGGCTGTTGTTGAACTTTCTCGATCAAATGTTCAGGATTAAGTTTTTCAGCATTATTATTAACTGGAGAGTATACACGATTTTTGCAATCTTATCCTGAAAATGTAGAGCAATTTCTTCCCATAATTTTTGGGATGCTGCCACTTTATTTTCCATACATGTAGGGGAGGAAAGATCCTTGATATTTTAAAAAGTGCTTTAGTCCCGTTTGGCGCTTGTATGATTGAACTGGCATAAAAATCTGCCTTAGCCTTGAGGATACACTCTTTATATTGCAGTTGTATCAATCTTAGGTCTTTTTTATCTTCCTCACAGTAGCCCTTTCTCCATTTCCTTTCTGCCTTCTGGCGGAGCATGCAGAGCTGTTTCAGCTCCTCGTTATACCAAGGAGCCGAGATTTTGCTCCTGTTTTTTATTTCCTTTATAGGGATTACCTGGTCCAGGATATCAGTTATATGGTTAGTATACACTTTATAGTTTTCTTATACGGTCACCCTGGGTACAACGTAAGTAACATCTGGGGCAAATACAAGATTTCTATTCTTATCTAGTTTTGCCCATTCCCTACCTCTCCTATAGGACCTTTGCTGACCAGCATTATCCCCACAGTATAACATCCCAATGCTAAAGTGAATGAGATAGTGGTCAGATCAGTTCTGAGGCACTATATTTAGTACCCTAGTTGCAGACTGGTTGGAAAATATCAGATCAAGAATATGCCCCCCTTGATGTGTTGAACCTTCCACTAGCTTGGAAAGATTCAAGTTTGTACATGTATGTCTCAGATCTTGCAATTGGCTACTAACATTCCCGTCTTCCCAGAGATTAAAATCTCCTAATATGATCATTCTTGATTGTGCCAATGTAAGATTAGTGATATTGTCAAAGAAATTTATATAATGTGTGGCCCCACCTGGAGGCCTATAACACAACATACCTGTAAGTAGGTTCCCGCTAGAAGATTGTAATGAGAGCCCCAACATTTTATCCCCTCTACTTTGTCTATCCGCAAGAGTCTAAAATCCAACTCTTATTTAAAAATCACCCCCACTCCTCCTCCTCTACCCGTAGTGCGATGCGTGTGAAGAATTTTATAGCCATTAGGGCAGGTAGATCCCAAATCTACAGCTGACTCTGCATTTGTCCAAGTCTCTGTTAAGAACAGAGCATCAAGTCCCATATCCTCTATCAGACCTGAGACCTCAGTGGAATGCTTAACAAGAGACCTGCTGTTAATCAGCCCCCGGATAAGGGTCTTTCCAGCATTTCTCTAAGGCAGAGGTCACTTTACATTCTGTCTTACCTAGCTTCAGCAGTTGTTCTCTGTCATAGGTTAGCCGCCCTCGACTGCCATCCAAACGGGCGGCATTGCCGGCGCCGAGCTGAGGAAATAGAAATTTTACGTGGCCAATGTGTCCCCTGCGTGTACCCCACGTTTAGTGTATGTTCATGTCACCCATGCATTTTCCCTCTCATGCCTGTAATAATAATGCCTCTGTATTTCCGTCCCATATTAGTATGTCAGTTGCCAAGCCTTCCATGAAAGAAACGTTAAATTCTGCACTGAGGCCTATGTTGCCATGTTGCCAATGTATTTGCATGGTGCACGTTTAAAAGTCGAGATGAACCCGTTTTGTGGCTCAGCCGAGCCAGGACCCGAATTCAGGCTTCATGCCTCCCAGACACTCTGAAAGCTGCAGCTCAGCTATGTATCCCTGACCTCTCGCATACTTTCGGCTCAGCCGAGAGGGGCCCAGTCCGGCCTGCCAAGACAGTATTTTGCTCACAGTTATCTGCTCTGCTCCACAGAAACACATTCCTGCCTAGTGAAGAAGGTAAACAGAACTCGTCCACAGAGATAGAGCCCAGCCTTTCTGTCTCCGTTTAAGTGATTTACAGAGCTCGCATCCATAGAAGGCCCATGGCCCCCACGCAATGCACTAAGAAATATATGCCTACACTGGCTCTTAGTGATGAGCAACCTTTGCTCGAGCGACCTTTACTTCAGACAATACATCCTCCAAACTTAAGATATCAGATAATACCAGGCGTGCAGGTCGTCCTGACACTCAAGGCTTCTCTACTAGAACGAAAGTCAGCTCCCCCCAGCTTCCCCCCGTTACACGTCAATTGCACGTCATGACCAAGTGGCGCACACAAGTAGGGTAAAGGTTCCAGCTGACCACGCAGACCCCCTCCATGTATCCACCCACCTATGACACACCTATGACTCTTCAAGGGAACGCCCACATGTACGTCTTTTTACACGCCCTTTTGCACGCTCATGTGCTCTTATCTCTCTCTTTCGCTTGCTCCGCCTGGAGCGCTCCGCCTTCTCTATGCAATGCAATGTATGTTTAATGTATAAATAATGTACTCTTTGAATAAAGTTCAGAAGACCCTTCCTGAACCTTAGTGGTGATGGAACCCGATTCTCCCTTAACTCGAGTTACTGAAATAAAGCCCTTTTGAATCGGACACCACGGACTCTGCCTCTCATTATATCCATGACCTTTTGTTTAAGTATAGAAATTCCGACAGGGTAATATTTTATTTACCACATAATTCTGGCGCCCGAATAGGGAGTAGTCCCCTTCCCCACGCGCCGGCGATGTAGGTCCAGCCCTTGCCCCCTTCTACAGCCGTGACGGACTTCATAGTGTACACGCCAGCGGGTTTTCCTGCTTACTCCCTCAGGCCCACGGAGGAGACGGACTGCGACCAGGCATCCACACGAGGCGGTGAGGATTGCGGATCATCCCAACCAGAGCCCAAGCCGTGAGAGAGCAAGGTCCGAGGTTTCCAGAGGTCCACCTGTTCCGAGGCGCATGCGCAGCACCGCAGTCACGCAGTATCGAGTTTCCGAGGCCTTCAAGTTCTGCTTCCCGGTGAGTACCGTTATTGGGAATGCATAAAGAATAAAGTTTCAAGACGGGTTCATTTATTTGAGCTCGGTAAAGACGTGTCTGGTCACATAGGCACGGTAAAGACGGGTCCATTTCGGTGGGCACGGTAAAGACGTGTCTCTTTATGAGACCGGTATGGTTGTACTGTATTCCAGTGCATAAAGTTAACGGTTTTCAAGTTCATGTTTTTCCCCATGTATCAGTCAAACTGTATCTGTTTTGGTGTTTTAGTGTTGTAGTGTGAATGGTTGTTTCAGTCAGTCTATTTTAGTGTGTATTGTGTTTTCAAGTTCGTTCCAACATGCCACTGTTTTCGAAATTACGTCAGAGGGACCAGGAAAGGGATACTCGAAGAGTCAGTTCCCGTCCCGCCTAGAGACACACCTGGTCATTTTATGTACAATAAACACGGGCTAGATGCCATATTGTTTTTAGACTTGTGGGTAGATTACACGAAAGATTTAGAGGCGAAGTACAGATGGCCTGCTTCAGGAACATGGGATTCTGAATGCATTATGAAAGTAGAGGAAGCGCTATGGAAAAGGAAAGTAAGACCGTCTCAGAAAGATGCCATTGAGTTATGGCGTAAAGAAGCGCATAGGAGAGCAGAGAAAGAATTCCATCAAGCAGAGAGAAGTAAACAAGCAGCGGAAAAAGCCAAAGACAAAGAACTGCGGGAGGAGGGGGAACGGGTCAAGGCAGAACAAGCTGATAGAGAAAGAAATGCCCTCGTTGCTGGTATTTATCCCGTCCTCTCAGAAGAACTAGCTAAAGTGACCCCCTCAGACACATCGCGTAGGTCGCGTACGCCACCACCTGTACCCTTTTGAGTCCGTAGAACAAAACCGACAGCCTCAGAGGCTTTTATTTCCTCCTATCTAGAAGAGCCCGCACCGGACTATGTAAACGCAGATTTCCCTCCGCCCCCATCAGCGGCTCAGCTCCTACAGCTCCAGCAGACCATGAAAGAGGACGAAGGACAAGGGGCAGTGGGAGGGGGGACATCGCCAACGCCACGAACACCGCCAACGACACGAACACTGCTAGGGCTACCACGAACGCCACAAATGACATCAACACCATATAAGTATATTGTAACAGTTCCACGTTGTATATACGATCCAGTACCAGGAGAAGGTTCAATGCTCGTGTTTTCACTAAGATTAAGACATGCCACCGACTATTTGATCACATTACCAGGCATGAAGGAACACCCACTTAAAATATACTATTTCATTAGAACGGGTGAGGGACCCGAGAGTATAGGAGAGGCCATGGAACAAAGAAAGGTGGAGGTTAAGAACTTCATTTTACGTTTTTTGATTAACTGTCTGATCAGGGAACAAGACCAACCAGACAAAGAGGTAAAGAAAGGACTGATGGATTGGAGTGACAACATAGCTGCCGGTCGGCATGAAAAACAGGGACAGACTGAAAGTATGTACAGAAAAATACGAAAGGCGATCATAGAAATACACAAGGAAGAGTCTGACGGGCAGTATGAGTCATCATCGGAAGATGTTGAGCCAGAAACCGAGGAAAAGGACAAAATGAATTACGTAGGCAAAGCACGTCAGATTGACAGGCCCAAGTGACTCGACCACCGCAAACAGGGACATTCTATAAAAGAAAGATATTCCCTTGAAAATCTATTCCAAGCTACTGAAAACGCACTGAAACGACGGGTAGAGAGCGAGCGATCCCACACCCCACACGAAAAGGAGTAGGCCCGGTCAGCCGTCCAATGGGTGTCTAATTCTAAGATATATAGCAATGACATAGTAGCCCAGACTTTTTTGAGTCTTCCGCCGAACGAACAGCATTTGGCTGGTATTTACATGGTTCAATATTTGATAACGTTGTATGAGAGTCAATATTCTGATCCCGGTCCGTTGTATAAATTACTGGACGATATACTTCTAGAAAGATGGACAGACCTAGGTACTGAATTAATTAATGTTATTCTGGACCAACGACATAAGTACTTGACTTCTCTGACCACATGCATGCTTCCCGCCCCACACCACGACCGACCAAACATACACATAGACAGACAGAACCCCCTACGAGAGGTACATCCCGTCAGAAATACAGCGGGTGAGCTTCAACGAGTGTATGTTTACACACCCTTAACGAAATTAGAAATACTGGAAATGAAAAAGATGTTGCCCTGCCATGATAAAGACCCGGGGGGTTTCACCGAGAATTAAAAGACATTCTCCCCATAGGGGATTACACGTATGCTGACATTATAAAATGATTGAAAGTACTGTTGCCTGCTGGTATTTACGAAAAGCTTAAGGAAAAGGACTGGGAGGTGGGAGAGAAACAGTTAAATTGGGCAGAATTGGAAGCAGAGGATAAAGGACGGCAGCCTGGTGTTGGTCTTGGGGACAAAGCTAAAGCACTACCTGAACTCCTAATATAGGTTCTGCCGAGATTATTGATTACTAAAAAGGAAGATTGGGATGCTATTTCAGCCTGTAAACAGAAACAAGACGAGGACACAAGTGATTTTTATTCTAGATTCGAGAAATGTTTTACTATTAATAGTGGCCTTAAGCCCAGTAGTGAATCATATCCACATCTTTTCGTGAGCAAATTAGTAGAGAATTCCTTACCCCAGATCAAGAATAGAGTACAGAAGGTTGAGAGTACTTGGCAAGCAAATAGCCCTTCACAAATGTTGCAAATGTTACAATATCATCAGAACAGAATTAGAGAGGAACAGGATCATGAAAAGAGACGCATGAAAGATACGAAAATGAAAGTGCTGGTTGCCCAAACGGTACCAGCTAATGCGAACAAAAAGGGCACGACACTTGTTGATGGGAACTGTAATTATTGCAAACAGCCAGGTCACTTTGTAAAAGATTGTGCTGTCCTGAAACACAACATAGCTACAGGCAAGACAAAAGAACGTCTGCATCCTCCTAGGCAGAATAGCACCCCACAGAACACGCAACAGACAGTAGCGAATTTTCCACCCCCACCACCACCTGCCACACAACATGCCACACAACAAATGTACCAGTACACACAGTTGGATTATCCAGAATACCCACAGTTCTCATGAAACAGCCTAGAGAGGGAAGTTGGCTTGCCCCTTATTGAGGTTCCTGTAGATCAAGAGGGTCCCTATGTACATAGTCGTGTATTGGGAAGAGACAGAAAATTTCTGATTGACACAGGGGCGAGCAGAACTACCATCAGCCATGACGAGGTTCCATGGGCACCCCTCTCAGGCTCACAGAATGTTTCCCTGGGATTTTCAGGAAAGCCTATTGTTAATGAAGTGTCGAAACCAGTTTCCCTAGGGGTCGGTCCATTGTCACGTACCACAGACTTGCTGCTTACTAAGTCATGTCCAGAAAACTTGCTTGGTATAAAGACATTGAAAGAATTAGGAGCAGTTATATGTTGTTCTCCGGAAGGAGTACGACTGTTCTTACGTGATTTTAAAGGACATTATGTGTTGAAAGATTTTGACCACAGACTCCAGAATGTACCACAGCACTTATGGGCACAAGGTCCGACTGACGTAGGTTACATGCACATTACACCGCACCGTGTCACTCTCAAAACAGGAGTAGTATTACCACGAATCCGACAATACAAGTTACCACCTGATGCCGTAGTAGCCTTACTGAAAATTGTTGACGAACTCATTGCACAAGGGGTGGTAGTGGAAACTGACTCGAATGTATGTAATTCACCTGTCATCCCTATTCTTAAACGAACAGACCCTAATGCACCACCAGTTTACAGACTAGTGGTTGACCTTCGAGAATTGAACAAATGTATAGTCCCTCAATACCCAGTGGTCCCAGACATTTCTTCATTACTGACTGCTATTGATTCTGAGGCAACGTTCTTTACTGTAATTGACTTGAAGAATGCCTTTTTCAGTATTCCAATTCATCCAGATAGTCAGTATCTTTTCGGATTCAGTTTAAATGGACGCAGCTTTAAATTTACGAGAGCTCCCCAAGGTTTTACAGAGAGTCCTAGCATTTACAGCCAAGCATTAAAAAGACAACTAGACAGTATTCATATGCCTGCTAACACTGCACTGCTCCAGTACGTAGACGACATCCTAATTACAGCACGATCAGAACCAGACTGCGAAAATGCATCACTGACGGTTTTACACTTCTTGGCAGACAAGGGGCACAAAGTGTCCCCTTCGAAGTTGCAATTCTGTGCACAGCAAGTGGTGTACCTTGGACACTTGCTGTCCAAGAGGGGTAGACAGCTGACACAAGAACGTATTCAGTTAATTGCTAACCTTTCACAGCCCAAGACACAAAAGGAATTACGGGCCTTCATTGGCCTCACTTCATACTTCAGACAATGGATTCCCCAGTATGCCTATCTAGCCAAACCACTCATACAGTTGAAAACACAGGAGGCAGCGTATTCGACTGTCCTCCCTTGGACACAAGAACATACCCTGGCATTTGAAGAATTGAAAAGAGCTTTATGTCAAGCACCAGTTTTAGCGACTCCTTGTTACAGCAAACCTTTTACGCTTTTCGTAACTGAACGAGATGAAACAGCATTATCTGTCCTCACACAAGATCAAGCAGGAAAACACAAGCCTTGTGCTTATTTTTCTAGTACACTGGATCCAGTGGCCCAGGCTCTGCCTGTGTGCCTGAAATCAGTTGCAGCAACAGCCCTAGCTATAAGACAGAGTGACTCCATAGTGTTGGGACACCCCCTGACAGTACAGGTTCCACATGCAGTGGAAGTTCTCTTAAACAGGACACAGACACAGCACTTGACTGTAGCAAGACTGACAGGATATGAACTGACGTTATTTCAGCCACATATAGAGATCAGACGATGCAATATTCTCAACCCTGCTACACTCTTGCCCTCAAGTACAGTAGACACTGCACCACATGACTGTGTGGAAGTAATAAATACAGTGACGAAACCAAGACAAGACCTGACAGACATTGCATCGCCAGACCCTGACCTGACACTTTATGTAGATGGTTCATGCATGAGAACAAGCACAGGAGAGCTAGTGGCCGCATATGCCGTGACCACTGATACTGAAGTCATAGAGACACAAAGAATAGACACACTGTCAGCACAAGCAGCAGAGCTCATCGCTCTGACTCAAGCTTGCATAAGAGCCAAGAACTTGAAAGTGAACATTTATACAGATTCACAGTATGCATTCGGTGTTGAACATGATTTTGGAGTATTATGGAGGGAGAGAGGTTTCTTGACCTCTCATGGGGCCAAAATTCCGCATGGTCCCCTTATTCAGGCTCTGTTAGAAGCAATACATTTACCTGCAACCATAGCCATCCTGAAATGCAAAGCACACACAAAAGTTACAGACACCATTTCCCAGGGTAACGACCTGGCAGACCGAACAGCTAAACTTACAGCCCAGACACCAACAGACACGACAAAGACAGAGGTACCATTACTGACAAAAAGCATGACAGTCAGGGATCCTTCACAAGATGTACTCGACATACAGACACATGCCACTCCAGATGAAATAAAGAAATGGACTGAACAAGGAGGGGTCCAGACTGACCAAGGTTGGATGACTAAAGGCAAAGCTACATGGTTTCTCCCAGACTCTATGGTACAAGTCATCATAAACACAGCACATAGTCCAGCACACTTAGGAGAAAAGGCAATGCTAGACAGCTTACAGAATATCTGGTTTAACAAGCACCTGCGTGCAGCAGCGAAACAGAAAGTACGTACCTGTATGATTTGTTGCCAGTTCAATCCAGGCAAAGGCATTCCGGTGGAACAAGGCGGATTTCATCCTCCTGACCATTCCTTTGAAGTCCTCCAGATGGATTATATCCAAATGGACAGATGTAGAGGTCACAAGTATGTCCTGGTAGTTGTATGTGCACTATCTAGATGGACAGAAGCGTACCCAGTCCCAGATTATGCTGCTGTGACCACCGCCAGGCAATTGGTGCGTAAGTTTTTCCCCAGATACGGATTGCCCCGTGTCGTATACTCAGACAACGGTCAGCCTTTTTCCTCTGAATTACTGAAACAAGTGTCCCTTCTGTTAGGATATCAGTGGAAGTTTCATTGTGTACGACACCCAGAAGCAGCTGGACTTGTCGAGCGCCATAATCAGACACTTAAGACGAAATTAGCGAAAGTCTGTGCAGAAAAAGGCGTGGATTGGATGGTAGCCTTGCCGGTTGCCCTCTTTTACATGCGTATGGTGGCTCATTCCAGAACAGGCCTATCTCCTTATGAAGTGGTTTTTGGTAGACCACCGAATATGTGGGGTACGCCTATGCCTAAGAAAATAACTGATGTTGACAGTAACATGCTGACAGATTACCTGGCTTCCTTGATGTCTGCACTACTCGCTTGTCGTTCACAGGTTGCTGCCGCCTTCCCTGACAACACTCAAGTCAAGGAGCACACCATCGTCCCTGGTGACCTCGTGTACGTTCGGAATTTTGATCGATCAAGCCCCCTTGAGCCGCGCTGGAAAACACCGAAATTAGTTTTGCTCATCACGAGGACTGCCGTCAAGGTCGAGGGATGCAAGGGATGGCTGCACGCCCAACACTGCAAGAAATTCTTTGGAGATTCTGGAACTTTGATCAAGACTAAAGACAGTCCCGATAGTACAGACTCTAAGACCCCTTTGCTAGAAAAGACCCCGCAACAGGAATATAAGTCCAAGTTACGATCTAGTAAGTCAGACAGCGTTTAATTGTTTAAGTCCACTAGGTGGTGAATCGGTTAGACAGGTTCCTGACATGTATAAGATCGTAGACCAGAATAGTAAGAAGAGAGAAATGAAAGAAAAATACTGCAAGATATTACGCAGTAGATGTATAGTAACTCTGATTTTTATGTCTCTTCTGTGCATCACTATAATATGTATCAGCCTGACACTACATGTTTTCTTTCCTCCTATTTCTTCACGTATACACTCTTCCTTTAATGACACTGTAGAGCACACATTCAGTGATCTGCCACCCCATGAACTGTCGTATCGACTAGCCCTGCGCAACAATACTTTTATTCGAATGTTGCACCATTCTCATCAAACCAGCAATGTGACAAATTGCTGGGTATGTGGCCAGCTCCCACCTTATCAGTAAACGAAGGGAGTTCTGCCCCTCTTTCCTTTTCCGTTCTCGCACAATGGTTAGTGCGGAGCATGGTTTGCTTTAATGTCATCACTATCCGCAGTTTCCCAGGGCGATTGGATATGGGGAGATTTGAATAAAGTAATGAATGAGGCATGTTTTCCAGACGAAGACGGTCTTCCCCAAAGGAAGGGGACCGATCTAGAAAATGAAGTGTATGAACAAGAAAATGCTTCCCTTACCTTTATGATTCTGAATGTCCAGTCCGAGAAAAATACAGGTCCACCGTTTATATCAGTCCTACCAGTAAAAGGTGAATTGTGCGTGAGAAAGAAAGGATCAGTACATTTGGGACACAGTGATTGTAATACTGTAGTCGAGTTTAATGATAAAGGAAAGTCTACTTTCAAAGCTTCCCGCCATTCCTATTTCATTTGCGGTCAGACAGCCTATGCACGTCTGCCCTTAGACTGGGGTGGGACATGTTATATAGCGTTCCTGCTGCCACCTGTCTTTCTAGCCCCATCCCATTATCATCGAGATTCACGATTAGAGCATGTCAGACACAGGAGGGAGATCGATTCCCCAGAGGTTGATCAGACTGAGACAGCTTGGGAGCAATATACAGATTTCAATAAAGGATTCTTTTTTTTCATAGGTCCCGTCCAAAACAGTAAACTCATACGCAGGTTAACAAGAACTTTAGAAGCAGTAGTGAATGAGACTGCATCTGCCTTGGCGAACTTGACAGAGGAGCAGTCTGCCATGCGACTTGTTGTTCTTCAGAATCGCCTTGACGTCATCCTGGCAGATAGGGGCGGGGCTTGTAGAGTGATCGGCTCCAGTTGCTGCATGTTTATTTCAAATAACGCGCCATCTGTGTACGCAGCAATAACAAGGCTCCACAAGATAGCTCACGAGATACATCAAGACCCAGGCACATGGACTTGGTCCGGTTGGCTCTGGAATGTAACATCAGCATGGGGATGGAAAGTGTTGTCGTTCCTAGGAATGATACTGCTTATGATATTCGGTTGCTGTCTCTGTCTGCAATGTGGCCCGGCGATTTGCGGCTTGTGTGCCACTGCCTGTATTCCCCATCCACGTATACAAAAGAATAAAGACGAACAAATGATACTGTATGATCAGATATACGGTCTCATGAATATAGATGTGTCCTGAAGTGCACAGTAGGGGACAAGGAGGGAATGAGGAAATAGAAATTTTACGTGGCCAATGTGTCCCCTGCGTGTACCCCACGTTTAGTGTATGTTCATGTCACCCATGCATTTTCCCTCTCATGCCTGTAATAATAATGCCTCTGTATTTCCGTCCCATATTAGTATGTCAGTTGCCAAGCCTTCCATGAAAGAAACGTTAAATTCTGCACTGAGGCCTATGTTGCCATGTTGCCAATGTATTTGCATGGTGCACGTTTAAAAGTCGAGATGAACCCGTTTTGTGGCTCAGCCGAGCCAGGACCCGAATTCAGGCTTCATGCCTCCCAGACACTCTGAAAGCTGCAGCTCAGCTATGTATCCCTGACCTCTCGCATACTTTCGGCTCAGCCGAGAGGGGCCCAGTCCGGCCTGCCAAGACAGTATTTTGCTCACAGTTATCTGCTCTGCTCCACAGAAACACATTCCTGCCTAGTGAAGAAGGTAAACAGAACTCGTCCACAGAGATAGAGCCCAGCCTTTCTGTCTCCGTTTAAGTGATTTACAGAGCTCGCATCCACAGAAGGCCCATGCCCCCCACGCAATGCACGAAGAAATATATGCCTACACTGGCTCTTAGTGATGAGCAACCTTCTCGAGCGACCTTTACTTCAGACAATACATCCTCCAAACTTAAGATATCAGATAATACCAGGCGTGCAGGTCGTCCTGACACTCAAGGCTTCTCTACTAGAACGAAAGTCAGCTCCCCCCAGCTTCCCCCCATTACACGTCAATTGCACGTCATGACCAAGTGGCGCACACAAGTAGGGTAAAGGTTCCAGCTGACCACGCAGACCCCCTCCATGTATCCACCCACCTATGACACACCTATGACTCTTCAAGGGAACGCCCACGTGTACGTCTTTTTACACGCCCTTTTGCACGCCCATGTGCTCTTATCTCTCTCTTTCGCTTGCTCCACCTGGAGCGCTCCGCCTTCTCTATGCAATGCAATGTATGTTTAATGTATAAATAATGTACTCTTTGAATAGACCCTTCCTGAATCTTAGTGGTGATGGAACCCGATTCTCCCTTAACTCGAGTTACTGAAATAAAGCCCTTTTGAATCGGACACCACGGACTCTGCCTCTCATTATATGCATGACCTTTTGTTTAAGTATAGAAATTCCGACAGGGTAATATTTTATTTACCACAGAGTGCCTCCAGAGCGTGGACGGGCAAATGGTGCGCCTGCTGCGTACGCGCGCTTGCATCCCCCTACTTAAGTTTGATGGCCTGTAGGAGCTGCCGAGCATCTAGAGCGCCTCCCAAGATGGCACCTGAAGATGCCAGCGAGCCCGACTCTCCTTCAACCAAAATTGCGTAGTAGCCAACCAGGAGTTCTAACCACACCAAAACAGCAGGTGGTGAAGTAAGTTTTTTAAAGTGCGAGTGTGCGGGTAAATTCTGCTATCAATACAATCAAAACAACAGTTAAAATAATAAAAATAATAGCAGCAAAAATCAGGCAATTTAAAATGGGTGAAACCCCTGTGCTACTCTCAGTGCGTCCTGTGATACAGTTCTGTAGTCTAGAACTGCGCGCTTGCATCCCCCATCTTAAGTATGGTGGCCTGTAGGAGCTGCGGAGCATCTAGAGTGCCTCCCAAGATGGCGCCTGAAGATGGCAGCGAGCCCGACCCTCCCTCAACCAAAATGGCGCAGTAGCCAATCGCGAGTTTTGACCACGCCAAAACAGGGGGTGGTGAACTAAGTTTTTTATAGTGCGAATGTGCGGGTAAATTCTGCTATCAATACAATCAAAACAACAGTTAAAATAGTAAAAACAATGGCAGCAAAAATCACGACGATTTAAAATGGGTGAAACCCCGGTGCTTTGATCTGTTGGAAATCCGAAGGCCTGCCTCTCTAATACAGGATTTGCTTGCTCCTGTATCTATGAGAAATGCATAACTTTAGTCACGATAGCTACCGTCACAGTGGGTTCCTCATCTGGCCTGTGCGCTACTACTGACAAAACTGGACCCGTAGAAATACTCTTCAGGCACCCTCATTGTGTTTAACCTACCAAAGAATTCATCTGGAAAGGATTTCCTTCCCTCACAAATAACCTCCTTGACCACTTTAAAGTGGATTCCCCATGGGGTGTCCTTGGTAGTTTGCTTAGGCAGTCACAGCTGTGCTTGGGACATCCCCGGTGGCTGTGCATTTTGCGAGGGTGTCTGGGGCACATATATGATTTGTGGACTTGGTTGTGGCTGTACTGTCATACTTCCTGTTGGATTATAAATCCCTACTCGTCCATTTTGCTCATCCCATCTTTTAGTTTTGCAATCTTTAATAAAATGCCCAAACCTCTGACAATAATGACGTGCCTGATACCTTCTTGGATGACCCAATCTACCTCTTCCTATTCTGCCTCTTTGTCCTCTACTACTTCCCTGTGCCCTTACATCCTTCTTATGCTATGGGTGCCTTTGTTGGGTGATCCTTGGGACGGATCCTACAGACATTGCAGTCATCTGAATGTCCACTGTCACTACAGCTCATTCCATTGCTCCTTTCTTTGCCAACTTGTGCTGCACAAACTTGTCTGCTGCTTTCTCTGCCACTCCCTGTTTGTTCTTTTCTTTCTTCTACTTTTTCTTGCACAAAATTGATTCTTTTGTTGCAATATTGTGTTCATGAATAGAACATTGGCACGTAGGGCCTCAGTAACTATACCACCTCAGTGTCCATGAGCCCGAGCCCGAGTCTTACTAGATACAGTGCCTTACTTGTCATCCTACTCTTTCCAGAAAAACAAGTTAGTTGGCACCCCAGAACATAACACTCTCGATCCTCACAGGGATCATGGTAACAGGGCACACCCTTTTGCTCTCTCTCTCTCGTACTTGCCCACAGTAAGATAAACAAGAGACATGAAGGAAATTTAGAATATTTATTTGAAATATTGTTCTCTAAGATGCAGTATTTGCACCAAAATTAGACAACAGATAGGAAAAATATCCCCAGCATGGTTAACAAGCCATATACCATAAAAAGCCCTGTCAAGTTATTAGACAGATTAGCCTAAACCCACCTCTTCCTACTGAAACTAAATGTTTATATATTGAAGCTCTCTGGGGTGAGTGGCAGACCCTGTACCTTAGCATACATGGATGGATATTCTACATCTCAGCTGACGTGGTAATCTTACCCCAGGACTTCAGCTCAGTGTGTGTTGTTTAGAATTCTCATCCTTAGTCATATGACAAGACATGTGTGCTCACAATCAGCAGCTGCATTCTCATGTTATGTCTAGGTGCTAGCGTCCGGCCAGCAAGGGGATAACATGGGGCATTGTTTGACTTTGTTTATGGTGTTCAAACTAAATTCCAGGAAAAGATCAGAACACAAAACATAGACATGTTCTGTGTGAAAACACATGTTCAAAAGTAATGCGGTCTACAACCTGTAATGCTAGGCTAACATAGGGAAAATACACTGGGCCATGCAAGAAACACATGCCACCCTCCTTTTGGTCAAGATAATAGCACAAAATAAAATACTACATCTAATGAATTTAATTAGAAGGTAAACAAACTAAAATAGGATCTACTGAAAATCCATAACTGAAACGTCAATTTAGAAAAATAGTAAAATCAGGGTGTTCCAGAGGAGTCCATTGCGTCACTCTCCAATTCAAAGGCTTAGTATTCCATGAAGGAGTCCGAATCGGCATATGATGGTTGGTCAACAGCCCAAGTCACGCGCTCCAAAGAACAAACATGATCTTCGGTTTCAAACAATGTAGAGACAGTCACCGTACAACCTGCAACCGTGTAGTAGATCCAGTTTCCTGTGATTCATGTGCCAATGCACATGGTTCTTTGAAGGTGAGTGGCTTCAAACTACACATTATGTAGAAGTTGCAAACCTTAAGGAGAGTCCTGATAATGGGTCACTGAGGTACTCATCAGAAGTCCAATGTAGCGGGCGTCTGCGAAGCCAGTCAAATATCCAGTGCCCATTCAAAGGGGACCCAGAGACAGTGGAACATAGGTTGCACTTAGGTGAACCAGGCAGGCCAGAATGTTAAGGACCAATCAAGATCCAGTTCTTGCAGTAGAAATATTCCAAAGATTTAAAGCATACGCTCACAGTAGTGTTGGAGTGGTTCTTGTTCCAGAAGGCCCACAAAGGGAACATCCACTGCAGAAAAGCAGGAACAGGATGAGAATGTTGGGAATGAGGAATAACAATAATGGGAATGCGAGGAGGAGCCAAGATGGCGACCGGAGCAGACCTGTGAGCTCCCGGCTCCGCCAGCCCTTCTTCCTCCGCACCGATATCCTGATTCCTATCCTGCTGAAATTCGGCGGCGGACTGTTTGCAATGCAGCGCTGACTTCAGTCGTGCTTTCCCGGGATCTCGGCTGGCCCGGCGGCCGGAGATATTTGCTGAACTGTTTGCAGCCCTGGACCCCGCCTCCATAGTCGCTCTCCGCCGTGCCTCGAAGGACTAGTGGCGGCCGGACAGCTCGCGAGGCGCTGAGGACTTGAGCAGCGGTGCAGTCCTCATGACATGATATCCTTACCGCGCTGCCTGTAAGAGGTCCGTCGCAAGCGGTGTCCTGCGAGTGCTTGCTGGGACGAGACGCTCCTCAGGTACGAATCCTTTGTTTGGGACTGGAGATGTGCGACGTGGGTTACTCGGACATGCCTGCTCGGCATCGGCTGCCTGATTCCCTGCCTCGCTATGGTGGCCTGAAGTTAGACGGCTCTCAGTGACGGGTGCTCGACTGGCATTAAATCCGGTGGTACTGAGCTTTGACTGGGCGCCCGCTCGTGCCACACTCGTCCCGGCGACTACTTCAGACTCTCGCTGTTATGGCTTTATTTGGCTATTCGTGGCGCGGGGGAGAACGTCCATCCCTGCCCGGGCATTGTGTTACCTCGCCTGTGTTGGGGTCCGGCTCACAAGCGCCGTCCCGGGGTAGCGAGATGGAGGGGCTGCAGTCGCCACTTTCCTGTGCAACTATCCTGAATACCCTGCGCGACTTCCGAGCGGATATGCACCATGGCTACCAAGTACTGAGTGCCAAATTGGACGACATGGCGTCTGTTCTGCGACAGGGACACACTATGTGTACCCAGCAAAGCTCTAACTTGCCTCTGCCGGAGCCTCATGGTGATACGGTGCCTCCTCCTGCCTGCAGGGAAGACATGCCTGCTTCAAACTCTACCGGCGCCCGCGACCGATCGTCTGACAGACCTGCCTGGGATACACTGTTTCCCCTTCCACTGGAGCTTGCTACATTGTGGTCTTCATTATCCCGAGTGACTAGAGACCTGCACATGACATCATTTGCCCCCTCGATGGCTTCTTTTTCGTGGCATTCCCCTTTGTTACTGAGGAGCCCATACTCTCCGTGTGTCCCGGAGGAACTCCCTACGATGGACAGTGGATTTCACGGTGACTTCCGACGGCCATTTTGTGCTCCTAAGCCATCCTCATTCTTTATGTGGCCATATTGTTTCTTTGCTTTAGAGGGGGCGGGCTTCTCACGGGGAGTGTACTTAGGGATGTATCCAAGATCGGGCCAGGGCTAGGCTGCTTTTCTTTCCTATCGGCTTCTTGGCTGGTCGAACCGGGTTTGGGACTGTTTTTTCCACCTGTTTAAGTCACATGCTGCGAATTGTCAGTCCACTCTTGTATCTGTACTGATGCTTAATGCTGTACTTTGAGTCTAGGGTGGAGGCTGCATTTGTGGCTGGGGGGACCGGGACTACTTAGAATTGATCCTCCTCCTGATTCGTTTGTCTTTGAGAGTTGGAGATTAGGATGCTCTTTTCTCACTCTCTCTATTTTGGATGTATCCCTTTCTTTTTCTTTCCTACCTTTTCTTTTTCTTTCTCCTGTTCCTTTTTTTTTTTTTTCTTCTCTCTTCTCTTGCTGTATTTCGGGTTTATGGGGTGACAAACACTCTGCTAGGGGGGGGGTAGGCCGTAGCCTCTGCATGTGTGTAGGGTGGGGGGGGGTAAATTTTAGTTTGTGTTTTTTTCTATGGTGCGTTTTTTTGCTCTTTTATAATTTTTTCTTCTTCCTTTGGCCCGTGTTAGGCATACTGGGGGATGGGTGGTAGCGCGGTCGTAGATGGGATGTTGAGCCTACTTTCTCGTGGTGTGAATAATTTGTGGCCATCCTCTGGTTGGGACCTGCATGTTGCGAATTGTACTGATCGGTAAGGGTGTATCTTGTCGAGTCCCACCTACATGGACCTCGTTTTTTCTTTCTCATTTGTATAAGTACGGAGTAACATGACCTGATCTTAATGGTTGCACAAAAATTTAAAATTAACCTGCATTGCTCCTGTGTCAAGGTATTGCGGCACCTTCCAGTCTGCTTCCTGCATAGTACCTATTGATATGTTGTATTACCTTGTCACCGTATTGCACGCACTAGTGCTACACGAGAATTCGTGGCCGGCCGGATGGTTGTGGGCCCGTATTTGTTTTGTTTTTGTGCACAATAAAGGTTTTCAAAAAAAAACAAAAAAAAAAAACAATAATGGGAATGCTTCGAAAACACTGGAAAAATTTGAGTGGATAAAGGCCGGAATTACTCCAGAGATAGTTTGGAATGAACTAACAAGGCCAGGGCCTACAACCTTAAAAAAGTGGGCGAGGCCGGTACTAGAGGCATTACAAATTTGATGCACTAATTCTCTGAAATGTAGGGAAAGGTCTGTATTTAACAATGACTGTATTTCACTAGAAGTTTTAGCCACGTGCAATTTGAAGGGTTTGTGAGCAGAGGAAAGAGCTACCTCTTGTAGGAACAATAATGCTTTGAGTTTGCTTAGCTTGTTGAACACTGCCTTCAATGTTGGAATGGAAGGCCACAACAACCTATCTACGATCCTATGCGGAGAGCTGAACAAGATGTTGTTGCAACAAGTGACTAACTGGGGAATGGATAAAGAATACAGAACCCCAACTTGCATTCCGCAACAACCTTGATCACTAAGCATTAAATAACTCCCATTAGAGAGTGTCATAATAAGGGGAAAATTGCGGGAACCGGAATACCTTTTAGGTAACAGGCCAAAGTGTGCACTGAAATATTGCATGCCCCATGAATTTTAACATGTTTACACACAAGTGAATGTCCAACAGTAGAGTCACATTCTTCTCCAGTAATATAAACCTCCTTGTTGACACATTCACAATGATATGTAAAAGGATGTCACCATAATTCATGAATGAAGCTCCTCCCAGGGGGTTCATATTTACCTACAGGGAAATGTTTCATGCAAGCTGTGAATTGAAATGTCGAGATGGGCAGCGAAATAACTCAGTGTATTAACCACACAGCCGAAGGATTATCAGCTATAGTGAATGGAAGTTGTTCTATTTTTCTAAATGCAAGATAGTGTAGGTTGTGTCTTTTATGGCCATCAATTGTTGTTTGCATGTTTAATTAAAAGGCCAAAATAAATCAGTGCAATACAAGTAATGCCATGGAACGTACCCATTTTTGTGTTTGAAGCATCCAACTAAACTGCACAATAACAATGGGCCTGTGCACACGTTGATGGTATATGCAGAGCAATCTCTCTGTATCACAACTTCACATAGGTTGGTGTAACAGTGTTATCACTGATTTATGGACCACGAGGTGGAGCCGGTTGAGACTTCTCTGTAGCTCATAGATTGTTGCAGCGAGTGTGCTGCTCGTTCTGATGACCGCTGGATAAACTGGAAATTTTAGAACAATGAGTTTACCAGTCCAGCCGGGACAGAAGTACAACTGGCAGAGAGATTTACTACACATTTTCAGCTTGCCTGTAAGCCCTGAAGAAGTCTTGGTGTATCCCCTAGATGAAACAGGTGTTGGCTGGGCAATCCTTCAGAAATAAAAAAGGAAGATCAGCTGAACAGTTAAGACTCCTGAATGTTCTTCTTCTTGTGCAATTTACCGTGATAACACTGTTACACTAACCTATGTGAAGTTGTGATACAGAGAGAGTGTCTCACACTAAAGCAAAGGGGAGAGGATATTCTACTCCACTACCCAAACCCTCCAATAATAACCTTAACACACTGAGAGGGGTAGAGAGGAAAAAGGACCTTGACAAAGCATGCTGGGACACATACAGTGTTTGTAAAAGTTGCCCTCACTCACACACAAAATTGTGTGTGACACGCTTCATCATCGGGTCTGCTTACAAAACACCCTAGTACAATAAATAGTGGCCCCAGTATTTAAGGACTGACTAGACTTATGACAAATAGAATCACATAAAAGCATAAGAATATTCTGCAACAAAAACTTTTCAGAAGCAAATGTTATTTAATCACTTGCTACACAAAAGTTACTTGGCATATAGAAATAAGATAATACTATATGAACAAAAGGTGCCCAGCAGGACAGAGAAATAAGGAGGATGGGTAAGTGAGGATACATAATCATGGGAAAAACATGGAAAAAAAGGGTGAACTCGTAAATCGATTTTAAGAACCAGATCACACTTTCAATATCAAGCCAATGATACATGAGTTTTCATAAAATTTGTACATAGTTAAGCCCAGTTCTTGAAACACAATAAATATAGTCTCTGTTGTTTCGAGGGCTAGGATGAAATAAAGGAAAGGAAGTGTCGACCACAAAATTTCAACGTAGGTTGGTTAGCACCTTACACCGGGGTCTTCACCAGGACAAAGATGGGGGAAGGGCACCTAATGTGAGAATATAAGAGAGAAATCTGTACAGTGGAACCATTGGCATTATTTCACAAAAGAACCATAAAGTGTCCCTATGTATTTACCAAAATTCTTCAGTGAGGACTCAATGATGATAGAGGGCCAGGTAGCTCCTATGTGTAGAGTGCAACAGCAACACCTGAAGAATCCATATAGGGTGTGGTTAGAGCGCAACAGTCGCTCATGAGAATATATTTATTCTGGAGCCCCAAGGACAGGATTAAAAGTAGAAAGGGGTGGGTATATCTGTGAGAATTAAGGACTCACATCAGCCACCCCAGGACTGCTAAAGTCAACATGTTTCGACCAAATTACCCTGTGCCCACATTCGAGGGTCACGCCAGTCTTCTTCAGGACTCCTTATCCGGCCCAGTCCACCCTGTTACCTATTTAGGTTAGTATCCAAGTAAATGTAGAAGTCCTGCTTTGTGGAGGTACTTCCCCTTAACACGGGACACATGTACGAGTTTATTGTAATCCCGGGCTTGCAATGGCAGCGGGCTGGGTGAATCTCCGAGGACACAACTGTCCCGTGGACGATTCAAGCCTTATCAGAGAGAGTGCTCTGCATACACCATCAATGTGTGCACAGGCCCATTGTTATTTTGTTGACTGTGTGTATATTTTCGGGGTTTCAGGATTAGCCCCCGCCTGTGGCGCCATCAGATATTCACCATAGCTACACACTAACGCACACACCCAGAAGGCACCAGCGCATACCACAATCGCTTAAACCCTGTCCTTTGTAGTTAAACTGGATATTAGATCTAAGCTGAATTTGCCCATGATACAATGTTGTCATGTCACTCTTCACAATATCAATAACAGACAACACAATGTTGTTTAAACTGTAAATACAAGATGGTAACATAGTAATATTATTATCCACAACAACAAGCACTTTATCCAAATTATCTTGATAAATTTGTCTCAAACGTGCAGCAGCTTCCATCTGGGATAATTTCCAAATTTAATTATATGTAGCATATATAAATCTTTTAGAACGTGGGTATTTGGGACCTAAAAGAAAATCAGATAAATTCATGTCTTCAGAGAGACAGTGTGGAATGTTCCAACCATTGTTGACATAACTTTCCCACTGAATAGGTAGTAATAATCCCAGAATCTGTTGACTGAGAGTATCAGGGATCAGGTACGTGTGATTTTAATCCAGGTGTGGAATTAAGAAAATTAGTGGTGCAACTAGTAGTGTCTACTGGCCCCAACTACCACCCATCAGGAATCAAAAATTAGGAAATAAATGTACCATTCTGCCCCATGCTATTTAACTCTTCTGTGTAATTTGTCAAACTGAGCCAATTATCAAAGTGAGCAATAGAGGGAATTGTTGTGGCATTCATTTCTTTAATTTTTGCCAATCCCAGACATGCTGTCTTCTGTATCGTTTCATTCAAGAATATCATTTGGGTGGGGATTAAACATACTTGAAGTAATGTTTCTGTTCCCTGAAAAACAGTTGCCTATAACTAAACACCAACAAAGCAGAAGTACTCATCATGGGCCCAAACCCCGACGCCTGGAGCGACACCTGGTGGCCCCCCGCCCTCGGAAACCCGCCAACCCCCACGGACCATGCACTCAACCTGGGAATCATCCTGGACTCTGAGCTCAAAATGGACCACCAGATCAACTCTGTCTCGTCTTCCTGTTTCCACACCCTCCGCCTCCTTCGTAAGACCTTCAAATGGATCCAGCTCAAACACAGAAAGACCGTCACTCACGCCCTGGTCACCAGCAGACTCAACTACGGCAACACACTCCACGCTGTAATAAACAAGAACCTCAACCGCAAGGTACAGAACATCCATAATGCCACAGAAAGTCTGATCCTCAACCTGCCAAAACACTGCCACATCTCCCAGCACCTGCACACACACCACTGGTTCCCTCTCGAGGCGAGAATCACCTTCAAGATACTCACCCACGCACACAAACCCCTCTACAGCACTGGACCAGCATACCTGAATAGCAGACTCAAATTACACACACCCCAAAGGACTCAACGATCAGCCCAGGTCTCCTACGCTGTGGTCCCCTGCACCAGAAATACCAGATCGGGAGGCTGCTCCTTCTCCTTCCTCGCAGCCAAAGCCTGGAACACCCTTCCACTCCACTTTAGACAGACAACATCGCTCCCCATCTTCGCAAGAAACCTCAAAACCTGGCTCTTCGACAGACCGCATCCTTGATGGAATGGATCCTGCACCCTCCCACCCCTAGTGCCTTGAGACCTTACAGGTGAGTGGTCATACTTAACAAACCTCTGATTGATTGATTGATTTATGTATTACATGAGTTAGTAGCAAGCTATTCTTAAGATCTGCCACTTTAACCCAAACAGTTTGTGCTTTATTGCGCTACCTTTGAATCTCTGAATTAATTTTGTCACCAAAAATGTAAATTATCATTAAAGGGCTGTACACAGTAATACGAATCACACACTATAAGTGTGGGGAATTCAGGATCTGCATTTTCATGTGTAAGAAACAAAGCCCTCAGTTCAGCTAACTGTGCAGTGCATTCAACGAAAGACCGTGTGCAATTTGTGTGGGGCAGAAAAACACCATCTAACATAACACCAATAACGATGGCGCATGCAGCAGAGTACTGCTGCTTAGAAACTATGGCAGGCTGAGCTGAACCATCAGTGCAAATAACATGTTCATACCAGTCAAGAGGCAGAACAGTAGAGGCCAACAGATAGACCTGCTCATACTGTAAAAAATCTTCTCTTTGCTGGGAAGGCTTGGAGATAAATTCTATCTATGGCTGTTAAGGCTATAGCTTATTGTGTACATCGAGGATGGAGGGCTTTAGAGTTGACTGTTTGGAGGCAGTTGTCTAGATATTTAGTTCATGCAAGTTGTAAAACTTCAAGAGAATGTTCGTGGTTTTGCAGTAGTTATAGCAGATAAGGCTGGAGAGGTCATGGCCAGTTTCAGCTAGACATTGAAGAGAAAAGGGGAGATTATTAAACCTTTAAGAATGTCAAATCAATGTTGACAGAAGGCCTGAGAGTGTGGGATCTTGGTGGTGATGCACTCTGTAATGTGGAATTGTGTGAGGATCCTACATAGTTCCTTGAAAAAGCATTGGTTTTGGATACTAGCTGTGAATAATGATGTTTTTTTGCTGTCTTGATAGATGATTTGTGAATCCCGCTGTGGCACTGAATGTTCATTTTATAATTTATGTTTTAGGTTTAGGCACTGATTACTGTCCTGAACTTCTTAATGTTATTGCTGATCTATTGGGGTCTTTCATCAATGGTTAGGGTCTGTGTACATTATTGAAGCCTTTAGAAGAGCAGTTTTACAGCTGCTCCACATCTTTTATTTAGTTGTGGGTGAAATTGTGGTGCCATGTGAGTGAAGTACTGAGAGGTTACATTTGCTGCACTCACTGTAAATAGTTTTGTTGGTCACTGTTGTTGTAGTGGTTGTTCACAAGGGGTGTTGACATTGAAGGAAGTGTGGTGTGATTAGTGCAGAGAAAGGGAAGCATTACTTTTATTGTTATGTCTCTCTGAAGAGATAGGTTTGCATTTAGGTATATGTTTTGGTCCGTAGAAAAGTTTGAATAACTTAAGTGGCTCTCAACCAAGTTCAGTGATGAACATAAGTTTCTGCTATTGTTAGAAATTGGGTTTTTGGTTTAGGGTTGGGAGAAGCCTTCTCAAGCAGAAAACACAATTCCTGTCAGGGTGAACCACTAAATTAACCTGTGCTTATTTCTTTGGTAGCTTGGCACAAAAGTAGTCAGGCACTGTGTAAAGTATTTATGCAGCCCACAAACAGTAATAAAGTGAAAACACTGAACAAGAAAAATCCCACACTAATTTAGAAAAAAAAAGATTTTTTTATAAACTATTTGACACCCAAACTAACAAATTCCAAACAATAGAACAGGAGTTATGAATTTAAAAAAATATTTAGTAAAAACGAGCATCTAAAAAATCTAAGTGGAACTGGGGACATGTAGTTGTGCGAGGCCGGGACAGACTTGAAAGTTATGGTCGACCACAATTGAGTGCAGTTCTGATACAGAACGTGGCTTTGACCAGTTCTCCGCTAACCTTCGGACTTAGAAGACATTTTTTTTAAATGTCAGAGAAGGTAACGTTTAATGGGAAAGTCAGTCACGGGTGTCCAAAGAGGTGGCTTATCGTCAGGGAGACGCTGGACGGAGTCGTGGGGAAGATTTCTACGTTTGGTCTTTGTTACTTTTTTGGAAGTCGAAAATCTCCAGCGGGACGAAGTTGCAGGCTGTAGCTGACAAGGGCTTCACACGGCTGACTATCCCTCTGGAAGAGGAGGCACTGAACAGGATTTGCTGCTGTTGAGAAGAACATAGCAGGACCTACTGCAAAGACAGACCAACCAGTGATGCACCTTGGTGGGATTGATGAACAGGAGGTCCTGGTCTTTGGTTTGTTCTCAGGGTGCTTTTTGGCAGAAAGGTTTCTAAGTCCATAGTTTTGATTTTTGGCTATTTGGGCCCCTTATTACCACTTTCAGGGTTCCAATACTGGGTGGGCGCCACTTGGACAGCAAGACTCACTTCAGGCAGCATCCAGGTGAAGGGTTCCAATTGTTGGAGGTTTTTTGTGTCTCTGTAGCTCACAACAGGGGGCCAGCCAATTAGCCTTTGGAGTCACTATGGTAGTCCTCGGTACAAACAGGAAGGCAGTTCTCTAGCAGCATGGTAGTCCACTGAGGGTTCATAGCAGGCTTCCAGCAGCATGGTAGTCCTGTGAAGTACAAAGCAGGACTCAAGCAGCAGGGCAGTCCTCTGAAGGGCAGGGCAGGCCTTCTGAAAATCTTCCGCACGTCCCGGAGTGAACTGAAGAGCTGGTCTGAAGGTCCTATTTTTATATGTAGTGCCAGCTTTGAAGTGGAAAAACTCCTTGGTTTCACCCCACATATGGTTCTGGAATGTCCTTCCTCCCTACCCAGGCTGCAAGGGGTCTGGGGTGACAAAAGGCTAGTGACATTCTTTGTGAGTGTGCTGAGGCAGCCCCCTTAAAATGTAAGTTGGGCAGGGAACAAATTCACCCCTCTCATCCTAGCAGGATGATCCATCTTGCCAACTCCTTGTTCCCCTTTGGAACGTTCTCTGGGAGGATACACAAAGGCTAATTGCCACTCTTATCACAGTCTTATTACCCAGAATACATGCTGCAATCGCCAAATAGATAGGACAAGAAAATGTCAACTTTCTAAAGGTGGTATTTTAAGAATTGTGACTTAAAATCCGACTTCACCATTGAAGAGGATTCTAAACTACAGCTCTTTAGAGATCAAACATGACATTTCTACCTGTTATCAAATAAAAGATATCACTTATTAAATATAATAAGGTACCCACATGTAATCCTATGGGAGAGATAGGCCTCATAGTAGTGAAAAACAAATGTAGGAGTTTTTCATTACCAGAATATGTAAAACTTAAAAGTACATGTCCAACTCTTTAAATATAATATAATATATAATATATATGTACTAAAAAGGGAGTTTTAAGCCTGGCAAATCTTTTATTATGCTAGATCAAATTGGTAGTTTAAAACTGCACACAGGCTGCATTGGCAGTCCTGAGACCTGGTTTAAAACGCTACTTATGTGGGTGGCACAGCAAGTGTTGCAGATCCCCTAGTAGCATTTACTTTACAAACCCTTGGTACAGGATATGCCACTTTACTAGGGACTTATAAGGAAATTAAGTGTGCCAGTTGGGTGTAAGCCAATAACACCATGTTTAGAGGAGTGAGCACAAGCATTTTAGCACTGGTTAGCAGTGTTAAAGTGTACATAGTCCTAAGAGACAATACAAAAACGGATCAAAAATATGAGAGGTGACCACAAAAGGTTTAGGGGTAATCCTGCAGAGAAAGCCAACTCCAACAACTTTGCTTCAGGAATGACGATGGCTGCAGATGTTTACGTCACTCACGTTCAGCGATTATAAGTTGACTACAAAGCACTCAGCTAGGGGTGATGTGTAAAGGTGGAGGAGTGGTTTGTTGGTGGGGAAGGCCAATATGTGGAATGTGTGCCAGGGAGTACCAGGTTGGTAAAAGAAGGCAGGGGTGAAAGAGGATACCGTTGATGGGTATGTGGGAGAAATGTAGCATCAGAGGGCCAGACAAGTGGAATTTGTTAAGTTGTGAATGTAGGGGTGGGATGTATGTTATGGGAAGGATGCATTGATGAGAGCAGGAGGGAGAAAAGTAGGAGATAGATAGCATGAGTGTGGAGTGTGCTGAGGAGTCTGGAGAGGCTGGGGATCCTGGGTTAAAAGCGGAAGTGGCATAGGATTGGTAAAATAGAGGTAAGAAGGATTAGGCAGCAACTGAAGATTGGTGGAGTGTAAAGTTAGAAACGAAGGCAGGTGGGAAGGAGAGTTTAGAGGGTAGGAAGTGGGGTGGGAAGGAGAGAGATAGAGCAGTTAGAGGCGAGGATGGCTATGGTAGTAGTCAAATTTTGGAGGAGGAGGCAAGGTTGTAGAAAGGGGTTTATGTTGAAATGAAAAGCTAAAGGAGAAGGGGTAGGGAGAGTGCACAGAGGGAGGAGGTGCAGAAGGGTAGAGGGAGACCTACTGGTTACAGGGGAGAGGACATTACAGGAGATAGTGGTAGAGTGAGGAGACTTGGTAGGATGAAGCTTGTATGGACAAGGTGAATCAGAGTTGTTACATGGATGAGAAAGGCAAGATCTTTCTAGAAAGTGTGAGTGCGTGCAGAAGCATTCAGAAAAAATCAGAGCTGTTGTCTGTTATAGAACAACTTTGGGTTGGAGTGGCCACTGGAGTGCCCTAATTCCAGGCTCCAGTGGTAGCGGTTCCTGTCAACGAGCAATCAGGCATTTAGGGTATCATGACTGCAAGAGGACGCAGCACCCTGGAGCAGGGGGGCACTGTAAACTGGAAGAATAATTAATGTATGGGCAACACTGTATTCTGAATTGTCGAACTAGCGAGTCATTTATCTAGGGAAAGACGAACTTCTCAACAACCCGGAAGTCTGTGAGGCCATGGTAGAGAACATGATGGAATTACTATTGAGTGAGGCATTCTACGCATTCTTTAAATAGAAAACAGACCACAACAAACGTTTAAGAGCACATTCGGAACAGTTGGCAGTGTTAAAAATCATAGGGCTTATTTACAAGCCCCTTGCGCCGCCGCTGTGTCACTGATTACGTGAAAAAAGCGATGCACCGGCGATGCAAGGGGCTTGTAAATAAGCCACCATGTGTGTCAACTTGGTGTGTTTAGCATGGTGAGAATATTTAATGCATTGAACAGTGAGTGATCTTAGCATTGTTTAGTTCAAAAAGTCCTATAAAAAGAATATAATACTCGAGTATGCTTTAGGTTACTTAGGAAAATGAGCGATGCATTCGATGCAGGAATTAGGCACGCATTTTAGAAGATACACTGTCTGTAATTTTAGTGCTACCCTTTACCATTATAGATCAGTTACACACATTTATTATGTCAATAAAACCTGGCCAATGTTTAGCACTTCACTATAAAAAATGTAATGCATCATTTGCAACCTCAAAATGACACATGAATGGCAATTTATTTTGATGAATGAAGTGTAGAGACAGCGAGCAAAACATGATAAAATGCATTTTATTGCAACATGTGAAATTGAAAGGCAGCGCATAGAACACATCCAAGGACATTTCATTAATCACAAAGCATTTTCCAATGCAGTATGCAGTGCCTGCACATTCAAAAACATTACATGTAAAGATATTAAATAGAGGTACCTTCAAGTACATTACATGAATTACATATTGATGCAAGTAGAATGCAGTCCCATCCAAATTCATTCCCAGGAATCGAATTAAATGGAAATTATTTCAAGCTCATTGCATGGCTTGCATATTTAATACAAAAAGAACCCAAGCACATCGAAGCAGGTACATGAAAAAACAGGGACATTACAATGCAAAACGTAAGGCGTGCTATTTTAAGTAAAACGTGTGATGCCTGACACGTTTCATGAGACACATTTGGTGTTATTTATTACAATTCTTTCCAATTATCTTTACACGTTTTTATTATTTACTGATCAATAACATTTTCCTTAATCTTCTTAACGGTATAGTAAGATCTTCACAATATTTATAATACAAATCATTAAAATGTATTTTATTCGCCAATCAAGATGGTGCATACACTGTATTTTATATGTGTGAGCTCTGGTCATCCATACCTACATACTTTTATTGTTATTTTTTATATGGACCCCCTTGATGCTTTACTCTCAGATAACAACAGAAAAGTTGACCAATACACTGAAGGCACACAACTGTATTTGAAAGTCTACTCTGCTCCAGACATCTAGTACCTCAAACACTGCTTGCACCTCATACAGACCTTTATGTCTATTACCTACCTGAAGCTTCATCCCAAAGAAACAGAAATCCTGCTGTTTGCCGTGGTGAAAAAGAATTAACTCGTTTAAACCTGTCTCTTTGTCGAGAACCCGGAAGGAGTTGAATACCAACTTTCACCCCATTCCTAGTGATTCAGATTCACCCTGGACCCCGAGTTCACCATCAAGGAACATATCACAAAGAAAATTTAGATTTCTTGGTATCAGCTCTCCCTAATATAGAAAGCTAGGCCATTTCTCTCAGAAACTGACTTTAGAACTGCCATTCAAGCAGTCGTTCTTTTGCATCTATGTGTGGCAATACACTGTTCCATGGCCTACCGGAATACACAGTGGCCCTTTTAATGGCATTCTAACTACCAGGGCACACCTCATCAGCGCCTGAAGAAGGTATATCACCATTTTGCAACTCTTCTGCCCTCTGTTAGCCAGAACCACCTTCAAAACAAGCTACATTATCTACAAAGCCATGATGACCAGCGCTCCTGTCTATCTGGCTTACACAATTACCATCTCTGGTGGCACTCAGCAAACTCACAGCCATCATCATCAGACTGGAGACAAAGAGGTGCAAACAAGAAAAAAACAAAGCAACAGGGCTTCTCTATCTATGCACTCAGGATATTGAACAA
This sequence comes from Lissotriton vulgaris, assembly GCF_964263255.1. Classification (NCBI taxonomy): domain Eukaryota; kingdom Metazoa; phylum Chordata; class Amphibia; order Caudata; family Salamandridae; genus Lissotriton; species Lissotriton vulgaris. Next base: position 227,302 of record NW_028248812.1, read on the forward strand.
CATTTGTATATCCCTCAAAAATGCTCAAACTTTGCTACAAATTAGGAAAGAGCTGAAGACACACATCTTTAAAGACTGCTAAATCATGACGCAGTAACAGTTTACTTTCACTTTTAAAACCTGCCTCCCCTTCAATCACATGTTAACTGTGTCTTTGCTTAGGAGTGTGTACAACACTAAGATGCATGGGCAATTTTCTTTGCACAATGTGATTTTACTATAGCCTTAGAACCAGCCATAGTGGGCTCTACCAGCCATTAAAGGCCTGCTCCAGTGTTGAAGGCGACGGCCTTTAACAAGGGAGTGGGCCTTTAATGACCGGTAGAGCCCACTATCGTGGGCTATTAAAATATTCCACCCCTAGAAGGCAGAATGTTCTAGTTTGTAAAACAAAGGTCTCCATGAGGCCTTTTGTTCACAGCAACAGTTGTGAGCAAATATTGGAATGTTGGAGCTCCGTGCTTCTACTGGCCATTAGAAGGCCAGAGCACTTCATGTTTTTCAACAGTCAATGGTCTAATAGCATTTCTATTCCCAGTTCAAAAATGTGTTGGTGGATCTCATTGCTATCCTTAGCCATCACATACTTATGATCAGCATGTAATTCCCTCTCAATGTATTGTTGGAATAGTACATTCTTTCTTGGACTTAGTCAAGACTATTTGACAAAAAATGGATCCAAAGAAGTTAGAAGATCTTCATTAAAAGCTCATTTAGTTTAATTAAATGAATTGTGTTTTGGCCAACAAGCTATCTTTGTGTTGCTTAAAGGATTACAGTTGAATGTAATGCGAATGTGTCATGACTTATCTGATCATAGAGCGGTTAACACTATATTTTATGTTGTTTTACAATCTTTTTGGTGGCCAACTCTTCATTCTGATGTTTAAAAATATATTCTTTCATGCCCTATTTGTGCTTAGTCTAAATCATTACATTCTAAGCTTTTTGGAAACTGACAGACATTACCATTGGCCCGCTGATTGCCAATACCTTTTCACAGTTTCTTTGTATGTAAGGAATTCATCCAAGTATTTTTGCATCTTCTCCTCATATTCACCATATGGTACTAGTCGCCATTGATTATTTGTATCGTGTACAGAAGTATAGATAACTTGTTTCTGAAAGTAGATTCTAAGATCAAGATGATTGCATAAGCTGATAAACTAAGATCAAATTATTCGCCTTTTGCTCCTGGAGAGAAAGTTTGACTGCCTTTTCATTTTCTTTCTATTTATACAATGCAAGTGAAATTTCCACCATGATTCTTTGGCCCATTTGTGATAACTTATTAGATCAATTCTGTAGCCTTTCAGTTTAAGTTGCCTTGAACCTAGAGAATATCCCTTCTGTTTTTTATGCGCACCAACCAAAGCCAAATGCTCTTGGCCCTTATCATTGACTTCCATTTGAAAATCGGCCAGTATGGTACAAGAGAAACCAAAAAATGAGGTAAAAAAAATTGTGATTTGTACATTTCAAGACTATCTTCACTGTTTGAACTACTGGAACGATTATTTGTTCTTTGGAAGATACTTCTTCAGTTCATACTAACTTGTTAGTCCATGGGTTCTTTCAATGGTGCGCCAATAAGCTGGGAACTTTAAGAGGTACACAATTGCAAAAGTGTTTTTTTACCATTTGTGTTAACCTCCTAATTAGAACCTTCTTAAGACACTTGACAGCTTTCACATGTATTTTTCAATGTAGGGAGGATTCCTTTTTTGCTAGGCATTCAAATGAGAATTCAACAAACCTTCTCAGCATCCAGTCCTTGACAGTGTTGAAGGTCAAAATGAGCGGGTAAAAGCAAGGTGGGTTTTAAATAAATAATATTGCCACCGAAGCTATAAGGAGCTTCATTTTTAATCAAAGGATATATTAAATAACAATGATAATGACTTTACTTAATATACACATTTAGGATTATGAGAAGAGTGAAGGCAAGCAATGGGAAGATTGCCCATATTTGATATCTTCTTTTTTGGCATCAACAGTTCAGTTTACTTTGTATTATATTCAAATGCACCTATTGAATTTGGTATGGAAATTCTAACATGCTTCAGGTGTCAGACATTTGGTAGATAGAAATCTGTGTCTTTAAGGCTACAGTGATTGCAAAGGGTTTTGGGTAGATATCCAAACATGGTTTAAATCTGTAAGCACTGATTTTGCTATTGTTGCTACTGTAATTACTAGAAATGTGACAGGGAAATACTTGGAACGCAAATTCATTACAAGGATACAAAAGTAGAGTATAAGGTTAAGAGGCAGTTTCATAATGGAGAAAGGGGTTTATCACTGACAAGACAGAGAAGGTTAATTAGAGGAATTATTGGCCACATTAGAACTCTGTACATAAAGTGAATACAATATATTTTAGCCTAATGACAAGCTAACTAAATGTAGATGCTGATGAGGTGATTGGTTTATTGAACTTCTTTTTCTACCCAACAGATGAAATATTATAAATCTTGAAATATTTGTTACCTTGATTTTTTCAATGTTTTTTTTGGTTGCCAAATATGTAGTGTATGTTTCTGTTTACTTTGCAATAACAGATTGCTGATATTCATTAGGATGGAGTATTCTTACTCCATCAAAAGGAGTTATCTAAAATAAAACTGTATGGTCCAATCAAAGTTAACGTCTGAGAATGTCAGGCTTATAAATCTGGAAGTAATTCTGATGATCATTTGGAAGAGCATTATGCATACCTGTGAGATAAATCACTGATCTACTATCTCCTCAGCATCTGGGACCAACGTTTTGAGCAGCTCAGTCTATGTTCTGCAGGTAGCTACATTCAGTGAGCCTTTCGTAGTGAGTTCTGCTTCATTCTTCTATATGAATGCTTTGAGTGCCAAATGCCAGTCTCAGAATTGTGGGAAGGCTTGTGAAATTGCATAACCAAAAGAATGTTTATTTTTATTTAAGCCACATATTTATCAAACTGAGTGAATAAACATGGGCGTGGATGGGACCTGAAGCTTTCAGATTCAAATTCAACAAAATCATGTAAACCGTGGCATGAGGGAACTATGTCTAATTCTCTGTTGGATATGACACAGATAATCTGTGCATAGCGAAACTGTTCATGGTGACATTCTTCCTCCTGGGTGATAGAATTCTAGAGAGACTGTGTTTGTTTTTCCTATACTCAATTGACTTCTCCTTACTAAGTGATATTATGGCAAGCCCGATGGCACGTGGATGGTCCCATTATAGAAGCAATACATTTCAGTGAGAAAAAACATGTTTTCAAGGATATGCGCCTATGCTGAGCCCTATACAGAGTTTTGGAAAATATTTTTATGATAGTCCTCAGGACAATTATATAATGGGAATCCCAATTCCTGTATTTAATTCAGAATGTATGACGTTCTGAAGTACATATTTCTTCTTTTTTTAGCTGTATCGTCCACACTGTCTCTCTGTGCCATAAAATAGGCATTTAGTTCAGCATGGCCAAGCTTGGCTACAAATAATTTGTACTATAGGCTATTCAGCATGTATTTGATACTTACTGTCCCTTGAAACATCCTCATGTGCAATCTTGGGACTTTCCTTTAGCCCTGTAAGCTCTACAAGCCCACCATTTTGGACCTTATTGAGAGATGCCTGAAACATGCATTACCTATCCATGAGTTCTTTTGAACTAGCAACAATATTTAAAAATCCTATTGTATAAAGTCAACTTGTGTCATGGCCCAGATTTCACTCAAAATATGATGCTTGTATTTTATCTCACCTAGGACAGGGTTGACTTCAGATTGAGGCTCTCATAAGAAGGTTCTCCTGTACAACCTGAAAGATGCAAGAGCAATCCGGTAAATGGGACTTATTTAGCTCCCTTCCAAGAATGACTAATCATTTATCATGCCAGGTTGGGTCACATGGATACATGTTGGTGAAAGTAGTAGTGCATGTCAATGTCAGGCACTGGCAAGGCTGCCCACATAAATCATCAACTCATGCTTTTGGATGAACCACTCTTTTACTGCTTTATAAAATTGGAATCATTGCAATTTTCTGTGCCTCAGTCCCCACATATAGTGCCATCGCCATGTTAAAAAATATTATTTTAACCGTCCTTTCTAATTTCATTCTATATGTTTTGGTAAGAATCATGATGATAGTTTCCTTACACTTCTGTACCTTTGCGGGACTAACATGCAAACAAAACTTCAGTTTTTTTCTATTACATTATTGAATATTTTTCTTGGGCAACAAACTTGTAGAAAATTATCATCTTTTGTTTGATGTACCCCCTCAAATTCTCCCTTAACTGTTTTGCTGACTGTAGAACTCTGCACGTTACTCCTGATAACTAGTGGAAAAGTGCCTGTGCTCCTCCTTTCAAACTGTTGAAATCGGTATATTCCTAATTGGCATAGTACATTTATTTATAAGTCTTTAGTATGAGGGACAAAGTGTACCCAAGGCCTGTAAATCCAATGTCTGTAGCACCTATTCTTCCATTCAATACAGTGACAGTATAAAACTTGGCTTCAGGCTAGCATTATAACCCCTTTATGACAGTTTAAATACAGCAATTCAATTTTCCAAAATAACCTCTTTTGATGTTTTTAAATATTAATAAATCACCCCTATTTAGGCCTTACTGCCCATAAGGCAAGGTGCATGGTAATTAAAAGTAGAACATTTAGGGATGTAATGGTAAACATGTCCTTACAGTGAAAAGGCCCCAAGCTATTTTGACTGTAGCAAGACCGGCTCTTCCATAGGAAAAAACTGGGACGCAATATTACATTCAATAATTCTATCTCCAGGTAGAAACCACCTAGAAATGTAATTCTCAGCCTCTTTGTAATATTTATTGAAAGCCCAAATTACTGGTGGAGTAGGAATTTTAATATATATCTTAAGGTAAAGGCACTTGTCTAAAGCCCCTGAAGGGAAATTTACATTAGACTCCCACTGCAGCCCTCTCAGTGCTTAATACCAAAGGAGGTGTGAAAAAATGCTCGCAGAGCAGAGACAAAAGCCTGGATGTGGGGTGGAATTTCCATTACTCTGGCAGGATCACAATATGAACAATGACCAGGAACTTAATTATTTTCAATGGGACCTCCACTGTCATATGCATATATGAGATGACACTTGCACAGGCCCCTTCTTTGTTCCCCCAGTCAGCCAGGCTACAAACACAGTTTTGAAGGAGCTGCCCTAGGACTTGTTTGAAGTGACCACAGAGGAGGGGATGTTCATTTCTCTGGTGAAATCTCAGGGATGGGCATACAGACACTGCACAAGGGGAGAAGGGTTTCGCCATCTTGGATTTAGGCAGAGAAGTGCATTGTAGGATTGTTTGCTGTAGGGCACACAGGTAAAGCTGGAAAAGTGGGTAGGGTTACCACTGGGAACTTTTACCCTACTGGTTATGGAGTGACCAGGAGGCACTCTACCCACAGGCTTGAGCCTGGCATAAATATGTCATCCCCAGTGCCCTATACAGAATACGCCTGTCCCTGAGGAAAACCAAAGAGGACTGATCTTGTTGTCAGACTTAAGAAAAGCCCTGGAGGACTGGATCTGCTCTCCCTCTTGTAAGGAGGACAAAGAATAGGACTTCAAGGTTTAAATGGTTGACCTCCTGTTCAAGCTGCAAGGACACAAAACGCTACAAGTGTCTTTACCTGCAACTGCCCAGCTGCCCTAGACCCTTCTTTTGACCTCTGTTGGAGTGAGTCTTGAACCCAAATTGGTGTTCCTGAGGTCCTGGAAACCTAGGCTGTGACAAAGTGTACTCCTCCTAACATCTTGAAACTTAGAAACCTTTTAGCTTCAAAGTCCCCCAGAGGACTGGAAGAAACCTGCCAAGCAGATCCAAGTGACTAAATGAGAACGTAGAACTCTTCACTGGGTGAAGGCAGCAAAAGTATCTGGCCAGTGAGGGACCTTCCTTGTGCGTAAAATTAAAATGTCTCCTTTTGGGAGGTTTCCGGCCAAAAGTCAGCAATACACTGGGATCTTGTCTGATGTTTCTCCGGCCTAGGGTCACAGCCATTCGACCACAGCCTGCTGCTGAAGATTTTGGACTTCTATGTCTGAGATTTAATTGGAAGGTAAAACATCTCACTGAGTAAAACCTAGTTTCTGTAGCTGGCCCATGCTCCATCGTGTTTGGCCTCAAATCTTGGGGTTCTACCATGACCAGTTGACTGTAGTTGGCAAGTAAAGCTTTCCTGGCTCCATGTCAATTTGATACTTAAAAAATTCATTTCTCTGGTTCCCCTTATTGAATGTTTTCAGTTTGGGATTAATTTTATTAAATAACATTTACTCTATTTTATTTGTTTTGGATTTTTCCTGTGGTGTATATTAACTTTATTGCAGTTTTGTTATTGCATAAATACTTTACACATTGGCCTTAAGTTAAGCCTGTTGCTCTGTGTCAGAGATACCAGGAGATTGAGCTCAGGTTTATTTAGTGACTTTAGTGGGTCACTCTGACAACAATTGTGATTAATACTAGATGTGGGTAGTCACCTAATACCTCAATTGAAAAAACTGGAATATTCTTTCCATGATTTCCAGATAGTGTGGATCTTTTGTTAATTTTATTCACAAAGGATGTTTTTATTGTTTGTATTGCATCATTGAACCTTACATATTGAAAATGTGTAATGAGGTTGAAATAAATTGTTTGTCATACTAATTTATTTTGAAAAGTAAATCAGCTCCTAATTGTAGGATACTTCAATGATATCATTACATTTCAGATATTTTGGAGATGTATAAAAATCAACAGGATTAATAGTGGTCATCTCTGTAACTAATACATTTCCATGATTAATGCATCTCCTTTATAAATATCACTGTCAGGGCTAAACATTTGTAGGAGTACTGCTGTGGGAATACACATGAAAACATTTCATTTAAAAAAAAAAAATTCCGCCTGAGAAATAAGTGACGAAATCCCTTTTTATTATGGAACCTGGAGGTTCTTACTGAACTTTTCCACCCCACCAAACCTTTCCGCCACATTTTGTAAACATAGTTAAACCTTTTTGGTATTTGATAAATGTTTGCAAATGGCATTAACATTTTTTTGGATAGTAAGTGAATACCAAAAATGATTTGCCGGGCGTCCATTGGATTCCCAAGGGCAGCTCAGTAACTTTTCCTAAGAACAGCTCCCCATAAATGTTGTACTCCAGATAATAAGCTACTCTGGCAAATTTCCTCTGGCAGTACATTTCAGCTCTAAGTATGAATGTCTGCAGCTGTTAGGAGTTGACATGCTCTAATGTGTATGGTGCTGTGCTTGGCTTTGAACGAGTGAAGTGAATCCATCATTCCCTTACCCACTTGTGACTAATACAAAGAAATATTACAGCATAAGAGACATGTGAACAGAAGAAAGGAGACTGGGAGAGAGGAAAACATACCTCTGATAGTGTCTTTTGTTTTTTTAAAATGTTTTTATTAAGAATTTCTGGTGCGTTACAAGGGTAAAAAGAGACGGAAACAAATCATTATTCATAAAATACTGAGCCAATCTAGGTCCAATATTTAAAAAGAGATAACCAATTGCAGGTTAAGGACAATTACATTATTAGTCACAAAATAAAATGATGTTAATATTAAAAAACTCTACGAGTTGAACAAGTTTACACAAGGTATGCTGTATCCAGTAATTACAGTCTTTGCTCCCTCCATTCTGTAAGTGGAGCCCAAATGCAACTTCCCAACTCCCGCATTTTTTTGCCCTTCAGTTCATAGAGGCCGGACTCTATATTATGTATGCCCAATAATCTGGAAAGCCACATTTGGAATGACGGAGCGATGGTATCTTTCCAGCCTGAAGAGATTAAGATCCGGAGTACCGCTACTGAAATGAAGACCAAGGCTTCCTCATCTTTCCCTAGTCGTAGCTTCTCATCTATACCCAGTAGCATCAGAGTTGGGGATAGATCGATCTTATGACCTAGCAGCCCCTCCAAAAATTTCCCTATCTCATCCCTGATTGGACCAAGCACACTACAATTGGAAAACATGTGTAATAGATCTGCTTGTCCCTCATTGCATCTGTTGCAACAATCGTCCTCCCTAACCCCCCAGGAAAAAAGCTTTGCTGGCGTATAGTATAAGTTAAACAACGTTTTATAGTGCTGGGCTCTCAGATTTGAAGACCGAAAGATTTTCTTATTCAGATTTAGGGCGAGATCCAGATCTACATCAGGATTGGACAGTTTAGTTGCCAAAGCAGATTAGGTTTTCTCCATATCATTTTGGATTCCCATCAGAAGAAGATTATGGACTATTTTAATTTTCTTACACCCTTTAGCTAATGAGTCCAACAGAGGAAAGTCGACCGGATGTACCAGCTTAGGCCTCAGTGCTTTCAGTGTACATTCGATTTGGGCATACAAAAGCCAGTGGGTAGATGGGATGGAAAACTTATACTGCAAGACATCAAATCTTGCTATTTCCTCGCCTTCCATAATGTCACCTATAGTCTTAATTCCCAGCCCCTTCCAAACCTGAAGATTACCTTCAGCGCACAAATGGGAGAAAAGGCTAGAATTGCAGAAAGGTAGATGTGCATTAACCTTAGGAACATTAAAAAACTTCATGGTGGACTTCCATACTTTCCATGCCCCTTCCAAAATCTTGAGCCGAGCCCTCTTATAGTACCTACGATCAACTTCGCACAATAATAAGCCTAATGCCTTTCTCCCCAGCAAAAGCTCAAAGATAGAAGGAGGGCTCTGAGTTTCTACACCTACGGAATCCACCTCAGACTGGAATAAAATTAACATTTGTGTAAGAAGACAGTTCTAATGATATAATCTTAGGTTTGGGAAGGCCATCCCCCCCTTTCCATAGAGAGTGACATAAAATTAGTGGAACGCCAAACCTTGCCATACTGCCAAATAAATCTTATAAATACAGTTTCCAATCTTTTCATTAGTCCCTCTTCAATAAATAAGGGTATGGCCCGAAATAGATACATCACATTAGGAAACATTGTCATCTTCACCGCGTTTACCCTCTAGATCAATGAAAGGTGAAGCACATCTATTCTTTTCAATTCTGTTTCTATTGATTTAATAAGTGGGAGGTAGTTTTCATCCAATATTTTTTCGATTGAGGCATTTATTCTAACCCCCAGATACACAGCGGCATTGACATATCTAGGGTCAGATTTAACAATATTTTTTGTGCAGATTACCTGTGTTTTTGTTTCGTTCAGTAAATAACCTGAATGGCTGCCGAAAGCCTTAGCCAATTGAGCAAGAGCTGGCATTGCTTGCTGAGGATCCGTAGTGATGACAGCCAGATCAGCATATGCCATCATTTTGTTTACATGGCCATTTAGTACAATAGGGCTGATCCTGGGGCACCCTAAAATTTTCTGGATAAGAGGATCGATATAAAGAGAAAAGAGGATCGGGGAACAGGGACACCCATGACGTGTACCTCTCTGAATGGCAATCTTATCTGAACTCTCACCCATAACAACCACTCTAGCCTCGGGTTCTCTATACATAGCTTTGAGGGAGCCAATGATTTTATCCCCGAAACCTCTACCTGCCAGAATAGACCAGAGAAACTTCCATACCACCCGGTCAAAAGCCTTCTCTGCGTTGAGCAGGATCAAGGCCATCTCCCCCCCCTTAGCAGCCTGAGCATCGAACAAAGCAATTGCTCTCCTTGTGTGGTCCGTTGTGCTGCGCCCAGGGATAAACACGTGCTGCCATGGGGAAACGAGGCCGCCTATGATCCTGCCCAACCTCTTAGCCCAGATCTTGGAATACAATTTAGTATCCACATTTATTAGCGAAATAGGGCGATAGGACCCCGGATTCTCCCTAGGTTTTCCTTTTTTATGAAAAATTACTATATTGGTCTCTCTCCAGGAATCTGGGATCTCCCCTGAGTACATTACACCATTAAATAAATCCACAAATAACAGAGTAATTTCTTTTTCGAGACATTTATAGACCTCCAGGGGGATCCCGTCGGGGCCCGCAGCCTTACCCGAGACCAACTTGTAATATCCCTATCCAGCTCTGCTCTCGCTGAATCATCTAATCGAGGGCCATTATCCCAACCCTCCTCCCCCTGTACTCCATCACTATCTTCCTCCTCATACAGCTTTTGATAGAAATTCTTCAAAACCTGTAGTATTTCTTTTGTCTCTGTGAATTATTTACCATTTTCTTCTATTCTAACAATTGTGTTTTTTGCTTTTTCCTGTCTTATCCTTAACGCTAGGACTCTACCTGCCTATTCGCCAGTTTCATATCGCCTGACTCTGGTTGTTTAATATTCCGCAGTGACCTTCTGTGTTCCCACCCTCTGGAGCTCTGCTTTGATGCTCAGCAATTTCATTTGACTCTCCCTTCCAGCCACCCCCTGGGCTATATCCTTAATATGCTGTTCTTCTGCCGCAGTTAATTCCCTCATTAATCTCTCCACTTCATTCCTGTCCTCTCTTCTCAATCTAGCCAAGCAGCTTATGGATTCACCCCTTAAGGCCGCCTTAAATCCCTCCCATAACCTGTTCCTTGAGGTACTATATTTATTGGCTGCAAAGAATTCATCCGCCCATTTGGTGAGGTGCTCCACAAATCTCTTATCTCCCAGTAACTTCCTTTCAAAGGTCCAGCTGGTCCTTTTCCTGACCAATTTATCCAGTTCATAGGTTAAGATCGGCGGATTGTGGTCTGAAATTAATCTAGGAAGTTTTGTTATCCCTACCTTATTTATTTCTGGGGAAGAGATAAAGAAATAGTCCAATTTTGTATACCTCTTAAAGGGATTTGAAAAGTATGTAACGCCTGAATCATGTGGTTCTTTGACCGCCCAAACATCCCTCAATCCGTGAGAACTAATAAGAGCCTTTACTGCCCTAAAGACTCTTGGTTTCCGACCTGCATATGTTGCGTTATTATCCCAATCTGCTGAAATATTGAAATCACCACACATTACTATGGGGGTCGTCCAACTAGCTAATTCTGTTTCTAGAAAATCGTAGATCTCAGGGTCATCTCTATTTGAACCGTAGACTGCACATAGTGTAAAACCCATTTCCAACTCGACAATTACCCATCTTCCAAGACTTTCTGTCTTCGCCCGTTTCACCCCTTTCAAGGATGTTTTTGCTAAGATTGCAACCTCCTAATCATCGAGGATTGCGTAGAACAAGCGAGCAACTCAAAACCACAGAGAAACATTAAGTTCCTCTTGGCCCAAGGGAGATGGGTCTCCTGAAGAGAAAGAACATCAATACTATTATTTTTCACAAAATGAGCCAGTCTTTGACATTTCCTCCAGTCGTTCAGCCCCCCAATGTTAAGTGAGCATATCCTAATGTTCACCATCCTGACAAGCTAGTTGACCAACTACATTGACCTGAACCTTAATCAAGCTGTCCTTCAATGAATTTATAAATTGTAGAAAAGAAAAACCAAAATATACCAAAACGCACCATTTTTCTGCATTTCTCCCCTACCCAACCCGGCCCTCTATCGCACCCCTCCCACCCCACCAGCCCACCCCCCACTCCCCCGAGACCCCCTGAGCACCCTCCCATAAATCCTCTCTGTGAAGCGCTCAGACCTAGTCTGTGCACGTGATGGTCTTACAGTATGAGCAGTGAGGCCTGAAACTAAGAACAAAACCTAAAAGATTGCAAAAATAGCCCTACAAACCAGTAATCATAATGGATCGTTCACAACCTAACAACCCCCCCCAGTTTTAAACCGTGTCAGCATGCTTTCCAGTTTCATAGAAAACACCGAACCCAACCTTAGTTGTACATTTTGAGTCTGTTAACTGACAGAGTCTAAGTACTCCTTTGCTTTAATTTCTGAAGAGAAGTATAGTGTCCTCCCTTCCTTGATTATTTTTAGCTGGGCCGGGTTTATTAAAAAGGCTTGTATCTTCTTGTCCTGAAAAGGCTTAATCATTTCCCTCAAGCTCCCCCTTCGCTCTACAGTCGAGTGGCAGTAATCCAGGCGGACGAAGAAAGAGACCCCCTCACTGCTTCTCCTGGCGTCGGGCCTGGCCTTTTCCGTGATTGCCTGCCTTAGAATAAAGTTACCAAGGAATATTAAAACTGCTCTAGGTTTGTCCCCTTCCTTAGCATTCCTTCGTATTTTGAAGGGAGTACGGTGTACCCGCTGCAGCTCAATGGACCAGTTCCAACTGGAAAGCTCGGGGAAGGCTTTCTCGAAGAGCTTGATGATATACGCCCTTATATCAGAACCCTCGATCCCCTCCGGAATACCCAGGACCCTTAAGTTGTTCCGGCGAAGCCTGTTTTCCATCTCCTCAAGCTTCCATTGTAGATATATCACCTGAGCACAGTGAGCATTGACCTTACTACAGGGGCGGCCTTAGGCATGTGCAAGCTGTGCACCTGCACATGGCCACCTAACCCCAGGGGCCACCATGCCACTATATAGCCTTAATATAATAATCCTCTGAGGATGGATACATATTTGCGTGGCGGCCCCTGGCAGGGATTTGGCGGCATCCGGCTCAGTTCCACTTCCAAACACCCTGACCCCCCCCTTCACTGGCCTCCACGCTCCGCCCTGCCTGGACCCCCCTCTTCCGGGGCCCCCTACCTACGCTCCCTGCCCAGGGCCGCCATGAGCGTAGAGCTGCCCCTGCTTACTAGTGGCTGCAGCCGTCTCGGCTTCAGTTGACACCACTATCTCTTCCAAGTTAGAGACTCTGTCCCCAGTGTTGGTGCAGGCTTTGGATAACTTTCTGACCACCCCCTGCATTTTTCTCATCGCGGCCTGGGATTTCCGATTGTCTTGCCGTGTTTCTTCCCTGTGGGCGAGTATCTCCTGGTGGGTTGTCTCCAAAAGCGACATATAGGTTAGTTCTGCACAGGGACTTCCCTGCAGAGGCATGGCAGAAGAATGATCCCAGCTCAGTTCTTGTTGCGGATGAGCCTGATCCTTCATACTCGCCTGAGATTTAATTGCGGTTGCTGGCTGATCTAGTTCGGGGTCGCTCTCTGAACCTAGATAGGAACTGTGTTCCTCATCCTCCTCCTACCAACCGACCCCATCTGAGACTGAGTAGAAGGCTTCGCTCAGAACTTTCTCCCTTTCATTGCAAACTCCACCCGTGGCTTGATCGGACTCTACACTCTGGGTATCACTCTGGATATCCGTGTTATCTGTGTTATCCGTGGCCCTCCCCTCCGGTAATTCTACCATATTGACTTTAATGGGAGCCTGCGAGGGAGTCTCGACATTATCCGCCAATACTTTGGTTGCGGGGCGCGGAGAGGAGGTCCCATCCCCTTTTCCCATGCTTGGGGACATCTCCGCCGTTACAGCCTTCTGTTTCTCACTAGTTGCTGGCGTAATCACCGGCGTAGCCACGTCTAAGAGCGGGGCAGGGTTAGGGGCGATTCATTATTCCCAATAGTTTGTTCCTCCCTGGGTACTTCGCCACATACCTCCAGCTCGACCGCGGAGCTTCCCCCTGCTTCTTTCACCTCATTGGCTTCTTTCACCTTCTTCTCCTTACCCGCTTTGGCAAACATGTCCGCAATTGAGGCTGTAGCCAGACGAGTCCTCCCCGCAACTTGTTGCCTCTTTTTGCCTTGTTCCGCCGGGGGTGAGAGGTCTCGCCGTGTTTCCTCACTCTCCTCTGCCTCATTCCCTCCCGGGTGGGTTTTTTCTTAGGAGCCATTGTTACTTTCCGAGTCTACCTCCTCCTGTTGCGGGGTGTGATCGGAGCTCCCCGGCGTCTGCCCGCTTCTCGGATCTCCTCTCGATGCTCCGCTTTGCTCCGCCGGCTCCGCACTCGGCTCCGCCCACCACCTCTCGCAGGGCGTCCGCGGCCGGGAGAGAAGACTGAGAGTGCCGACAGCGCTTGTAACAGTTGTCTGGCAGACCCACGACAGGTGATTGCTGTTAGCATGCCGGTTTGTTTGTGAGGTCAAGTCCTCTAACTACGATAACGGGGATTTTCTCGGCTGTGAAGGCTACATCTCCCCTGGGCTCTCTCGACCTCACTGCTCCGCTGTAACGGCCACAACTAAGCGGCCACCACCAGTGTTGCAACATCCATAAGAGTGTTCGGATCTACCAAAACCCCTCTGATAGTGTCAAGAGGGGGCAAAATTGTAATAATATGGTTTAACGTTTTCTTATAATCAAATTCAGGGTAAAGACCCATTAAAGTGCTGGCTTCAAAGTACCACTCGCTTCAGGTGGCGGATCTGTGCCACTGTGTTTTGAATCAGAAGCTATTTCATCATCATAAATTAAATCACAATAACTGTTCTAATGTTCTGTCAATAATGAGAGTTTGAAATAGTTTTAAAAGTTTTATTTCTCATTAGGAGATTAGTAAATATTTTTTTATTCTTTTTATTTCAATTAGTCAATAAATCAAGTACATTCAAGAATTACATCAAAAAGAATGGATAGAATAAAACATCAAATAATTTATTAAGCACGTTCCATACAGGACCAACATCCCTACTCTTTAAAGAAGAGGATCAGAATGTAAGTTTAGTAGAACTCATGAAGAGTTTAAGTTTGAAGGAAAAGAGTCAGATAAAGAGAGCACACATCTCAAAATCCAATTAAAGCAGCCAAACCTTCCATTAAGAGTAGTTCATGAAACTCATCCAAGTTTCAATAATTCAAGCAAAAGTATATAGTTGCAGTAGCAATATGTCAAAATCGAGCATCAATAATAAACCAATGAAAGAACAGCAGCAGTGGTAGCCACAACTGTCAAAATGGACAAGGGAAAGCTGTATGAAAAAGCAAGCAAGATAAAGTCTGCAAAATAATAATGACATAGCTTCTAACTAGGTAAATGCACTAATATAAAAGGCAAAAATAATGTTGAGCATGTTGCTCAGCATTGTCGAGTTCCCTTCTAGCTAAAATATAACTTGAATTTACGCATTTCTGTGGTCTATACAAATAACTTTGCATGTCTAGTGCCGCTTCCACATTTAAAATGCATTTACTTTACTCTTTGTATTGCATGTTAATTATTGCACATATAGCTGTTAATTATTGAAAATTGTGCCTTAATTATCTTTTTGAATATCCCATCTGATCGTTATCTTAACCATCACACTATCTTCACATGTGTTCTACTCAAAGAGCACTTTCGTCGTCAGTTGAATCTTGTCTTTTCCATTTTAAACTTCAGAATTTTAATTACTTTTGTCATTATTCATGAGATTATTTAGTTCCAATTCTCTTTCAAATCTTGCATTTCTTCTTCTGCCCTTTCTCTTGTGTAAGGAATTACAGCTTTTAAATTAAGCAAATAAAAATAATAAACAAAGCCCTATGATTAGTTTTTGCATACATATAGCTTTCAAAATACCTCCTCCCGCAGTTGTAAGTTCATCTTCCTCCTTCTTCCAAATAGTTTTCAAAACATAACTATGTTTATCTTTACTATGTGTTATGTTAGTGTTTCTTTCGTCTAGACCCATACTGAAAACTTTCTCTAAGGGTCTCATTAAGCAGGTTAATTGTTTTGGTAAAGCTTTAACACTGTTCATAGGTCTATGTGGAATAAAGAAGTACCATTTTTTTTGCTTGTGGGTGTAAATTCATGCTTTCCACTAAATGCACTTTAGTATTAAATCATAGTTTGACTAGAAATATTCATAATGTACTCTTCTATATACAATTGAAAGCAGTATACTACTGGGAATTGCATATGATAAAGGAATGTGATTATATGTGACTTTTTCAGTTGCAGATAGCAAATAGCAAATAGTCGCAGCCATAACAGTCCTTTGGTCCCATGGCATGTGTATGTTCCTGTACTAATCTAGAGTAATGTTAGTTGTGTAATTCTTCTCTTGGTAGCTTGTAAATGAGGCTTTCAATTGCTCCTCATCATTGAGAAAGACCTAATGTCTTTCTCAGGTGTTAAGTAAAATCCTACTAGAAGTGCACTTATTTCTAAGGCAACACATGGTTGTCTAGAACAAGATTATATACATCAAAGTTCAAACGTTCAGCACAGATTTCTGTGAGTAGCTTCATATTGGGGTTAGCTCTTGTGAACAATTTTTCAGCAAGGCATTTTTCGTATAGACAATCCCAAACCCTACTCTTTTTTCTTTCTAAATTGTTATCCCTACTCTTCTACTGCAGGTTTGGGCATAGGTAAATTTTCTTTTAAATAAACAACGTGAATTAGTCATTGTCAGTCTCATTTACACCTTTCAACTACCCTTTAAGCTTTTTCAATGTCTCTTTGAAATTGTACAACTTATTCTTGTCAAGTATCCTTATCCAACAATACTCACTGTGATTACATCATGGAGGTTTAAACAGTTCTGATTTCACATCACACAACTCATCTACTGTGACATACAGGACTTTGTCCACGTAGTAAGACCACTCAGGCACTAAATACCTTTGACAGGGCACTCTTGTTATTTTTGATTTTCTCAGTTGTAGTCATTCTCCTTCTGTATTTCTTTCCTCACTTGACTCTATCTCCTCATGGATACTTAAGGGAATCTGATCTATTGATATGCTCTTTGTCAGTCTTTCTTAAACACAGTTCCATGGTTATTCAACTCCACCGGTGCCTCTTCTTATTATAGTGCTTGAGCTTTTACCCAGATCTTTTGGCTTGAAGGATATTGTCTCAGAAACGTTTCCAAGTTGAGGGATAGTCTCTGCTTCACCTACATTAGAGACTTCCGTGCCACTTTGTGAAATAAAAAGCAGTGGATTGGAGTATCAGTCTGCCAGTCTTCACCCCTTTCTTCTTGTTACTGCTGTTGTGATCTTGATATCACTGATCTTTGTGATCTCATAACTGGTGGTGCTACAGTCACCAATATCCTTCGTTCAGGTTCAAAGAGCACACTTTCTTTATCTGCATTTCACACTTTCTTTGTCTGTGAAGCGTGCACCCAATTTGGAACTCCACAAAAAATACTTCTCATCTCAATTCCAAACAACTCTTCTAAATGTGCTTCTTGATCACAACCCAGTCACCAGGATCAAGGTCGTGGCACTGTTCTTGGTGCGGACCTTTAGTGGCAGCTGCAACCTGGTAAGAAACAGAACGTATCACATCAGCCAATCCTTTGCAGTAATTGAGTATCACATCATCTGTGATGTTCACAAGTGCATTTTCAGGTTTAGCAGGTAGCCTCCTTGCATGTCCCATCAATATTTAATGCGGCAATACACCAGTCTCTCTATCAGGGATACTTAGATTACTCATCAGCACCAAAGATAAAGCATCTGACAATGTCAGTGATGTTGAAGCAGAGACTTTAACTAGTTGAGACTTCATAGTCCCATTCAGTTGTTCAACTATACCTGAAGCCTCAAGTTGATAGCTACAGTGCAGTCTCTGCTCAACCTGTGATTCTGTGCAAATTATCTTCAGGACCTTATTATTAAATTAGGTTCCTGTGTCTAATTCTATAGAACCCGGCATTCCATACCTGGAATGACAGTTTTGCTATAGTGAAACTGTAATTTATTCTGGTTGGGTAGACTTCCACCCATCTCGGGAAGAGACATATGATGCCCAGAACATATCTCAGCTCATTGCATGGAGGCATTTCGATAAAGTCCATTTGCATTCTGTTGAAAGGATCACTTGATCTCCCCAATATACTCCGTGTCACATGAATTCTTTTACCTACATTAATTTATTGACATGTCACAAATCGATGACACACTTCTTCTGCAAGTGTTTTACACTTTGGGTTGTACCAGTTCTGTCTTAAGAGTTGTATCATGGAGTCCTCCCTAGGTGTTTGTATCCATGAATGTGTTGTGTCATTAGAAACAACAGACTATCAGGTAACACTGGTCTTCCATCAGCTGACATCCAGATGCCATTTGCATTTTTCTCAAATCTGCTCTGATCCAACTTTATTGTTCTGCTTCTGAAACGCTTTCCTGTATTCTTTTCAATTCATCCGAAGGAACCATTACTGTCATCAACATAGAAAATAAAGAGTCCTCCTCAGAGTCACATGCAAAAGTTCCATTAAATTTGCAGTCCAGCAGAGCACAATATTATGCCTATTTCCCATGGCAATGTAGCCATTACCACTTTGATGTGCTGCACATTTAACAACTGCAATTTCCATAGGCAACTGGAGAGCTTCCAATAGATCTCGCACCTGCACCCCATTTCGAATAGGGGTTCCTGAAGAGGTCATGAAACCTCCTTGTGACCATGATAGCCCAAAATCATGGACAAGGCTGAAGCCGTACTGACTATCTCCAAATATTTTTACTCTCATTTGAGCACTTAAACTGCATGCTCTGGTAAGGGCAGTCAATTCTGTAACTTACCCCTTGAAGCCATGAAGGTTTGATGACATTATTTACTGTACACACAGCGTTAGCTGCTCTCAGGGTACCTTCATTGTTTCTCAGACATGACAAATCCACAAAATTTACGTAATCGGGCTCATTCAGGGGTTCATCCCTAATATCAGGTCTAGGCTTTGTGCATTAATCCATGACAACTAGGCAATCATGTTAAAAATCATCACAAGCAGTATAATTATTGGCAGCAAAGTAGACAGATTCAAAATTTGACATCATTTCAACACAACATTATCGGATAACAACATCTTCTGCTCATATTTCATAAACCTATTATGAGTCATGTATTGGGTCTTGGTTTGTGTCATAGTAACTCAACAGAGTGAGGGATCATTACAGTTAAAAGATATACCATCACTAGGCCCCCACTCTTTCCAGACTAATGCTTATTGCGGCAACAGCTTTAAGACAGCTGGGCAGTCATCCAGCAACAGGGTCAAGGGTGGTCGAGAAATATGCCACAGGTTTACGAGCTTTGCCATGCACTTGAGTTGGTGGTATTACCACGCGTACCATTACCACGCAGGTTTTACAACGCAAGTTGTTACAACGACTTACGTTGGGGGGCTCGGGATAGTGGAATAGTTTAATTTACTATTCCAACTCCAGTCCCCGTGGATAGCAGGGAAGGTTTTGGATAGTAAATTAAACTATTCCGTATCCTACAGTACCCTCCAGCACAAGTCATTGTTATGACTTTCATTGTAAAACCTGTGTGGTAACGGTACCGCGTTCTAAAAGTTTTGTTGTAAAGGATGTTCCCCATTTGAGTTAGCACTGAGAGAGTGCAGCCCTCCCTCACACTACAAAATACTGTAAACTCTTTACTGTTATCTGGAATTCCTAGTGCTGGGGCATGACAACGTTTTTCTTTCAGATCTAGGAAGGCTTTCATTGTCCCATTGAAGCGGATCAGGTACATACTTGTGTGTCAGCCTCAGGAATGGCTTTGCCACTAGGGAAGCCTTTGGTATCCGCCGTCTACTGTAGCCAACCATTCCCAAAGACATTATAACTTGTTTCTGAGTTCGAGGTGGACTCATCTGAAGAATTGCTTATACTCTTTCTGGCGACTCCTTTCTAGCTCCTTTCTCATTAATGTTTCCCAGATATTGAACTTCTTTCTGACAGAACTGCAGATGACCTGGAGACACTTTATGTCCATTCTCAGCCAGGTGATTCAATAACACAATGGCATCTTGCTTACAAGCTTCTCGTGTCTCTGATGCCACCAATAGATCATCAATATATTGCATAAGTACTCATCATAAGGGCATCTGTAATGACTCTACATTCTTTTTCAAAATCTGATTAAAGATGGACAGACTCTCTGTATACCCTTGTGAGACTCGGCACCAAGCAAAAACTCTCTGCTGAAACAAGAAAGGCAAAAGAAGATATCTTTGTGCAATGGCACTGAAATTAAATCCAGACAAAGATCAATGACAGTAATCCATTCTGCAGTACATGAAATTTGGAAAAGTATTGGGGCTGCATTTGGATACCAAGGGACAACTATCTTGTTAATCTTCCATTGGGTTTCTGTAAACCTATGATCAGGGAGTTTAATCCATTCCCAATAAGATCCCTCCAATTTCCTTTCTATATCAAATCTTCTATTTCAGGTGTTATTCTTGCAATTGCTTCTGGGGGCGGATGGTACGGTGCTGTTCTTGATACACTACATTTGCCTTTAAGGTAATTCAAACTGGTTCCACACCTTTAATCAGTATGATATTGTTCCCTGTGCAATCCCACACTGAATTTGTAATTTGTTTATTTGAAACTCTTACAACTTGGATCTTCTTTCCCGAGAGGGGTAGGTCGGGGAATTTTCACAGTTCAAACAGTGGATCTGGTAGCAGCAGTTTCCATAAGCAAAGATATGGGGTGACCATTCACCTCACCTCCTATTAATAGACCACTCTGGTCCACCTCTAAGGCAGCGCCAAGCTCTCAATGTTAATCCCCCCATTGCACCTTCATTGAGAAATGTCAGAGCCTGAGCTGTCATTATCGAAAACAGGACATTTTTGGAATGTATTTTTATTTTGGTTCTGGAAATTGTTTGAATTGGCTTTCAGCATCTGAATTAAATTAAATCTGGGATTTTCCATATTTTGCGGCATCATTTGGGCTTATGGGACCAGTACCTGAAGAATACGTTTTTGTATAGGCATTTGCATCTTTTTTTATTTTAAACACTCTTTATTGCCATTTTACAGTATATTACTGTAGTAGTTTGATAGGCTATATATAATTTAGAATGTTTCTTCTATTACAGGATCAGAATTAAATTGAACACCTTTGCAAGAATAACTATATCATTTTCCTACAAACATAATTCCCCCCTTCCCAACCACCTTTTCGTGACTCAGTGTCTTGGAGTCTTATGTCTGTACTCTCATCTGGAGTTCGATGACCATCATCCTGAGTGCAGCACCATGTTACCATCCATCCCAGTTCTCATTCCGGGGTTTGTTGTGAATCTCTCCCCTCATCTGCCTCCCCATTTTGGGGGTCTCTCAAGACTGCAATCATTGCGGACCACGCCTGTGCATCCTATTCAAGTATATCATCTTTCCTTATGTGTTTCATCCGAATCAATTTGGCTGTTGCCCACTCTTTCATATCTCTCATCCATCTGCTTATAAGCGGTGGGTTCGGGCTAAGCCACAAGATTGCTAGCCTTCTCTTTGCAATCACCAACCCCAGGAGCCGGAACCTTCTACTCAGTTTTTTCTTTTTCGAGGTAGGTATTAAATTCAATAGGACATCCTGGGGATGCACCATCCATTTGCCTTGTGTATAAACTCCAACACTCCCTCTCAGAATGGGCCCAAGCTACTGCATTCCCAAACCATGTGCACAAATTGTGCTGTTGCTTCCCCGCACCTAGGGCAGGCATCTGACCATTCCAGATACATTTTACTTAGTCTATATGGGGTTGGTGCACTACGTTACATTGGATTCATTGAAAACGTGCCCCCTCTTCTTCTGATAGGGGTTCCTGCGATTCCTCCTCCCATCTTGTCTGGACTGGGAGGGCAATGACCGGATTGTCATCTCGAAGGGCCCTATACACATGGTAGATTAAGCGCCGCCCACCCGCCATTGATAATAAAGTTGTTAGATCAGCTCTACAAGGGGGTTCCTCGTGGGAAGGAATTCCGTATCTCGCTAGCCACTGCCGCAATCTTACCATACTATAGGAATTGTCCTGCTCCCAGTTCAAAAGTAGTCACAGACTCCTCTCGGGTCATAAATTTAACATTATTGTACAAGTCCCCCATTGTAAGGCATCCCCGTCCTTCCATTGCTTGACGGACATGGACTCTGCAATTTTTTTGAACGGCCTTATAAACCAGAATGGCATGTCAGGGGAGTGGTGTGCCTTCCGGATTACTCTCGTAACTGTGTCTTCCCAAACTCTCACCACATATCAAATCGTGTATGGGTATTCATTTGGGATTGCAGCTTCCAACATGAGTAGCTCAGGCAAGGTACTACCATCATAGGTGCCCGCCTGTAGGATTTTCTCCCAATTACTATCTTTCTCCAGCCCGTGAACTGCATATTGCAACTGGGCCACCATATAATATAGATGCATATGGGGGATCTCAACACCCCTGTCCACCCACTTCCATTGGAGGGTGTCTAGTTTAACATGTTTCCGTTTGCTCCATCACAGCAAATCCACCAAGTTGCTTAGCAAAATAATACATTTATTAAACCAGAACATTCTGCAGTCATGATGAACATTTTTAAGCATGTCACATTAAGGTCGAGTTTCTACATTTCATTGTGAATATTTCAGCATTGTTGAGTTCCCTTCTAGCAACATGAAAACTTGCATTTAAGCATTTCTGTGGTCTATACTAATAACTTTGGCTGCCTAGTGAAGCGTGCACATTTAAAATGCATGTCATTGTCTCTTTACATTGCATGGTATTTATTGCACACATGGTTGTTAATTATTGAAAAATTCGCTCGAATTAATGATCTTTTGCACCTCTTAGGCTACTTGGTCCAGATCCATCATGTTGATATCCATCCATAGTCTTGTCACATCCTGTGTGCTAGATGATATGCAATTTGCATATGATCACTATGGTGGAAAAGGCAACAGGTTATAAAGCAATTGTTACTTCACTAAGGGTCAGGTTCCATTTACATAACTTACATTTGAATGCCCTATTTCATTATATACCTGCTACAAGGCTTGGCCTGCCCTCTTTGTAATAGTGTATGGTACTAGTAAGCTATGCATATCCAATTGTGAATGTAATGCAAGCAAGTCAAGTCAAGTCAAGTCAGAGAATTTATATAGCGCACTACATACCCAGAGGGTCTCAAGGCGCTTAGAAAGGGGGGGAGGATTACTTGTCAAATATCCACGTTTTAAGTTGCTTTCTGAATGCTAGGTGGTTCTGGGTAAGGCGAAGGTAAGCGGGGAGTGAGTTCCATGTTTTAGCAGCCAGGTATGAGAAGGATCTGCCTCCCATGGTGGTCTTGTTGATGCGAGGTACAGTGGCGAGGGCTTGGCTGGAAGAACGTAGTTGGCGGGAGGGGGTGTAGAAGGACAGTCGTGAGTTGAGGCATTCTGGTCCGATGTCGTAGAGTGATTTGTGTGCGTTGGTTAGCAGTCGGAAAGTGATCCTCTTATTGACGGGTAGCCAGTGGAGGTCTTTAAGGTGACCAGAGATGTGTTCGTTGCGTGGGATGTCTAATATGATCCTGGCTGAGGCGTTTTGGATTCGTTGGAGTTTCTTCTGGAGTTTAGCGGTAGTGCCTGCGTAGAGGGTGTTTCCGTAGTCCAGTCGGCTCGTGACCAGAGCATGGGTGACTGTTTTCCTTGTTTCGGTGGGGATCCAGCGAAATGTTTTTCTAAGCATGCGAAGAATGTTGACGCAGGAAGAGGATACAGCGCTGACTTGTCTGTTCATTGAGAGTGAAGAATCCAGGATGACGCCTAGGTTCCGTGCGTGGTCTGTCGGGATGGGTGCGTTTCCGAGGGCTTCCGGCCACCAGGAGTCGTCCCATGCAGAGGGGGATGTACCTAAGATTAGGACTTCAGTTTTGTCTGAGTTCAGTTTCAGACGGCTTTGTTTCATCCATTCGGCAACTTCTTTCATTCCTTCGTGTAGGTTAGTTTTGGCGGTGCTGGGGTCATTGGTGCGAGAAAGGATTAGTTGAGTGTCATCCGCGTAAGAGATGATGTTGAGGTTGTGTTGGCGGGCGATGGCCGCGAAGGGGCTCATGTATACGTTGAAGAGGGTGGGGCTGAGTGAGGATCCTTGTGGTACACCACAGATGACTTCAGTGGCCTCGGACTTGAATGGTGGGAGGCGGACTCTCTGGGTTCTTCCGGTGAGGAACGAGGTGATCCATTCAAGTGCTTTTCCTTGGATTCCGACGTTTCTGAGGCGCTGTAAAAGAGTGCTGTGGCAGACTGTGTCGAATGCTGCAGAGAGGTCGAGGAGGATGAGGGCGACTGTGTCTCCATTGTCCAGTAGAGTTCGAATGTCGTCTGTTGCTGCGATGAGGGCGGTCTCAGTGCTGTGTTTTGCTCGGAAGCCAGATTGTGAGGAGTCGAGGGATTTGTTGGCTTCGAGGAAGGCGACGAGCTGGTTGTTGACAGCTTTCTCGATGACTTTGGCCGGGAATGGAAGGAGCGAGATGGGGCGGTAATTTTTGAGTTCGGTGGGGTCCGCTGTGGGTTTTTTCAGAAGGGCGGTGAGTTCAGCGTGTTTCCAGTCTTCCGGGAAGGTGGCGGAGTTGAAGGAGCAGTTGATGACGTCTCGGAGGTGCGGTGCTATGACGGAGTCTGCTTTGTTGAAGATGTGGTGAGGACATGGGTCTGTGGAGGATCCTGAGTGGATGGAATTCATCAGGCGGATTGTGTCCTCAGTGGAGATTGGGTTCCAGTCGTTAAGGGTGTTCACGGGGGGAGAATGTTCAGCAAATGGTAGGGTGGGTTGGTTTCCGGGTTGGTTGTCGAAGCTGTTGTGGATGTCTGCAATCTTGTTGTGGAAGAATGAGGCTAGGGAGTCGCAGAGGGCTTGAGAGGGGGTGATGTCGTTGGAGTTGGCCGAGGGATTGGAAAATTCCTTGACGATGTTGAAAAGTTCCTTGCTGTTGTGGGCGTTGTTGTCAAGTCGATCCTTGAATGCTGTTTTCTTGGCCTTTCGGATTAGTTGGTGGTGAGTGCGGGTGGCGTTTTTGAAGGCGTCCTTGGTGCTAGTGGTTGGGTCTTTTTTCCAGGCCTTTTCAAGGGAGCGGCAGAGTTTCTTGGACTTCTTAAGATCATCGTTGAACCATGAGGCCTTTTTGCTGCCAGGTTTGCTTTGACGTTTCTTCAGTCTGGTATAGCTTTTACTGAAATAATATTAACAAGATAATATACTGAAATATTCACCTATACTTGTACAGTCACACCGGAAGGTTCTGGAATTCTCTTCGTCTTTCTGCTTTAGACCATGCATTGAGTTGAGAACAAAGAACTAACAATAAAAATAACCTTTTATGGTGCCTACACAACTAGCAATCTGAAAAGATCCAGGTGAGTCTTGAATGATGTACCTAGCGGGTAAGTAGACAGCACTACAACATTGGGCAAAAGTCTGCAGGTACCACACAAGTCCAAATGCATTCTTCAGGCGTGAAACTGGTGCAGAGTACCCGAACTGAAATCCTAACTGACTAACTAACTAATCTTAGATGAATCTTGAGTTTCTAGCAGGTGTCGAAAAAGTAACTATAAATCTGGGGGTGGAATTTTGCAGCAGATGAGTCCTAGTGCCAGAACACTGGAAAGCAACAATGACGCACTAGAGCAATGCTTTTGAAGTACTGTTGTCAGCTGTTCTGGAGTCTGAGGAGGTAGAAGCTGAAGAGGTGAGACTGCTCCTTGTTGAGACGTTTCAAAGGCAAGCAGAGAGGTCCAGTCCAGTTGTGACTTTTATACTGCGTCACATCCGAGCCACATGCAAAAACGTCAGCCGGAGGAAATCTCACAGGCAAGCAGAGTGTCTCAACCATGGTGTGGCGTTCAAGCTGAGACAGAGCTGAGGTCCACATCGACAAGGGCATGATAGCAGCTCCTTATTCTATGAAACAAGATCAGGTATGCAACCACATTTATTTAAACCCCTACATTTCCCTGGGAGACCATTCAGCCCTAGAGAATTCCTGCTGGGCAGTTAGTTGTCTTATATTCTCTATTTTTCCAAATATGCTTATATTTCTATTTAATAGGTTTCATAATTCTATTGCTTTGATTATTTAAGTGTGTCAAGGAAGCCTTCAGTTTGCCGTCTCTTTCTTCTGAAATATATCCTTTTAAAAACGTTTCAGTTTCCGATTGATGGAATCACGGTCTTTTTAAGACTCCACCAGTTTTGCCTGGCAGCCTGTTTTTGTTTATTCCATATATTGTTTACTGTTTCTTCTATAACCACACAACTTATCAGATTTTTTCTGCTATCCAAATAGCATTATTGTTTTTATACTAAATTAAGTTTACTGTTCTGATTCTGTGACATTGGTTTATCTTGAACCTGTTATTTGTTTTTTTTATTACATCTATTCCTAATTATGGAAATTGTTTCTACAAAGTATGTATTTAATTTTCTAGTGATACCACCAATTTAGTTATTTGCTTTTAAGTACAGACAAGTTTCTGCATATGCATGTTTGTGTGGTTTAACAATCAAGGTCCAATATTTGCAGACTCTTCTAGGGGACAGGGTATCAGTACATCCTCATATGACTCATCCAGCCTCTCCTTCATTACCTCACCTCATTTGGAGAACACTAGACCGCAGTGTGGGGAAGACTGTCTTTGTGTCCATGACATCATTGGAATTTGTGTTGTGACAGAAGATTTCTTTCTGCCTCTTTATTTTCCTATAGTGAGCAGTGTACCAATATAATGATGTTTTTGGAGTGAGTGATCTAGCGCGGTAAAAAACAACTTCTGGGGGGCGTGGCCAAGATGGCGGGGTGAGCGGACGCTTCCTCCCGTAGCTCCTCCGGCCCAGCTCAGCCCGAGCCCCGATCCCCGCGCTTCTCTCCCCCCGCGGCTGCACTGCGGGTGAGAGAACTGTGCCGGAGTTCGTGGGGCACATTTTGATACCACTTTGACTTCTGTGGCCCCGGGGGAAGTCCCCGAAAAGTTTATTCGGAGATCGCTCCGAGGAGTGGAGCCCGGGTCGCCCCGAGGAGAAGAGCCTGGAGGCGGGGCATGCGGCGGCGCTGTCCGCGCGCCTCGGCTGGGCCGAGTGCTGAAAAGCTGAAAGCCGGAGATCCCGAGGGAGCGGAATAGACGGACTCCACGGAGTGAGGAGGCTTCCTGACCGGTGCCCTGGTGGCAAACACCCTTGCTGAGCGGCGAACCCCAGCCCTGCGCCGGTGGCCTTCCCCCTACCCTGGGCTTCGAGGGGTGACGCCTCGTGAACTCCGCGCCTGGGGGCGCTGGATGGCGGAGTTCGAGCAGTGCCCGAGCCGGGCAAGTCAACTGGTGGTGAAGGGAGACATCGGTTTCGCACTTTCCGGACCTGTTGCTGTTTGAGAGTCGCCCATAGACTTGCTGGCCCGGGCGGCCTCCTTGGGTTCCACCCTCCCGCCATCTTGTCTTTGTGTAGCTGAGCCCAGTGACCCTTGCCCGCACCCTTCTCACACGGGAGCCTCGGTTCGTCCTGGCACCGACTCATCTGCTGCCCTCCCTGGGAGTACGAGGCTGGAGGCCTCCACTTTGGACGTTGCTGCCTGCCCTGCTGGCCCGGGGGTCGTCTTGCCCAGGCCCGGGCCGCCATTTTGTCGCCTGTGACGCACTACCCTTGTCCCCGGCGAGGGCCTCACATCTGGTGCCCGCGAGCGGTGGCGCTCGCCTACAGCAACTGACCCTAGGCTTCACCGGGTGCCAGGATGACTGGGAGACGCGGCGCGGCACGAGGAGATCGCACTTTGCCGGAAATGCTCGGCAGGTCCCAGCAACTACGCGACAGGGCACAGCCGTCCCCGGGGGCCTCCCGGGCATCAACGGACGCAACCGTGGGCGAGCCACCAGTCACGAGGTCCTTCATGGAGGACTTATTCAGCTCCCTCAAGGAGGAATTTCAGACTCTTAAGACCGAGGTGGCTGGAGAGGTCCGGGAAGTGCGCAGGGAAGTCGAAGGCCTGGGCGGGCGGGTCGATACTGTGGAGACGGCGGCCCAACGTCGCGATGAGGAGATAACTCATCTCCAGCAGGACGTCCTCCGCCTCCGGGAGCAATGTGTTGAGCTCCAGGCCCACTCGGAGGACCTCGAGAACAGGTCCAGGCGGAATAATATCCGGGTGCGAGGTGTTCCATCCGCGGATGAAGGCGCGGACCTAGTGGCCTATCTGCAGGACCTGTTCCGCGATATCTTGGAGGAAGAAGCGGATTTCCCGATGCGCATTGACAGAGCACACAGGGTGGGCCGCCAGCGCCAGTCATCGGCACCCCCGCCTGATATCCTGGCGTTCCTGCCGGATTTCCCCCTAAAAGAGCGCATCATGACGGAGGCCCGCAGGAAGCAGCCGCTGACCTTCCGAGAAAGACCTGTGGCGCTCTATCAGGACCTGTCCGCCATTACACTGCAGAAGCGCAGGTCTTTCCGCATCGCTACGGACTTTCTGCGAGAGCATGAGACGCCCTATTCCTGGGGTCACCCCTTCCGTCTTATCTTTCGATGGAACGGGGTGCTGCATCAGCTGCGCTCTTTACAAGATGTTTGTGGAGTACTGGGCCTTACTGCTACGGAGGAGGAAGGGGCTACACCCGCATGGCGGCGCCCCGAGCGGCGGGGCCGACGGAGATCGAGGAGGCGCCAATCGTCAGCGACAGCGAGTCGCCCAGACTCGCCCACCATCAGAGCGGACATGGCGGAGGCCCTGAGGACTGCGGCCAGGAACTTGCCTGAAGCTACTGGTGTGGCCCTAACGGCCTAACCTTTCTCCGGGGGGAGAGACTCTTAGCTTTAACGATGCTGGGCTGGGGCTGGGGGCTGGGGGGGCAAAGGGGAGGGTGTGTGGCTGGACGTCCACTTGACTGTTTTCTGCAGACTCGCCCACTTGGGCTAGACTGAGACTATGGGGTGTTGTTTCCTGTTTTTCTTTGTTTTGGTTGGTTGCCATGGGTTGGCTTTGGGGGGGTTTAACTGTTGGTTTGGGGTGGGGGGGGTCCCGTCCGAAGTTGTCTGAACATGTGTGATGTTGCCTCTGGCCTTACCTGCGCCCCTGCCCCGCGCGCCCCCTCCACTGCTCCCTCGCTCGCTGCATAGCGCGTTGTTTCCCTAGAGGCGATGCCGTCCCTGAAAGTAGTGACCCTTAATGTTAAGGGTCTGAACAACCCCGTGAAGCGTAGGGCGATCCTTTCCTTGTTGGAGGGGTCGCAGGCGGATATCTGCCTCCTGCAGGAAACCCATTTACTTTCCAAAGATTGCCACAGGCTGCGCTCTGCCAAGTTCCCCACGCAACTCTTTTCCTCTGCTGCGACTAAGACTGCTGGGGTGGCCATTCTTCTAGCCAGCTCCTTCAGGGGGGAGGTGTTACATAAACATGCTGAGCAGAAGGGGAGGCTTCTAGTGTATCGCATGCGTCTGGGAGGTGTTGCCTTTACGGTTGGTTCGGTATACAGCCCAAACGACCACCAGGATCGTTTCCTGGAATCGGTGTTGGTGGACGTCACTGCCTCGCCCGATCGCCATATCATCTTGGGGGGAGACCTGAATATGGTCTTCGACTCCACCCTGGATAGGTCTGCCCAGCGCTTTCCACAGACAGGGGAGCTTTCTAGGGCGGTACAGGACCAGCTTGCGGAAATGGACCTGCATGACCTCTGGCGCGCCATGCACCCCACCGATAGGGACTACTCCTATTTCTCCCACGCGCACCGCACGTATTCACGGTTGGATTATCTCTTGGTGAGCGGACCGCTTCGTTCGGCCGCCACAGCGGTAGACATCGGGGTCTTGTCCCTGTCCGACCACGCACCGGTTTCCGGGATCTTTGCTTGGCCGGCGGCCCCCCCCTCTAGAGGGATGTGGCGGCTTCGGGACACGCTTCTCCATAAGAAACCGGTTGTGAAGCGTGTGGAGGAGGTCATCCAGGACTACCTAACCCACAATAACAATTCTGCCACGTCCCTGGCAACGCAGTGGGCGGCTTTGAAAGCGGTCGTCAGGGGGGAGTTTATCTCCATTTCCTCGGCGGAAAACAGGGAACGCCAACGCAAGAGGGAGGAACTGACAGCGCAGGTTAGGGAGCTTGAGCAGGTTCACCGCCGAACAGGGGCTCCTCGTGTCTGGAAGCAGCTGAAGGCGGCACGGAAACTCCTCTCGGCGTTGGATCTAGATCGAGCGGAGTATGCCGCGCTGCGCCTGAAGCATGCCTTTTACACTGGCGGAGACAGGTGCGGGAGGCTCCTGGCCCATAGGCTCAGGGCTGCGCAGCAACGCAATGTGGTGAAGGAGCTGGTGGGGGTGGATGGGATCCCGGTTTCCGGTGACGCGGAGGTGGCAGATACCTTTCGTTCCTTCTACGAGGCGCTGTACGCTGCGGAGCCTTCCCCACCGGGAGAGGCTGAGGCCTATTTGGAAACCGTGACCCTCCCGGCCCTGGACCCCTCCCAGGCGGACCACCTAGAGAGGGACATTCACGTGGAGGAGGTCATCTCCGCGATTGCACGGCTAAAGCATGGTAAAGCCCCGGGCCCGGATGGCTATACGGCCTTGTTTTACAAGACCTTCTGTCCCACTGTCGCGCCTCTACTGGCTCGCTTGTTCAACTCCTTCTCCGAGCCGGGAGCCATCCCACCGGACCTTCTCTCAGCGACGGTGTCGGTTATCCCCAAACCGGGGAAGGACCGGACCCTGTGCGGCTCGTACCGGCCCATCTCGCTCCTAAATGTGGACCTCAAGCTTTACACCGGAATCTTGGCGGCCAGATTGGGTCTACACCTACCAGGTTTGGTGGAGACGGACCAGGCCGGTTTTGTACCCGGTAGGCAGACGGTCGACAACACAAAGAGGGTGACGCACGTGTTGGAAAAGGCCTCACGCGTCCCGGGGGAGCGGATGCTGCTATCGGTCGACGCGGAGAAGGCCTTTGATAGGGTTCATTGGCCATATCTAGAGCTGGTCCTTGGGAAACTGGGGATCGGCGAGAAGTTCCGCACTATGGTCTTTAATTGCTATAGGAGACCATCAGCGTCAGTGCGTGTCAATGGACACAGCTCCAACAGCTTTGCCATTGAGCACGGCACGAGACAGGGTTGCCCCCTCTCGCCGCTCCTCTTTGCCCTTTATATGGAGCCGTTTGCACAGAGGATTCGCGATAACCCGGACGCTATTGGGGTGAAGATGGGGCAATACACGCACACTGTCAGCTTATACGCGGACGATGTCTTGCTGACCCTGGATGAACCCAAGCGGTCGCTCCCGGCCTGCGTCCAGGAACTGGACGCTTTTGCCCGTGTGGCGGGCTTTAAAATGAATATGACTAAGTCGGCTGCACTGGATGTGTCGCTCTCTGCCGACACCAGGCGGGACCTTCAGAGTCTCTTTCCTCTGCAGTGGTCCTCCTCCACGGTGCCTTACCTGGGAATTTTGCTTGCTCCCTCCCTGCCTGCCATGGTCGCAGCTAACTATTCCTCTCTGGGCAAAAAGATCAAAGAGGAATTCGGCCGATGGAACAAGGGCCTACTCTCGTGGTTGGGCCGTATCGCGGCGGTGAAGATGACGATACTGCCTCAGATCCTGTATCTTTTCCGCGCTCTGCCTCTCCAGCCCCCCGTGGGTTGGATACGGCAGATGCAGGCAGACATCTCCCGCTTTGTGTGGCAGGGCCGTAAACCTCGGATGAAGCGGGTCCTCTCCATGCTTGCCCCGGAGGCGGGGGGTCTCGGAGTCCCGGACCTCCGGAAGTACTTTCAGGCGGCGCAGCTCCGGTATTTGGTGGAGTGGAGCCGGTGGGAATCGGACAAACACTGGCTCTTTCAAGACCAGGCAGTTGCAGGCTGTACCCTCCAGGAGGTCCCGTTCCTGCGGCGCACTCACCGCCCGCCTAATCTCTACGCCTCCTTTATCACCCGGGTCCCGCTAAGAGTGTGGGACGCGGTGTGTGAGCTGCGTGAGCTCACCACTTTTCCATCGCCGTTCACTCCCATTGCTGGCAATCCGGACTTTACCCCGGGTCTGGAGCCGGGAGCCTTTTCCCACTGGGTGAGCGCGGGTTGCAGGGCGCTTTTCCAGATCTACGGGCCGGAGGGTGTGCTCCCCTTCCAGCAGCTCCGACAGGAGTTTGGCCTGACGGAAGGAGACAGACTGCGTTACATGCAGGTCCGCCACTGGGCTCTTCAACCCCCAGTGCGTGACGTCGCTGCCCGTTCGATTACGCCCTACGAGCGATGGTTGGTGACCCGGACCTCGGACGCCAAGCTCATCACTGATTTGTATAAGTTTCTCCAACCCCCGCCGTTTCATTACCATAACCAGGGGAGGGAGCGCTGGCACAGGGAACTGGGCAGGACCCTAAGTCACAAGGAGTCGGACAGGATTGCGTATCGGGCGAGGCACTCTGCGTACCACACTGGGCTGACGGAAACCTTCACTAAAGTGTCCACCTATTGGTACTACACCCCGGAGCGGCTCTATGAGATGCGCAAAATCGGCGATAAAGGTTGCTGGCGCGGCTGCGGACAGGAGGGCACCCTCACGCACATTCTCTGGGAGTGCCCGGTGCTGTCGGCCTACTGGAAGGAAGTCTTAGATGAGGTGGATAGGCATTTTGAGATCGAGCTTCCGCGCTTCCCCGCGTATGTCTTGCTAGGCCTCCCCAATGACTTGATGTACCCGCTGAAATCCCGCAGGGGCAGGCAGATTGCGATTGCGCTAGGCTCCGCCGTCCAGAATATACTGGTACTCTGGCGCACCCCTACTGCCCCCTCTATCACTGGTTGGCTGCATAGGCTCTGGCAGGTACTGGGCATGGAGAAGATGTCGCTAACGGTGGC
The DNA here is from genome assembly GCF_964263255.1 of Lissotriton vulgaris. Classification (NCBI taxonomy): domain Eukaryota; kingdom Metazoa; phylum Chordata; class Amphibia; order Caudata; family Salamandridae; genus Lissotriton; species Lissotriton vulgaris. Next base: position 259,702 of record NW_028248812.1, read on the forward strand.
TGGGAATGTTGACCAGTTTGAGGAGCTCTGGCACCCCTTTTTGGCACTGCTGTCCACGGAATTTCACGAGCTCACGTGTCCACGGTATTTGCGCCTCCTTAGACTGCCGCCGCCGGCAGCTGCGGCGGAGTGAGTGTGTGGATCGGGGCCCGGGGGTTGGGGGCGGGAAGAGAGGTTATATGCTTCTACTGCTGACTTTCGGACGGGGATGTTGGGGTATTGTTTTCTTTCTTCTCCTCCTTTGCTTTTCTTTCTTCTTCTCTTCTGGGGTCGGGGGGTTGGTGGGACGGTATGCTTCTCCTTTACTGTGTTGTGGGGTGCTATTCGGGCTTGGCCTTGCCTAGGGAGTGGGGGTCTACAGGGGGGTAGTTCACAATGCCTTATTGCCTTACGTCTTTGCCTTATTACCCTCTGGGGCTTCCTGCCTCCCTGCTTTTCTTCTGACTCGCTGCAACGTCCCGCTTCTTGTACTGTATGTTTGCTTGACCTCCTGCTCCCCTCCCCGTGTTTTTGTGCCTTAATAAAATACTTTAAACCTAAAAACAACTTCTGTGCAGGCGTATTGTTTATTGGCATGATATTCACCATCCCATAAAACACCTTCTTGCATTATAGTGGGACACTTCATAAGACCTCTAAGCACACTTTTGAACCTCACAAGATATTTCTTGAAAACCGTCAGTCACGATTTCCAGTGGTGTGTTTTTTGTGCAAAACCACAATGCAAACTATGCAAGTCTTGCCTAAAAAAATGCTTAAAATATGATGTGAAGAGAGAAAACTCCCAGCATGTCAGGGACATTTATATATGTGCACTAGAATGTACTCCTGATTTGCAGTACATTTCCATTGGCCATATTTAGTCATCATCATCATCATCATCAAAATCAAACCACTTTATTCGGTTAAGTTAAAACCATAAAAGTACAGACACAAGGATACAAACATATAAGTGCAAAAATACAAAATACAGTGTCAACAGTGTAATGTAATCCGGCGATAACAGTCTATGTGCAAAAGGCACAATACAGTACTGGTCAAGTAAAGTGCATTCCAGGACAAAAGTGACAGTGCATCCAAGAAATTTGATATGAACTTCTCAAAAAAGTATTGACCATAAAAAAAGTTTAAAAAGATAAAAGCAAATTATCTAAAACCTCGTTAATTTTGGGCTATCCTCACAGCTATTCCTCAGCCTAACAGCTGCCATAAGGAAACTGGCTATATAGAAAATTTCATTGGGATCATTTAGTAGCTGTAGATACAATAAGGCTGGCTTTACTTGAATAAAACCCTTTCTTTTTAGTAATGGGAATAGAAACCTCTTTCTGATCTCACTATACAGATCACAAAACATTATTAGGTGCATTGTATCCTGAACTGAAAAGTTATCACAGGTACATGGCCCTAACTCTTTCAGTCTACACCACCCCTTAGAACTTCCAAGAGAAAGGTGAATTAGATTAAAATGGAAACGTGTTAAAAGTATACCATGAAAAGGTCTAGTGACAATTTTCAGGTAGGGTGCCAACGTGGACGAAGTTTTTAAAAGGTAATATGCTTTTACCGTTACTTTTGTCAACTCCAATTCTTCCCGTTGTACCACACATAGATTTAAAAGCTGTTTTTTCACCCAGCTGAGATCCGTTCTTGTAATTTTCTCGGGGTCTTCAAAGAGGTCCTGTCGACCAACTGTTGCCAGTGTTTCCTTTACATAAACAAGCCACCTAATCTTATGTACATGATCCAAAATGAGACAATCCCTGATCAGTCTATGGTGAAGATCTAATTCAGGATTAAGCCATAATTTGAGCCAAAAACTAACTGGAGCCAGCCTAAGTGTGTCTGTTATATAGCCCATCCCCAATTCCTGATGGACAGCATAAGTGGGTGTTGACTGGGGGACCGATAATATTCCCCATAGATTTTCAGGTAGGGTGCCAACGTGGACGAAGTTTTTAAAAGGTAATATGCTTTTACCGTTACTTTTGTCAACTCCAATTCTTCCCGTTGTACCACACATAGATTTAAAAGCTGTTTTTTCACCCAGCTGAGATCCGTTCTTGTAATTTTCTCGGGGTCTTCAAAGAGGTCCTGTCGACCAACTGTTGCCAGTGTTTCCTTTACATAAACAAGCCACCTAATCTTATGTACATGATCCAAAATGAGACAATCCCTGATCAGTCTATGGTGAAGATCTAATTCAGGATTAAGCCATAATTTGAGCCAAAAACTAACTGGAGCCAGCCTAAGTGTGTCTGTTATATAGCCCATCCCCAATTCCTGATGGACAGCATAAGTGGGTGTTGACTGGGGGACCGATAATATTCCCCATAGAAATGTATTCTCCTCTAACTGTATCCCCTCCATGGGTCTATACCCCCAAATCGAGAAGCCATATGTGGCAATTGCAATACATTTGGATTTATAGATGTTCAGGATTGCCTCTACAGGTTTGGTCCCCAACCGTTTTGAAAACCCATTTACGGCCGCAATTGCCCTAGCCATACCATTAACCTTAATCTTGTGTTGAGCAGCCCATGTGTCGTTCTCATCGAAAAGAACCCCCAAGTACATAAAAGAAGTTACCCTGGTAACTTTGTGCCTTCACAATAAAAAACCCTACAATTTTGTTTACTCGGGCGGCCTATACTCATCACATGTGATTTGGTTATGTTTCCCTTTAAATCTAATGATTTCATAACATTTCCAAATCCCTCAAGCAGCATCTGTAGGCCGACTGCTGTACGCAATAACAAGACAGCGCCGTCGGCATACAGAAGCACAGGGCAACGCTCCTGACCGATTTTAGGGACATCTAAGCCGGCTACATCTAAAAACTTACCTAAATTATTAATAGAAAGAGTAAAAGGTAATGGGGCTAAAATACAACCTTGTCGGACTCCACGACCAGAACTAAAGTGCCTAGTGCAATTCCCATCTTGATCGATCAGTACCCGTGCAGAAAGGTTCTGATGCAGGTCAGCTAAAAAGTGAACGAGACTCTTTTCCATCCCCATCTCTAAAAGGAGCATCCAGACTTTGACCTGTTTTCCATGTCAAAAGCTGACGATAAATCCATAAACGCCAGCTGGAGTATTCCCCTTTTGGCTGAGGTGTATTTACCAATTAACAGTGATAAATTAAGGCACTGGTCTTGAGTCCCCCTGCCACTTCTAAAACTGTATTGAAAATTTGATATTACATTATTCTCATCTAACCATCCCACCAGTTTATCTAAGACCACCCTCCCCAAGACCTTTACAGCTGAATCAATTAAAGAAATTGGTCTGTAACATCAGGCATCTCCTCTGTTGCCCTTTTTAAAAATGGGGACTATAATAGATGTGGCCCAGGAAGGTGGATGGTTCCCCTTTGCTGCAGTATTAAAGATTTTAGTCAGAACTTGTGCCCAGAAAACAGGATGCGATTTATATAAATCCAAAGGGTAAACCCTTTGGGCCTGGGGCCTTATTACTGGACATAGCCTTAATGGCCATAACTACTTCCCCCTCTTTAAAACTCAAAGGCGAGGTTGAATCTCTTAAAACAGCACAGGGGACAAGATCTGTAGATGGGGGAGTCTCATATATAGCTTCAAAATGTGCTAGCCACTGTGCTTCGGTAATGTTGCATTCTACCACAGTATTACCACTTTCAGAAAAAAATGGCTTATTTACAATTTCCCAAAAACTGCGCCTGTTTTTTAGAACCTCAGCCGACATCAAGGCCTCCCAAGCTTCCTTTCTGATGTCTTTTTTCCTTGCTCTTACAGCTAACTTGTAGTCCTTTCTGAGCATGGCCAATTTAGTCCTATTTTGTGGGATCTGTTTAATAGCACTCATTAAAAGGCTATGTGCCCGAGAACAGGTGCTATCAAACCATTTCTCGGCCATTTGTTGCCCCCTTTTTACCGGGGCCATTAGATTCAGAGATATTTGTTTGCAAATGACCTTAAAGGCCTCAATAATAGCTGTGCCCTCAGATGTGACATCTAGACATATATTCAGCATGGCCTTTGCCGACAAGAGAAGTGTATCTAAAAAAATCTCCGGAATTATCCTTGTCCATTTCAGCCTACTCCCCTGATCAGTGGGTTTGATGCTAACCTCCACCCTCGTGTGACTCATGGGTTGCACCAGACCACACTCTTTATTTAGTTCCAAAATGACCGGATTATGATCACTAAAATGTGAATATTTTGCACTATAAGAAGTAACACTAGACAACAGAAGGGGTGACAAAAAAAATGTAATCAATCACAGTATTACAACCTCTGGCAGTAAACGTTGGCATCCTGTTAGTTGGTTCAAATGTACTGGGTTCATAGAGATCCACTACTGCTAGGACCTCTTCCAGACATTCCCCCTGTTTGTTCTGCTCAAAATGAGGTAAAGCATATACTGTGGACTCACCACTATCCAAACCCCCCTGACAATCCTGCTCACACGGATGTATATTAAAATCACCCAAAAGAATAATCGGGTGATAAGTGGTTTGATTTTCCCTATTCTCCTCTAAAAAAGATTTTAAGATCAACAGATGTTCGTTTCCATTTGGACAATCTGCTAAGTTATAAAAATTAACTACCAAAAGTTTTATGGTGTTACGATCCCTCAATTCAACTGCTAAACAATGGGGTGTTCCTACTTCAACCCTTTTATACAACCACAGCAGTTTAACAGAGAATAACCAAAGGAGCCCCCCTTTGGCTCTACCAGAGGAAGCAAATTCCGCTGGCTCGGAAAAAGATGTATAGCCGTCCAGCCACTATTCTCCCTCCATGTCCCAGGTCTCCTGAAGCCCCACAAGATCATACGAGTTAATAAGTTCTAGCCACTTGGGTTCATCTTTTTTAGATCTTAAGCCAGCAATATTCCAGCTCAAGATACAAAACTTGGGCATGTTTAGATTACTTGGCCCACAGGGTTCAGTATTCTCTAGGTGACTGTTAGGATTAGAAATCATTGTTTCCAATCAATCCTTCTCCTCCAGGGTAGTAGGTGGCGGTAAACTATTTACATTCTGGTTGTTTTGACCCGCTGCACTAAACACCCACTGGCTTGGTCCTCCCCCCTGCACATTTACTAGACTCCTTGTCAGTTGTGGGCCAGATAATAATCCCCCATTGTTTGTGTTATTTACATATTGACTGAGTCTTGGTAAGGTGCCCCCAAAACCTGACTTTTCCCTAGGGGTCCCAGTATTTTGATTTTTCCCTTTAGTTGGTGGATAGAAAAAGGCCAGGGGGGAAACCTTAATGCCCCCCTGAACCCCAAGGTGGGCAGTCCTGCATATCTTCCCTGCTAGATCATCTCTATCAAAATTTACCACTACACAATCGCCCTCAATTTCCATGATAATGTGACGCAATACTTTGAAGCTATTTTCCCACTGGTTGCAATCTAGCCAATATTTTGCTTTTCTCAATAGATCTGCAGTTGGTTTGTGGGTGTTGACTTTCAACGGTGGTACACCCGTGAGAACAACCACTAAGTTATTTGCTTCTGGTGGCAAGAAAAGTCGGCCTACAGTAGGGGGAGGTGTGTTGGTGCATAGTCCAGGTTTGGGGGCACTTGATGTTGCTCTAGGTTTTGTATTTAAGTGCCCAGCAGTTTCCTTGGACAGAGCTAGCTGAGGCCCCTTACTCTCTTTAACCACACCGCTATTCAATACACCAGCCTTTCTTTGCTCGTTACTATTGCCCCCATTAATCATAGTGCTTTTGGCTACCTCCTTACACCGGGCTAGCGATTTATCAAGCTGTGGTTTTGTTGCCAAGCAGCAATTTGGGCATGTACCACTACCAGATATAGCTTTATATACTGCGATAGTAAGAACTTCAATCTTAAGTTGCATTCCCTCTATTAGCTTACACAGTTGATTTACTACACTAGTCAAAGCAGCACTGTCGCCCCCTAGAGGAACAGAAGGCATAGAGAAATCAGCGCGCCCCCCCTTGTTCCATATCACTAGTTCCTAGTGCAGAATCTGGAGAACATGATTGATTTAGGTGGGCCTCAATGCCAGTATCAGGGCTATCAATATTTGCTAACGCGGAAAATCTATTTTTGCAGACTATAGTGGGCTCAATTACTGGTGGACAAATTGCTCCCGGTTCTAAGTCAGAATTACCATTCTCATTTCTTCTGGGAGTATCATGCACTTTACCAGGAGCACTATTACATTGCTTTCTCCCTAAGAACATATCAGGGACCACTATGGAGCCCTGTTTACCAGCCCCCCTTGACTCTTCGGACACTCCCCCCACATTTTCAACAACGTTCTAGTTTAGCGGGTCATCTGACATAAGTAGAGTTTCACAATCCTCCACCAGCCCTTCAATGCGGCTCATAACACAGTTTTCCCCTGCATGCTTTGGGGCTTTCTTAGACTTCCTTGGCTTTTTGACTTTAATCAGTGCATTTGGGCCCCCTTCCATACTTTTTCTTTTCCCCATTGTTCATAGTAAAATGTCAACAGTACCTGTACAAGTCTCGGGGGAGGTTAGGGGGGTGGCCCAGCCCTGCCTTAGCCCGCGCGCGTCCCGCGAGGCGGGAGACCGGAGGTGTTTAAGAGCCTGTGATGATGAGGGGGGAGGAGCGTCAGTCCCGGTGTTGGCCCTGCTGAATCCTGGGCCTCAGAGTCCTTCCCGTGCACCAAACGTTGCACCCGTTCACTCAGGCGATGCGTCTCCCACGAAGCGGGAGGCGTGAGCAGCTGATGAAGCCCCCGGTGATGAGGGGGATAGAGCGTCAGTCCCGGTGTTGGCCCCGCTGAATCCTGGTCCTCAGAGTCCTTCCCGTGCACCAAACGTTGCGCCCCTTTGCTCAGGCGATGCATCTCCCCTATATTTAGTCATGTCACTATTATCTCCCTCTGTTATTTGCCTTTGTGTTTTTAATAGAGTAATTACAGCGACGAGGACAGAAAAAAAGTGAGAACATAAGACCTCACTGTAAAAATAGGGTTACAGGTTGAGGAGGTGGAAACCCTACTCAGGCAACAACCTCAATCCTTGTCAGGGTGAGGCAGAAAAGACACTAAATTGATCTGTGCTTAACCTTCTGTTAGCTTGGTACAAAGAAGTCAGACTTAACTCAGAGACAAAGTGTAAATTATTTATGCAGCATAATCAACAATAAAGTGAAAACACAATACAAGAAAAACACTACCCCAATTTAGAAAGACAGAGTACATTTTAGTAAATAAAATGACATCAGAATGACAAAAATCCAATCCATAGAACCGGCAATAAGCAGTTTTAAGGTTTTGTTTTTTGAAAATAACACCTAAAATCACAAAGTGACACTCACTGTCATTTGGTTGCACTAGACCAGGGTAAAGTCAAAAGTTCAGGCTAACCACTGTGGAGTGCATGTCAGATACAGGGACCAAGTTAGTCCTGAGGAAGAGTTATCTTCTGAGTCTGCAGCAAAGAGTTCTGTTTGTGGTGTAGGAGGTCTTGAGGATCAGGTAGATCATTGTGGATGGTTGTTGCTGTCCAGGTCTTGTGAGCTGTCATCACCCTAGCACAAAGAGCTGCTTGGACGTTGCTGATGGTCGTTGCTGCATCTTCGCTTTGACAGTCACCGGAAGCAGACGTTGCTGTTGTGTGAAGTGCAGCTCTCACATTGCCGGTCATCACTGAAGGTTGCTGTAGTGCAAGGTGTGGTTCTATCATTGTCAGTTGCAGTAGGGCAGTCCTCTGGCAGCAGGAAAGCACTTCTTCTGTAAGTTCCACAGGTCCAAGACGGTTCTGATGAGTGGCTCTGGAGGTCCAATATTTATACCTGGCATCAGCTGTTGTGCGTGGGGGCTCCCTGTCCAGCCTGCACATTTGGTTCTGGAAAGTCCTTCCCCCTTCCTTGTCAAGGCTCCAAATTGTCTGGGGGTGACAAAAGACAGGGCAGGCCTGGTGTCAGATTCCCTTGTGTGGACAGTAGGTAAAATCCTTTGAAGTGTAAGTGGGGCTGGGTTTAGCCCCTCCCCAGTCATCTTGCTAGAAAGGCTCATCATGTCCACACCTATGACCCCTTTGTGTCACTGTTTGGAAGGAATACACAAACACCAGCAGCTGAGTCATTTACAGTCATGTTACTGAGGCCACTGGCAGAAGACACAAATGGTGGGGACACAGCAATTTCAACTGTTTAAAAGTGGACTTTTCAGAATTATGACTTCAAATCTCACTTCACCATTAAAGAGGATTTTAAATTACAATTCATTTGAGTGCAAACAATCTGTATCTATCTGCTCCAAATCCAAAGTTAGCACTCCCTAATGTAGTAAGGTAACCCAGTGCTAGTCAATGGGAGAGATAGGCCTTACAAGAGTGAAAAACAACATTAGAAGTTTTCCCTACCAGGACATGTAAAACTAAGATACACCTTTATGTCCTAAATTAGGGTTGACTTCAAAAAGAATGCTTAGTCCTAGCATACGTTTTATTTTGCCAGGTCAAAGTGGCAGTTTATATTGGCACTACATGCTGCATTGGCAGGCCTGAGACATAGTTTAAAAGGGTACTTTAGTGGGTGGCACAATGAGGCTGCCCCCTACTAGTAGCATTTAATTTAAAGACCCTGGGTAGATGTAGTATTGTTTAATGGGATTTATAGGTAAATTTAATGTACCAATCAGGTGGATGCCAAATGTACCATATTTTAGGGACAGAGCAGAAACACTTTACCACTGGTTAGCAGAGAGATAGTGCACAGAAGCCTAATGTCAACAAAAACGGGTTCAGCAAAAGAAGGTAAAGAAATCTGGAGGTGACCCCACACAAAGGGGAAAATCCAACACTCACCAAATCTAAATGAATATACTGTAAGGGAGCATATTTAACCTACACCATTTAACCTTCTAACATTTATATAAGCAACTTTACCCATATTGTATTTGCTACATACAGCCTAACACCTTAGTGCTAGTCAGGGTTACCTTTTTCCAAATTGATATGAAACTATCACCAATGCATATTGATGCTAGAATGAAATTGTATTTGAGTATGCTGTAATCCGTCACCCACAAGGTTAAAAAAGACAGGGTGTATTTTACCCTTCTCACTGCAAAGATTTGGCAGGATTTGTTAATCTCTATTAAAAATATGTGATGAGTAACTCACATAAAATCTGACACAGTAAATTATAATTCCATGTGGTGAAATATACTTAATTCTGTGTTTTTTCCATGCCCTGCAATATTAATGTTTGTCATGTTCGATCATGGTAATAAAGTAGGGGGAGTTGGCGGTATTATTTCTAAATGATTATTTAAATAGAGAAATGGTGCCCTATGATGTTGAACCCCTCTTTACTGCTCGGGCCTCTCTTTGAAATGTATCTCTCAGGAGTACCTCTTCCTTTTAATTGCACCCGCCTTGTGTGCCTCTATCATATTTGGACATCTTGTTTGATGAGGTCGGTGCACTGTGTCTTTCCAAACCCACTGTGATCATTTTAGGAGATTTTAATCTATGGTTTGAGAACCATGTTGGAGCAAATCTCAGATTTAAGGACATGTTCAAGGTTTTTAATCTGTCTCTTAAACTAAATACGGCCATTCACTGAAAAGGTCACCTATTTGATGCCAAATTCTACACGTGATTAATCAACATCAAGCTCCCAATTATAATGATGTGTTCATCCTATTTATCCATACCTTTCCATCTTTACAGGGTATGGAAGGCAAACGTTTTTCATACTAAGACTTCCTTGAAACCGGATTGTGGAAACTCATGCTACTCAAGCAATGAATTTGTCACACAAGAGCAGCTTTTCCAAATAATCTCAATAATGCCTTGCATTGTAATGTTATGGATTCTGTCACTCTTTAAGACCAGCCCCTCCTTGATAGCGATACTTCTCTTGTTTTAATGCCGGACCTTAAGTCAGGTTTGTGACAAGAAATATTCCATGGTACTCATATGAGTTCAATACAATTATAACTTGAAACCCTGCAGCTTGAAGGATGCTGGCATAGGTGCTATGATGCTGATCTCAAAGTGGCCTCTCTACAAAAGAGCAAGGTATATATATAATTTTTGGGGGAGTTTTATATAGCGCAAACTCGACCTGAAGGTATCAGAGAGCTATAGGTGAGCACCAATTGCATTACAGATAGATATATTCATTTTGCTAGGAACCCTGAGATTAAGTGATTTTCCCAGAATCACTGGATGTAAGCAAAGCGGCTAAGACATCAGACCCGATTCCCCAGCTTCGAGGCTGACCGCTCTAGCCCTTAAGCCATCAAAGGAGCTAAATTAGCATATTATAACAGGAGAATCATACAGGCACCAGACTTAGCCAAGGGACTGCTTCAAGTTATATAAGAATGTCCCCTTGGCACACGATTGAAAAAAGTAACTCTATATCCCTCTGATCTTAGTAATTTGGACCTATTTCATTGTTCCGAACTGATGTAATTTATTGAAAAATCTTGTTTTTCATCGGCTTCAAAAGTATAATAGAAAAAGACAATACACAGTGGACCAAAGTAAGTGCTGCACCTAAACCGTTATCTCCCATAATATCCATAAAAAAACGTATCTCCCTGTGTGCATGCCCTATAGACACCTTCTGCCAAAAGGGCCCCCAAACTAGGGAGAATCAACCAACAAGAAAGTTAGAGGTGCACCTCTAGCTTTATTGTCTATAGCTCCAAAAGTATATTGAGGATAATTCCATTCTAGATCTATCTAGGCAGGGTTCAGGGCTGCATGAAGTACAAGAACTAACAACAGTTTCTGTCCTTGAGGACCTTCACAGACTGGTGCAGAGGTCAAGTGGTAGACCTGGTACTTGGGGATCTTTGAGTGGTCATTCATGCCACAGACCACCATACCATGTTCACCAAACCAAAGATGGTCGGTATTTCTCGCTCTGCCCTAAACTGACCCACCTTCTATCTGACTGGCCCTAAGACACTAATTATGCTCTCTCTCTTTAAATCTAAGCCGCCATCTTTAAATTGTAGCATCCCTCAGGCTTCTATTCTACCTCTTTGTTATTTAACATCTGTAGACGTCCTTTTGCCCAGCTTCTGAAAGAATTGGAGACAGGGGATTGCCAATGTGCTAGTGACACCCTACTGTTTTTTTGGATTTTCTCACAAAAGTACTGATGCCTCCTCCACGTCCTTCAGCTTTTCTTGGACTCGTTGCTGGATGACATAAGTTTACATGAAATGTGACCCTTTCAAACTGCGCTGCTAGTCCCTCCAGCAGGTAGCATAACATGAGAACCATTACAGTGATCAGACGTGATGGGGCCCTGTCAAGCCCCCTCTCATATCCTTTACAATCATGGCACCAGGTTTAATGATGATCAAGAACCTGAATCATAGATTGCACGGTTGCCAGTGATGGAGCAGGGTTTTCACGAAAAATAAAACCTGCTCGGATTAAACCCTCAATACCATTTACTAACCTTGTGCACTGAAAATTATGCCGAAAAGGCCTAACATGAGGGAAAATGTTACTGTGCAAGCAAGTACCAAAGTCATAATAGTAGGCCGCAAATGATTTTTGACTAACCAAAATAAAAAGTACTAATGCTGATTTTATGCATGTTATTAACGTCTGCTAGGGAATAAGTAATACATAATTTGAGTTGCGCAGGGATAAATGCAGCATCTGGTTGGTGCGTAGAGAAAAATCATTATAAGTAAATAATAATGCCTGTCTTTGTCTTATGGAAGTATGGCTTTATATCCTGCATGGCAAATAATGGGACAAAGAGTCGTCAGAAAATAAAAATGTTTAAAAGATGAAAAATAGAGAGTGAATAAGGAGGTGGAACATTATTGGGTTTTAGGGTATAATTGAGGTGCCTGGTGGGAGGGGTTAGGAGACTGACTCATGAGACTGTTGGGAGATCGTCGCTGTCATCGATTTTGTTATCCTTGTCTACTGTTCCCTGACTAAGTCTTTGCCTCTTCAAATCTTCCTGAAGGACCTTGCTGCTCTCATGGCCAGAGAATAGGTTTCCTATTCTTATTTGGGTTAGTATAGACTGAAACCTGAATTTGCATAATAATTTACAAACATATTTTGCTTGTGAATCTTTTGTCTCTTTGCTTTTGAACTCCATTATGCATTGTCATTGATATGTTCTCCTTGTGAGGACCTATGATTCATGCTGTATGTTGGCACCAAAGCGCATTATTTCACATTATTTAGATAAACATTTTAAATTTGCAAATGAGTCTATCTTTATTAGGAGTGATTTATTCAAGAGTATTGATTTTTTTTTTTTTTTTTAAATATATTTTTATTGCAGGAAACACGTATGAGTACAACATTGGCACCTGAAATGTAATCCGGGTTCGTGTTGGTTACAGTAACATTACGCCTATACACGGCCATTCAGCCCACAACCCGGAGGTCGGGTGGCGTGTGCCATTCTGCTGTTGTTTATTTGTCTCTGTCCTCACCGGTTTTCATAGGTGATAGAATAAATCACTTCTGCTTTTCCAAACACCCCAACCCAACATATCCCCCCTCCCTCCTATCGCCTTGCCCCCCAGAGGAAGAAAAGTGTCCTTCATCATGGTACAGGATTCTAACGTTTAACGGAAGTGATCGTCGCTCCTCCCCCCCTATCCCCCACCCTCCTCCCCCCTCGTCATCGGTAGTCCATCTCGAGGTTGCATGTCGTGTGCTGTTAGCTGTGATTGTCTATGTCGGGGGCTCTCCAGCAATAGCATCTTGTTGGGAATCAGGCTGCCCCCCATCAGTGCAGTGCTGTCTGAATCGGTGAGTGCGCCGCCTCTAAGGCCCGCTCATCTCGTCGCCGTCCCGCCTGCTGGAATCTCAATGTGCTTTCGCTTCCCGCCCACTTGAGAAGTTCATTGCGCCATTTAGCGCCCGTTGGACCAACTCGCGCCTTCCAGTTTCTGGTAATTTCTCGTTTGGCCAAAAGTAAACCCAAATCGATGAACTTGCTAGTAAGTTTGTTTTTAGGGGTGTGTGGGAACCAGTGTAGTAACCCTGCCGCCGCATCTATCTGCAATGATCTGTCGGTCACCTCTGTCAGTGTATCTCCTACAATTGACCAAAATGGGGTCAGCCTTGGACAGGACCACAGCATGTGGAAAAGGTCCGCCGTGGCTGTCCTGCATCTAGGACAATCTGCCGTCTCCAGGCCGAAATATTTCTGCAGCTTCTCCGGGGTCAGATAGGCTCTATGCAATACATAGAAGTGGACCAGTTGAAACCGGGCGCTTCCCGTTCCCTTCCATGCCCATTGCAATAGCTGGGGCCACGTGGTCTCTGGAATTTCCTTCCCCAAATCCGCTTCCCATCGGGTCTTAAGAGCCGTTAGGGGGGTTAGTCCCTCATCGATCATTCTAGAGTACAAGCACGACACTGCCTTGATTGTCCCTGCAGACATCATAGTATACTGGCAGGTTACCGATGTCTGTGGTTCCTCACGCCCAGTCCTCCAGTGTGCTTGGAGTGCTCTCGTGATCGCCGCGTGGAGCAAAAAGTCACCACTAGGGACGTCGTAGCGATCTCGAAGCTCCTGGAAGGGCAGTAGTGTTCCCTCTTCGTAGAGGTCGCCTATGGTCTGCACACCCATTTCCTCCCAGACCCCCAGCCGGGACCAATCTCCGCCGTGGGGCAACGCAGTGAGCATTCCCAGAGGAATCTCCGGGGCATAAGGTCTCGGTCTGCCCAATTTGCGGTACACTCGGTTCCAGCACGAACGTATGGTACTTTCCTCCTGAGTGAGGCCTCTCAGCTCGAGCGTTTGTTGCATCGCAATGAACGATAAGACATGTCTGGGTATGCCATTGCCTCGGGATTCCTCCGGACCTCGGAACTCCTGCGCCACCTCCTGGGTGTAGAACTGTAGTTGGGCCGCCAAGAAGTACTTCTCGAAGTCAGGCGCTGCTAATCCCCCCTCCGCTCTCGGCCTCATCAAGGTCCTAAGCGCCACTCTGCGGCGGCCCGAGCCCCACAAAAACGACACTATCATAGAATCCAGGCTTTGGAAGATGGATCGGGGGATCCATACCGGGAGTGTTCGGAAGTAGTACAGTAGTCGGGGCAGCGCCACCATTTTTAACAATGCTATCCGCCCCGCCACCGATAAGGGGAGGGTGGACCAAAAGGACATGCTACCCCTGAGCGCCCGGATGGCCCTGGAGATGTTACCCTCTAGTATATCAGCAGGGCGGTGGTAGACATACACCCCCAGGTATTTAAAACAGGCCGGCTACCATCTAATCTCCCTATGAGTATCAGGCTGGGGGCAACCCCTGCGGAGCGGAAATAGGCAGGTTTTAGCCCAATTCACCCGGAGTCCCGATACCTCACCAAAAGTCGTGAGTACCGTATCTGCTCCGGTCAAAGCCGTTCCAGCGTTTTCAAGGAAAAGCAGTAGATCGTCAGCATACAGGGAGATGTGTTGGTAACCCGTTGGAGATTGTAGCCCTCTGTAGTGGGCCCCCGTACGAATCGAGATAGCCAGCGGCTCCACCGCTAGGGCGAAGAGCAGCGGGGACAGTGAGCAGCCTTGTCTCGTGCCTCGCTCCACTGGGTATTGCTGGGATATCAACGGACCCGATTTCACCCGAGCCACCGCCGAGGCGTACAACACCGTGGTCCATCTCAGGAATCCCTCTCCCAAACCAAATTTCTCAAGGACCCTGTGAAGATACCTCCATTCCAGGCTGTCAAAGGCTTTCTCCAGGTCTATCGAGAGAATCATAGGGTCGGGAGCATCTGCGTGATCGCCCTCCAGGAGTCGAAATAAGCGTCGGATGTTCATCGTGGTGTTGCGTTTCGGGATAAAGCCCGCCTGATCGATATGCACCAGCGAGCTCATGTGGTCAAGCAATCGTGTGGCCAATATGCTGCTCAGAATCTTGTAATCGACTGTGAGCATTGAGAGCGGTCTATAGGACGCTGGTTCCACTCCCTCCCGATCTGGCTTAAGTAAAGGAACCACCAGGGCCTCGCGCATCGAGCCCGGTAGCCGACCCAAGGTCTTCGCCTCTTTGTAAACCCTCACGAGCCTGGGGGCCAGGATATCTATGTATGTGGAATAAAACTCTACAGGTAGTCCATCAAGGCCCGGTGTTTTATTACGTGCCATGTTTTTTATCGCGCTCCTGATCTCCCCCAGCTCTACATCTCGACCTAGGTCTTTCGCCTGTTCTTCCTCTAACGTGGGGATCGGCAGATCCTCCAAGAAGGTGTCTGTCGTGGAAGTGTCTGGCGGCAACCGACTGCGGTATAGCCTCTCGTAGTACCTCCAGAAGCAATTAAGGATTCCGGGTTGGGTGTAGACCTCCTCATTGCCTGTTGTCCTCATTGCCACAATTGGCGAGGTCCGTCTCGTAGGGTTAGCAAGCCAGGCCAACAGGGCACTCGACTTGTCACCCTCCGCCAGCGATCTGGTCATGTAAGCTTTGTGGTCATAACTGCGCAGGCGCTCAACCTCCACAGCTACCGCCTCCTTTGCCGCCAAAGTTTGCTGTTGAAGTTCTGGATGGCCAGGGCGTGAAAGTTCCAGTGCACGGAGGGCACGATCAGCTTTGGCCAGGTCCTCCAGTAGCACCCGGCGCACTCCAACTTTCTGCGTGATACAATAACCTCTAATCACCACCTTAAAGGCGTCCCATTCCGTGGCCCTCTCTGCAGTCGTACCTTCGTTAACCTCAAAGTACCCAGCGATCTTGTCCTCTAGGGTCCCTCGGAACACCGGGTCCTCTAGCAGCTCGGGCCGCAGCTTCCAGGTAGGTACTTGCGGTGTACATTGGAGCCACCTGAGATCAATCAGTAAAGGGTTATGGTCGGAGAGAGTCCTCGACAGATATTCAGACCGCACAGCCGAAGCAACCACCTCTCCCGATCCTAATAGGCCGTCTAGTCGCACATGTAGTTCGTGCATGCCCGAAAAGTGGGAGTAATCTCGAGTGTGTGGGTGGTGCGCCCGCCAGATGTCTGTCAGTCCCCAACTAGTCTGCCAGTGTAATCTACCCTTGGCCACCCTATGTGTCGGGGAGTCTGGGAGGGGAGGATGAGACCTATCAAGGCCAATGTCCAGCACTGAGTTAAAGTCGCCCCCTAGTAGGATGGGACCTGAGAGGTATCGGGCCAAGGATCCCGACAGCCCATTTAGAAAGGCGATTTGGTCCACGTTGGGCGCGTAAAGACAGCAAATGTTTAGATCCCGTCCCCCTAGTTTCCCTGCTAATGCGACATATCTTCCTTCCGGGTCTATAGTATGGCTAACTACCTGCATGGGTACTCCCGCCCTTATCCATATTAGTGCGCCTCTTGCGTAAGCTGAGTAGGTGGTGCAGTATACCTGTCCCCGCCATCTACGCTGCAGCGCTATACCCTCAGTCTTGGTGAGATGCGTCTCCTGCAGCAGCGCGATCTGCACTCCCCTGCGCACTAAGTAAGCATGGACCTTATGACGTCTGGACATAGTGTGCAGTCCCCTGACATTCCAAGTAACACATTTCAGATTCGATAGGTCAGCCATTGTCCCATTCCACATCCTCCTGTCCCTCTGAGCCCCTTACAGCTATGGTGAAGTACCCACTGAAATCGGTACCGATGACGAGTTCCCCCTTTAACAACTGTAAAACAACTTGCAAACATAAGCCCTTGTCCAACCCCCCCAGAATAGGTTCCAAACAGTACCATCCAGTCCCCATCCAAACTGCGTTCTCTATATCCTCCCCTCCTATGAACCTAACGGTAGCCACCGTAGGCATGCCTTAAGGGCAACGTGGGGGCCCGAGCGACGACGCGGGGTCCCACTGCTAGCCGCAACACGGCCGAGCCCGATGGAATCAAGATCCATCTAGAGAGCGCCTGCGACCCCCTCTAGAGTCAGTGCACAAACAATTCCCCTTAAGGAGCCCAGTCCTCCCCGCATTTCCTCCCTCAACCCGTAACCCCGCAATCAGCACTGTCTCACCTGATAGCTTCATTGTTCGTCAAGCAAATCTTCGGCTGTCCCAGGGGTGACCTTCCGGAGCTTCACACTGTCCAGTTCAGAGCCCTCCGTGTCCGATTGTCCTCCACTCTCTCCAGGTTCCGATTGAGCATTTCCCTTGCCGGTCTGGGGACCAGACATGGATGAGACCATGACCAGCGCGTCTCTTCGTTCCGCCGCAGTCTCCGTCGTGGAGGGGCGGGCAGTCCTGCCCCTGCGATGTCTGAACCTCTTAGGTTTCCGCTGCAGAATGTCCTCCCTCGTGGATTGAGAGGAGGTTCCAAATCCATCTGCGCCCGCCCTGTATAGTTCAAGCCAGCTGCACACATCGTCTGGGGTATCAAAGAATTTGGTGGAGTCGTCCACGATGATGCGGAGGCGCGCCGGGAACAGCAGGGAATACTGGATGCCTTCGGCTCGTAGTTCCCTCTTGACGGCCAGGAAGGAGGAACGACGTCTCTGTGTCTCGTAGGTATAGTCCGGGAAAATATTCACTCGGCTGTTGTCCACCTGGTAAGGACCGTTCTGTCTGGCCGTTTGCAACAGGAGGTCTCTGTCGCGAAAATGGAGCAGCCGCGCAACCACCGGACGGGGCGGTCGGCCCAGTAGCGGCGGCTTGGCCGGCACTCTGTGCGCACGTTCCAATGTATAGAAGGGGGATAACCCCTCTGGCGCCACCGTCGTCCGCAGCCAATTTTCAAGGAACGACACCATGTCCCCACCTTCACTTTTTTCCGGAAGGCCAACGATTCGGATGTTATTTCTCCTGTTGCGCCCTTCCGCATCCTCCGCCCGCTTCTCCAGTGCGTCTATGCGGGTTAGAGCGTCTTTCATTGTGGCTTCCAAAGTTTTTTGCGCTGGTTCCAGTTGTCGCACCGATCCCTCCACCTCTTTCACTCTGTCGGATAACTTGCCATGATCCGCTCGGAGCAGTCCCAGGCCCGTCGCGACCTGTGCAATATCGTCTCGGAGGGCTGATCTAGTTTCAGTGATCGCCAGCAGGATTTTATCCAATTGTTCCTGAATTTGCGGGCCCCCTGGCCCCTCCACGTGCAGTCGCTCTTCATTGTCCGGCGGCTCCGCGTCAGACGCGGGTTGGGTGCCTCCCTTAGCGCCTCTCGGTTTCCCCATGGTGGGCAGGGCCTCCAGTTAGGCCTCAGCAGCGGTGGGGTCAAGCAAGTCGAGGGCCGGTACCGCAGCGGTGCGGCCCCCAGAACCGCCGTCGCTTCACCGCAGCTCCCAGGGGCCCCCAGAGGCCAGCAGCGGTCAGGACGGGCGTCCGTCGGTAGGCCAATCCAGGAGCAGTGCCGGTCGACAGGAGCCCCGCGCGTCCGGGCGTGGCGGTAGAGCCGGGGCCGTCCAGCCTCCACAGCCCCCCTGGGTCGTTCACTTGTCCCCCGGCTCCTCCCGGAGGTTCCGCAGCTGCAAAATGACAGCCCTCTACGGGGCCGGTGATAACGCCGGAATGGCGGGTCGCCACACCGAGTTCCCCCCTCAGCAGCGCCCGAGCTGGCACTCTCTACTCCACTCAGCTCTGCCACCCCAGTGGGCGCACCCCGGTCAGGGCTCCACGCAGCAGTCGCTGTCTCTCCCAAGGGGCGCCGCACAGCCTCGCCTCGTGGTGTCAAAGGCTGCAGTCTCTTCGCGTTGGGGGAACGCGTGGGTGGTCTGCAATGTCTCTCCGCGCTGCCAGGGTGCAGTCCATGCACCCCCAAGCTGTCAGGACCAGTGTTGCGGGCCGTCGTCGCAGCTAGGAATCCTCACCCCTCCCCCACTCCGCTCCAAGAGCGCGGGTGGCGTTGGTCACCTTCAGGGGTCACCAGGGGTCAGGTCGCAGGGTGCCGCTCCAATAGGGGGAGAACGCTTGGTCCGTCGGGGGGGTCAGGGCGTTCGGTTCCCCCGGTTCCCCGTCCGTCCTCAGCTCCGAGGAGGCGAGAGAGGAGCAGGCGCCATCTTGGGCTCCGTATCGCCGAGCTTTTCGTCCGTCTGCACTCGGCTCTGAGGCCGCCACAGACCTCCTTTCACAGGCGGGTGGTGTCCGGGTCTCCAGGGGACTATTCCCGGGGTGCAGGTGTCGCAGGGGCCCCCCGGTAACAGGATAAGTGAGAGCTCGGCCGCGGAGCCGAGACGCTAGGCGACCTCCGTCATCGGCGCTCAAGCCACGCCCCCTATTCAAGAGTATTGATTTGCCAAATGTAATCAACTATATAAAGATTGCATAGCCAAATTTTGGTATATTAGAGATGAGAGTACATTATTGGAGATTGGTAAGTTTGGTTTAGTTTTGTAATTACACTAACCCAGCGTGAAGGGATTTGTTGGGTAATGGAAATTGGGCCTTTCCAGTCCTGAAAGGCTGGATCAGTTTGGTAGCAGAATTTGATGGTTATTTTGGTTATTTTGGCAAATGAATGACTGATTTAATGATTTAGAGATTTTTGATTACTAATATAAAAAGTTAGTGTCTTTGTTTTATGTAGTCTGGAAATACGGGTACAAAGTTGCCTAAGACTGAGGTTCTACGATTTCGGATTTCGTCCCGTATCTAGCCGCCATTTTGTGTCCTGTCGCCATTTTGTGTTGCCCTCACTCAGGCAGCATGGCGAATGATGTGCTTTTGCTTTTCCAACTGGTATGTGTCCTTTCAGTTAAAAAATAACTCTATTGTCCTTGTTCATGAAACCCGATGTCAGGGTTGGCTGAGTTCGTTAATCCATGTCTGGCTCAATTGATCCCTATCTCGGCCGACTATTTGCCCTCCCCTATTCTTTCCTTATACTATCTTATCCGATTGGCCTTCGCTATTCTCTCCTTGTATGCTCCTATTACACAACCATCCTTTGAGGCACACAAATACGTTCTGCCACCTGCAAGAGGGGATTGTCGACGCCATCACTGATTTATTTGTTGGGAGGGGTAACACACGGGGTCTGAGAGAGGGGCGTATTTGAGACATATGATAGCTTGTTTTCCAACTTTTCTTATTGGTACGTTTTGTATGTGCAAAGAGTGAGATACTGTAAATATGTTTCCTATAAAAGACTGCGCGCCACGGATTGAAGTGGAAGTCTCCTTAGAATCCACCTTGAGTGTAACTTCTGGGACAACTGTGCTTATCTGCAGCTAATAAACCTGGCTTCCACGCTCAACGGAGTGTCTCTGGTCTCTGATTTTTTACAAGGCAGGCGAACTCGGGGATTAAGGCGTGCCCTGCGCCGCCCGGCCCATAAGGCCCGGTTCTCCAACTGGCACCCAACGTGGGGCGGTTTCAGTGGTAGTGGTTTAGCCAGAGGGTCGTGAGAAGCCCCGCAAGAAAATTCCGGAGGATTCGCGAGCCACGTCAAGCGACCCCTGTATGTCGAAGTGGACCGAAGGTCTTTTACAGCGCGGCTACTCCTTTCCGATGGCTGCTGATGACTGCTGCCCTGACTACTGCCCTGCCTTGGACCCTCTGGTGATGACTGGTATCGCGAGACGTTAGACGGACCTCCGTTGACGTGAGAAGACCATTTAGTTAAGTATTCGTGGGTAGCGCCCACTTCTTTGTTTTGTTTTTGATTTTTGTTATTCGTCTGTTGCAAAAGTCAAAGCCGAGGGGTGAGTACTTTTGTACTGTTTTCTTTACTTTCACTCCTTGAAGTTAGTAAACGGATCAGTGTGCTTAAGATGCCTGGTCTGAGTAGATTTAGGACATTTTGTTGTTTTGGCTGGATTCATGTCCGATTCCTCCGGTTGGAACTCCCACTTATGAGCTCTATTCCAAGCATGGTGTTGGTCTCATTGCCTTTAATGAGGCATGGATCCGATACACGAAGAAAGATGGTGTTTTGCGGTGGCCACAAAATGGTAGCTTTGAGCCTGACATATTAGATAATTTGGAAGCAATTTTGTTCAAAAGAAAAGCCCGGCCGGCAATGTTTGACTCTTTCCGTCTTTGGCGTAAGGAAGCCAAACAGAGAGAAATTAAACAAGTAAAAAGAGATAGGAAAATTAAAGATATGACGGTTATACAGGCTGCCCAGCAATTTAAAGACGATGAGACTGATCGTGCGATTGAGGTCTCAGATAGACAGCATCGGATGGCAATTGATAGGTGCTATCCTGTGTTACCTCCACAGCGCAAAGATTATTGTCACCTGTGCAGCAACCTGCTGTTCAGCCAGGAGCTCCGGCTCCCGCACAATTGCCTCTTCCTGTATTACCGCCTGCACCTCCCTTGCCACCAACTTCTGTACCTCAGTCTCCTTTGCCTTCTGTGTCTCTTGCAACGGGTAGTCTTTCTCTTCCTTTGCTTAATACTGCGTCTCCAGTTTTACTCCCAACTTCTTCTCCGATTCGTAATCGGTTAGTTGATCCTGTCTCTGGTCTTTTCTCCCGCCTCTTTGGACCGTTTAATAGGACTCCTGCTTTCTCTCAAGGCAATCCCGTAGCCAAATACTGGATTCTGAGGAACGAGTTATATTTGACTCCCTCGCTCATAAATGGATGATAAATGGCCCATTGTATAGTGTACCCGATATATTGAGTACCTTTCTCTAGTGGAATGCGCCTACGCAGAGATACGTTTTTAAAGTCATGTGTGACGCACTTATTAAAGGATGGGAGGATATGGAGTTGGATTTAACTCCTCAGGGTCTATTGGATATACAGGACAGGTTTGATAAAGGACTTATTGTGGGTCCTGACGTTGAGGGTGCTATACAGACACTTGTTACTTTTAGATCTTTATAATCTTCCCGGACTATTCCCGAACCTGATCCTGCAGTTAGACAGAGGACGAAGAATTATACTATGAGAGAAGTTCCTCCAGTATGGAGGGAAGCGGTTCAGCAAGTGGGCACTGTTCCAGGTGTCGCTGCTCATTTTCAGCGTATATGGGTGCACGTCCCTTGGAAACGAGCTGAAGTTTTCGCACTTAAGCAGTCTTTGCCGGACCCTCGTAAAAATCCTGCTGGTTATTATAAAGAGTTGTCCCAGACTGTTGATGCATGTATTATGAATTTGGCTGATATTGATATGCTGATGAGGAATGTAGTTCCACAAGCATTGTGGGCTCGGATTCGTAGAGAGGACCACGACCAAGCTTTGGGAGGTACTTGGGCTGCTATAGTCTCTGCGGATGCGTGGGTGGTGCTAAGCCAGATGATTTGAATAAACAGTTGCCTGGTAGAATAATCACCTTAATGAAGACGATGATGTATGCCTTACGCGTTAACTGGGATAAGTTAGCTGCGTGTAAACAGAAGAAAGATGAGAGTGTCTCTGATTTCTTTACTCGGTTTGAGGAGACATTTATTGATCATAGTGGTCAGGATTTGAGTACTGAAGGTGAACAGCGATTATTTGTAGATAAATTTGTCTTTAATTTGCTTCCTGAATTGTCTCATAAGTTGAAAGATTCGGAAAGCTCTTGGGCTGTTTCTTCGTCTGCCCAAATATTAGCTACGGCTCAGTATTATGAGAATAGGGACAAAGAAGAAAACGATAAGGCTGAGAAGAAGACTAAGGATTTAAAGACGAAAGTTCTTCTTCAGCAGGCTTATCCCCCTCGTTCTGGCCAGCGTCAGTTCCAGCAACCTATTCAGCCTCAGAGGTTGCTACAGAAACCTGAGCATTTTGTTCCGCGACCTTTGCTTGGTCCTAATCAGTGTGCCTATTGTAAAGAAGAAGGTCATTTTAAGAATAGCTGTCCGGTTTTATTGCAGCGTAATGGTGGCTTTCAAGGGCCGCAAGGCCGTGGTGGTTTTCAATCAGCACCTAGGGGTAGAGGGCGAGGTGCGTTGCCTCAAGGGCAGCGTTCCTTTCCCCCTCAGAATTCTTCAAATTTGTTGATCAGCAGAATACTCAGTCTGCGCAATATTACAATGATGATTATTGTGTTGAAGGTGAGGTTCAGGATTTTCATTCTAGTTAGGACAGCCATGGACAAAGTAAGGGAGTCGTATCAGTTCCAGTGGATCAGAATGGGCCTTATGTTGAGGTAGTTGCTTTGGGTGTTGTAGAGCCATTTCTTTTGGATACTGGTGCAGTGAGAAGTTCTATGATCCATTCAAAACTCCCTGGGGCACCTTTGTCTGGCTTAACAAACGTTTCTGTAGGATTTTCTGGCGCCCCAGTTGCTAACCCAGTTTCTTGTCCTTTGCCTCTTTCGATTGGTCCTTACGATCTGGAAACTCCACTTATTTTAACGACTGGTTGCAGAGAGAACTTGTTGGGTTTGGATCTGTTGAAACGTCTTCATGCAACGTTGTATTGTTCCCCCTCTGGTGTGCGTCTTACTTTGGGTGAGAAATTGGTTTCTCCTATATATCTATCGAAGGATAGTTTCCCGCCTGAGTTGCAATCTCTTCCTGCTACGCTTTGGGCTACAGGTCCGAATTATGTTGGTTTGTTGCAGATTCCCCCTTATGTGGTTACTATTAAGCCTGATGTTAAGTTGCCACGTATTCCACGGTACAAGATTTCTAATGATAGTGAACGAGCTTTGATGGCTATTATCTATGATCTGGTCCAGAAGGGTGTGGTCGAAGAAACAAGAGGTAATGTTTGTACCAGTCCTGTTCTCCCCGTTCTTAAACGTAGCGATCCTTCTCAACCACCTGTGTATCGCTTTGTGATTGATCTTTGGGAGGTCAACAAAATTGTTGTCCCCCAGTTTCCTGTTGTCCCTGATATCACTGCTTTGCTTACTATGATACCCACCTCAGCGGCATGGTTTTCTGTTATCGATCTGAAGAATGCTTTCTTTAGTATTCCTATTGCTGAGGAAAGTAGAGATATTTTCGGCTTCTCTCTCGAGGCAGAAGTTTCCGGTTCAAGCGTGCTCCTCAAGGTTATTGTGAGAGTCCCTCCATTTACAGTCAGGCTTTGAAATCTCAGCTTGATGCGTTCATTTTGCCTCCAGGTGCTACTTTGATTCAATACGTTGGCGATTTGCTGATTGCTGCTGATTCGGAGGATATTTGTAAAGATGTGACGGTTTCTTTGTTGCGTCATTTGTCTGATCTGCATCATAAAGTGTATCCTTCTAAGTTGCAATATTGCTGCCAAGAGGTTACCTTTTTAGGTTATCTCTTGTCGAAGGAGGGAAGACGATTGACCCCAGAACGAATTCAAGCGATTGCACAAATGTCTGAGCCAACCACACAGAGAGAGGTACGTGCCTTCTGGGCATTACCTCATATTGTAGACAATGGATTCCGAATTTTTCTTTGTTAGCTAAACCTTTGCTGGCGCTTACGTTGAAAAATACGCCACAACCTCTCCCTTGGACTGACGAATGCCAAAAAGAGTTTTTCTGATTTACGTAATGCTTTGTGTTCTGCACCTGTGTTAGGTACTCCATGTAGGAAGGTGGATATATGACTATGGTTACCCCCAAACTTTTTGCCTGGTGTTTAGCTGGTTTTTGACATAGTTGGCCTGGGATCTTGCTATTCAGGGCCCCAGGCTAATTGCTCTCTCCTTAAAATGGACTCCATGTACCTTAGGTGCATACCCAATTGGAACTGGTTCACCTTATAGGCCCCTGTAACAGTGTACCATAGGTACCCAGGGCATAGGTGTAGCCAAGGCCTACCAGGGGCTGCAGCATGTATTGTGCCACCCCTGGCCTGGCCTCCATATTTGACACAACTGGCTGATCACTCAGCTGGGGTAAGTTTGTGTAATCACCTCTTACTTAGATATAGTATCCCTATATCTAACCTTAACTGGACAAATGTTAACCTATAAGCCACTCCTATGGAAGGCCTCTGCAATCCTGGAGGCAGAGTGCGTGGTTTCATGTGAGACGGTGCTCTAGCATGAGCTGAGCCTGTCTGCAGCTGTCGGGAACAACTCCCTTAGCTGTTCCGGGATATTGCCATACCATATACTCTTAAGTGCATTATAATCCTCGCGATTATATGCTAACTTTGGTTTGGCTTTATCAAAACATGTCGAGTAAGGTATCATACGATTTGGAATACTATCCCCTCGACAGTTCTGTCGACGGGGATAGCATTCCACCCTTCTAGAGGACACAACATGTACATAACCTGAACCCCGGTTAAAGTTAACCAGAGCCTCAGCATCACAAAATGGATGCTGCCACCACAGACACAAGTCAGACCTCCTGCTGCTGGGAGTCCTTCCAGCGAGGGAGGCTTGGACAAAGGGTCTCCTGCCTTGGGAGGTGCGAGCACCACCCCAGACAGCATTTTGTGTATTGGGTAGGACAGGGCTGAATAGAATCAGACATGCCCGGGGCACACAAGGTGTCCTCGTGCATAATACAAAACACGAAAAGGAGACCAGGTCAATTAATGGTGTGCTGTTCTGAATGGTTAGCGGGAATCACAAGGACACCCATGTGAATAGATATGTTGGGTTACACTGGGCTGAAAAAGTCCCATCAGACCACCCTCTTGGCGGTATATAATCATCTGGGGAGGGCAGTTATTCCATAACCCACCCATGTGACAGTGCGGGAAAGGAAATCAACGTATTCTGCCACAGTAGTGCCCAAAATGAAATGTGAGAAAGAAGAATGCAGTGCTATGAAGAAAGTGGTACTTAAAAATGACTACCTAGACTGAGGAAATAATGTCAACAAAAGTGTAGGTGTCATGATTAAAAACACGCCTAGTAGCGAATATGTAGAGCTACATTATGGCGCTGCGTAGAGTGGTCGACTAGTTTCAGCTAAATGGAGTAGTGCTCCAGCTTTCATCAGGACCTTGGAAAAGATACGCTACTGCAAAATGAACTCAAGGGTGTACAAGTATAAGGAAGCACACGTTGCATCAAAATACTGTGTAAAAGAAAAAGTATCACCCAAAACTTGGAACCTCTGTGTCCTCTGCAGACAGGAAAGAGATGTTCTACCTGTTAAGCAAGCAAAAGATACCACATCAATTACCCCACAAGTGACCACATAACCCCACATACACCATCAAGACAAGACCACACCTCCATGAACAATTTGCGTCCTGCATTTCAAATAAGCATATTAGCTTTATCACGAAGAGGCATTTCCTCACAGTGATACTTACCCAGCTTTGTGTGGGTGAAAACCTCACCTTGCCCGGCAACCGCTCGGGAAATTGAGGCCCCGCTCTAATGTGTAAAAGAAGGGGGAACACAATTAGCTACAGTTCAAAAAGTGTCCAGCCCACTAGCTATATGCACAAACCCAAAAGACGTGTGATAGACTCCTAGCTGCCCAAACATTACCTAACCCTGTCACTGAGCCCGCACCAATTGTTTGTGATTAATAAAAAACTACCCCTCAAAACATAGGGTAATAATAATGCCAATGGTGACCAAATACCACACTTTAACTAATGTTCTGAATAGCACTATGAAGTAGCTTCAAGGCAATGCTGCCAAACCAAAGAATGCCCAAACTCAAGTGCAAGATCTGGGTACAGATGCTAGTGCAAAGATCAACGACCCGAAAAAACAGTCACTAACATTCATGCATAAGTTGCAGATGTTATTCAATAAAGAAATCCAGCCTGTTCACTCCCAGCATAGCCTCCGCACATACTAGGTGTTAGGAACTTGACCTAAACCCCTATCAACTTGACTGTTCAATCAACCCACTCTGAACTCACCTGTCCGTCGGTGCCTCTGCTCGAAGTCGAGCGGAAGTGAAGGCACAGAAGGAGCTGTCTGTTTGATTTAAGTATTGAGGCTTCCTGTTTGGTCAGCCAATTGCGGCCGATGTTGGGACCAATTTCTAGGTGTGGCTAGAATCAAAGAAAGAGCTCGCCCGCGTTTGTCAGGAAGGGGGTCAGATCTAGTGCGCCCGGCAGTGATCACAACGTGCATGCTCAGAAGTGCTCAGCTTCAGTTCAGGGAGCACTATACTATTGCGCATGCATGGAGCTGTTCCAGAACAGCCGAAATTTCACAAAAGGCAAAGTATCCAGATCGAAAGGAAATAGACACTGACCAGCATGTATACTGTGATATATGGGCTCGATGGACCATTTGTCTTTAAACCTCAAGAAAATATATATATATCTATATCCCCACAGATTGGAAATTGGAAGAAAGCACGCTGGTGTCCAGATGGGCGGTGACAGTTTAGTGTGCTGCACACAACATTTTTAGTGAAGCAGGCAGCTGGGAATGGCAAAGGTACTTGGTATTACATGCCTTACGGGGCAAGAGAAAAAGAAGGAAAATGCCCGGTTTGTCTATGGAAAAATGGTCTGGCCAAAGAGGCTGTTCAGGTACAATAACTGGTAGGTTCGGAAACCAAGGCTCTGGAAAATAATCCAAGAGCCTAGACTGGAGGGTTCCAGCAAATCAAGGGTCAGACTGAGGACAAAAGTGGCGGCATGAGGGCAGGAGGAGTCACACACAATTAAATTAGGTGAGCTTATGATGCAAACAATGAGTACGTTTGCATCTGGAAAAAGACCCGCAACAGGAAGTTGCTCTAAATACTAAAAAACAAATGTGTGGAGGGTCAAAAGGGGATATAATTTAATGACCTGTCAACTTATGCCCCAGTACTAGATACAAAACACGAAAAGGAGACCAGGTCAATTAATGGTGTGCTGTTCTGAATGGTTAGCGGGAATCACAAGGACACCCATGTGAATAGATATGTTGGGTTACACTGGGCTGAAAAAGTCCCATCAGACCACCCTCTTGGCGGTATATCATCATCTGGGGAGGGCAGTTATTCCATAACCCGCCCATGTGACAGTGCGGGAAAGGAAATCAACATATTCTGCCACAGTAGTGCCCAAAATGAAATGTGAGAAAGAAGAATGCAGTGCTATGAAGAAAGTGGTACTTAAAAATGACTACCTAGACTGAGGAAATAATGTCAACAAAAGTGTAGGTGTCATGATTAAAAACACGCCTAGTAGCGAATATGTAGAGCTACATTATGGCGCTGCGTAGAGTGGTCGACTAGTTTCAGCTAAATGGAGTAGTGCTCCAGCTTTCATCAGGACCTTGGAAAAGATACGCTACTGCAAAATGAACTCAAGGGTGTACAAGTATAAGGAAGCACACGTTGCATCAAAATACTGTGTAAAAGAAAAAGTATCACCCAAAACTTGGAACCTCTGTGTCCTCTGCAGACAGGAAAGAGATGTTCTACCTGTCAAGCAAGCAAAAGATACCACATCAATTACCCCACAAGTGACCACATAACCCCACATACACCATCAAGACAAGACCACACCTGCATGAACAATTTGCGTCCTGCATTTCAAATAAGCATATTAGCTTTATCACGAAGAGGCATTTCCTCACAGTGATACTTACCCAGCTTTGTGTGGGTGAAAACCTCACCTTGCCCGGCAACCGCTCGGGAAATTGAGGCCCCGCTCTAATGTGTAAAAGAAGGGGGAACACAATTAGCTACAGTTCAAAAAGTGTCCAGCCCACTAGCTATATGCACAAACCCAAAAGACGTGTGATAGACTCCTAGCTGCCCAATAGGAGTCTATCACACGTCTTTTGGGTTTGTGCATATAGCTAGTGGGCTGGTCGACCACTCTACGCAGCGCCATAATGTAGCTCTACATATTCGCTACTAGGCGTGTTTTTAATCATGACACCTACACTTTTGTTGACATTATTTCCTCAGTCTAGGTAGTCATTTTTAAGTACCACTTTCTTCATAGCACTGCATTCTTCTTTCTCACATTTCATTTTGGGCACTACTGTGGCAGAATACGTTGATTTCCTTTCCCGCACTGTCACATGGGCGGGTTATGGAATAACTGCCCTCCCCAGATGATGATATACCGCCAAGAGGGTGGTCTGATGGGACTTTTTCAGCCCAGTGTAACCCAACATATCTATTCACATGGGTGTCCTTGTGATTCCCGCTAACCATTCAGAACAGCACACCATTAATTGACCTGGTCTCCTTTTTGTGTTTTGTATCTAGTACTGGGGCATAAGTTGACAGGTCATTAAATTATATCCCCTTTTGACCCTCCACACATTTGTTTTTTAGTATTTAGAGCAACTTCCTGTTGCGGGTCTTTTTCCAGATGCAAACGTACTCATTGTTTGCATCATAAGCTCACCTAATTTAATTGTGTGTGACTCCTCCTGCCCTCATGCCGCCACTTTTGTCCTCAGTCTGACCCTTGATTTGCTGGAACCCTCCAGTCTAGGCTCTTGGATTATTTTCCAGAGCCTTGGTTTCCGAACCTACCAGTTATTGTACCTGAACAGCCTCTTTGGCTAGACCATTTTTCCATAGACAAACCGGGCATTTTCCTTCTTTTTTCTCTTGCCCCGTAAGGCATGTAATACCAAGTACCTTTGCCATTCCCAGCTGCCTGCTTCACTAAAAATGTTGTGTGCAGCACACTAAACTGTCACCGCCCATCTGGACACCAGCGTGCTTTCTTCCAATTTCCAATCTGTGGGGATATAGATATATATATATTTTCTTGAGGTTTAAAGACAAATGGTCCATCGAGCCCATATATCACAGTATACATGCTGGTCAGTGTCTATTTCCTTTCGATCTGGATACTTTGCCTTTTGTGAAATTTCGGCTGTTCTGGAACAGCTCCACGCATGCGCAATAGTATAGTGCTCCCTGAACTGAAGCTGAGCACTTCTGAGCATGCGCGTTTTGATCACTGCCGGGCACGCTAGATCTGACCCCCTTCCTGACAAACGCGGGCAAGCTCTTTCTTTGATTCTAGCCACACCTAGAAATTGGTCCTAACATCGGCCGCAATTGGCTGACCAAACAGGAAGCCTCAATACTTAAATCAAACAGACAGCTCCTTCGGTGCCTTCACTTCCGCTCGACTTCGAGCAGAGGCACCGACGGACAGGTGAGTTCAGAGTGGGTTGATTGAACAGTCAAGTTGATAGGGGTTTAGGTCAAGTTCCTAACACCTAGTATGTGCGGAGGCTATGCTGGGAGTGAACAGGCTGGATTTCTTTATTGAATAACATCTGCAACTTATGCATGAATGTTAGTGACTGTTTTTTCGGGTCGTTGATCTTTGCACTAGCATCTGTACCCAGATCTTGCACTTGAGTTTGGGCATTCTTTGGTTTGGCAGCATTGCCTTGAAGCTACTTTATAGTGCTATTCAGAACATTAGTTAAAGTGTGGTATTTGGTCACCATTGGCATTATTATTACCCTATGTTTTGAGGGTTAGTTTTTTATTCATCACAAACAATTGGTGCGGGCTCAGTGACAGGGTTAGTTAATGTTTGGGCAGCTAGGAGTCTATCACACGTCTTTTGGGTTTGTGCATATAGCTAGTGGGCTGGACACTTTTTGAACTGTAGCTAATTGTGTTCCCCCTTCTTTTACACATTAGAGCGGGGCCTCAATTTCCCGAGCGGTTGCCGGGCAAGGTGAGGTTTTCACCCACACAAAGCTGGGTAAGTATCACCGTGAGGAAATGCCTCTTCGTGATAAAGCTAATATGCTTATTTGAAATGCAGGACGCAAATTGTTCATGCAGGTGTGGTCTTGTCTTGATGGTGTATGTGGGGTTATGTGGTCACTTGTGGGGTAATTGATGTGGTATCTTTTGCTTGCTTGACAGGTAGAACATCTCTTTCCTGTCTGCAGAGGACACAGAGGTTCCAAGTTTTGGGTGATACTTTTTCTTTTACACAGTATTTTGATGCAACGTGTGCTTCCTTATACTTGTACACCCTTGAGTTCATTTTGCAGTAGCGTATCTATTCCAAGGTCCTGATGAAAGCTGGAGCACTACTCCATTTAGCTGAAACTAGTTGACCACTCTACGCAGCGCCATAATGTAGCTCTACATATTCGCTACTAGGCGTGTTTTTAATCATGACACCTACACTTTTGTTGACATTATTTCCTCAGTCTAGGTAGTCATTTTTAAGTACCACTTTCTTCATAGCACTGCATTCTTCTTTCTCACATTTCATTTTGGCACTACTGTGGCAGAATACGTTGATTTCCTTTCCCGCACTGTCACATGGGCGGGTTATGGAATAACTGCCCTCCCCAGATGATGATATACCGCCAAGAGGGTGGTCTGATGGGACTTTTTCAGCCCAGTGTAACCCAACATATCTATTCACATGGGTGTCCTTGTGATTCCCGCTAACCATTCAGAACAGCACACCATTAATTGACCTGGTCTCCTTTTCGTGTTTTGTATCTAGTACTGGGGCATAAGTTGACAGGTCATTAAATTATATCCCCTTTTGACCCTCCACACATTTGTTTTTTAGTCCTCGTGCATAAGCCAGTCCATACCGGTGCTGGGGCTTTCCAGCCCCAGTCCTGGCGTGGAGCTGGACAAAGGAAAGGGGGTGTAACCGCCCCCCTTCCTAGTCCCACCCAGAGGAGGGACCTAGCAGGTGATCCACCCCTCAGATTGGGAATAAGAGTGGGAGCAGAGCCATAGCACCAGAGATCATCCTGAATCAACTTGAAAATAAGAAGACAACTGGACTTCAACATTCTGCTGCACAGAAGACTGAAGAGCATCTCCCTTGTGGCCTAGGAGTGGCCACCCTGTGAACACAGGCACCATCCAGCAACTCGATGTCTGCTTTGCCGCCACCTCCTGCCGAAGCCCGAGCCTAGAGCCTGACGAGACCCAGACTCCCAGACTTCTCACTGCCCGATCCACAGTCTCTGCAAAGAAGGGACCCGTGGAGGCACCAAGAGACGGGGGACCGGACATCTCGAAAGACCCCCGAGAAGCTGACTGCGCAGCACCCGAGGCACCCTCGATGCTGTGCTTTGGGGATTGAGAAGCCCCACAACCAGGCAGCCCTTGCACCGAAGATCAGCCCCCCAGCATCTCCACAATCTGCGTGGGGCCCTTTTTGCATCGTGCCACTCGACGCGCCATCCCGGCCACTTGCCACGTGGTCAGCGGCCATCTTGGTGATGAAACCTACAATTTACACTACGGGTCTGGTTGCTTCAGACTTGCCCTCGCTTCTGTAAAAAGGAGCACCCGCTCTGACCTTTCTGGTCTGAGTGATAAGCTTTTTCCACTTCCTGCATGGCTTGCATTAGCCAAGGCCTTTTGCTCCAATCAAGTTGCCGACACCGCCATCAGCTAGAGCCTTTGTGGGACAGCTCGTGATCGACTCCTGGACGTCTTCGACCTCTTCGTGTCCACGTGGCAGAGGAGACAAGCTGCACCTCATCGCCTGTTTGTACCCGACATCGCCTGGTTCCATCCTGGTTCCACGGTAGTCACTGGCTAGTGACTTTGAACATTGTTCCCTCTGCTTTCAGGTCTTCACCACTTCATATCCACCCTTGGATCCACCGGAACTCTTCTCGTCTCGACGCCTGCAGCATCTTCAGCTCCAAGCACCCTCGACCTGTGTGACGAAACCCAACACTACATCGCACCTGTGCACCCGCTTCCTGTGGGTGAGGTAACTCAGCAACACCGGTGTTCCTACACTGGTACACACCTCTAGTGCCTAGGTCTAAAGTTTTGTCCTTCTAGGCCAGCCGGAAGGTTCCTTAATAACTAACTTTGTAACTTTTACGCACCATTGACTTTACATTGGTATATGCGTGCACTTTCCGCACTGCACCCGAGTCCCGCGGGCCTTTCCCTGTTATTCCCGAACATCTCCAGCGATTCCCAAGGCCCTAGGCCTACTTCCTTTCAGCTAGGTGGTTCTTATACCACTATTTGAGTATATGGTTTAGGTGGCCCCTAGAGCTCATCCATATTGTGCAACTTTTGTGTATTTAAACTGTGTTTTGTTTTAACGCATTTGCTTCTGTGCTCATAAAGAGTATAGGGGATTTTGTAGTAAATAAATATATATATATATTTTCAATATATATCTGTGTGGTGTCCTTTCATTTGGTATTCAAGGGGATTGTGTATGGTAAAACAGTTTGCTTCACATGCCTTTACAGAGTTTAGCCTAAGACTGCTTTGTCCACGCTACTAGGATAGCTGGTCTATAAGGTTGACTTACAACCAATCATCATAAGGGTTGCTTGGCATGGTACAAGGTGATCACTAGAATTAGTGAGCATTGCATACCAGGCCAACTTCTCACACTCCAGATTACAGTAAGCCTTTCACACTTTACGTTCATGAAAGAGAAGGTTGCGCGTTGTCAGTTTTAACGCAACAATTTGGAGACAAACAACGGCCATGTGCCTATTTTTCGGCTACGTTGGATCCAGTAGCCAAGACATTGCCTAGTTGTCTCAGAGCTACAGCAGCGGCAGCAATTTCTATTCGACAATCTGCTGGATTGGTATTGGACAACACTCTTGTTGTTATGGTACCACATGCAGAAGATACTCTTTTGAATAGGACAAAAACACAACACCTCACGAGTGCTCGCTTGTCTGGATATGAGCTAACGCTTTTGGCTAGCCATATACATATCAAGCGGTGTAATACTTTGAACCCAGCAACATTGTTGCCCATACCGGATGAGAAAGGTATTCAAGAACAGCATGATTGTTTTCTCCGAACAGAGGAGGAAACAAAAGGCAGAATAGATCTAGAAGATACACCACTTGTGGATCCGGACGGGATCCTATGGGTAGATGGATCTTGTTTCAAGCTTACAAATGGCGAGACAACTGCTGCTTATGCTGTTACTACTTTGCATACGGTAGTAGAGACAGCACGTATTGCACAGAATTCACCCCAAGCTGCTGAATTAATTGCTTTGACGAGAGCATGTGTCTTGGCAAAAGGAAAGAGAGTGAATGTCTACACTGATAGCCAATATGCTTTCGGTGTGGCTCATAGTTTCGGTCGCTTGTGGAAGGAAAGAGGATTCTTTACTTCCCATGGGACTGAAATACAGCATGGCCAGTTGGTGACTGATCTTCTCGACTCACTTGCCTTGCCTACACAAATAGCAATAATTAAGTGTAGCGCTCATAAAAAGATTACTGATGATGTGGGTCGTGAGAATGCTTTTGCGGATGAAGTAGCAAAAGAGACAGCGAGAGATGTTACAAGTCGTATGTGTGTTGCGGGCCCTGCAATATGGGTCAGAGAAGGAGGAATGTATGAGGACTCAATAGAAAGTGTGAGAACGATTCAAGAAGAGGCTACTGAGAAAGAACTGAGCAAGTGGAGAGAAAGTACGGGAATGTTGGACGCAACTGGCTGTTGGACGGAATTGTCAGAACATCAACGATGGCTGTTACCAGACACCTATGTACTACCTGTAGTTACTATGGCACATGGTCCAGCCCATATTAGTGCAAAGGGCATATGCAAGATCTTGGCTCCAGTATGGCAGAATGAAGGAATTCCTAAATGTGCAGAAAATGTGGTGAAGCATTGCATTGTTTGCTTAATGCATAATCCAGGAAAGGGAACCCCAACTCCAGCATGTCATTTTGCTCCCCCTACGTATCCTTTTGAGGTATTGCAAATCGATTACATTCATATGGATCGTCAACCTCAAGTATGTTCTGGTGGTGGTTTGTGCCTTTTCCAGATGGATAGTGGCCTACCCCCTAAAGGACAATACTGCTTTGTCTACTGCCACAGTCCTTTTGAAGGAGTTTTTCCCGAGGTTTGGTTTGCTGCGCATTGTCTGGTCTGACAATGGGAGTGAATTCGTAGGCCAAATTATGCAGAAAGTGTGTGCAGGTCTTGCTATTAAACACAAATTCCATGCGGCAAACCACCTTCAGTCAGCAGGATTGGTAGAGTGCTATAATGGTACTCTCAAGCTTAAATTGGCAAAGATTCAGGCGAGCACAGGTCTCGCCTGGCCTGATGCCCTACCATTAGCACTTCTGTCAACGAGAAATACTGTGCATTCTCGTTTAGGTTTGAGTCCGTATGAGGTCGTTTTTGGGCGCACAGCAAATATCTGGGGAGTCCCTCGGCCTAAAAAGTATTCTGATATTCCATACCCAATGCTGATTGACTACTTGCATGACCTCACCACTAAATTACGTGTTCTTCATCAACAGGTCCAAAACGCTTTGCCAGAGGCCTCCGCAGACCCAGGTCACTCCATCCAACCTGGCGACTGGATCTGCATGAAAAACTTTCAGCGCAAAAGAATTTGGAACCTCTTTGGGGCCCACCGCGACAGGTGCTGTTAACGACGCGTACGGCAGTGAGAGTCGTTGGGAAAAAGAACTGGATCCATGGCGTGCACTGTAAGAGGGTACCTTTGCCTTTTGACCAATGGATCCGTAAGGGCATAGGTGATAACGAAAGTGAAAGAGTACCTAGATTTGTACCGTTTAGCAGTGCACGCCTGGAACAAACGAACTCTGAGAAAGAAGACGACGACGTGTTACAGGAGGCCGTCCCAACACAGCTGCGTTAGAACACGGTGGATCCAGAAGTCTTGTTTAAGGACCAGACGATCCCTAATAAGACTCGATATAATTTACGACCAAGAATGATCAAAGACAATTGAACTTTTCTTTTTTGCGATTTTTCTGATTACACTTTTTTTTTAAAGACATTTAATGTGTTTTCTTCCACTATCCATCAAGTTCCAGGGTCACAGTAGGAGTCTTAAGCTGTGACCTGAGTAGTGACATAGGTCTGCAGGACTTGCAGTGTCATAGGACGGCTAACAACCACAGCTAAGTGATCTAGGAAGATTGCCGTGAGCAACGCTTTAGAGTAATGGGTACTAAAGTGGAAATTAATGATCAAACTGTAAATATGAAAGATAGATTTAAGAAACTAATGGTTAGTCCATGTGGAATAACCCTATGTATTCTGATATGTTTATGTACTTTATTAGCGTGTGGAAGTTGGGTTGTTTATGTTATACAGCCATCACCTGTCCCTACATCTGTCTCTTCATCTTATCCTACTACTGCCTCCCCACATCGGTTTTATACACTTTCAGAACACGAACAGATTAGGAGAACAGAATATTTCAATAATTCATTTATTCAGTTATTGCATCAACACCAACTAGTGATGAATACTACTGATTGTTGGCCAGCCCAAACTATTCCAAGAGACCAAGACTAAAAGAGCAGAGGCGAAAGATGAAAAGCAAGATTGTCCAGAGACAACAAATAAGAGTGCAAGTACCTCCTTAGAAGTGCAAAAGGAGGGAACAAAAATAGTTAGAGAAAGGGCCACAGGAAATAAAGGAGGCTCAGATGTCAGAGAAGTCGTTGCCAATATGGCCCCCATAATAAGTACAATAAATCCTGAGGTAAAGTTTAACATTGAATCACTGAACCAGAGAGGGCCATCCCCACATACCACCGGAGCACCTCAAAGAACAGAACAGGAAATAAATCAGCACATTCATTGGACAAAACTAATTATGCTAATCGCATCTCAATTCTTAATAAGGAACCCTTAATAGAGAGAGGGCAAATTCCCCAAGTTTCCAGGATGCACCATAGAACAGAATTTGAAACAAGACCAGAACAATCTCTGGGCAACACCAATTCTGACGACCATAATTCGATATTATTCATCCCAGAGTACAAATCAAAGGGTCGAGAGGACATCCTAAACAGAAGCAACATTCTTCGACTACTAAATTCTATTATAAATTTAGGGAGAGTAAACACCCAGGATTTGGAGGCAGTAGAATTTGTCACTCATAAGCATCTGTCGGAACAGGAAATTACTAAAACTACCTGGACTACTAGAGACTTGGCGGGAAAAATCGTTAAAGAGGAAAAGCAACTCGAGGCCTGGGGGATACGAATAAAACCATGCCATAATCCCGGCTACCCCGAACCTCTACTTCGCTACCTTCAGGATCATAACAATTCAATAAAGTAAAATAACTATCCTGGTGCATCCAAAATATCAATATTAAGAGGAGCTCGAGGAAGCTCAGCTGACCGTAAAACCCGAGATTTTCCATGGCACAGAAACAAAGATGAAAAGGCCCAAACTCAAGACTGGGATTGGGTAGCAAAAACCATAAACTCCAGACATATCGGCCCATGACAGTCCGAAGACCGACTTATTAAAACATCGAAAATAAAGTCATCTCTAAAACTGTGTTCTTGGAATATAAATGGACTAGGTCCAAAAACTACAAATAAAGACCTATTGTTATACCTCCAGCAGTTTGACCTAATTGCATTACAAGAGACGTGGCTGGCAGAGCCATTTCACCTCCACGGCTTTAAAACATACCATCTTCCAGCCAATAGAACCTCAAAATTCGGTCACCAGAAAGGAGGATTAACTACATATATCTCGATAAAAACAATAAACACGGCAAAAGAACTATTGAGCAAGAATACATAAGTAATAGATAATGGAATAAATGCAGTACAATTGGAATTCTCAACCGCGGGGAAAATTAAACAACAGTTGATCCTAGTCAATACTTACCTGCACCCGAAAGGCAAAAAAAAAGGCACTAACCGGTAGATGCATCAAAGTTGTCATTTGCGATTCCTTATTTGCGAAAAATAAGGAATCGCAAATAAGGAATCGCAAATGGCAATGCATCAATAACTTCGCAATTTTATTGAGATTCGGTAAAAATCGCAATTTTTACCGAATCCCAATAAAATTGCGAGTTCCAAATAGCGAATTCGCAATTCCCATTCATTCCTATGGGCTGAAATGCCCATAGGAATGAATGGGAATTGCGAATTCGCAATTTGAAATCGGAATGCAACAAAGCCTTTCAAGGGTGGAGAGGGGGGTCCAAAGGACCCCCCCCTGCACCCATGAAATGCACTTTTACATGTGAGTTACATACACACATGTCCTAAGGACATGTGTGTCTGTAACGTAGACGTTTAAAAAATGCATTTTTATGCGTTTTTACACATTTTTGCAAATTACCACGAAGTTCAACTTCGTGGTAATTTGCATTTGCAATTTGTAAAATCGCAAATGTTGTGAGGATGATGCATTGCATTTAAGGAATCGCAAATTTGCGATTCCCTAAAAGCAATCGCATTTTTGGAACTCGCAAAAAATAGCGAATTTCCAAAAATGCTTGATGCATCCCAGAAACCAATTTAGGAAGTGCAAACGGCCAATTTTTGCGATTCGCACCGTTTGCACTTCCTAAAAAGGTTGATGCATCTAGGCATAAATCTTTGGTGTCAGAATTGATGAAATTAAGAACAGAAAGTGAAACCCCGAACCTTATTGTAACTGGCGATTTTAACATGTTTCTTTCAAAGAGCAAAGGATACAACCACCCATTAGAAGACAGATTATATGAAAGGGGGATCCCTGTACTGGAAGAATGCTTATGGGGTAAACAAACAACTTTATCCAAAAATCTATTAATTGACTTAACAAATCTGGGCCTTATTTCGATAAATGGCCGATCTCCGGGGGATCGTCCCCAAGCCGCCACCTTTCACAACTTCAATTCTAGTACTATGATAGATTATACTTTCCTATCTTTTTCGCTTTTTCCACTAGTATTAGATTTTAAAATTGGCACATCCGATTGTAGTGACCATCTGCCGCATGAATTGACATTGATGGCACAGGGGACAGCATTAACAATTCCAACTAGTATGCAAAATGTAACGACTATGTCAAAATGCAAAAGAATTAAATGCAAAATAAGTGATCCAGAAAAACTCTCTAGAGAAGACAAGATTTGCTGGGAAAGTGTCAAGCCACTACATGACAATAACATTACTGCCTGGGAAATCTTTTTAAAACTCTTTGGCTTAGCTAATTCAAAGTGCAATCCCTCACAAGAAACTTATGCACCAATGAGGCAAAAAAATGAACAACAAACCTGGCGGCCAAGTAATTCAAAAATACACCCTCAGACATTCCTATCTCTGGATCTATCACAAATAAAATCTGCAATCAACAGAACACTCCGCGGAATAAGGAAAAACGTGAGTGACAAACATCTATTGACTGACCTGAGGTCACTAAAGATCAAGAAGAATAAGCTTGTGTGGCGAATAAATCAGGACTCCACAGAAAGAATTTGGGCAAAATTACTTTATGATGCAAGGAGTAAAAACAGTGCGAGATTCTGGAGTACTGTCAATAAAATTGAGAATCCTAAAGCACCCGGAATAAATTCGGAGGAGTGCTGGGTAAAACATCTAACCAACCACTTCAACAATGTATCCGGCAAAGTAATACAAGACCTAGAAGTTGGGGAGGAAAATAAGAGGGGCCAAAAGTTACCACCCGAGGAGACCTACTTCCCAGGCTCAACAACACAGATCAAGGGAAGAATTGCGAAAGGTCGGAAAGAGGGAGCCTCTGGGCCAAACGGAACTCCACCTGCCCTTTACAAGCAAGATCCAAATTACTGGGCCGAGCAATTGCTCCCACTCTTCGAAAAAATATGGGTGGCGGAGCAAATTCCGAGTTCTTGAATGGGTTCAATTATTGCCCCAATCTATAAAAAAGGCCCCAGGAATGAAGCCAAGAATTATAGACTTATTGCTCTTAGCGATATAGATGCTAAATCTTTTTCGGGGCTCCTACTTGAAGAGCTAATAGCCTGGGCATCAAAGAAAAATCTAATCCCCATTAATCAGACTGGTTTCCAAAAAAATGTAGGGACTACAACAAATATTTTGGTCTCTCCCTGCTAATAGATTCTACAATCAAATACAAAAAAATGCTATATGTGTGCTTTATCGACTACTCAGCTGCATTTGACAGTATAGTTAGAGGGAAACTCTGGGCCAAGCTCTCAAGTTGGGACGTAGATCCCAAACTCCTGAACCTACTAATTTTACTGTATACAGAAACCTGGATCCAAATAAAATTGGGGGCAGGCGATTGTCTATCAAGGAAAATAAAAACAACAAAAGGTTTGAAGCAGGGGTGCGTTCTCGCACCGACCCTGTTCAACCTCTTCATGTCCGGCCTTTCCAAAGACCTTGACAATTGCAACCATCACTCTCCAAAATTAGGGGGCCTTATTTTATCGAACCTATTGTACGCGGACCGTTTGATACTGATAAGTCAAACTCCTGTTGGTGTTCAACACCTCATCGATACAACGATCAATTTCTCAGACAAAAACGGACTAAGCATAAATCAAGGGAAATCAAAGGTGATGATATTAAACCAAAAAATGAAAAAGCGACACCCACAGTGGTTTCTGCGAGATCAGAAGATGGAAACTGTTAAAGAGTATAAACATCTGGGCGTAATTTTTGACTCAAAAGGTTCTTTTAAACAACAAAAAAAGGCAATTAAGAACAAAGGGGTATCGCTGGCCATTGCACTAAAAAGCATCAAGAGCAAAATAGCTGGTC
Source organism: Lissotriton vulgaris (assembly GCF_964263255.1). Classification (NCBI taxonomy): domain Eukaryota; kingdom Metazoa; phylum Chordata; class Amphibia; order Caudata; family Salamandridae; genus Lissotriton; species Lissotriton vulgaris. The sequence continues at coordinate 299,838 of NW_028248812.1, forward strand.
CAAATTTAATCCCCCTGCTAGATGTTCTACAAGCAAGATTACTGCCATCGATAACCTATGGTAGCGAATGTATGAGAGCGAGAGATGAGTCCACCTTAGATAAAGTAGTAGCAAAAGCAATGCGAATAATATTCAGTCTACCACCGTACACCTCCCCAGCACAATTAAGGCTTGAGTTTGGCCTACAGCAACAACAACTAGCACGTAAAGGTACCTATGTAAAATGCTGGCACAAAGTAAAGAGTGCTGAGCAGGGCCCCCTGAATACTTATCTATGGAAGGAGATGGAAAGAGATAAGAACAGCCCTGCAATGGTCTATCTCCAGGCAGCAATAAATACTCTTGCGTTAAAAGACTTTGGGATGCAAGCTGTACGCAAAAATGTTTCAATCGGCTCGTTAACAAAACTGTTAAGATCTTATCCCTAGAAGAAGACAAAGCAGTATTAACTGGGAGGACGCATGGATGGTTCGTGATTCAGAGTTACACCAGGCTGCAACCACAGGCCTACCTAGGTACTGGCTTCTCTCGGGCGACAAAGGAAACCTTCTTGCAGTTGAGGATGGGGGTAATACCATCAAAAGAACATCTACCCCCATGGAAACGCTTGGATTCCAACATAAAGTGCAGACTTTGCAAAGAAACTAAGGAGGATGTATTGCATTTGCTACGCAGCTGTAAAGCCCTTGATACTGAACGAAGGAGACATCTAACACAACTGTGGAACCAAAAACTCCTGTGAACCCGTAGACAGGCATTGCTGGCCTGTTTTAACGGGGAGGACATTCAATTAGCTTGCAGACTGGTTTACTTCATCAAGTCAGTAAACATTGCACTAAACCCAGCCGTTACTCTATGAACTGGGAAAAATATGACCAGCAAAAAATTCCGACAAGTAAAGAACTTTTCTCTAGTGAGTGTTTGTCTGAGTTTTTGACTTCCCTGCTACTGCAACTACAAAGCTACCCACGGACAGTGCCTCACAGGTTTCATTGGGTTTTTAACTTTTTATCATTTAAGGCCAGCACAAGATGTACTTTGCACATACTGATTCTATTTCATATTTATTAATATTGCAAATTAAGAAATGTTCTTATACTAATGTGATTGTATGAAATGTCAAATTTTTTATATCTAGTTTTTATGTACTTTGAATGGTGTTCATTAAGAATTTTTAAGAACAATTGCAAAGATTTTTATTAATCAAGCATTAAAGAATTTACCTTACTGATTGTTGGGTTTGTGGGTTCATGCCTCATAATACAGAGAGAGGTATGCCATATTTAGTTTTTCCATTCTCCTATGAAGGGTCCGCCTGGGCTTATTTGGCTATGTTCTCTAACATTTACCAGAACCAGCTACGGTATCCTCCTGGTAGCCCATATGGTGGTGGAGCAGACTTTAGTCACAGTTCTTTGATTAAGGGAATAGTGACTATGGCTAAGATTGCTCAGATTAGTAGGATCCCCATAGATGAGAAAAGAGCGTATGATGGATGGAAAATAACACAATATGTTACTAGCCCCACAGAAAAAGCTAAACGAAGGGGCTTTCCGCCAATTTGGACTGTACCTCATTGAGGCAATTTCTGTTTACAAATTAATGGCCAGAATGTTAAAAATCAGCAGGAGAAGAGTATCTGTTCTCATACTTATGTCTATACACCTCAGATTCCCTTACCTCTAGTGCCATCACAAGGCACATATTTCATCTGTCACGATAGAGCCTACACATGGCTTCCTACTTATTTCTCAGGAACCTGTTATGTGGCTTTTCTTCTTCCCCCAACGTATACTGCTCCTTCAGGTCATTTCAGGAAAAGACATGGTAGGGGAGTTATTGATCAGAAAGACACAGCAAGACAGGAAGCCGCTGACTTTATTAAAGGGTTACTTCCTTTCTGGGGCCGAATGGCTAATAGCAGAGACATCAGACACTTAGATCGTGTTGGTGAGGCTACCATAAATGAAACTTCTGGAGCCTTGAGTAATGTGAAGGCCGAACTTCAGGCGGATCGTCTTATGACGTTACAAAATCGGATAGTTTTAGATATTATCCTTGCAGATCGTGGTGGAGTCTGTAAACTGATCGGGTCTAGTTGCTTTGTTTACATTCCTGATAATGCCCCCACAGTATACCAAGCTATCTCCAAGTTACATATCATCTCCGAGTTTATACATCAGGACACGGGAGATTGGTCTGTGATGGGGTGGTTTTGGGGACTACTGTCCACATGGGGATGGAAGATACTAACTTTCCTTCGTATGATCTTGGCTATCATCTTCTCTTGTTGTCTTTGTGTGCAGTGTGGACCTGCAATATGTGGTCTTTGTGCCACTATGTGTGTCCCGAAGCCTGTTTCACAGAAGACAGAGAATATTAGAATGATGCTACAGCAACAGCTCGATGACCTCATGGCCATTGACATCGACTCAGATTGACTTGAGTCCCTGACTTATTGCCTAAGTAATGGCAAAAGGAGGGTCTGAGGTTCTACGATTTTGGATTTTGTCCTGTATCTAGCCGCCATTTTGTGTCCTGTCGCCATTTTGTGTTGCCCTCACTCAGGCAGCACGCGAACGATGTGCTTTTGTTTTTCCAGCTGCCACGTGTCCTTTCAGTTAAAAAATAACTCCATTGTCCTTGTTCATGAAACCCGATGTCAGGGTCTGGCTGAGTTCGTTAATACATGTCTGGCTCGATTGCTCCCTGTCTTGGCCGACTATTTGCCCTCCCCTATTCTTTCCTTATTCTATCTTATCCGATTGGCCTTCGCTATTCTCTCCTTGTATGCTCCTATTACACAACCATCCTTTGAGGCACACAAATACGTCCTGCCACCTGCAAGAGGGGATTGTCGACGCCATTACTGATTAATTTGTTGGGAGGGGTAACACACGGGGTCTGAGAGAGGGGCGTATTTGAGACACCTGATACCTTGTTTTCCAACTTTTCTTATTGGTTCATTTTGTATGTGCAAAGAGTGAGATACTGTAAATATGTTTCCTATAAAAGACTGTGCGCCACGGATTGAAGTGGCAGTCTCCTTAGAATCCACCTTGAGTGTAACTTCTGGGACAACTGTGCTTAGCTGCAGCTAATAAACCTGGCTTCCACGCTCAACGGAGTGTCTCGTGTCTCTGTTTTTTTATACAAGGCAGGCGAACTCGGGGATTAAGGCGTGCCCTGCGCCACCCGGCCCATAAGGCCCGGTTCTCCAAGACCCCGGGATGTTAATTTAAGCCGCTGTGGCATAGCCATACTGTAGAGAAATATCAAACTGGTAGTTCTTTGTCTGTTGTAATATCGAACAGTGAAATGCTGTTGATGTTATTTTAGGGACTTATTCTCTTGTAAGAAATAGTGGAAAGTCCGCACTAAAACTCTGGCCGTATCCCCAAAGGAGTACCAAGACCTCTTTTTTAAAAAGTCCTCTTCTGAAACTTTGGCCTTATCCCAGAGGAGTACCAAGACCTCTTTTCACTTGTTTGGGAGTAAAGTGACGCTGGTTGTTATTTTACTGGAAGTAAAAGGAATCTTTCAGAGTAATTGAACTGTCTCTTTATTAGTGGAGCAGACAAAGGCACTGTTTTGTGTCATTTCTAATAAGAATTTAGTTAGAAAAACCTTGTTTTACATTGCCGTAATATTTTTCTTTGCAAAGGGAGGGTCAGTAGTAGGAGTAAAATAAATGTCACAAAGCCACACTTGCATTGGTCAGAAAAGCGGGCGTGTATCATGCTGTTATTGGTTGGTTGGTGTGAGCCACGCTGGTATAGAACGAGCCAGAGCAAATAGAGTGAGTGGAATTACGGAAGGATTTCCTTAGTTTCTCGAAATAGTTAGCGAAGAGAAAAGAGAGTGTTGAAAATGAAGTTGATTAAAGAGATTCAGGATTTCTTTAAGAAGGATAAACCGATTGTGATTAGAGAAGAAATTCCTGTACCTCCTCCAAGATTGCCTGCTTCTTTTATGATGTTAGAGCATTGATATCATACATGTACATAGTTGGAGAACTGAGTAAAATATACAGAGGATGATGGAGTGTTAGCTTTCCCAGAGCATGGAACATTTAATGTGAACATTTTTGAGAATTTGAAGAGACAAATGAATTCCTTGAAACCAAATCCTAGACCTATGCAGTATCAGGCCCTTGAGGAATGGGAGCATGAAGGGTACAGAAGGGAGAGAGACAGGAATGGATTGAAATATAAGAAATATACGAACACAATGAGATGGTTTTTGGAGGCTAAGTAAATGCTCAAATGAATAGATGGAGGAAAGATTTAATTTTACATGGATTATATCCAGTAATGGTTTTTGAGGATCAGGATGGTGGAAACTGTAAGGAGAAAATGAATAATATAGAAACTTCAGAATTAGATATGGATCCGAATGCAATTGATGATGAATTATTAGAAGAGATGTTATTGAAAAGACCTCCACCGTATCAGGAGAGCCCGGATGAGACCACTCCAAGTGCACCGTTAATGGAAATAGAAGTTCCCCAAACTTCACAGGTTTCACAGGTTACCCGTATATCACAGGAAAATTAGATTGAGTTACTTAATATAGCAAAGGAAGAATTGACTCAGAAAATTAATCAGATAAGATTAAATGCAAAAGCATTGTCAGTTTCAGTGATGATTGGTCCTATAGTTCCATTGTATAGTCAGTGTCAAAATATTTCAAGAGTACATGCATTGACAGTTCCAGTGAATGGTGTTAGGAATGTTAGTGGGTTAGAGTCAAATGAGACAAGTACCTCATTAGTTGATCTTCTAGTAAATGGAAATGTGACTGATACACCAAAAAGAAGTGTTCGAATAGATCCTAGAAAATTATTGTCAAATGTGAAAGAAACAACTTTGATATCAGAAGGTTCTGGTTCAGTGGGACCTTTGCCAGAGGAGTTGGATGAATGGATAAGAGGAATGGTTTCTAATAGATCTAAACCAAGTATGGATTTAGTGAGATTGAAAGTAGATCTGGAAGAATATATTATTGGTACAATCAGTCCAGAGAGATTGAGTAAATATCAGGATGAATAGTTATTATTCATGTGTAAAAATATTACATGGAGAGCCAAAAATTAGCATGAGAAGTTGGCAGAAGCTGCACATGAATATAGTGTGGATATAGAAATGTCAAAGGCTTTGAACAAGACATATAGGTTAGATTTCAGTAACAGAGATTTGGAGAGCTTAAATGTTTCTGGAAAACTATTGCAAATGAAGGAGTTGAGAAGTACTCTGAAAAGATGGGGTGATGTGGAACGTTGGGAAGGTAGATGGGCGAGAAAGAAAGAAGAGGCACTTGTGAATAAGGGTGTGACTGCATCCCCTTTACTTCAGTTAAAAGAGAACGAGTCTGCTGAAATGATATATCCAAAGAGAGAAGTTCCGGGTGGTGGATACGTTCATATCCTTTGGTCAAGACAGGATATATTGTCTTTCACAAATGAATTCCTAAGATTGAGAGAGAAGCCGATCCAATGGTACAAATAGGTAGAGAGATATGTAAAAGTTTCAAAAGTCTTGTTGAAAGATTTGGATGGTTTATTTCATATTGTGGTTCCAGCTGATTTATGGACTGAATGTAAGATTGCAGATGATTGGCTGAACGATGAATATCATAGAGATATTAAAACAGGAGAACCTTCAGAAGAGGTGATGAAAAAATATAACCAAGTGATTACTTATTTGAAAGGTAAGATTTCTCCAAAAGAAACATATTGGGTTAAGATTGACAGGACGACACAGGAATTGAAAGAATCAGTACAAGCTTATTGTGAGAGGCTGTTACAGGTGTTCAAACAACATAGTGGTTTTTAAAGCATTACTGATAAGGATATGGGATATGTTGTCTATACGTTTGTGTTTGGATTGAAAACGGAGATTAGCAAAAATGATTCAGCAGCATTTGATTTGTTGGCAGAACAAAACAGTGGATGAAATCCTGAAGTATGCAAAGTATTGCAGTGTTGATATTGATTTGAGCCATAAGAAATTGAAGGAAAAAGTGATGTGGGCACCTTTGGAAGTGGCACAACTGAATAATGGAAATGTTGTTGATGGTTAACAAACAGGTTACCAGATGAAAGGGCAGAATTAGAATTTTTAAAATGGTCAGGTACCTATGAATATTGTACCAAAAGGAGATGTTCAAGTGCAGTTACCAGGAAAAGGTAGAGGCATGGGTAATAAAGAAGAAATGAAAAAGAAATGCCTGAGTCATGGATGCAGCCAATTAGAATATTGGAGGAATGAGTGTAAGTCTTTGTTAAGAAATAATGGAGTTGTTCAAAATTTCAATCAACAGATGCAGAATGAGGTGGTTGTGAATCAACAACTACTGCAACTGCAACAGCTAGTTACACTACAGGTACAACAGGTACAAGTGCCTCAAGCACCTATGCCAAATAATGTGTATGCTCAGGTACAGAGATACAGTGCTGATGCTGGTTTTCCATGAGTGAACAAGTTGGTAAGAAACAAAATGTACAAATGGTTCCACAATATTGGTTGCAGCATTCTGAGAGTGATTTGAATTCATCTCAATGACAGTGCCTGTGGGGGGAGGAAAAGTGCGTGCTTGGCGCATCTCTAGAAGTAGATCAGTCAGGTCCTTTCGTAGATGGGAAAGTGGAAGGTAATGATATTACATTCCTTATGGAAACTGGTGCTACCTGTTCTACTGTGAGAACAGCGGAAATTCTGAACCTACCCCTCTTGGGAGAAACTATCCAAGTCGTAGGAGTCTCAAATAGATGTATTAAGACTCCAGTGACCAAACCAATGCAGATTCATATTGGAAAATTCAAAGATTTGCATCAGTTTGTGGTATGTGACTCGAGTCTAATGAATCTTTTAGGTAGTGATTTACTGTGCAAAATGAAGTGCCCTATTTATTATACACCGGATGGTATTGCGTTCCAAACACCAGATGAGGATGTTGCTTTTAAGATGATGTTAGCTAAGCAAGGGACAGAAGTGAATGATTTGAATCCCATGTTTATAACAAGTGATTTGCCCGTTGAATTAAGAGACATGGTGACAGCTGATGTGTGGGATTTTTCAGGGAAATATATTGGATTAATGAAAGGTATTGATCCTATGCAGATTATAGTTAAGCAGGGTGCGGAATTTCCAAAAACACCACAGTATAAAATGAGTCTTGAGACTATAGAGGGAGTTACTCCAGTAATTGAGCAAACGATTGAACAAGGTATTTTGAGAGAGATACTAGGGAGTCGTTGTAATTAACCTATTTTGGGAATTAAGAAACTGAGTGGGAAATATAGGACTGTACAAGATTTGTGCAGGGTTAATAGGATTGTGGTACCCTGTTGTCCGATAGTGCCCAATCCAGGAATTATTCTTTACCAAATCGCTTGTAATGCAGAGTGGTTCACAGGGATTGATTTGTGTCAAGTGTTTTTTTCGATACCCTTGCATCCGGATAGCCAATATCTTTTGCTTTCCGGTTCGGAGACCGTATTTTGGCAAAGTGCCGAGTTCCTCAACGGTATACAGAGAGTCCTTTAATTTTCAATCAAATTCTGAAAAAGTGTCTGGAGTCATTGGTTATGCCAGAAGACTCGGTATTGGTGCAATACATAGCTTACCTACTGGTGGCATCAAAGACACAAGAGGCATGTGTGACAGATATAATTGCTCTACTGAATCATTTTGCAGTAGGTAAGCATAAAGTGTCACCAGTAAAATTAAAATGTTGTCAAAAAGAAGTTCAATATTTAGGACACAAAATTGAAAAAGGGAGTCAGGAAAATAGCACAAAATCGAATTGCTGTGATCTTGCAAATGGGACAACCTAAGATGTAAAAAGAAGTTTGAATGTTTTTGGACATGATTGGATACTGCAGACAGTGGATTAGTGTTTTTTTACGGCTAAGCCATTACAGAGATTGACGCACAAAGATGTAGTTGATCCAATTCAGTTGAATGAAGAAAGTACAAAGGCTTTTATGGAATTCAAGATAGTCTATGTCGAGCGCCTGCATTGGGAATGCCAGATTATGGTAAAGAGTTTGCATCGTTCTGTTGTGAGAGAGATGGGTGTGCACTTTTGGTCCTGTCACAGACACATGGAATGGCACATCGACCAGTTGTCTGCTACTTTAGGTTTGGTGGCTGCAGTGTTGCCAGGTTGTTTGAAAGCAGTGGTTTCAACTTGTGTGAGTTTAGAGCAGAGTGAGTCGATTGTAATGGGAAATCCAATGAAAGTATATGTGCCACATTCTGTTGAGATTCTATTGACACGTACCAGAACTCAACACATGACAAGCAGTCGTTTGACCAGATATGAAAGAGTGATCTTGGGTGCTGAAAATGTGACAGTAACAAGATGCACTACATTGAACCCAGCGACTTTCTTGCTGAGTTCAAGTTGTGAAGAAGTGAAAGATGAAGCTGATCATGATTGTCTGGATGTGACAGAATTGTGTACAAAGCCCAGGCCTGACATAAAAGATGTACCATTGTCAGAATCAGATTGTGTGATGTTTGTGGATGGTTCCTGTCTGAGGGTTGAAAATCGTGTTATGCGTGCTTCATATGCTGTATGTACAGTGGCTATGGTCCTTGAGACATCTTGTCTAAAAGGGATAAATTCAGCCCAAATTCTGGAGTTGGTCGCTTTGACCAAGGCCTGTATAATTGGCAAAAATCTGAGAGTAACCATATTTATTGACAGTCAATATGGTTTTGAGGTGGTGCATGATTTTGGCCAATTGTGGATGCAATGTGGATTTCTGACTTCTTCAATGCCCCCATTTGGAATAGTAAAGATGTAAAAGATGTGTTTAATGCACTACAATTGCACAAGGAGATTTCAGTGGTTAAATGCCTGGCACATAGATCAGGAAATGATTATGTGACCAGTGGAAACAGATACGCTGACCAAGTGGCTCGTTTCTGTGCACAACATTCAGTCTCAATTAATAAAGGAACAGAGAAAAAGAATACAAATTGTCACTTGATGTTCTCTACTATTGAAACATGGGATGAAGTTAGACAGTTGCAGGAAGAAGCCAGTGAAGAAGAAAAATAACTTTGGATTATTCAGGTTGTAAAAAGAGATCAGATGATGAAATATGGGTGTATACAGATGACAGAGTAGTAATGCCAGATTGTTTTCTTTACCAAATGGCCAGGATGTACCACAGAATTACACATGTGGGAAGAGATGCCATGATTAGACTCTTCAAGTGGTCATGGTATAACCCAAAGTTTAGGGTTATTCCAGATAGTCTGTTCCAAAGGTGTGTAGTGTGCCAGCAGCAGAATCCAGGCAGAAAAAACATTTGTTAGTTTGGGCAGAATTGGGAAATCAGCTAGACCTTTTACTAGGTTGTAGGCTGACTTTATCGAGCTCCCTCCTTGTACTGGGCTGGAATATGTGTTGGTTGTTGTTTGTCTGTTTTCTCGTTGGGTACAGGCTTATCCAATATAAAGAAAAGTGATAGTCTAACAGTTGCTAAATTGCATTTGAGAGAGATCATTCCTAGATTTGGATTTCCAGTCTCTTTAGAAACAGATAGAGGCACTCATTTTAATAATGAAATAATCTGGATGATTTGTGCAGCATTACAAATTGAGCAAAAGCTGCATTGTGCCTATTGACCAAAAGCCTCCGGCATGTTTGAGTAACTTAATGGCACTATTAAGTCCAGACTGTCAAAAGTATGTGCATCCACAACACTGAAATGGACAGATGCTTTACCCTTAGTGTTAATGAGTTTGAGAAAGATTCCTGATAAAAAGACTGGATTATCCTCCCAAGAATGTTATAATGGGGAGAGAAATGAGACAGCCGATTGTACCCGCAAATCAACTGATGAATAATATTGATGATCTAGTGCTTGATTATTGCATAGGTTTGGCTGAATTGGTGCGTTCTGTGTCCCATCAGGTTGGAGAAATTGGAACCACAGCACAGCAGGGGCAAGCACATGATTTAAGCCCAGGTGAGTGGATCCTGGTGAAGAAACATGTGAGAAAGTTGTGTTTGGAACCTAGATGGCATGGACCTTATCAAATAATATTGGTGACAACGACAACAGTGAAGTGGTGTGGCTTGTCGAATTGGATTCACGCGAGTCATACAAGAAGAGTCCCAAGTCCACTTGAAAGACAAGAAGAAGAGCAGCAACTAGTGGAAAGACAAGAAGAGCCAGAAGCTGAAGAACATGAAGCTGCAGAGTCTGAAATTAAAGATTCTGAAAGTGTTGAACACGTGTTAGAACATGAAAGAAGTCGAATAAAGTGGGCACCAGCTACTGGGTCTCATAAGACTACTGTTGAAGGAGACAATGAAGAGGTGTGGAGTAAAAATAAGAGCAAGTGCAACAGAGAAGAAGACTGAATAAGAGAACTTGCGATCTTGACACTGAAGCAGAAGAGGCTGTGCAAGTTAAAAGGGCGAGAAAAGGTAATGGGTGCCAAAAAGGAGTGAAAAGACAGAAATACACTCTGAAACAAAGATCACCTGGCACGATAATTGAAGTTTAAGATTAGACTGAGCAAAGTGAGTCAGAAGAAGAGTCAGTTTGTAAAACAAAAAGAGTAAGGGTTCCAAGCAAGAAATATACAGCTCCAGAATGGACATATATAGTGCTGGAAGAAATTAAAAATTCAGATCAGATCAAAGAAGACGTTGGTACAGAACAAAGTGATGGAGACGGTTTTGAACCACCTTAAAAAACTGTGTAAAAATAAGGTGTAGAATTTAGAAAATTGAAAATTCATTGAAAGAATTGCAGAAAATTAAGGCAGAAGAAAAGATAATAAAAAGAGGGGGGTAAAGAGAAAGTCATAAAGTGTGAGGAAACACTACTTTTGATAGATATTACCATTTTTATTTTATAGATTTGATTTTTTTGAGAATTGATACAAATTTTTATTAGAAATGGCAAATGACAAATACAGCAGAGACTGGACATAAAAATCATAGTTTTCAACGTAGATGTATTGATGCTTGCTTATTTAGTTTTTTTCTACTAATGTTGGTGTGGCTAACATTAATTGTCATTGTGACTGTCTTAATGTTAACTAATCACAAAAATATTACTAATACTTATGGTGTGATGAGTGAAAACGTAGATATTAAACATTTTGAAGAAGACTCACATACTAAATTAGAGAAGATGAAAGATGACTACTTTATGAAAATGTGGATATAATGGATGCAAGAGATTGTTATGTGTGCATGCAATTACCGTTGTCAGCCTCAGAGGAGGTGCCTTATCATCACCTACCTTTAACATATGGTGTGTCTTGTAGTGTACTAACCAATTTGTTTTACGAGAAGGGAAGTTTGCAGTATTTTTACTCTAACATGGATCTAGATTTTTCAGAAATCCCTATTAGAAAGAATATAAATAAAATAAATAGTTCTAGAAATGCAGAATATATGGGAGAGTTTTTTCATACTACACAAAAAATAGATACAGTATATGCACAAAGACACAATTTAACCTGTAGTTTACAATTAAAGGAAAAAGAATTCATTAAAATGGTAGAAAATAGAAGACAAGATTTTCAGAGAAAAGCTGCTGAGCAAAAGTCTCATGTACTTCCATGGGTTTTCAGAGAAGGAGATTATAAGAAAGACAAGACTTATGCTGCCATGACTTTAGACTGGTTTCATAGAGGGAAACTTTGTATGCTTAGACAAAAGACTAATTATAATAATTATTTCATTGGTTCTAGTGAATGTGATCATACTTTCCTAATTATGGGAGGATGGGGAATAAAAGGAGGAACTGATCCTGTCTTTCCAGGAATTTATTATGTGTGTGGTAAGAATGCCTACTATAGGTTGCCTGCACATGGGTATGGGTGTTGTTATTTAGCCATAGTATTTCCGAAGATATATCATATGGATAAGCATTATAGAATCAATGAAGTAAAGAATGGGCTAATACGTAATAAGAGAGCGAGTTTTCAGAACTGATTGGGGATGTTTTTGGAGCAATGATACCTTCAGTTGGAGTTATTCTGAATTCGCACAAAATTAGAAAATTGGCCACAGTGGTTGATCGTTTATCAACAGACACTGCTGGTAGGTTCTTAATGGTTGATACTGAAATGGTTGCAATTGGGTCTATGGTTTTACAAAATCGACTTGCCCTTGATATAAGATTGGCAAAAGAGGGTGGAGTCTGCAATATGTTGAAAATACAACAATGTTGCATTTATATCCCAGACAAGAGTAAGAGTCTTGAGGGGTATATCAAGAATATTCGAAATCTTTATCAAGATTTGTCTGAATTGAAGGCTGATGGTGCTTGGGAGAAACTTGGTAAGAGTTTTTCCTCTGTGGGCAACTGGTTTTCTACCTTTGGAAATAGTGTATTAGGAAGAATACTAACACCTAGTATTGCAGTGGCTACAGCAATACTAATGATTTTTCGGACCTATAAGTGTTGTAGATGCAAAAGAGATACATCTGATAATAAATGAAGATCCAGAAAGAGAAAGAGAGAAGAAATAGGTATGAAATGAAATTATTATGAAGTCATGAAGGATTTAGTTGGAATAATGATAAAACGAGAGAGAACATCTTCTTTCTAAATGAGTGAAGATTAATATTGGTGGGTATTTTGGTGATGACTTATAACGCCATCAAAGGGGGGAATGATGGAGCAGGGTTTTTTGGCGCAAAATAAAACCTGCTCGGATTAAACCCTCAGTAACAATTACTAACCTTGTGCAGTGAAAATTATGCAGAAAAAACCGTTCATGAGGGAAAATGTTAATGTGCAAGGACGTAATAATAGTAGGCCGCAAATGCTTTTTGACTAACGAAAATAAAAAGGACTAATGCTGCTTTTATGCATGTTATTAACGTCTGCTAGGGAATAAGTAATAATTATTATGGGTTGCGCAGGGAAAAATGCAGCATTGGGTTGGTGCATAGAAAAAAAGATTTATAATCGAATAATAATGCCTGTGTTTGTCTTCTAGAAGGATGGTTTTCTATTCTGCGTGGCAAATAATGGGACATGCATTGACAGTTTGTCAGAAAATAAAAACGTTTAAAAGATGAAAAATCAAGAGTGAATCCTTGAGTGCTTGCCAAGATTTGTATGAAAGAACAATGCGACAAACAGAGGGAAGCTTCCTCTGCAGAGAGGCGCTAAGCAAGAAAAAGATATGCAAAGTTTGCAACGTTTGCCAGAGCAGAGGAAGAGAAGAATGACAGAAGCTCGAATTTGTATTTCCTGAGGTGGAAGTTTATGTCAATAATTAAACAAAACAGTGAGACATTTAGTAAGGTGGACACGCTGAGAGTGGTGTGACTATACACCCTCTTCCTTAACCAACCAAATGTGAAGAAAACCTTTAGCTAGATATATATGTGGGTTGGACATTTGGGTTTTAGGGTATAATTGTGGTGCCTGGTGGGAAAGGGGTTTGGAGACTGACTCGTGAGGCAGTTGGAAGATCGTCGCTGTCATCGGTTTTGCTGTCCTTGTCTACTGATTCCTGACTTAGTCTTTGCCTCTTCAAATCTTCTTGAAGGGCCTTGCTGCTCTTATAGCCAGAGAGTAGATTTCCTATTCTTATTTGGGTTAGTATAGACTAAAACCTGAATTTGCATAATCATTTACAAATGTATTTTGATTCTGAATCTTTTGTCTCTTTGCCTTTCCACTCCTTTATGCATTGTCATTGATATGAATTTGTCATTTTCACTTCTGATATTGTTCTCCTTGTGATGACCTATGATTCATGTTGTATGTTGGTACTAAAGAGCATTATTTCACATTATTTAGATAAACATTTTAAATTTACAAATGAGTCTGGCTTTTTTAGGAGTGATTTATTCAAGAGTATTGATTTGTCAAATGTAATCAACTATATAAAGATTGGATCGCCAAATTTTGGTATATTCGAGATGAGAGTACCTTATCTGAGATTGGAAACTTTGGTTTAGTTTTGGAATTACACTAACCCAGCGTGAAGGGACTTTTTGGGTAATGGAAATTGGGCCTTGTCTTTAGAAAATTTCTAGTCCTGAATCACCAAAACCTGGATTCTACAAATTAAGAAACTGTGTCACATTCTCCCTGGTCAAAGCTATTGTACGTATGATCTATCTGTCTACCTCTCAAAGAGCCCTGACTCATCTCCAGTTGATCCCCAATGCAGCTGTCTGACTCATCATAAATGTGCAAATGTGGTAAGATATTATTACTCCAGATTTATAACACCCCCAATGACATCCTTTCAGGAATAATCTTTAAATCTATGGTCATAGTACACAGATTTTTTATTTTTTTCGGAGTTTTGTATAGCATGAAATTGCCCCGAAGGTATCAGGTATCAGAGCTTCTTTACATAGGACACATTCCTTTTTTGGGGCTTGGAGAGATTAAGTGATTTGCCCAGAATCACAGGATGTTGAGCGTCTTTGCCAAGCTTTGAACCCAGTTCCCCAAATTTGAAGTTGACTGCCCTAGCCATTAGGCTACATCCTCTCTCCCTTGGTTTCTCTCAGATTGGTGAATTAGGGCATTCCAGAATGTATGCATGTCAGGATCAGGTGGCATAAACTTGATTTAAACCATCGGGCTTCATCACGCTATCTTTCGTAGGTTCGCGGAATTTAAACCGCTCGAGCGGGTGAAGGTGATGTTGATGCTGCAGCCACCAAGACATGGAATTCTCTTCCTTCTTTTCCTCGTCTATGACCCCACCCCTAGTCGGCTTGGACAGCCGTTGTAAGCTTTCTTGTCCACCAGATTGTAGTGTAGTTCCTATTTTCCCAATAGGCCCTGCGCATTGGAATAACATAAACAGTAGTATCGACGTAGAAGTGCGGATCTTCCAGGCCTCCACTGACTATGCTAAACTTAATTGGGTTTGTTACTAACTAGCTCAGAGGTCACTGGAAACTTTCTTCTCTGAATAGGAAGTGATCAGCTTCCCTGGTACAGACAAGAAGGGATTCCGTTTTCCAACAACCGTGCAACATGACAACTTTGCTCCTCAGATAAGAGTCAATCTCTAGAGTCGTGTGAACAATAGACAGTTATTTTACTCAGTCAGTGGTTGTGCAGATTACTTTCACAATATGTAGAGAAGAGAGAGACGGGCGTTTTCAATAAAGGGTAACATTTATTGAACAGTCTTTCTTCTCGTACAAGAGAAATGAATTGCCACAATTGCAAGACTTGTTATTATAAAAAGTACGTACAGTAAGATGAGTATTGCGAAATAATACTGTAAAAGCATTGATATGGTTTCTTAGCCATACAATGGTTTAAAATGAATAAAACATATATACATTCATATATACATTAGGCTAAAATGCTCAACTGGTGCTTCTAACTACGCCTACCCCAGTGTACCTGACCTAAGCCTAATACTTGGGAGGGGAGTAAGTAAGTAGCTTTAAGTTAAGTTGGTTTTGCCAAGGTTTGCTTCAAGAATTCTCTCTAAGGGTTTAGTCAACACCATACCTCTGGAATAGAATGATAGAGGTCTGGTATCTCCTTCAGGGGCTCGATATCCCAGTCACCCGCAAGGGTAGGCTGGAAACGCCGGAGCTGGATTTCTCTGCAGGAGAAAAGACAGCGTCTCTCTCAGCGCGTCGAGGAGGAGGAGGGGCAGCGTCCACGGGCAGCTTGCATCTGCTGGGCTCTTGCAGGGGGACGGCTGTTCAGCTCCTAAGTTCACCACACCATCGTTCGCTCGTTAGCAGCGATAGCAGTAGCGATAGCAGATATGGTATCATCAGCATAACAGCAGCAACTTCAGCGAGACAGCAGCGTTTGCTTAAGGCAACATTGGTAATATTTATACCTGAAAGGTGCCTTGTTTGACGTAAGTTTTTGGACATAAGACGTCAATAAAGATGTCACTTCGAAGTGATCGTCTATCAGTGCTCATTAGAGTTCTATTACTAATCAAAACATAGCAAGCGGGGCTTTCCCAGGTTGCTGAGCTTTTAACTTGTTGAAGAACTCGGAGTGTTAATCTAGGAATCTTAGATAGTAACTTCTGCTATGTCATTGCACTAATTAGCTGCAAAGGAAGTGGCAGAGGAAGCGCTTCTGAAATGTGGCTCTGTTCGTGTGAGGCCAGAGACGAGTTTCTGAATATTGTATTTGATCGGTTATGCCAATATAGGGGAACAAATGGATTTATAGCCGTATAGGGGCATAAGGTCACAGTATCGATCAGGGTCCTAGATTATAACGCTACACCCACTCCACGAATTCATGGCCATCAAATTACTAAAACTAGAGCAATAAGATGCATGTGTAACATTGCCCACCCCAAAATACATATATGCATTTGAAATAGGCGTATTTGTAATACGTGAAAATATAGGTACTGTACGTTTTTGAAGCATAGAAATCATTCAAAAATTATAGCATATGAAATCAATGAACGATTTTGCAAAAAGAATTACACATGAAATATCTCTGAATACAGAAAAGAAGGGCGAGATAATTTCATCACATATAAATGCATTGCAGTAAAATGTGCTAGAGGCTGGTGTAAAGTTATTATGTCTCTAGATTTGTCTAAAAATAGAAGTAGAAGCTTCTGTTCTCTATGAATAGGTCTACTTTAAGCAAAGAATTTTCTCGTGCCAAAAAAGGTGAATATTAAAAAGTGTTCAATTCAAAAGAATTCTTGCTGAACGGGGAAATAGAGTTTCAACGCTTTTAGCAGTTTTTGTTGTTCAAAACTGAAGGCCGAATTCAGAGTTCATGGGAACGCTGTGTGTCGGAATGCTTCTCTAAAGTTATTGTTTCTGTTCGGGTGAGAACATCATATCAGACAGGCTCTCAAAGAATTGGCCTACAAAATCAGGTGACAGTTCGACCAAATTCGATAGTGCTGTAACTTGGCAGGTGTGAGAATGATTGCTGTCATCAAAGGCTGGATCAGCAATGCTCACAGAAGGTCGTACCTGGGTGATGTTGCTTTTGTCACTCACTCCACTGTTACCACCTAGTCGTAGTACAGGAGTCTCAACAAATGCCGTCATCAGGATTGGTAGCCGCTGGGGACAACACAATGCGTGAGCCGTTATCAGACTGAGCAAAGTATCGATATCCATTGGTACTGCTGATGGAAGTTGAAGACAGGTGTCCAACACGCACTCATCTCCGCATAGCATACATCGTAGTACAGGTAAGATGCAGTTTTGCCATATCGGTCTGAATGAAAGGAACCAGGTCATGTTTAGATCTCTCAGCATGGCCAATCCAAGGACTCTAGTTATTCTGTCCCGGTAGCGAATTACTAGGATTGTTTCTTCCATCCCCATAGGAGTCATGTCTGAGCTTTGGCTTGCCATATCGGAGAAGGAGGATCAAAAATAAAATCCCTGCTACAAGTCCCAAAAATAGGGGTATGCCGCCAAAAACAGAGTGGACAAAATTTGGAATGATTCCCAGAATTGCTTGAAATGGTGTTAGTAGTCCCGTAAAAATCGTCTTAAATATGCCTGGGATGCCTGTGGCACTAGACATGTTAAGGAGTTGGCTCAACATTTCTACGAAATGCACGGGGCAATTTGTTGATAAAAGGTCATGAACCTCCGTAGCTGTCTTGCAACTAGGAGATCATACGTCTCTTTTGATGACGTGATGGGCACTGTTGTCTGCAAAAGCACAGACTTCATTTTGCTTAAAGTATCAATTCGTATAGAAGAGAAATGCAGACGAGGCCAAATGGGAGTCTCTTGCAGCCTAATTCATGAAGCTGAATTCGGCTCGCAAAGGGCCAGATTCTGAGAATCTGTCCCTTTGCGAGTGAGATTTTTGCATTTGGGATTCATCATCCCAAATGCAAAAATCTGTAATTGCGTTTTCGCAAATTTGCGATGGATTACATTTAAGGAATCTCTATTTGAGATTCCTTAAATGCAATTCATCATCCATTTAAAAATTGGGAAATCGCAATTTCGGGCCGCTATTTACCGCAAGGTCAAACCTCGTGGTAAATAGTGATAACTCAGAAAAATGCTTTTAAAAGCATTTTTCTGAGTTGCATGTTGCACACACACATGTCCTTTGGACATGTGTGTGCGCAACCCCTGTTCATATTAGCATTTAAGGGGTGCTACAGGGTGTCCTTTGGACGCCCCTGGCACCCTTTCAATCGCTATCTTATTTGCGATTAGCTAATTGCTAATCGCAAATAAGGAATACTCCCCATTCATTCTTAAGGGCCTTTTGGCCCATAGGAATGAATGGGGAGTTATTCCTTATTTGCGATTAGCAATTTGCTAATCGCAAATAAGGAATTAGTAGGAATCACATTTTTTTGCATATTCCTACATGAATCCCATTTTGCGAGTCCTTAATAGCGATTCACTATGAATCGCTATTAGGGGCTCGCAAAACGGGAGTATGATGAATCAGGCTGTATGTCTCCAGGCCCGCTCGGGAACAATGCTTGAATACAGCATTTGACCATGGAAGTTACGCTTACGAGATACGCTTTCCCTGGCAAAAGGCCACAACATCTGTGATCCGTTCTTAGAATGTAACTCCCATTTGCGAGTTGCATAAAGAAAGGCTCTATCTGCGTTGCAGGTGTGACAAGCTGGTGGCATGAAAGGTTGTTAGAATTACCTTCACAGGCTCCGTGTAAATTAATACCCTGGCACAAAAGTATACCGCTTAGTGAACGTTTACAGTTTTCACCATTAAGAAATACATTTTTGCCACTGTCACTATAGCATGAATGTGTGTCTGGTAATTTCTATGCTGACTTAACATATCCTTTACCTAATCGTTCATACTGGCCAGTAGGTATGTATTCAAGGCACTTTTTAAATCGGAAAGTTGTTATCGGAATTGTGATAATTCCGTGTATTATCCATTCAATGACAGGACTTTCTGGCATTGTCAATGGTAATCTCTCAAGTTTTTCGATGCTCAGGATTGTATAGTCTGCTCCTTTCTGTGCCAAGCTGATTTGTTTATCAGTAAGGTTAAAAATGGAAAACAATGACGTTGTGTTGATTAAACGCCAAGGCGCATAGCCTGAACGAAGATTTTGCAGCGTCCAGCCTAATTGTACAATAGAACGTAATTGTGACTGGCCATGCTGTAACATTAGCAAGTCTCTGACTATTATATCAAAGGCAGAGGATACAATATTGTCCAACGAATATATTCTGGAGGACAGAGTCATTAACCCATTGTCCACTACAGAAAGTGATTTTTCCAAATTAATACAATCAATTTCTCGTATTTTTTCAGCTGTTTCAATTTGTGTGACTTTCCAAGCCTCGTTGTATGCAGCATAGACGCTGGCCGCTATGAAACGCTTTTAACGCTGTTTGCGTGGTCCCATAATAAAATCGCGCAAATCAGCACCCTCTTTAAGTAAAGACAAGTGTTGCTTAATTTCAGCCAGTGTGGATGATCCTAGCCATTCGAGGCAGAGTTTCCCTACACTGTATGTTGTTACTATCCCTGGATGTTGTCTCTGGGAGTATATAGGGTCTTGTCTGGTCATTTTTGACCCCTGTGTTTTATTCCGGAATCTATCTTGACAGTTGTTTGTGTCAGTAGGCCAGATTAACCACTTTTTTCCAATCAGGATGTGTTCTGTTAAAATGTAAAATTTTAGTTACGTCTATCTCAATATCTGTTGTTGCATTCTCAGGTATTGGCTTTGGAATAGACGGTTTGTTAAGGTCTTTGATCTTAGCTAGGCCAAGACAAGATGTTTGATGAATTGTGTCATTTAAAAATATCATTTGTTCTGGTATCATGCAGGTTCTGAATAATGCTTCTAGGCCTTGTACCTGCCAATCTTTCGTACCCCAAATGGTTTTTGTTTCAATGTTATTTTTCCAATAATCAAAACCAAATGTCATCATTTTTTCATAAAATGCTTCTGAATATATCAATTTAGTGTTTGTCAGCATTGTTTTCATTCCAGTTTTATCTAACAGTTTGTAATAAAAGGTTTCTGCATCACTGGTGGTAAACCCTGAGAAGTACTTGAATTTCTCAAAGAATGTTTTAGAACTGCTTTTAGGTGGTGTAGCACAATGTTCCCATTGATTATACTTAAAAACATTTCTAGGCTGTGCAGATTTATGTAAATAATGATCGCCATAATGTGTAAAACAGAACTTCTGTTCATAACTAGACGAACCTTGTAAATAATCATGTTCTGTGAATCTAGCTGACATTACTAAATCAGACATCATGTCCTTAATACTGTTAAAGTCCCAATCATCAGAGAATGTACTAGGTTTTACAAAGTCACTTAAGGAAACCTTCAGTTGATGAGGATACTTCAGGATCTCGACCGGACCATAGATCTCATAGTCAGTTTTCTCCCATACTACCCCACCGGGTATCGGAATGGCTGTGACATTTACTGTTGACAGTTCTCTTTTCTTCACGTGGGATGATCTGTGTGGTTTGAGGACTAAGTTGATGTTCTGACTTGCTGTGTCCATTTAATTGTAATAAACTTTCCTAAAATTAAAACTAAAATTAGGCAAAGTAGGAGTATAAATACCCCTGAAATAATCCAATGCTCAATCAATAGTGCATCCAGATATACTTCTTTGATTTGTTGAACGAGTTCTGTTGCTTTTTCTTTAAAAGTCTTTTTTGTTTCTGGCATCACTTCGGGGTTGCTTTGATCCTCGGAAAAGTTGTCGAAGTCGATGAAATAACCAGAGGCAGTTCTGTCAATTGTTGGGATTGTTCTTTCAATCTGTCTTTCGGTAGCACTTTCTGATGCCACATTATTGTAGACTGGTGTTTCTTGATGAACTGTTTCAATCTGTGTCTCAAGAGGCACGAGTTCCATGGCATTATTGCATAGTCCCTCTCTGTGCACTGCAGGCTGATCGAATGTGATTAGTCTTTCAGTTTGAACCTCTTGGATTGTTGCAAGTTTGGGTATTCTGTTGTTTCTCGGGAGTCCACTGGGCCTACTGTTGATTATAGGCCACATGCTTGTGGTTTTACCAGGTCGATTGATACAACTCTGTTCTCCTTTTTACCAGCAAGGGGCGGTAGTACTACTGATCTTGTTCCGGTGACTGCCAAGACAGGTACTGCTTTTCTGTAAGAAGGCCAAATTCCTTCTTCACCGCTATTTTTTCTCTGACTAGATCCCCAATCTTTGGAATCCAGACAGGCCTTGCTGGAGCTGTTGCTGGTGGTGCCTCGTCAGTGGTAGCTGGCTGTTGCTTTAACTTTATGTTGCTTAAGGATTTTCTTGTTTCATTCAAGTCCTGTAAAACAGCCAAACGATCTTTGATGTCAAAGTCTGTTTTCTTATCTTGTACCACTGATACTTGACTATCTAAGTCCTGAACTCTCATTCTAGCTCCGAACAATAGTTCGTATGGGCTGAAACCTTTTAGAGAATTTCTTGGCAAATTATTAAGACTGATTTGGACACTTATTAGATGTTTGACCCACCCAGCACCCGAACCTAATACCTTCGTTGTTATAGATCGCTTTATGTCCCGGTTTTTTCTTTCTACCACACTGTTCCCTTCGGGGTGTGACGGACAAGAATACCGCAACCCAACTCCCATGCTGGCCATGGCCTCCTTATAAGCTTGAGAGCTAAAAGCAGGACCCTGGTCAGAATGGAACATGGCAATTGCGTATGTGCCGATAAAGACTCGCAGATCTTTTATAACCGTTCTGGCGTCAGCCGAGCGCTGGGGCCACATTTTTTAAGTGTGTTTAGCCTTAATGATTAATAGGACGCAGGATGGGATGTAGGCAGCGTTACGCTGTTTCTGATTGGTAGCCGGTAGCATAGTTCACTACTGCGATCCCTGTTGCAGTTTTCACAGTTGTTTGCATATATTTGGTGTTGTACACTCATTCACGGCCACCAGTATACTGATTGTAATTCAGTCAGGGATTCCTTGATCACTCTGTGCCTAGGACCCAAACCCATGTGTGCGTCTGCTATTAAAAATATTCTCCTGTTCATGTTTTGAATTACCCTATCCCCCACTCCAGGGATTCGAGCAAAAGGAACGGAGTTTGCATCGATTACGTATGCATAATTGAGTGGATAGTTCACGGGTAGTGCTGTACAGTCGCCTTGTACGGTCGTTTTTACTGCCAGCATGGTTTCCCCCTCTATGTATTTATCTGCACGCTTTTTTGTGGCTACGGAAGCCGGTTTAGTTGCTTCCGCTGTGGCTGTGTTAGCCAATGAATTCCCTGCAACGTGAACGCCATCACGTTGAAGACTCTGTGCGTGTATCACGTGAGTCTTTTGTAGTTCTTTCTGAAAAAGAGCTACCTGTTTCCAGAGCAATTTATGCTTTATTGTGGCACCTGTGTCATCTTTGTAATCGTTTTCAATCCAGCTCTGCAGTTTATTATTGTAAGAGTTGACGCAAAAATGAGAATCGCACACGATTAGTGTCGGGAATTCACGTTCTGCATTTTCAAGCGCCATCTTTAAAGATCTGATTTCAGCTCTCTGAGCCGAACAGTTTCTTACTGATTCAGTTTTTGTTATTTTCGGTCTGAATTTACCGCACAGCCAACGACCTTTAACAATCGCACAGGCTGCATCGTAGGATTTGCTCTCTACGTTGAAATGCTGTACAAATCTATCTGTATAGATTATACATGCGTACTGTGGGAGAGGCAGAAGTTCGATTGGCAGAGGATATTCTTCGTCATATTCTAAATCATTCAGTTCTTCGAATTGCGGGGCGAAATAGTATTTCACATCCCTGCAAACCGTTTCTGCAGTCGCTTGTGTTGCTGACCGTGGGTGTGCCTCTTCGTGGGATCCCTAGCGCTTTCTTCTGGGACGCTTGACACTTCACCTCGCCGGACCCGCTTCGCGGGTCCCGCAGCGCCTGGCCATCTGGGGCTGCTGGTTGTAGAGAGTACACGGCTGAGGAGCGGGCAGGCAGAGGAGCCGGCGGTGCTGCGAGCACAGGCAGGGACTCCAGTATCCAGGAGCCCCTGCGCGCCCATTGCTCACACCTGGGCTGCTCTCCCCGCTGGCCACGCCCCCCGCCTTGGAGTAGAAAATCGGGCTGAGCCCATCGACCTGTGGAATCCCTGCAAACCGTTTCTGCAGTTGCTTGTGTTGCTGACCGTGGGTGTGCCTCTTCGTGGGATCCCTAGCGCTTTCTTCTGGGATGCTTGACACTTCACCTCGCCGGACCCGCTTCGCGGGTCCCGCAGCGCCTGGCCATCTGGGGCTGCTGGTTGTAGAGAGTACACGGCTGAGGAGCGGGCAGGCAGAGGAGCCGGCGGGGCTGCGAGCACAGGCAGGGACTCCAGTATCCAGGAGCCCCTGCGCGCCCATTGCTCACACCTGGGCTGCTCTCCCCGCTGGCCACGCCCCCCGCCTTGGAGTAGAAAATCGGGCTGAGCCCATCGACCTGTGGAATCCCTGCAAACCGTTTCTGCAGTCGCTTGTGTTGCTGACCGTGGGTGTGCCTCTTCGTGGGATCCCTAGCGCTTTCTTCTGGGATGCTTGACACTTCACCTCGCCGGACCCGCTTCGCGGGTCCCGCAGCGCCTGGCCATCTGGGGCTGCTGGTTGTAGAGAGTACACGGCTGAGGAGCGGGCAGGCAGAGGAGCCGGCGGGGCTGCGAGCACAGGCAGGGACTCCAGTATCCAGGAGCCCCTGCGCGCCCATTGCTCACACCTGGGCTGCTCTCCCCGCTGGCCACGCCCCCGCCTTGGAGTAGAAAATCGGGCTGAGCCCATCGACCTGTGGAATCCCTGCAAACCGTTTCTGCAGTCGCTTGTGTTGCTGACCGTGGGTGTGCCTCTTCGTGGGATCCCTAGCGCTTTCTTCTGGGATGCTTGACACTTCACCTCGCCGGACCCGCTTCGCGGGTCCCGCAGCGCCTGGCCATCTGGGGCTGCTGGTTGTAGAGAGTACACGGCTGAGGAGCGGGCAGGCAGAGGAGCCGGCGGGGCTGCGAGCACAGGCAGGGACTCCAGTATCCAGGAGCCCCTGCGCGCCCATTGCTCACACCTGGGCTGCTCTCCCCACTGGCCACGCCCCCCGCCTTGGAGTAGAAAATCGGGCTGAGCCCATCGACCTGTGGAATCCCTGCAAACCGTTTCTGCAGTCGCTTGTGTTGCTGACCGTGGGTGTGCCTCTTCGTGGGATCCCTAGCGCTTTCTTCTGGGATGCTTGACACTTCACCTCGCCGGACCCGCTTCGCGGGTCCCGCAGCGCCTGGCCATCTGGGGCTGCTGGTTGTAGAGAGTACACGGCTGAGGAGCGGGCAGGCAGAGGAGCCGGCGGGGCTGCGAGCACAGGCAGGGACTCCAGTATCCAGGAGCCCCTGCGCGCCCATTGCTCACACCTGGGCTGCTCTCCCCGCTGGCCACACCCCCTGTCCACCTACCAATGACTGACACCGATAGGGAATAAAACGGACCGAGACACCCGCGTCGCGGGAGCGCGCGGGAGGGCGCCGGGAGAAGCCCGGGACAAGGGCGGGACCGTCTGTGGCCGTCCGGGGCCGAAGGAGGCCGGACCGGGCCACCCCTCTTACCGGCTTCAAACATCATCTATCCCAGTAAGTGGCATTGACACTCCAGCTTTGTTTTGAGATCAATATGGCAATGTCTATAATTACAAGCTCTGTAAACAGCCACTTGACAACTCCTCCTGTAGAGTCGGGTCCACTGGCAATTGGCCCCTTAGACAAATTCTTTTTTAATCGCTCACTGACAATAGATAAAGAGCTAACCTTGGCAGAGAAGCGCGCAGAGCATAGATTATCAATTGAAATACTCAAGAATTCAACGGATAAGTTTCCCAATCTAGCTTATCCCACCCTGGTAACCCCCCTATCATCAGTGAACGTCCCAGTTACAAACGAACATTTTGAGGTTCAGGCTGAAAAAATAAATAAGTGTGTTGCGACAGATTCAAATAATCCATGTGGTAGTAAATCCCAACCAACACTGCACCCTGACTCTGGTTTCCAGGTTACATTGGCCCATCCCAAAATCGGGTCCAAAAGGAAACGACCAGCTTCTGTAAAAAAATGTAAAAAGGTGGTCAAACCCCCACAAAAACTCAGGAAGTTACACAAACTCGTGAACATTGGAAAGGTTGTTACCGAAGAAGTTCAAAGTACAGAAAGTGTCACACCCACAATTCTTGAATCCCTGGATAGCCAAGACAAAGTGGACAATTCTTGTACTGTCTCCAATGTACCATGTAAAGAAAATGCTCTATCACTTGCAAATGTACTCCCAGAATTGGAAAAATTGTTTAGACTACTACTTACCCCTATTGAGGATAGAATTGTCAAGCTTGCAGATAGGCTAAACCATTTTGAACAGATAACATTAGACAATTTCTATTCTACAAAATCTCTGATTAAAGCAAATAGGGTGGAAGCGAACACAAACCTTCAAGTCGTTAAAAACCCTGTTATCCAGGATAAGGGAAGAAACCCTCGAAATAGCTCTCCTTTACCTCCCAAACAAAGCAAACCTATGGCCAAAGCTACTGTAAAAACCTTAGATAGAACTGAGAGAGCGACCGCTGGTTCTGAACCATCTCAGTCGACCATAATACATCTTACACAGCCCACAATACCCCAGACACAAAATCCACCGGCCGCTGTGAATGCTGAGGCTACATCGTGTCACCAAGTGGGTAAAGTACCAACACCTGTAAATGTAACTAATAACATACAGATAGCTCCAAACATCCCGGGGGGAGGAAATAGGGCTAACGTATGCCCGTTGGTAGGCAAAACTTTAGTATCGTCCCAAACAAATAACAAACAACAGGCGCAGAAGCCTGCCCCCCAACATGTCCCCCAAGTTCCCAAATCTATCCCACCGCCCTTGGCAAAGCCACCCCATAGAAAACCCCCAATTAATCTCACCCCAGACTCCTTCCCCTATGTGGCAGTTCTTATCAATGTACCACCACTACCCCCAGGACAGAGAGAAACATTCCAGATGCTCAAAAACAAGACCATGCACTGGTTAAAGGAAAACCGTCCTCTGCCTGGTGATATCGACGGGCTAATAATAGGGGTAAGGAGAATAGATTGGATGGGATATACACCAAAAACCCTGGGGGGGGATTGTATTGTGGTTAATTTTCAAGACCCAAGGGTGGTGGGATGGATAACAAGGCAGGGATGGGGAACAAACAAGGGTGGTATCGGTATTGTGGACCTTACCTTTTTTTACCCCCGACCCACAAGTGTAACGACTAGTCTACTCAATGAACCCTTAATCCCCCCTACCGTGACATGGCCAGTCAATCCTTTACCACCTCCTCCTGTTGGTCATAATCATACCCCATATACATATTACAACCCCCATGTAGGATGGCAGGACCCGGGATGGGGATATTGACAAACCAGCACAGATAGTATAGGTGGAATTATAAACGAGCCAAAAGGGCCATGTGATGTTTATGGTAATACCATTGTTACAAACCTATCGGTCAACAATATCGAGACGGGGGGTTTGGCTGAAGAAGGTGGTTTTAGACTGGGAACCTTAAGTACAAATGTCATGATAACATACCCAGCAATAGTTGACTTGACTGTCGATCCAATAGATGACTTAGAAAGGCTGACCGGTCCTATGGAAAGCCCAATGTTAGCCCAAGTATTCCCATTTTCTAATGCTCGAGACGGGACAAATGCTGGCATTGGTACGCTTTTATCTTGGAATGTCGCCGGGTTGGCTAGCAAGTTGGATTCCCAATCCTGGGTGAATTTTATAAGTGGTTTTGACATTTGTTGTTTCCAAGAAACCTGGGCTTGTGATCCCCTCTTTTGCCTAGGTTACCTGAATTATTGTATACCAGCTTCAAAAGGGGGAAGAGGGCGGCCCAAGGGAGGCCTAACTGTTTGGGTTAGACAGGACCTGCACATCAACATCAAAATGCTGGACCTGGGGAATAGTGATTTGCAAGCATTAAGAATCCCCGTAGCTAAAGGCCAACCAATAGATTTATATAATGTCTATGTGAGAGGTAACAATGTAGTCAATTTACCCACTATTGAGCTGTTGTCTGCTGCCATAGAGGCCAATTCCCAGGAAAGTGTAATGATAATAGTTGGGGACCTAAACAGGACTTTTGAACCTTTGGACTGTACAAACGACCTCCTAGATAGTGAGGAGGACAATCTCTGGGGAGTACCATCTCTATGCCTAAAACCTGTGAAGCGATGGACAAAAGAGATCTTATTACTAAATGGAATTTGTATGGAACATGGTTTAAGAGCACTGAATGGGAGGACACCTGGGGACAAGGAGGGCAGCTACACTTTTGACAATGGTATCAATAGGAGCCGAATTGACTACATATTGTGTAGTCTCCAGCTGTGGAACGGGGTTGTCGACATGGCTGTTAGGCCCCGGGTTGAAAGTGACCACAACCCCCTATGTGTGACCCATAGGTGGTGGAATACTGGTACAGGAAACCCTTTAGAGACACACAACGAAACCCCTGTTATGAGTAACGATGAGCGCAGGTTAAAATGGCCCAAGGTACTGGCAAATGAGGCCACTATGACTTACATCAGTAACGAGGTTGATAGTGCAATTTCCGCAATGGAAGCAGCGGTTCCAGTGGTACCAGGGGACAGTGGCATCACCGAAATCCACAATAAGTTATTCTCCCTCCTGAGACCATGTTTTTTTATCAAAAAAAGGAAAGGGAAGAAAGCTAAGGAAGTGGGCAGGTGGTTCGACAATCACTGTAGAACAGCACGACTAGACCTGGGACAAGCCATAAGGAATAGGGACCGCGCTGCAGTGATAAAGAATAGGAAACTGTACAAATTAGCCATCTATCGTGCCAAAAAGAAATGGGACGAAGACCACTGGGCCGAATTAAAAGAGGCCTCTGATAACAAAGACTCAATGACATTCTGGAAAATTATCAAGTGGGGTAGTGGAGCGGGTCCTGCGAAGCCAGATAATAATGTAGCAGAGGAAGCTTGGGTTGATTATTTCAGACCACAGTATGCGGAATGTAACCTTCCCGTGGCAGCTGACAGTATAATACCGGTTTATGCAACCGATGATCTATTCTCCCTCAGAGAAGCGGAAATTGCCATTGGTTCCGCGAAATGTGGGAGGGCGCCAGGTCCAGATGGTATTCCCCCTGATATTTTCAAACACGATGTAACTAGATGGGCGAGATATATCCTCCTTGTAGCAAATGCCCTAGCGAAGGGGGCTGTGGTCCCAGACATTTGGAAGGGTGCAACCATAATCCCCATCCACAAGAAGGGCGATCGCTCACTGCCTGCTAACTATAGGCCTATAAGTTTAATAGCCACCATACAGAAAGTAGTTGGTAGAATGGTAACAAACCAGCTTATGGACTGGGTAGAAGACAACAACGCCCTCTCTCCATACCAAGCGGGATTCAGGCGAGCTACCAGTACCATTGATCAGGTCTTCCGCTTCACCATATTGCGGTGGAAGACCGTTGTACTGGGAAGGAGCTGCCTGTATGTCGCGTTTGTCGACCTGCGGGCGGCGTTCGACCTAGTCCCCCGGTACAAGCTATGGTCGGTTCTCCAAAAGCTGGGGATTCCTGCTGATCTTCTAACATTAATCATGCGACTGCACGAATCCAACTTCGCTAGAGTCCAGTGGGGTGGAAGCGGGGAGACAACAGCGGATTTCCCTGTGGAAAGGGGAGTCCGACAAGGCTGTTCCATGGCCCCTCTACTTTTCTCGTTATTTATTAACGGGATCGTCGAGAGAATGATGAAGGCTAGTGTAGATGCCCCATCGTTAGCGGACACCAGGGTTCCGATCCTGATGTTCGCCGACGACACTCTCATCCTGTCTAAGACCCCCATGGGGCTGCAACGTGCTTTAAACATTTTCGATGCTTTTTGCATGGAGCATGGGCTAGAGGTAAATGTGGGAAAAACAAAACTAATGGCCTTTTCCACAGGACGCAGGAGTTATCCCAAGGTAACCTTAAATAGCAGCAGGCTAGATATTGTTACTGAATTTACGTATCTGGGAGTACAGATCGCAGAGGGCATTGGCTGGACGCATCATGTGGATAAAGTGGTCTTAAAGCACCAGCAGCTTTCAGGTGCTCTAAGGGGGGAACACCGCAAATCTAAAACAAAACCTATAAAACCCGCAATAACAGTGTATGATGCGAAGGTTTTGGGTGCCACTCTATATGGTGCGGAGCTATGGGCTTGGGATAGTCTAGTGGCTCTTCAGACTTCCGAGAATAAGTTCATGCGAGGGATTACAGGACTCCCACAGAGCACCCCCCTAATCCCACTGTTTTTGGAGCTGGGTAGACGTACCATTGTAGACAGAGCCCGATTGCGCCCAGTCCTTTACTGGAGACGCCTCTGGACGACTCCAGAAATAAGACAATATGCAGAGGGTTTTTTATGGATAATCAAGGAAGATATC
Organism: Lissotriton vulgaris; assembly: GCF_964263255.1. Lineage (NCBI taxonomy): Eukaryota > Metazoa > Chordata > Amphibia > Caudata > Salamandridae > Lissotriton > Lissotriton vulgaris. The sequence continues at coordinate 329,270 of NW_028248812.1, forward strand.
TTCCATAAGATAAAATGGTTAAAACACCTGAAGACCATGTTAGTAAACTTAGGGTTTTCAAATCTTTGGAATAACCCCGAGGGAGAAATCTTCCCTAGCAAAGAAGCCCTCAAAGAACAATACTGGGATTGGGTGGGTGGTAAGATGCTGAAAGACACCAGGGCTGACTCTATGTCTGGTCGCTTCCTGGAGACAAAAATCCTTCCTGTCCTAGAAAATTACTGGGATAACATCACGGTACCTATGGACAGGAAACTTGTCTTTCAGTTAAGATCAGGTTCTATCCCCCTTAAGAAACTGACATCTGGCTGGCACAGACCCACCAATAACCTATGTCCAGCATGTGAAAATGCCGAGGAGAGCATAGGCCATTTCCTCTTCGTATGCCAAGCCTACGCACACCCGAGGAGAAAATGGCTCTCGCCGGTATGTAAAAACCTGGGGACACGAGACAGTGCAGTGGCTCTAAGAATCCTACGTACAACAAACCAGGATTCGATAGTCATAGGGGTAGCCAAATACCTGGGTTGGGCTTGGGCAATTAGACGACGGTCCCTGGGGGGTAGCAGGTAATCAGGTATTCCTTTTAATAATGTTTTATGTATTATTATCGGCATAAATGGTTCTTATAAGTAAATGTAGTATGAGCTGTATTCCATGTTTAATGAATTTTTACTCTGTAACTATGTATTATTGTGTAACTGTCTTGATTTTATGTGCTTTTATGAGAATTGTCTCGAATAAAGCTTATACAAAAAAAAAATATTAGTATTTCACATCTTCCGCTCCAAGAGAATCTACATACTGTATCCATTTTGGATCCAGTGACACTGTAGGCAGGTTTACTGGGCTGAATAGCGCCTTGAAGGCGGATTCCGCTGTGGGGATATTAATCCTTTTGCCGTGTGCTAGTTCTCGTTCATTTGCTAATGCAATTTGCACTGCTTTCACAGTATTTTCTGTGGGACTGAATGTCTTTTCTGCTTGTGTGTACAAGTGAGATTTAATTGAAATTGGTACCTTTTCTCCCTCATTAGAGGTCAGGTACGTGAATCCGCGTCTTCCTGGGATGACTCGGATTACAAGATTGCGTGTGTTGTCACGTGTATCTAATTTTGTTTTAGCTAACATGTCTGTTTGCAGTGATCTCAAAATTTCTGTGTGTTTTTGAGTCCAAGTGATTTTTTAAAATCAGGTTTAATTAGTTCGTAGAGAGGTTTAACCCTCTCTGCGTAATTTAGAATGTAAGTTCTACCGAAATTCAGAAAGCCTAGAATCGATTGTAGATTCTTCAGCGTTTTTGGAGCTTGGAGGACAGCGCACTTCTCTAAGAAGTTGTCCGCTAGGCTTTTCCCTTCACTTGATGATTTGTATCCTAAAAATAATACTGTCAGATGGGCAATTCGAGACTTTTTAAAGTTGAATTTGTAACCCTCTGCTGCGAACCCAAGTATAATGGTGTTCACTCTTTTCAAGTGAGTATCCAAGTCGTTGTCTGTGAGATAGATATCATCTACGTAAGATAATGCCTCATCATCATATATTTGTAGTAACTCTGTTACTCTAGCTGAGAATAGTCCTGGGCTGTTTTTGAACCCCTGTGGGAGCCTACAGAAATTTTTCTGAGACCCCATTACGGAGAAAGCGGTCAAGTATCTGCTTTCTGGTGCAATGTTTTGACAAAAGAAACCATTAGATATGTCTAATGTCGTTTTATATTTTTTCCTAACTATGTTGTTCATTAGTGCAGCACTATGCGAATTTTGTACTGCAAATGTTTTGCAACATGCATTAAGGTGTCTGTAGTCCAAAACTGGACGATATGAATTGTCTGGCTTGGAGACAGGAAACAAAGGATTGTTCATTTGAGAGGTGCATGTTTCAATCACCCCCTGGTATTCAAGTTGATCTAAGATCTCCCTGACTTGTTTTTTAGCTTCTTGCTTAATGGGATACTGCCTTTGGGCAGTTGGTTCACTTTTTAACTGGATTTTGTGGGGAGGAGAGTCCTCATCCCATCCTACATGATTTTTATATAATGCCGGTGCCTGGGCTACTGCCCATTTCCTTGCATAAGTATATTTTTTGTGAATCGGAATGTGATTCGAGAAGGCAGGCATAATCATTTCTTCGCCACGAGGGCACTCCCTGACAAACTCTGGGGGCCCATCTTTTTCAGCTAACAGAATATCATAGCCTTTTGAGAGTTTATCCCAAAATAGACCCCTTATTTTCCTAGTCTTATCACCCTCTATACGCAATGTTATTTCGTATATCTTATGGGGCTCGCTAAGTCTGGTGTCGGTAGTTTCAACCTGAATGTATTCATTCATGTCCACTGTCTCCAGATGACTCATCAAGATCTTGCGGGCTATAGTGATTTCTGCTGCACTGTCTAACATTGTCTGTGCCCACTCCCCGTTTTTCAACTGTGTCCTCAGTATTCTCGGCATGGTTGATTACTCTAAAACTGGCTACCTTCTTTTTCGGAAATTGAGATTTTTTACTCTGAGCAGGTTCCTTGTCTTTGGACTTGGTGTGCTCTCCTGGGTCTGACCGTCCTCTTTTTTCCGATTTCTGTGAAAAAGATCGGGAGGGACGTGTATCAATACTTTGATATCTATCAGATTTTTTCAAATTATCCCTATTTCTAAGGTTATATCTTTTCTCAGAGGGCTCCCTCTGGGGAGACTGGTGTTCTCGAGTCGGAGTTCTTTCCCTCCGTCGAGGAGACCTTCCTCTGGACTGGAAAACTTTTTCCTTGGAAGTGGATTGTTTATTTCCTTCCCAGCTCTTTTTAGGAGTGTTTAAATTATTTTTAATAAATAATTTAACTAACTCTCTATATGCTTTTGTTAATTCTCTTATGTTAACTAAGAGTTCTTCTTTTGAAATTTTTTCAATGTCCGGATGTGGTGTGTAGCTGGCTAGAACTGGCCACGTTGCTCCTGGTCTACCTAGTGGACCGAGCCTGGTAATATGATCATTGTGTTTTAGGGCGCCTTTAAACCAAAGTAAATGTTCTTGGTATTTTAGTGGGATTTCAGTCTCCTCGAAAGGAGCGTACTCATCCGGTGGTTTCTCTATTTTGTAATAGTGAAACTCTTTTGTTCTAGCGTTTGCCGCTGGAAAGTTTATCCATGAATAGAATACCTCTGTCTGCCGATATTCGTGTGCCTCTATCACGAATAAGACTGTACCACCTTGTGGTGTCAGTCCGTTTTCTATAAGTTTTAAAGTTATAGACTTTCTTAAATGTACCGGGATGATTATTGCATCCGGTTCAGTAGTCCCGTCGGGACCCTGCTGAGTCGCATTTACTGTGACATCAGCTCCGGTGTTTTCTACTGACATTTTATAAATGCAGGTTTTGCAGAGTAGGTCTCCAAGGAGACAAAGATTAGGTGCACAATATTTTGGAACACTGTATCCTTCAACATTGAATAAACCAGAGCTTTACATAGGAATCTCTTCCTACTGAGTTCGGGCGGATTTTAACCTTTCACCCACTCCAGACGTCTATTGGAGTATTTACGGGAGAAAGGGGTCTGTGTGAAATATGCACGACTGAGTTACTCTAACGTCTTGCGTTAGTTTATCGCCTTACCAAACGTTGGGCGCCATGTAGTGTAGTTCCTATTTTCCCAATAGGCCCTGCGCATTGGAATAACATAAACAGTAGTATCGACGTAGATGTGCGGATCTTCCAGGCCTCCACTGACTATGCTAAACTTAATTGGGTTTGTTACCAACTAGCTCAGAGGTCACTGGAAACTTTCTTCTCTGAATAGGAAGTGATCAGCTTCCCTGGTACAGACAAGAAGGGATACAGTTTTCCAACAACCGTGCAACATGACAACTTTGCTCCTCAGATAAGAGTCAATCTCTAGAGTCGTGTGAACAATAGACAGTTATTTTACTCAGTCAGTGGTTGTGCAGATTACTTTCACAATATGTAGAGAATAGAGAGACGGGCGTTTTCAATAAAGGGTAACATTTATTGAACAGTCTTTCTTCTCGTACAAGGGAAATGAATTGCCACAATTGCAAGACTTGTTATTATAAAAAGTATGTACAGTAAGATGAGTATTGCGAAATAATACTGTAAAAGCATTGATATGGTTTCTTAGCCATACAATGGTTTAAAATGAATAAAACATATATACATTCATATATACATTAGGCTAAAATACTCAACTGGTGCTTCTAACTACGCCTACCCCAGTGTACCTGACCTAAGCCTAATACTTGGGAGGGGAGTAAGTAAGTAGCTTTAAGTTAAGTTGGTTTTGCCAAGGTTTGCTTCAAGAATTCTCTCTAAGGGTTTAGTCAACACCATACCTCTGGAATAGAATGATGGAGGTCTGGTATCTCCTTCAGGGGCTCGATATCCCAGTCACCCGCAAGGGTAGGCTGGAAACGCCGGAGCTGGATTTCTCTGCAGGAGAAAAGACAGCGTCTCTCTCAGCGCGTCGAGGAGGAGGAGGGGCAGCGTCTGCGGGCAGCTTGCATCTGCTGGGCTCTTGCAGGGGGACAGCTGTTCAGCTCCTAAGTTCACCACACCATCGTTCGCTTGTTAGCAGCGATAGCAGTAGCGATAGCAGCTATGGTATCATCAGCATAAGAGCAGCAACTTCAGCGAGACAGCAGCGTTTGCTTAAGGCAACGTTGGTAATATTTATACCTGAAAGGTGCCTTGTTTGACGTAAGTTTTTGGACATAAGACGTCAATAAAGATGTCACTAGGAAGTGATCGTCTATCAGTGCTCATTAGAGTTCTATTACTAATAAAAAAAATAGCAAGCGGGGCTTTCCCAGGTTGCTGAGTTTTTATCTTGTTGAAGAACTTCGAGTGTTAATCTAGGAATCTTAGATAGTAACTTCTGCTATGTCATTGCACTAATTAGCTGCAAAGGAAGTGGCAGAGGAAGCGATTCTGAAATGTGGCTCTGTTCGTGTGAGGCCAGAGACGAGTTTCTGAATATTGTATTTGATCGGTTATGCCAATATAGGGGAGCAAATGGATTTATAGCCGTATAGGGGCATAAGGTCACAGTATCGATCAGGGTCCTAGATTAGAACGCTACAAGATAAGGTAGCTGGGAACGGTATCTCGTGCTAGCTTTCAGTTATTGAGCAACATTACATTTTGGTCTGCTCGTGGTATAGAGATAACTGCTAACAGAACATGTCAAGAAGTAAATATGAGGTTCGCCGTCGATATTTTTCGTGCATGCACAGAACATGTCACAAATTACATTAACAGCCTAATTGAGGCCCACCAGTGGGGAACAATGTGGTGGAGACACACAAATAATTTGTGGACCCAAAGAGACAGCTGTAGGATCTTAGTTGCATCCGCAAAAGGCAAGGAGGCCTGATCCTCAGACCAGCAGGTAGGTTCCATTGCCATGTACCTCCAGGTGGCGGCGTGTGACAGTAACCGAGAGCAAGTAGGTTCCATTACCATCCATCTCCAGGGGTGGCGTGCGCCGGTACCTGAGAGCAGGTAGGTTCCGTTACCATCCACCTCCAGGGGTGGTGTGCGCCGGTACCTGAGAGCAGGTAGGTTCCGTTACCATCTACCTCCAGGGGTGGCATGTGCCGGTACCCGAGAAGGTAGGTTCCGTTACCAAAAGAAGCAGGTGGGGGGGGGTCAAAGGGGAATTTTTAACGACCACGGTAGCTCAAACCCCTATACCAATTGAAAAAACAAACAAGAGTTACCTGGTCCAAATAGTTGCCTGTGTGTTGTATCGCGCCAAAAGGCCGCTAGACCAACATGTCATCACAATGATAATGCTGGGTTGGAAAAAATTCCCATAAGCTCACCCTTTATGGTGGAGTATCGTCATGTGGGATACATGTCATAAACCCAGATCTCTCCCAGCGCACCTGATCATGATGCGGAGATGGATTTTGAAAAATACTTTTCCACACCACAGTATTTCAAAGGAAGGACTGATGGAGTGCAGTGCTCGTGAAAAAGAAAGGTGAAATATACATAAAATTGGCTCCTGAGACAAAAAATATGTTTATTAAGTGTTATCTCAGGGTCAAGGTTAAAAGTAGCGCCCAATAGTCTTAAAGAATGACTACATAACGGCGCAGTGCATAGAGGTCGACATGTTTCAGCTTATATGGACAAAGAGTCCAAGCTTTCTTCAGGACCAATTGATGTTAAGCATCTGCGTTATGTGAAACTAAGTGTGTAAACAATTTGGATTAATCCTACCAGAACTTTGAGCCCAAATGTTCTCAGGTATTTATCCAACTATTCGTGATTCTCCTAGAGTGAAAGGAAACAACAAAGTGTGAGAGACGCATGTGGTATATTGGTGATTAAAACACAACACAACAAAAACAGGCGACAGAGAGATTCTCTTCGCCCTTCAGAAGCTATAAAGTTCTCCTGATTTTAGTCCCATCAATTTTAGGATTTCAACATTTAACTGTAAGTTATCACTCACCCAGCGTTCTGTGGGAGAACACCTCACCTCACCCGGCACCTACTCGGGAAGAAGGAGGCCCCGCTCTGTCAGAGATGGAAAAGTATAAAAGGACCTCAAAAACTTTTTAAGGTGCACAGTAATCATACCCAACTAATCCAAAATCATTTACTGACAAATACCAGTTAATTAAAAAAGGAGACTTAACCCCTAAGGAGAAAATGGTGGTGACCAAGCATGGAAATGGCAAATGATTGTGATGTAAAATCCAATTTTTGAAATTAAAACTAAAAAATTCCAATTTTAGAAAGGCATCCTCTAGGTCTAATTGAGGAAATATTTACCAAGAGCCTAATGGTTCTATAAAAAGTTGGTTGGGCTCTAATGGGTTCTTGCATAAAAACCAAGTATCCAAGTATTCGAAGCACTGGAAAAAAGGCACAGATCCCTTCTAGTTAGGTGATAAATGGTCCATGGAGGTTCCGTTACCATCCACCTCCATGGGTGGCATGTGCCGGTACCCGAGAGCAGGTAGGTTCCGTTACCATCCACCTCCAGGGGTGGCGTGTGCCGGTACCCGAGAGCAGGTAGGTTCCATTGCCATCCACCTCCAGGGGTGGCGTGTGCCGGTACCTGAGAGCAGGTAGGTTCTACCATCCACCTCCAGGGGTGGCGTGTGCCGGTACCTGACAGCAGGTAGGTTCAGTTACCATCCACCTCCAGGGGTGGCGTGTGCTGGTACCTGAGAGCAGGTAGGTTCCGTTACCATCCACCTCCAGGGGTGGCGTGTACCGGTACCTGAGAGCAGGTAGGTTCCATTACCATCCACCTCCAGGGGTGGCGTGTGCCGGTACCTGAGAGCAGGTAGGTTCCATTACCATCCACCTCCAGGGGTGGCGTGTGCCGGTACCTGAGAGCAGGTAGGTTCCATTAACATCCACCTCCAGGGGTGGCGTGTGCCGGTACCTGAGAGCAGGTAGGTTCTGTTACCATCCACCTCCAGGGGTGGCGTGTGCCGGTACCTGAGAGCACCCTGGTAGGTGCAAAGTTTATGATATTTGCAACATGCAAATCAAAATCACAAATGGTAAACATTGCATGTGCACCTTCAATACATATTGCACGCCGTGACCAGCAGACATGCATTAAATACCGATCTATATGGTGTTGCCGCTGCCACCGGACTCATCAGCAGAGTTTATGAGTGACTGGGTTACACAGTCCTCAGGTTTGGTCACCTTGGTATGTTCTCCATCGACTGCGCCAACTTTATCCAGTGTTGGACTTTGCATCATTCTTTTTTTCAAAGTTTGCTATACTTAGAAACACACTTAGTACTATCTTCTATCCAGAAAATCTATTCTGTCAACTCTTAGCAATTTATCTCCTTCAGTGTGATAACGCGCTGACAATTAATAATGGCATCAAAACCAATAAAACCATTCTGTTCTCCAGTCCGACATGTTCATGCCACAACTCAAGTGCTAGCCCATTTATCCAGATTTTTTACTTGCTTTTCTCCTCCTTTCAAGCAGTGCCTCCTGTTCTTACTCCTTTGTTTATGTGTCAAATATGAAGTGCGTATTCCAAAACTAAAGATTGCATTGTTTGACTCCTCGACGATCAACCTGCTATGCAAGTTTCTTACTTTTCCAAAAACCCGGGAACGGCCCTTGTTTCCCTGACCTACGCTCTAGCCTCGTTTAATCTACAGTTCTTTAGACTACAACTAAAAGTGCTCCACCCCTTCTGTATGTGCTGATGTCGAATTGGTAAATAATTTTAAAATGAATATTAATTCGTAAATAATGTAAACATTTTTTTTAAAGGCTAAACGTCGTAAAATGGTTACCTCCCTCACTAAACAACGTTAGGCGGTATAGTTCCTCTTTATGTTACCATATATTTCTTATGCACCGCCTTGAAGTTTAAAGAAACCAAATCTAAAATAATGCAAAATACAAATGAATGTCCTACTTGCTTCTGTTCGTATCAGCTAGCTAGTTAACTGTACAGCATTGTGTTTTTAATCAGAACATTTTTTCCCAGACTATCCTAATTTCTCTTTACTTCTTTTTAACCGGTCAAACCTCTCCTCCTCTCAATTTAATTGTGATTTATACAAACTTGTTAACACTGGGTTAATAGAAGAAGAGTCATAGTGCAGTTCTCTCTGCTTATTGTCTCATTCAAAAACCCAATTCTCTCAAATTAAATGTTAATTTCCAACTCAGAAACATAATAGCCACTTATTGAGTTTTCATTAAGAGTGCGACAATGGACTTTACAATTTAAGCTGTATCATTCTCTCAATACCTGTTTGTATCCAGTGTGTTCTGGAAACTCCAGCAGGTGGTCTTAGTTAGGCGAGGCGTACTCGTGGCACAACTCCCACAATATACAGAGTAAAAAAGTACATTAGCAATATTGTTCATTATCAGACACGAGGCATAGTCACAGCACACGCCGATTTCATATTATCTGCTCGATATCTGTCTGATAAGTAAACAGATACAGGTGGACTTTCCTTTAAACGGTATCCGTCTATAAACAATCCAGGCCTTTCAAAAGAAAGTATATGTGTAGGTTTAGAGAATAGTTAATTAAAAGAAACGCTAGAGGGCAGTATTGTGAAGGAATTAAAAAAACTGAGCACGGCTGGAAAATGCAGCAGTCCGTTTCTTCCATCTAGATTGTTATGTTCTGTGATTTTTTTTAACTTCTGCAGAGCCTTCTGCATCAGCATTCATTGGCACTCTGTAACTGATTCATTTTTTGTAGGATTATGAGACTTTTATAAAATGAAACACTGTGGCAGCAGTTTTCATGAAGTGTTATTGCAGTACATTCAAGAATTATTACAGATATGCCTACACTGACAAAAAAGGGGCGAACTATTTGGAAAGCTGTGGAGCTGTTAACTCTGTGTAAGTACTGCTTATTATTTACCCCATATAAAGAATTGCGATTGCTGAGCGTTGTAATATTGTATCATCATGAGATTTACAAGGTGGAAAATAGAACCTTAGTTATTCGTTGTCCAATGTGCCAGGTTTAATGAGAGCTGCCTTTCCGCTGCGTGCCCTTAAATATCTTCTTGCTTCACTCTACATTCTATTTTACTGTCGGAACACCTCTGGTCTTCTTCAAAAATTAATATTTTTACACAGTTTTTCCAATATGATTGTCACGCAATGTATTCACTGTCATGTAGCTGGTAGCAGGGCAGTGGCGTAACGAAATGTGAGCCCCCTCTGTAAAGTACGTGAAGGGGGCCACCTCCGGCTCACTCAGGAGGGCTCAGGCGAGGGTACGGTGCTGGGGTGGCCCCCTGAAGCTACAGGGGCCTTTGTTATGCCACTGTACGAGGGACATATAAGCGGCTCTGAAAGCGCCGGCCGCCATAGTTTGCATGAGGTTACACCGAGTAAATGCGGGAATGCTCTCGAGTTGCTGGCTGGTATGTATGAACCTATTACTTACTGGTACTCTTCATTACTTATTCATGCGCTCCTCGTCCTTGTAATTGCCTGCCCCTCAGAAACCCCTCTAAACAGGGATGTCTTTAGCGCTGGTGACGCCTGCGGTGACAAACGTTTTTGTCGCCCCCCCCCCCCTCCCCATGAGTGCCTTCTCGGATTCCCTTACTACCACCAGCCAGAAGGGCCTCTCATCTCTCCATAGACTCTCTCTCCCATACATTTAATTTGTTTTTAAAGTGCTGGTAATTACTAATTCACTCAGCTGTGCACATAAAGTACAGATCTGTTTTTTGCAGCAGGCCTATTAACCCTATGGTGAGTCAAAACTGCCACTAAACAAAACCCCAATCTCTCTTGACATTTTTTTTGTGGTTTGAAAGCTGGATGCGCAAGGAACTCTGCAGCAGGTGCTTTTAAATCTTATTGCTAAACACAGCGCCCCCCCCTCTGAGGTCAGTGTCCCCCTTCAGGTCAGCGCCCAGTGCAATCGCACTGGTCGCAATAACCTAACGATGGTCCTGGCTTAAACATCAGCTCGAAAAAAGGTTAAGTCCTACTTCTCTTTCAGATTTTCCCCAGAAGGCCCCTCCTTCCCATTGGCACATGCTATTTTCACAAATGAATTAAACAAAAATATTTTTCTGTGGTGCTATATATGGGAGGGAGGCTGGGGATGCACCCTGGGGTGAGTAGCACCTGAATCTGAGTAATAAAGATTACAGGTAAGTAACTGGCTCAGTGCTCCAAGTCGGTGCCTGCCACTTAGTGCAGTGAAATGTAGGGGGCTACCATGGGTACCCCCCAGTGCACTCACACCTCCTCCTAACACAAAGTGGGTCTGCAACAGGACCCCAAAACCAATCCCCGCCAGCATCGTAATGTGGCAGACGGTGCCTGAAAGGCACCATCACCATTTTAAGTATGCAGACCACTCCACCAGGCAATCGTAACGATTGCCTGTGGCGGATTCGTGGCAGGCGGTCAGATTCGTGCTGGGAAACGTAGAGACTTAAGCTGCGTTCATGTGAAGGTAGGAAACCGCAGGGGGCATAGGGTGCAGAGGGAATTATAGCTTTGCCAGGAAACTCCTCAATCGAAACCACAGACTGCAAGGCTGATATGGGGCAATCAGAATTACCTGCATCTTCTTGGTCTGAATTTTTGCAACACTTTCAGAAGGAGAGGTATTGAAGGAATTGCAAATGAAATGACTGCTGACAATGGAATTGACATCACGACCATCGCCAAGGCTTTTTGGGACCAAATGTTTGCACAAAACTGAGGTAGAACAGTGTTGACCTGAGACACAGAAAAATCTAGCAATGACATCCTGAACATTTCCGCTATTATCTTGAATGAGTGAGGGCTATGTGAAATGAGACTGATGTCAGCAAGTTGCAAATTAGTCTGCCTACTTGAATGTTCTCTATTCCTGTTACATATGTCAACTTAAGAGTTAGAAGGTGAATCTCTGGCATTAAAAAAATCTCTGTAGCAATTCTGGCTAGGGTTCTAGTCTTTGTACCCACTTGCCTATTAAAATAAGCCTTTGCTACCTGGTAACTGGTTCTGAAAAATACAGCAGAATTCTGTTGATGCGGTCAAATGCTAGAAGAGCACGCCATACAGCCATTCACGCTTTCAAATTTGAGGAGTCAGGTAGCTCTGCTACAGACCACTCCTGCTTGACTTTCAAGCCTTTTGGAGTTGTCCACACCCCGTGAACTTGCGTCTGATATGACTTCCAGGCAACTTTGGTATTGAAAATATGTCCCCTTTTTTAGGTTTTCTTCATCTAGCCCCTAGTGGAGGGTATATCCATCTTCATCTAGCCCCTAGTGGTGAAGTACCTCCATCAACCAGAGGATCAGATTTTCATACTGTCCTGTCACTGGTGACCAATGGTTTCACCAATGAAACACTATTGGGCACATGCATCAAGCGATTTTGGAATCGCAAACGGTGCGAATCGCAAAATTCGGCCGTTTGCGATTCCAAAATCACTTATTGGGATGCATCATTCATTTGTCATTTATCGCATTTTAAGAAATCGCAATTTTTTGCGATTTCTTAAATGCTATGCAGGATTTTTTTTTGCGAATTCGCAATTTTGAAGGGAAAAATTACCATGAAGTACACCTTCATGGTAATTTGCGAAAAGTTTCAAAAATGCAAATAAATGCATTTTTGAAACTTACATTTTACACACACATGCCCTTGGGACATGTGTGTGAGTAAAATGTACTTACGTGACATTTCAGGGGTGCGAGGGGGTCCTTTGGACCCCTCCTGCACCCTTGAAATTGCATTCTCATTTTGCGATTCCTTAATTGCGAATTCGCAAAATGAGAATGCCTTCCCATTGACTCCTATGGGCCTCTAGGCCCATAGGAATCAATGTAAAGCGATTCCTTATTTGCGATTCGCAAATAAGGAATCGCAAATAAGGAAAATTAAGAAATCGCAAACACTTTTGCGATTTCTTTATGCATAGGAATTTGCAATTCCTAAATTGCGATTCCTTAATTTTCGCAATTTAGGAATCGCAAATTCCTACAATGATGCATGTGGCTGTATGGGCTTTAGGTGATGATGCGCCCAAGGGTCCACTGAAGTTGCCACCAACATTAGACCCTTGTTCGGCAACCCATGCCTGGTAGTTGTGTTCTTCAAGGAGAGAACCTGTGACGCTTGGTCCTGTAATGATTGTATCCTGTTCTCCGGGAGGTACACCTGTCCCCTATGCGCGTCTATGGGGCAAAAGTAATGTTTTTTTTCATCAAACTGAATTTATGATAATACATGACAAATCCCAGAGATTACAGGCTGACACATACTTTCACAATATTAGTCTGCACCTTACAAATAAGAGTCACAAATGAGCCAGTCATCAAAGTATTTTAAATGATTGAATGAGCTGCAACTGTAGAGAAGCCACATCTGAAGCCTATACCTTTGTGAATTCTGCCCTGAAAATGTTGTTCTTGTTTTCCAAATTTTAGAAAGTGTTGACTGTCATCCATTACCGGCATTTGGAAAAATGCACCTGTAAAATCAGCGAGAACGTTCCCTTTGTCAGCAATGGAAATTCCATCTGATGTGTATACATTCTGAAGTGTGTACCAGACACGTTTGTAGAGCCATTTTAGGCCCAGAACCGGCCTTTACTTTCCACCTGGATTTGGCCCAAAAATATTATTGAGTATATGCCACACTCCTCTGTGAATGGAGTACTGGGGTTTCTGAAACAGCACAGGAAACCTCGAAAGCATTGCCTGTCTTTTTGGATTTGTGGAATTAGAGTGGGCCAAAATTGGTGACTTTCAGGTGGACTTGGAAAGTCTATAGAATATCTATATATTGTGATCATGAGAACCCATTAGCATGCTAATATGCTTGTATATTCTGCATAATACTTTGTGAAATGACCTCCAAACAGTCCCCCTGTATAGTCAAAATTTATTGGTTTGCTGGACTTTTTTACTGTGGTCGGGATTTGAAGAAAGACACATCCCCCGGCCTCGGGCTCTGCCTCAAAAGGGACATTTCTTTGACTAGGTTTCCTCTGGATTTATTTTTTGCTGTTGCCTGGACTCGGAGGACATACAGCATTTTCCTTTCTTCTGCTGATTATTCTTTTCACCATCACATCGAGCTGAGCATCAAATCGTTTGTCCTCTTAAGGGGCAGATGCTGAATTAATGTACTTTGTGATTGCTCCCACTTCCAGAGTCTTAGCCACAACAGCCTTCTTTCGGAGAATGATGCCCCGGCTGATGTCACAGCTGCCCATGATGAATCAAATGTGTTGTAAGGCACGGACGGGGCTAAAAGTTTCATTTTCCCAAGATTTTGGTGGGATCTTTCCACTCCTGTAAATGGTCGAATAACACACAAAAGTCTTTTAACATTGCCTGCAAAGCATATGTAGCTTAGGTGTTGGCAGTCAGTGCAAAATCTGATGCAAAATATCCCCACTCTGAGACACTTTCAACCTTCTTGTCCATCTCATCTGGGAGGGATGGTCCCTCTGGCTCCAAGAAGGATGCTGATGCCAAGCTTGCCAGTGTCATGTTCACCTTGGGAGCCTGATAATAACTATCCTCAAACTGCTGAAACAGCAATCTCAGAAATGATGCCTTTCTTGAGCCTAATATTCCTTTAAGATCATGTTCGCCACATAATCATGAAATGGCAAGTCGTCAGTTTGGGGTGCTAGTTACTGTGCCAAAAAACCCTATGGTTTTCCTGGAATTTTTAGAAGCTCCCTTCCATCTTTTCAGCCAAGTCCATGCATTACCTTTCATCAGGAGGATGCACCAGTGCAATATTCATTGCTTCTTTAATCAGAGATTCAACCTCTAATCTAGTTATTTAGACCACCTTCTCCAGCTCCGACTCTACTGCTACTAGAGATAGTTCTTGATGATTTATTTTTTGACGCTTTCTCTCTGCTCCCTGGTATCAGGCCCTGGATTCATAATTTCTCCCCACCCCAGTCTAGGATATGAGTAGGGAGAGCATCAACCCCTTATTTGCCGGGTATCACCCCGTCTATGCTCAGCGGCATTTTATAACACAAAAAAAGAATATAAACTTACTTTGAACTTCCTTGTCAGCAGAGGATGTGCCAGCGGGAAAAAGGCGATCTATGTGAAAGTCATTATTATTATTATGGATTTGTGTATTTTAATGTTGCTATGTGATTGTGCTTTTATGGATATATTCTTATCCGAATAAAGATTGAATTGAATTGAAAGTCTGAAAGAAAAGTAAGACTAAACGTGTTGTTGAACTGACGTGTAAAGGGATGTCTAAAGGGGCGGGGCCACCTCACTGGTAATGGCTAAGATGAGGTGCTCTGATAAGGAGGTCATGTGTTCCGTTCCTGGACCTGTTTGGGAGCAAACACATATGCAGGATTAAAAAATGACAGCTACTCATATGCGGCTAATTGCATCTACCTCTGCTTTTATTGAAATGTTCCTATCCTTGTGGTTAACACATGACATTCAGGTGTAATGGGGTGGTCAGAGGTGGGTTGTAGAAAATGTGGGTGACCTCTTCCCCACCCCTGCATAGCATCTCGCCCATAGCACAAGAATGCTAACCTTTTGAGTTTATACGTAGTTTAAAGTATTTAAGGTCTGATAGTAAACAGATTTTCAGTTGTACATTGTACTGGGACTGGGATCCACAGCTTTGGGTTTGGCCATTTGTGTTGAGGTACCCACCCAGTGGTGCTGAAATAATTTTCAGAGTGGGGGTGCTAGCCACCTCACAAAAGTCATGCGAGTTATGATCAAAAGCTGTGTACCAAAAAATAAACAACCAGACCCTTTCCATATGAGAGCAGTTGCCTTCTTTTGATATTTTTGAAAAATGGGCCAAAGTGTGGCCTTTAAGCACAAACAATGCAGTTTGGTATGTTCATTTACAGAAAGCACAATTTCCTATCTGAATGGCCACTTAATGCTGTAACAATATCAGAATCAAAGTCTAGAAAATCAATTTAAGACTTACTGAGTTAATATTCAGATCATAATTACTTTTCACAATTTAAAGTATGCATGTCTTTTTTTAAAGATAGACCTGAATGTGAATGCTCATTCTATCCAGACACACAGAAGGTTCTGTTCTAAACACCTTGAGCCTTTCAGAACTGTTCTCCTTATAATAACAGATATGGCTAGTAATCATATTCACATAAATGACCAGATACTTTCAACTTTAAGCTTTTCATAACATATAGGGCCTCATTAGGATGGCGGGCGAACTTTACCCGCCCGGCATCCCCGTGGTAATATGGACCGCCCGCCTTAAGAGTGGGGGTGTGGCGGGCGCATCCTGCATTCATACCATTGTGGCGGGCGGTAAACTCAGCAACGCCCGCCTCAATGGCAGGAAAGCATGCTAGGCACTTCCATGCACAGCATGGCAGGCACCGTGCGGTGTCTGCCATGCTGTCAATGGAACTGCTGGGGGTACCATAGGTACCCCCATGTGCACCTCTCACCCTCCGGAGACCCTAGGGGCCCGCAAGGGGCCCCCACTGGGATTCTCCGCATGCCTTTCCGTGGTGGCAATGCCACCACGGAAAGGCATTCAGAGAAGCCCATCCTAATATGGCTGGCGGTGTCTGATAGACACCGCCACCATATTATTCCTTTTCCGCCCTGGCCGCAAGGCGACCGGGGCGGAAAAGCGGCAGACGGTCTTTCCGTCCGCCGAGGTCCCCCCGCCATCCTAATATGGCGGGGGGTCTTTAGTGCAACGATGTCGGGCGGATTGCCCCCGCCAGGCTGGCGGTGGCTATCGCCAGCCTGGCAGGGGCAATCCGCCCGACATCGTAATGGGCCCCATATTCTCAGACAAAAGTCACTCCTAATTGTAACCCAAAACTCAAATTGAGTACCGCTAATGATAAATCCCCAAATCGCTTATCCATATTGATCTGCTTGATAGAGCATAGAATCACTCAGATGTTTTCTCTTGGCAATTTCCATATTGTCATTTTGTGATAAAGTCATATAATGCTCCATGATGTCCCACAGTGCTGCGAATGCAGATCCACAAACAGCCATATGTTCATCAGAAACTTTGTGTGGACAGTTAGAGTCTTGGATGATCAACTTAAAAATTAAATGAAGATGAATTAAAACACTGAGCAAGAACAGATATAATATCTGTGAGAAATTGGGTTATTTGTTGAGTGGTGGGTTAGCCCTGCTCAAGCAACAGTCACACTCCCTGTTAGGGTGAACTGCAAAAATCACTAAAATGACTTGTGCTTAGCCTTTGGTAGCTTGACAAAAAAGAAGTAAGACCTAACTTAGAGGCAATGTGTAAAGTATTTATGCCTCATTGAAACAGTAATAAAGTAAAAGCACAACACAAGAACAATCCCACACCAATTTAGAATAATAGATCTAATTGTAATACATTGTTTAATACCAAAGTAACAAATATCCTATCAGTAGAAACAGAGTTATGAATTTCTAACCGTAAAGTTACAAACTAGATGCTAAAAGATCAAAGGAATGGCCGCGGACAACTATTAGCACAAGTCTGGGTCAAAGTAAAAAAATATGGCTGGCCATGTTGTATGGTGGTTGGATACAAGAGGTTGATTGGGCCCAGTCGGCGCTTACTTTCGGACTTGGAAAAATTTTAATGAAAAAGTGTCTCAGAAGGTAAAGTTCAGTGGGGCAAGGTAGCAGGCGGTTTGCCCGAGAAGAAGGGGTCGTTGCCGGGGACCCAATGGACGATGTCGCGGTGAAGAATTCTAAGTTTGGACTTAATCTCTTTTTGGAAGTTGAAAACCTCCAGCAGGACAAGGCTGCAAAAAATAACTGATGGCGGCTCCATGAGTCCAGATACCCCTTCTGCAAAGGACTGCTGAACAGTATTTGCTGCTGCGGAGAAGAACATAGGGGGAGTGCTGTGAAGTCAGGCTGACCGGTGAGCAGGTATTGTATTGAACTGTAATTACATTTATGTAGTGCTTACTACCCCCTGACTAGGCTTTGAAGTGCTTTTTCGGCGAGTAGCACACTACTCTGGAACCCATAAAGGATTAGTGGTGAATTAGTATAGTGAAAAAGCAAAATTAATTTGAGTAGTGTATATGTTAGTCTGTTATTTGGATTGAGAAGGATAGTGGAGGGATAGAAGAGGGAAAAAGGTTTGCATTTATATAGCACCTGCCACAACGATGAGGTGCCAAAGCGCCCCTTTGGCAAGTAGCACGCCACTCCGGCACCCACAAAGGCTCATTGGTGAACTAGCATAGTGAAACACTAAATCAGTTTAAGCAGTGGACATCCTAGTTTGCCACCTGGATTGTTAAGGACAGTGGAGGAATGTTTTGGTGCTCATAGCAGCAGGAGGAGGCCCAGGACGAGCAAAAGGGAGGTGGAGGGGGAAGAGTCAGAGGGAAGAGTCTAGAAAGGCTTGCTCTGGGGGATCAGAACAGTAAAAAAGGTATGAGACAATGCAAGGAGAGGCAGAGTAGGGAAGAGTCCAGAAAGGGCCCATCCTGGGGACCACAGTAGCTGCACGGGGTCCGGGGTGAATGAGAGAGTGGAGGTAAAGGACACACCGACAGAGGTATAGGGTGAGAAATAGGGTAGCACACTGGAAAGGGTAGTAGAAAGAGGCCTGAGATGAGCCAGAGGACACACTGAAAGTGACACAGGGTGAGAAACAGAAGAAAAGCAACACATTTATATATCCATAAGTACACGAAAGGTACACAGATGCATAAAGGTAGGTAGAACTTGTTGACTAAAGGTGTACTAAACAAACTCTGGCTTTCAAGTGTTAATTTTGTTTATTTATTTATATATATTATTTTGTAATTCAAGAGTGAAGCAATTGTAGATCAGTAGTATGATAAAAGATTTAATTATTTATGCAATCTATCATATACATGTTAAAAACATAGAACAGCGCCACTCTCAGCAATATGTACATTTGTTAAGCAGAACCAATGAATATCTATATTTTTTTAAAACATAACTATTCTAGGTGCCAGTCTCCTTTAGGTACTTAGAGCACTTTTTAGCAAAAATCTTCCACGTCCCATGTTTTGGGTCTTGGCTATCTGGACACTTTAACACCACTCTCACAGATCCTGGACCAGAGATGTTCCATGTAGAGGGTTCTAATCCACTCAGGCTAGGTCCAGGTTATGGTTCAAAATGGTTGGTGCTTGGGCAGGCTGCTGAGAGTTCAAGGAAGGTTTCTGGCATCAGAGCAGTCCTTCTAAGTGCAGCAAAACAGTATTCTGAAGTAAACAGCAGACCACAGCAGCAAGCAGTCATCTGAGAGCCCTTCTTCAGGTCAAGAAAGTGAACTACAGAATGAGTCTGAGGGTCCTATTTTCATACATGGTTTCTTCTTTGAAGTAGGAAGTTCCTAGAGATTTTCCTTTGAAGTGCTTGCCGTTTCCTGCCCCCCCATGCCCTGATCCAGCCTGACTACATGAAAAATGAAGAATTGTGAAGGCAGGGCACAGCCTTTTGATTTGGATGTGGGGCTGTGCTCTCTCAATTGTGTAGCTTTCTGGGAGGAATATACAAAGTACAACTGCCAACGATACCCAGTTTATGTGACCCAGGAACAGGCTGTAGGCACCAATTAGAGAGGGCAGGAAAATACTATCTTTCTAAAAGTGGCTTTTCAAAATTGTGATTTAAAATCTGATTTTACCATTCATGCAGATTTTTAAATTATAGTTTTGTAGACACAACAATGAATTTCCTACCTGGTCTTAGGCAAAAGGTAGCACCTATTAAATATAATAAAGCAACCCAATGTTATCCTATGCGAAATGTAGGCCTCATCACAGTAGTGAAAAACAAATGTAGGTGTTTTTACTACCAGGACAGGTACAACTTAAAAGTATATGTCCAACGTTTTAATTACAACCCACCATGCCCTACGGGCTGCCTAGGACCTACCTTAGGGGTGATTTATATATAATAAAAAGGGGGGGGGGTAGGGTTTAAGCCTTGGCAAGGGGTTTATTTTGGCAAGTCGAATTGGCAGTTTAAAACTGCTAGCAGGCTGCAAGGGCAGGCCTGAGATATGTTTTAAGGGGCTACGTAATTGGTTGGCACAGTAAGTGTTGCAGGCCTACTAATTGCATTTAATTTACCAGCCCTGGGTATAAGATATACCACTTTACTACAGACTTATAAGTATATTAAATATGCCAATCAGGTGCAAACTAATTTTACCATGTATTAGGGAGGGAGAACAAGAACTTAAGCACTGGTTAGCAGTGGTAAAGTGCACAGAGTTCTAAAGCAAAAACAAATTCAGAAAAATAGGAGGGCGAAGGAAAAATGTTTGGTAGAAGACCACTTGAAGGCTGACAGGTCTAATAATATCTATCATTCAAACTGTGTAAGTCAAAATAGCAGACATTAGGAATACTATGCCCATTTATAAAACAACACCTCTTAGTAACAGTGAGGTCTATGATATGGTGCCCCTCAAACTCCTGTCCCATGGAACAATGACCTTAGATTATCAGGCATAAACCTCATCTAAGAACAGTGTGCTGTATATTATGGTCTCGAAAAATATAGTATATTGCTGTCTATTCAACATTCTGTCTAGAGCACTCCAGTTCATCCTTTTGGCCTTCTAGCATGTAGAGTAATGTTGAAGATTGGCAGTTGATGTTCAATAAAGGTTATTTTGGACCACTCTCACACTGTGTTTTAGATGTAAAGTCATTAAAATGAGTTCACTTTGAAAGGATCTCCCCTATAAACTTGCATTGATCTATAGTTTTTGTTGTAATTATTTTAATTGGTTCAAGCTGTACAATGCCTTGATTTCCCCAGACCTCCGATATTGATAATGAAGCCTCCCAGACCTCTATACTTGACAATAATGGAATAAAGTCAGTGATTGTGCTTGAAAAGATTTAATGCCTATTTACTTATTTTATTTATTTGAAAGGTTTTATATAGCGCTGGCTAGACCAAGAGGTATCAGAGGGCTTTACATGAGTATCAGACCATTAATGCAGGTAACATCGTTCCAAAGGTTACACAGTTATTAGAGCATAGTTACATAGTTACATGATCAGTCGAGAAAAACAATAAGGGCATATGCGTAAGGAAAAAAGCAGGCAAGGGGAGTGATTCAGGAGGGAGGGAGTATGAGCAGGGGAAGTCCACAGCGAATGAAGGAGGGAAAGAGGAGGGGGAGGGTGAGAGACACAGCCTGAAAGAAGAGGGAGGGAGGGTGACAGGGGTAAAAACCGGTAGACGAGTAAGAGCTGCGTCCAAATTCCTGTAAGCTGTGATCCAAGGGGAAGTGGTATCATTCCCCCAACTCAGGTGCGAGAGGCTCCCTTTACACAGTGGACTCTCTCAGAGGGGTCTCTGAGACTCCAAGGCCTACCTACTGGATCCTTCTCCAAAAAGGGGAGAGGGAGTGCTTTAGCAAGGGGTGCCATACCATGCCTCAACTATGAGTGGCTCCCTTAGCGCTGTGGACTCTCTCAGAGGGATCACTGAGACTCCAGAGTATAAGTAGTTGGATATTTCCCCAACAAGGGGAGAAGGAATACTTAGTTAAAGGGCACAAGGGACAGGGTGCTAGGGGTTTAGCAGGCAAGGCGAGAGATTAAAGGGGGAGGGAATAGGAGCAGGAGAGGTAGACAAAGAATGAAAGAGGGAAAGCGGTAGAGGAGGGTGAGAGAGAGTATGACAAGAGGGGGGGGGTGTTTTAAATGTTTGGGAAGGAGTGCTTAGTCAAAGTCAAAGTCTTTCCATTCCCATTTGCTGCCATTTATTGTAGGGAGTAGCACCATCTGAGAGACCATCTCAGTGTACCCAAAGGTCTTGGGTAGTCAATAAAACTGCTGTAGAACTGTCCTGTACAATTAAACTCATTGATATTGTTTCTGATGTTCACTGCTGCTCCCGTTAGGGGTCTCTCCTTAGTAGTGCTGATGCCTAACTTGCCTAGTTCATCCAATTAGTGCAAATCGATAGTGTGAAAGTATCATTCCTCAAGCTTGCTTTGAGAACTGCTCTCGATAATATCAAGAATTATTCAGAGCTGTAATGTTGATAATGCACAGCTTAACTGAGAGGTATGTTTCTAAATCTTAGAGCTACTGAGAGTTGTGATCTCCAAAATACAAGATTCACTAAGTATTCAGATCCTGTCAATATCCCAACTCACTCAAAGTCCTGCTCTTGATGACATGTAGAATAGCGCAGAATGATTAATTATGACAGTTAAAACTTGTATACATCATTGCTCTAAACATATTAACACAGATTCATTCACACAGACATCAATTTGTGCCAGTGCCCAGAATATGCGATAGGCGAAAGGTTGACATTGCATAGACTTACGCAGGTATCTTCACTTGACACTACTCAGAGCCACACGCTTGACAATACCCAGAGTCACAAGCTCTGTTTTTAACAGTCTATAGATGCACTTCAAGTAGGAATTCAATTCTTAGCCTGTCCCTTTCCATGGGTTAGATGACTGCCCATCCTGTTGAGCATATTTATTATTTGGTTTTTTTGTAAAGCTCTGCATTCTGTTAACACTAACATCATATAGTTTTTTTGGTACAGTGGTGGGATCTATCACTGAATTAAGCAATTGCACAGTTGTGATCAAGCAAGGCTGTATATGATGATCTTCCAATATTTGCAGATTGGATATAGAAGCTTTATAGGGGAAAGTCAGCTAAAGTATTAGTGAGTAGTTGACTATTCATAGGTCCCGTTCTCCCCTCAGACATTGAGGAACAATAGCATAAGATTGAAGTGACTGACCTTGTGATAGGTAGAATGTATGTGTAATTGGAAACTGAGGGGTCAACGTCACTCAGAGTAAGATTTAGCTTCTAGAGACATGTGATTCTTGCACCGGGTCAGAGAAAAAAACCAAGAAGCACCGGTGTAAGGGGTGACAAAAAGGACACAGCATCCATGGTGGGTGGAAAGGTGTGAATTAAATGCTTACTACAGCCCTCTGATGAAGGGACTAACATTCCCAAAATGCACTGGGACCAAACATTTAATATGTATTTGAAAATCAATGGATATGCAATGATGATTTTAAATTGTGTACTACAAGCAATAATTAATGAAGAAGATGTCAATCTATACCCCATTTTTTAGACCTGACATCCTTGACGTGGTATTCCCCCCAATCTTTTTGCCTTCACTCCTCCTGTTTTGCTGGATTAGTTTTTGTTAGCTTAGGAACTCAGTATACTTTACGATGGCTACTCAGTGCTAGAGTTTGTACTTTTGTCTTCAAACATTATAAAAGTGGCTAATACCTAGAGTCCATTGTCTTGGTACCCACAGTGTAGCATGGTAGAAATTCACAGCTATTGTTCTGCAAATGGCTGTTATTGGCAGAATATAATCATTCCATGCTTTGCAACTGCAAGAAAGGTTGCAAAGTTTTTGTGTATGAGCTTATTCTAAGTCCTAAAGAAAGCGTCATAACAGAGACAAGTTGTTGTTTGTGCCCAATTTAACCAGTGCTGAGCAATAGCAATTGCACTCTGACGAAAAAGGTCCCAATTTTGAGTTTTGCACCTTTGGACAAGGAGAAATGTGGTTTAACCATGCAGAAAACGAAGGGCCATATTATAAAGGCGGGTGATATGAGATTATCACCGCTTTTGCGGCCGTTTTTTGGAGGCAAAACGGCGATATTTTCATCGCCCTATTAGCAAGCTGTCGCTAACATCAGTTAGCGACAGCTTTTAGGTGATAGCGAGCGGTTTGGGGCCCGCTTTGCATGTCAGCGATATTTATCGCTAATGACATGCAAAGTGGGCGTACCCACCCTGTTAGCGTCTGAAAGCAGTCGCTAACATCGTTATCGCCTATTATCAACGCAGGCGTAGCGATAATTTCATCGCCCTATTAGCAAGCTGTCGCTAACATCATTTAGCGACAGCTTTTAGGTGATAGCGAGCGGTTTGGGGCCCGCTTTGCATGTCAGCGATATTTATCGCTAATGACATGCAAAGTGGGCGTACCCACCCTGTTAGCGACTGAAAGCAGTCGCTAACATCGCTATCGCCTATTATCAACGCAGGCGTTGCGATAACATTTTTTGCGCTAAGCGCGAATATCGTAAAATCCTAACGCCTGCTCAGACCACTTCTTAAACTGTATATCCAATGGAAGGTGGATATTCAGGTTAAGACCCTATTAGCGATAATGCCTGAATATCGCTGGATTTCCAGTGATATTCACGCATTTCGCCCCTATCGCCGAATATTTTATCTCATTTGAGATAAACGTTGCTAATAGCACGTTATCTCTGCGATAAAATACGGCGATGGACGGCGATAGAAAAAATTTCGCTAAGCTTATTTAGCGATAAATATCGCTAGTTGATTGATAATATGCCCCTAAAATTGTATGTTATCCCTCATTCTAATATGGTATACTCAGAACCGGGCAGTATCTTTTCACCCATGGAAAAACAAGGTGTGATAACAGGTATTTACCAGGCAATTTTACCTCCTAATATTTCCATGTGACTCAGAATGAGGGACATAATTGATATGATTAATACATGTTGGGACATGTTTACTAAGTTTGCACACAACATAGCGCAACAACAAAAATTGCTGTTCTGCATTGTGTGAAGAGGAGACAACAGATCAGTGCTAGTAATATATGGTGCTGTTTCTCTATCCCTTTGCATTGGTGCATTTTTGGCAGTGTTGCGCCAGTGCACATACTCTTGCACCATAGTGTGAGGAGTGTGTGTGAGGTCAAACATAGGGTTTGTACTGGAAGGGCAATCTTCCAGTACAAAATACCATGCTTAGACAATTTTGCCAAATTGAATAGGTGCCATACAGAGCAGCACATATGCAAAGTTGAAAAAATTAGGAGAAAATAACCTTTGTTAAACTCTACGCCTGCCTAAAGGAAGGGGTTCATTTTTGGTGCCAAGTTCTGTCTACCTTTTTTAGTTTAGGGTTTTCCATCAAAACCCACATGTGGTTGCATGGTAACCTTGAGGGAATGTTACTCAGAGTACCACAAAGTGCTACTCTGCGTCACTTCAAGGCTACATTAAAATGTAAATCAGGATCTGCGGTGGAAAGTATATCCCAAAACAATACTTTGTGCCGCTTTGCATACTTTTTGTGATGAAACCCCAGAGCAAAGTGTTAGTAAATTTGCCCTAAATCTCCTGTGATTGCACGTTAACCCACCACAAAATAAGCTGATTTGTTAACCTGAAAGTTTTTCACTTGGTGTTCATTACTCATAGTACACAGTTGATTCTAGATTTGTTTTGGCCATGCTAAACATCTTTCTTTCTACCACACTTAACATAATGGGGTGGTATGCCATATTTTCAATTTAAATGAGGGTCATTTATTTGAAATATATAGATGCTTTATAAAAGAAGTTGTTGACTGTTTTGATATTTTTTTGTTTTGAGAAACCTTTTAATTATAACTAACATTTAAATTTCCATGACGTGTTTTCGGAACAAAAGGGCTGCAAAACAAAGATAGCTTTGTTTTCTATTCTACTGATCTTCTCTTTTGGCATGAAATAAGTGGGTACATTCTACACCTAGTTCCGGCACCCTTGTACCTACTTCAAGGGTGTCTTGAAGACACTTCATGGGGGTATGAATTTGCCCTTTCAGATTTCTCAAGATCCTTTTCTGATAGATAAGCCTTTGGTAGACTACATCCCTTCCACCCCTATATGCACGACCCCATTACTGACTCAAGTTAGTGGATTCCATACATAAAGATTCCACTTTCAGAACGTACCATTACTCAATCAGTCTTTAGTGACTGGGGTTTGAGAGATCTCCTTCAGGCATTGTTCTTCCCCAGTGCATTGAAAGGTCTTTTTGAAGAACACTTTACTTGACATAATTTTAATTTCTGGCTGTTGTGACCACAGTCCCTTCGACAGCTGCCAACTTCCTTGAAATTTCCACCTAGTCGCTCTAGGAGATGGCATTGGGATTTGGCTGCCAATTATCACTCATTTCCCTTTTTTTTGGGGTTGTTTGAGTGTGAATGGTTCGGGATGAGAACTCTGCGAGGCATGGGTTGTAATGAAGTCAGTTACTTATTACACCCATGCAGTGGGAGAGGAGATTGTGATAAAGTGACAATTGTTGTAATATTTCTTCAAAAAGGTGCAGTTTGCTTTTTCAAAATAGTCTTTCTGTACTTTGACTATTTAGGGGACTGTGTTTAGCGCGGTCACAACGCCCTATTAATTATTGGCATTAAGCCTCTGTAGAATCATCTTAATGTGTTTTATGACCAGAGCTGAAAAGTATTCCTCTATCTTTATTTCCTTAAATGGAGTGCCATTGTTTTGTATGAATATGTTTAATTAGCCCATGGGTGTTTATTATCTTCTCAAGCTTGGTTTGTGACACTTCTGCTGCCGTCGTTTCTATTACTTCCAGTAAGGACTATTTTGTGAAATCATCAAAGACCCCTCGCATTTCTTGTTGTCAATGGTTTAAATAAAACTTTAGAAGGGCTGAGATGCAGGATCAGGGCCATGTGAGTTCCACAGGACTGCGTCCTTTTGTCAATAAAGGAAACCTGCACAGGATAAAATTCAAAGTCAAAACATAAAGGTCTATTCAAATTTAAGAGCATTACAGAAGGCAAAAGTAGTTAGTTAGTTAGATCAATAATCAGCATTAAGAGGTAATAACATAAGGTCACCCTTCAAAGCAACTGAATATCCAAAACCATAATATAATTCAGCAAAGGACTAACATAAATCTGCTCAGTTCAAAGGTAATGAGAAATCAAATAGAAAGATTGGCACATGGTCTACTCAGCTAGAAATTTAAAAATAAATCTAAGTGTAAATCAGCAGACAGATGACCGTGGAGTCTCTCTTTTTGACAGTAAGTCTGGCACACATCCTAAAAAAGGCACATTTTATATGTTTTCAGACAGTCAAAGGCACACTCTCAACACAATGTAAAGTGAGATCAAAGGGCTAAGAACAAATCATCATTCTTAGAAACATGATACATGAAATAAGAACAATTTTAAACACCAAAATGACAAGCATAAATATACATAGGAATCAAGAAATATTAACATGACGAATGTTCAAGCAGTGAAAACAATACACAGTGCCCTGCTTAGCCCAAACCCTGCCAAAGGACCTTGAATATGGTGCACATACAGATACACTCATCACATGGCTTCCTATTGTGCATACCCCGACCAAGGACCTTGAATATGATGCAAATACAGGAACACTCAGCACATGGCTTCCTTCTAGTGAAACACAAATAAAAAATTTCAGCTTTGCAGAATAAATTGATACTTGTATAGCGCACTACTCACCCGCAAGGGTCTCAAGGCGATTGTACGAATACCGCTGTGGAACCCATCCTGGCTTTCCCTGTGAGGCGTCCACTCCTGGGCACCCCCAAGGTGGAGGCCAGGCATCCTTAGCGTTGTGGGGGCCGTTGTGGAGATTAAGCAAGCTATTGCCCAGAGTTGCAGAGGGGGACTCCATGATTGGAATAGGCACCGAGGCGAGAATTATCAGGTCCGTGGAATTTTGAGCCCAAGACCCGCCAAGGCGGGCAATTGAACCCTGGTCCCAGGCCAGACTTCTGCATCAGGGTCTGCCGCTCTAACCATTGAGCCACACTTTTCCACTACCACCACAAACTGAATTCTATTTTGCATATTTTCTGCCAAGGAAAAACAAAGGAAAGAAAAAATGCTTGTAGGATACTTTAAAATCCAAATTTGTCTGTCACTACAAAACAAATGTTAATGTAGGTTCATTGTGGCCTAGTGATGTCAACTGAAACTTGGTTATGCTAACTAAACACTTTTAAATCATTTTCTATTCAATAAAAAAAAAAGCTTTAACATTCCCTCCCTCCTCTGATGATTTCTGAATTATTACTGTGCTTCACACAAACACACACAACATACACTTCGTATCAACAGTTGCTCTGCTGTGCCATAAAAACAACCTTAGAATGGGATTAGGTGACAAAACAAGGTACAAATCTGACTACACATTTGCAATATGCTCTTAGTCAGTGTTACATAACTCATCTTTTAGTAAGTAAGGCATTCTCAAGTTCTTTAATACAGTATAGTCCAGGAAGATCATTAAATGAGACTTTATAAAGAAGGTATCTTTGCCACCTCCCCTTGGGCAAAGTACAGACCCTGCATCAAGCTTGAGGTAATCCTGACTATGTTTGGCTTGGCACATACCAGGATAGGGCTCTTAATGTTTAAATGATGTGCACACTTGGACTCTCATGTTTAAGCTGCCTGCCCCAGACACGGAGCAGTGTATGTAATGTTATTTCTTTCAACAGTTTGCATCCTCAGATTTCAGGCTACCTCAACAAGCCTCCCACAATACTCTTAATATCGTGCATAATTAAATTGATCTTGATTTCCTTTCACTTTATTCCTCTCCTTTCTGTCTTCAGAGGGACCCTCTTCTTACCATCCATCCTCTGCATGCCTTTTGTTTCTGAGTATAGCCTCCTCTAAGCCTAATGCCTGTCTGCCTTAATCCTTCTCATTGTAATTCTGCAATTTGCTGACACCTCATCACATAGATCACAACCTCTCCTATAGAAACCTATCACTGCAAACTAACACTATCTAATCTCTGCCAGCCTCTCTATCTCACTAACCATTCACCTGAAACTACCTAACACAGCTAATATTGACACCTAAGTGGTATTAATATAATTAATCAAAAGTAACTGGAGTAAATGCATGCCTTTTTTTGTTAGGTGCAAAAACAACAGTTGATGGACAGAATGCAGAACAATGTCATATATTCACCCCAGTACAGAGATCTGGGCCTAAATCCATCGTATTTTTGCTCACCATGCCATTCCAGTTTGAACCCAGCCATATGCAAATCAGTCTTGACCCTGTGCCCCATGGCAGCAGTCCAGCCCGAACTGCCAAGCCAGGTCCTCCCTGGACTGGAAACAAGCATCCAAGGACCGGTTTTGGGCTTTCAGCTCTCATCAACCTGGATAACTTGATTCCATTGGCATGGAGTGCATGGGACTCACGTCTGAGCATACCCGTCCCACTCGGGGTTACAAATGCAAAATATGGCTATGTCTGAACTGGAGTTGTGTGGTGAGCAAAATAACGATGGGTTAAACCCAGATATGTGACTGGGGTGTATGTTTTGCCATTGACCAACATTCCGTCCTATTGTTGTTTTTGCATTTTTTTCGTTAGGCACACATAACATAGTTAACAATGACCACTGAATTAACCTCTAACCTTGGGTTCCGGAGTAACGTGCTATTCATCATACACCACTTCAGTGCCTCTTCAGGAGTAGTAAGTGCTATATAAATGTAATTACAATTACAATCATCAAACTTCCGACACTACACTACACCACAATAATTCATCTATTATTCTTGTGTTCTTCAGCTTCATCTTCTCCAAAGTTTTTGACTCAATAAACCCCTTTGATTTAAGATCATCTGGTTCAATCTCCTCTCCTTTACATTTGCTTCATGCACAATATTAGTTGTTTAATTAATAACCTAATATGCCATGCTATCATCTGGCACAAACATGCAGCATTGCCGAACCTTAATCGTACAACACACATAATCTTCCTTTGCTAATAGTTTGGCAAAGCAAGTCTATTTTGTAGAACCATAGCAAGAATGGCTACCACCGCCTCATTAATTTTTGTTAATGCTGAATTAGAAGCCAAATAATTAACCAAAGTAGATAACTTTCTAATCTTCACATCATTCAAAGCCACACCAATAGGAGGAATTTACAAACCAAACATATCCATAAGCACTTGACCAAATGCACATATAATTTTTTTGTAAATCTTTTTATGAAACACATAGTAATAACATTGCACATTTCACATTTCCTAAGGGTTATACATCATCTGCTCATGAGAATCCCTCAGATCAAACATTTATCGGATATAGTAGACCATTTACTCATCATATCTTTCTAGTTGTACGGACGTTTCATAGTTTTGAGGCTAACTGCACTCCACTCATTTTATTAATTTCATTAGTATGATGCAGTTTGGGAAGCACTAATGCTAAAGAACTGAAACCTATCCAGTTAGTTGTAACTTTAAATAGGCTGTTTTACTACAGACGTGATAAATAGCTCTCAATATTGTGTCATCACCCAACTTATAATTTCTATCAACTACTTGATCATAAAGACCCTCATTTATTCCAAAATGTCCTCTTATCATGTTTCTCTCACGTCATACATATAACTACACTCTTTTTCTGAGTAATCCTAAGTCTAGGATGCATCGGGGAATATTTCAACGTAAAGTGAGCTGCTTCCTGGCGGTTAATCTAAATTGCTTCAGCAGCAACCTTATTAATTTTCACTCTACTTTAATTAAGTTCTCTAATAAAAATATGCTTTGTACCATTGAATTCACACACACTCCTTTCATCCCTGTAGTTAGTGTTTATGATAGAGTTAGTATATTTTTTATCAATAGGAGCTAAATTCTCAGTCACACACAATTTATCCAAAGGAAGCTCATAATCCACTCCAAATTCTTCTAATGTCCCTTTTCCCAACAGAATTCGGCAGGATTTACTTCCGGGCTAGAAGTGGGGGAGGTAGGCTTTAAAGCAGGGTGCTGGTAGCCTCGCGCAGCGGTCACACGTGTGGTGAGAGCCCCTGCCACCTTACTGAAATTGTCATTGTTCTAAAAACCTTCATTGTTTTAAATGAGAAATCGCTCAATCTTGCACAATTTGCTTCTTTGCACAGCATTTCTTCCTACCTACACTCCGTCCTCTGACACTCTTTTCGCCGAGCGCTTCCAGGGACACCACAGGTTTTCCCAATTGTTGTGGAGGGAGTGCTCATCAGGTTTAACTTCCAGGCAAGAGGTGGGGGAGGTAGGCTTTAAAGCAGGGTGCTGGTAGCCTCGTGCAGCGGACACGCGGTGGTGAGAGCCCCTGCCACCTTACTGAAATTTTCCTTGTTTTAAAAACCTTCATTGTTTTAAATTAGAAATCGCTCAATCTTGCACAATTTGCTTCTTTGCACAGCATTTCTCCCTATCTACACTCCGTCCTCTGACGCACTTTTCGCCGAGCGCTTCCCGGTCCACCACGGGTTTTCCTGATTGTTGTGGAGGGAGCGCTCGGCTGGTTTTACCTTCGTGCTAGAGGTGGGGGAGGTAGGCTTTATAGCAGGGTGCTGGTAGCCTCGTGCAGTGGACGCACGTGTGGTGAGAGCCCTTGCCACCTTACTGAACTTGTCATTGTTTTAAAAACCTTCATTGTTTTAAATTAGAAATCCCTCAATCTTGCACAATTTGCTTTTTTGCACAGCATTTCTCCCTACCCACACTCCGTCCTCTGACGCCCTCTTCGCCAAGCGCTTCCCGGTCCACCAAAGGTTTTCCCGATTGTTGTGGTGGGAGCGCTCGCCAGGATTTACTTCCAGATTAGAGGTGGGGGCGGAAGGCTATAAATCCAAATGCTGGCAGCTTCGCACAGCGCGCGCGCCGGCCGCCCGCCAAAGGCAAGCCCGTCTGCGCCTGTCCGCGTCAGACCAGGCCCTGGGCCCAGAACCCCTGCCCGTTCTTCCTCCGCCCCCCTCCAATATTCACGGGACACTATTCTTCAAATTATGAATACCTTAGGTACACCGTGTAAATATTCTATTGCCTTGGAGAAAAGGCAACAGAAATGCCCGCACTGTGCATATGAGCAACTCCCTAAAGCGGGAAACCATTCAAAGAATGGGAATCAGCTTAACACGGCACTGCTTAACTGCAGATCCATGCCTAAAAACTCTACATAAATTTCTCTGAAGTTACAGGATACTGCCCTTGACGTGTTATTCCTTATGGAAACCTGGCTAGGATCCAGTTTCGAACCAGATGTTGTCCAAGCACTCCCCCCGGAACATTGTATCCAGCGTGTTTTGATAGAACAGGGAGAAAAGGGGGAGGTTTGCTATTCTTTATAAAGACCCTTTAGTCTGTCGTATTCTGGGCAGCCCCCTCTCAGAGTGTGAAAATGCCCATTTCTCCATAGCGCTCTCCCCCTCAATCACATTTTTAGGAATCCTCCTATACCGCCCCCCCAGGAGTCCTGGAACAATTCTACAATTCACTGCTTGAAGCGGTGGTAAACCTGGCTAGCACCACATCCAATTTTACTCTCCTGGGTGATTTTAATGTGCCTTTTGATAACCCCCAGGATATAACTGCCAACAACCTTGGCCATGACCTTGCAGCATCTGAGATGCTGCTAAAGGTCAATCAAGCCACTCACACCAAAGGACACCTCCTGGATCCGATTTTTTCAAACATTAAAGAACAAAAAGGAAAGGAGCCCATCCCCCTCCCTTGGTCGGATCATTTTTTAATCCCTTTTGCTTGGCAGTTATCATTCCCTCGCTTGACTGTCCCACCCTATCGCACGCAAGCCCGACACTGGCCTAAATTAAGCTTAGTGGAATGGACCAAGGAATTGCACTCTACCATACCTCCATATCACCCTGATCCCGTAACAGCTAGTGGCAACTTCCACTCATGAATCGAGCACTCATTAGACATAGTACTCCCCAGAGGATCCAGAATACAAAACGCTGGCTTAAACAACTCCCCATGGTTCACACCCGAACTCCACAAATTAAAACAGGGGTGCAAAAGATTATAAAGAGAATGGAGGAAAGATTTTCTCTATGGATAAAACATCTAAATATAGGGCTTCCATGAACTCTTATAAAACTGCACTTAAATCAGCACAGGCAGCCTACTACGCGGAAAAAATTGCATCCTCCTCCAATGATCCCAAATAAATATTCAGGATAGTAAAAGCACTCATGAAAGCTCCAGATCCCCCTATGGCTTCAGACTCTACGGGACCCCGCTGTGAGGAGCTAGCAGTATTTTTCTCTACCAAAATTCAGCGTATACTTAGTCTTCTCCCTCCGGTTATATAATATATATATAATATATATAATGACTACCTCCCTGCACAGCCCGAAATAGAATCTCAGAACAATCTCCCCAAGCTTGAATCCTTTGCCCCACTCACTGAGGAACTTCTTCCTCCTATCCTTAATATGATCAAAAGTGGCTCCCCGCTGGACCCATCCCCCTTTAACATCTTAAAAACCGCCTTGCCTATATCATCTCTCCCATTGTCAATCTTGTTATTCCTCCCTGGAATCTGGTTCAGTACCCCAGGACTGGAAGATTGCCATGGTGAAAGCATTATTGAAAAAACCCCATCTGGACCCCGGAGAGCTATCCAACTACCGCCCGATCTCTCTTCTCCCGGGTATTAGTAAGGTTGCGGAAAGATATGTGAACCGTCAACTCTCTGCATATCTTGAAACCTCCAAACTACTTCATCACTCCCAGACGGGCTTTCGCACGGGACAGGGCATGGACACTGCACTAGTGAAGGTGGTGGAGGAGTCCAGAAAGAACCTGGACTCC
Organism: Lissotriton vulgaris; assembly: GCF_964263255.1. Taxonomy (NCBI): domain Eukaryota; kingdom Metazoa; phylum Chordata; class Amphibia; order Caudata; family Salamandridae; genus Lissotriton; species Lissotriton vulgaris. The sequence goes on from NW_028248812.1 coordinate 362,225, forward strand.
GGAGGGTCCATAGCCATCATCCTCCTAGACCTCATTGCAGCCTTCGATACGGTGAATTACATCGGCTAAAAAAACTGGGAGGGGCAGGTAGGGCTTGGAATCATTCCTTCAAGAAAGATACTTCCAGATGTTTGAAGGCAACACCCATTCTCAACCTCTACCTCTGCAGTATGGGGTTCCTCAGGGCTCCTCCCTAAGCCCCACACTTTATAACGTGTACATGTCCCCACTGGCTGAGATAGTTGCACCCTTAGGAATTCAACTTATCAGCTATGCGGACAATACATAGCTTATTGTGACACTGAATCAGGTAGAACAGGCCCCCACAAACCTAAGTTGCCAGTTGGATGAGTCAGTCCCATCTCAAACTCAACGGCGACAAGACGGAGCTCATGCTGCTAGGTAACCATGCAATTTTTTTAATCCACATACTCTATGGCCGTCATGCATGGGACCTGCCCCAATCCCTAAAAAGGAAATAAAGAGTTTGGGATTCTAGCTTGACCATGAGCTCACCTTTAGAGCCCAAGCCAGGAAAACAGCAGCCACCTGTTTGGCCTGCTGAGATCAATACGGAAAATACTGCCCCTACTACCTGAATTCAAGCCGTCATACTATCGAGGCTGGACTATGGCAACAACCTTTATTTGTATTTGTATTTGGCTGAGTATTGACGCCGAGGGCTGGGATCTCATCTTGGCAGCCATCTTGGGGGTAGGACTTCCACACGCGCGCTCTAGCAGCGCTATAAAAAGCTCACCTCTCTTTCCGCGCAGCGGACGCGATCAGCGGCCGCGCCGGATCTGCGCCGGAGTCGTGCCAGAGTCCTGCCCGTCTGCGCCCGTCAGCGTCCCGGAGGCGTACGGCGTGGCAGGTACCTCTGGCCACTATGCGCTCCTATACCGCTCAGGAGCTCCTGTCGCTGCGCAATTGTAATGCGTCGTGCCTATCAGTCTTCCCCAGCCGGTATAGGGGTAAGCATAAATGCCCTGCTTGTTTCTGGCATCCTGTTCGCACCCTCCCTTCCCCTTTGCCTGGTAAGGAGAGTAGCTCTAAACATCTTTGTCTACTCCTTAATACGAGGTCATTGCATCGCCACACTCAAGAGATCTTTGATCTCCTGTCAACTATCAGTCCCACCTGCCTGATGCTTACTGAGACATGGCTCAATGATTCCTCTAATCCGGACATAGTGGCTGCCATTCCCACTGACTACACTATCCATCGACAGGATAGAGACAAGGGTAGGGGAGGTGGAGTCGCCCTGATTGTGAAGAATTCTCTTCCGTGCACAGTCATGCACACACATACTATGGAAGGGGCCGATTCATTAGCCTTCACCATCGCTCTATCACCACAACAAGCATTGAAGGGTATGATCGTTTACAGACCCCCGGGCCCTGTCGGCTCTTTTTTCGAGGACCTCCAACAGGCCATGTCGGTCCTTGTCTTGAGATCGGAGCAGTGCTTATTGGTAGGCGATTTTAATTTTCACATGGACGACCACAATGATCAAAATGCCATCAAATTGTTGGATATTACATCTACCCTGGGTCTTTCCCCTTATCTTTTTGGTCCCACCCACGATAAAGGCCACACACTTGATCAGGTTTTTTCCACCATACCTATCATGAATGTCACACTCTTGCCAATCGTTTGGTCCGACCATTTCCTGGCCCACTTTGAAATACATTCCATCCCGGCCCCCCCTGCTAGAACCACGAGACAGCAGGGCAGCAACTACAGGACACTGCACAGGGTGACCTCGGACATGCTCACACATGCCTTAATTGATCACCCTGTGGTCTGCACTGGGGATCTGGAGGAAGATCTGGAGAGCTTACAATCATGGCTCCTTGCCAGACTCGATGAGTTCGCTCCCCTCCAGCCACCCAGGTCCGTTGCTCGACGGGCTTCTGCTCCCTGGTTCACGGAGGACTTAGCCATTGCCCGCAGGCATTGCAAAGTGGTAGAGCGTGCATGGAGAGCCCAGTATGAGCTTGAGGCTAAACAACGTTATAAAACAACGATGAAGGCATACCATGAACTTGTTCTTCAGAGCAAGAAACGATATCTCGCCAAAAGGATTGATGACGCTGCCAACTCCTGTAAGGAGATTTTCTCAATCGTGCGTGAATTCACTGGCCCCCGGTCTATCTCTACTCAGAGTGCCCCGACAGAGACCTGGACCAACACTATTGCCAACTTTTTTACCACCAAAATCAGGCAAATCCAGGCCTCCTTTCCGCAGAGAGATCCGGATAATGTGTCTGTGAGGCCGATTGAGGCAGCGCCTCTGTCTCCACCGGGCCCAGTTCTGCTCGATTTTCCTCCTCTCTCGGTTGATACATCTTTAACCTTGATGAGGAACCTTAAGTCGGGCTCACCATTAGATCCTTGCCCGGCAAAATTTCTGGCGAGAGTGGCTGATGCTATAAATCCTATAGCCAATCCCATCCTTAATCTATCTCTGAGCGAGGGCTCTCTGCCTCCGACATGGAAGCAAGCCATGGTCATTCCTCTGATCAAGAAACCCAATCTTGACCCGGAGGCACCTTCCAACTATAGACCAATCTCGCTCCTCCCAGCACTGACCAAGATCTTGGAAAAGCACGTACATGGCGTGCTCTCCAATTTCTTGGAGTCTAATGATCTGCTCCATGAATCCCAATCGGGATTCCGCTCCAACTTAAGCACCGAGACGGCGCTCTTGGAAGTCTCGGAGATCATCAGAGAGGTGCTGGATATGGGAGGCAGGGTGTTGTTAGTCATGCTAGACCTGTCGGCGGCGTTTGACACCGTCCCCCATGAGGATCTCCTCACTAGGCTCCATGACATCGGGCTAGGGGGGACGGTGCTCAATTGGTTTTCTTCCTTTTTGGCCAGCCGCCGCCAGACGGTCTGGGTTCCACCCGGATCCGCCGAGATGCCGCCATTGGGAGTCGGAGTGCCTCAGGGCTCTATCCTGAGCCCCACTCTTTTCAACATCTTGATGACCCCTCTGGCGACATTGGCGGAGTCCCATGGGGCCCGGATCGTCTCTTATGCTGACGACACTCAGCTCCTCTTCACCTGTCGTAAGGGTGAAGAGTTTGATGGTGAAGAGATCCGCGAGTGCCTTGGGGCTGTTTTTAGCTGGTTTTCACAAAACAGCCTCAAGTGCAACTCGGATAAGTCCGAAATACTATTCTTCGGATGCCCCTCTGAACCAGACTGGCGAGGCTGGTGGCCTGCTGACAAGTTCCCTCCCACACAGTCATCTAAGTGGGCCAAGAACCTGGGAGTCAAAATCGATAATGAGCTGTCGCTCAAATCCCAGGTTTCTACCCTTACGGGAACCTGTTTTGGCATCCTCAGAATGTTGCGCAAGTTTTTCCCCTTACTTTCGGAGCAACATCGGAGGATCACTGTTCAGGCCCTCATAGGGTCCAGATTGGACTATGCCAATGCTCTATATCTGGGCCTGCCTGAATACCTCCTCCAACGCCTGCAGATCACTCAGAACGCTGCTGCGCGTGCCATCTTTGGCCTTCATCGTCGGACTAGTGCCTCTAATCTTCTTGCATCCCTCCACTGGCTCCCGGTGCGGAAGAGGATACTGTTTAAAACCATGACTCTCGCCCACAAGGCCTTATATGGCACTGGTGCCAAGTATCTTCAGAGGAGGCTTGATTTTTATCGACCGGCACGCTCCCTTAGGTCAGAAACCTTGGCCTTGGCTCGGGTCCCACGTATCAAAAAGGCTCGGCTAGGCGGCCGGTCCTTTAGCTTTCTTGCTCCTAAGCTTTGGAACTCGTTGCCGTTGTCCCTGCGGAGCACTTCTAATCTGCTTGTCTTCAGGAAAAACTTGAAAACTTGGCTGTTTGCCGGATAACTCTCCCCTCTGTGGCCCTTTCTCTGTTATTGTTATGTTTCCTGTCCCACTTTTGGTTTGGAGCTCAAAGCGCCGGGACACTCCTTTGGAGTAGCCGTTGCGCTGTACAAGTCCCAATTTAACATTTAACATTATTTAGGAGCCCCATCTCTGTTATCCACAAACTCCAGGTAGTCCAGAACTCAGCAGCAAGACTCCTTACAGGCACCAACAACCGCTCCTCAGCTAAACCGACCTTAAAAACACTCCACTGGCAGCCTATACAGGAGCGTATACACTTCAAAGCTCTTTGCATCGCTCATAAAAATTTGCAGGGCACAGGTCCCCCTATTCTTACCAACCTTATTAAACCCTACAAAGCAACTAGGAGTCTTGGTTCTAATGACCTACTCTTAGCTGAGGTCCCCAGAATCAGGAAGTCCCGCACCGGAGTTCGCCTCTTCTTCTATAATGCATCCAAGCTATGGAACTCCCTGCCTCTCCCCATCCGTCAGGAAACCAACCACCTGGCATTCCGCAGACAACTGAAGACATGACTTTTCCCATAAATTCCATCTGCTCCCTGCCGCACGTCCGCTGCACTGGGATGCTTTCGGGTAGCCATTTGCTATATAAGAGCATATTCTATTCTATTCTAGTGTATTGATTAGAAGTTGCAACAGGCTAATTCGTAGGACTATGTTAATTGACTATAGCTCTACATATAGCATTTATGGACCTTTCATCGGCTTTCGACCGAGTGAACAGGTCGAAATTGTGGCCCATATTACTAAAGCTTGGCATTGTGTACTTCCTGGCACACTTTTCACACGGACCTCACTGCTACAGTTAGGTATGACCGGCAGGGCAACAGTACGGGCAAGATTGGAATTATAAATGGTGTTAGACAGGGGTGCATTTTAGCGCCCCTGCTTTTTACCCTCTATATTAATGACCTAGGCACGGTCTTACAGAAGGCGGGCAAAGATATACCTAGGGCGGGCAAGTTCTTAATTACGGCATTATTGTATGCGGATGATGCCGCTCTCTTGGCACGCACAACAGTAGGGTTGCAGCTGCTCTTAAACACATTTTATGATTTTATGATAGGACTAGATTTGAACTTTAACTTTTTAAAATCCCATGTAATGGCCACGGGCACAAAGGGCAAAAAATGGAAGACCCTGTACTATAATGGAAATGAGTTGTCTAAAATTTCAAGTTTCCCCTATTTAGGGGTTATTTTTCACGAGAGGTCCTCATGGTTGCCCCAACTGGCGGTTAAGCGAAATGTTTTTGCAAGGGCGTCCTTGGCTGTGCTCAGCTTTGCAAGAAAACTTGGTGTAAAACCCCTACAGGCTGTTTTAAAAGTCTATGAGGCTAAATGTACTTCAATAGCCATGTATGGTGCAGACCTATGGGGTTTTAAGGAAGCAAGGCTGTTACAAGGCATTGAGGACAAGTTTTTAAAGAATATCTTATCGGTTCCCCAATCCACTCCAGGCTATATTGTCCATCAAGAATGTGGGGTGGAATTTCTGGCAGACCGAATTGCTTTGGCGCCATTGTTGAAATGGATTGCAGTCTGGTTGAATCCTGACCTTGAATTGAATCATGAGGTGTTGAGGGACTGTCTAGCCCTTGATCAATTTGACTCTATCCCATGGCTGCATTATGTCAAGAGGGTAGCGGATAATTTAGGCCGGCCCGAATTGTTTAGTCAGCCGACAAAATTGGTCATAGGGGATGTAAAGTGGGTAAAGGAAACTTATAAGCTTATCAAGGGTCTAGAAAGAGAAAATAAAGAATTGATTAAACCAACTGTTAGAGTGCATCAGTTGCTCGTAAATCATGGTGAGATGGAATTATACCTGAGAGTGGTAAATAACTCTAACCACAGATTTTTGCTTACTAGGTTTAGGTTAAATAAATTCCATCTCCTTCTCACAGGTCGCCCAGGCTGGACTAAGGCCATAGACTTGAAGATATGTCCATGTGACGGTCTTTCCACTATAAGAAAAAAATGTAATGTTCCATTGATTAAAGAGAAAGGCTTCATACAAGTTAAGCCAGCTCTTTTGTACCTCCAGCTCCTGTCCAGTGTCTGGGAAATTTTTAATGTCTCGACCTTTCTAGCCATTGCAGTGCGTTTGGGCAAAAACTTAACCTGGAAGCAGTGTGCTTAGAGAGATCTTATTTTATCTTTTTGATCTTTTATAATAATGTTAATGGTCCTGGCCACTAAATATGTATGATCGTTCTTTTATATGGATGAATGTTATATGAATTTTAAACTGCTAAACATGAGATTTGCAAATTGTTTTTCTTTAGTTAATGTATTACTTTTTGGGCATGATTCTATGATGTTTGTACTCTTTTATGGTTTTTGTTAAGAACCGAATAAAGTACTTTTTGATTGATTGATTGATTAACTATAGCTCATTCTGAAACTGAAGAATGGAAGTACAGATATAGCAGTTAGATATGTTCATTATCAAATTATACTCACTCAATTGATTTGCATAAGTATTTTCTTCAAAATTTCCACTAGTTATCTCTATGATCTAACCCACTATCTCACTATGAAATATTTTTGTTCTTTGAAACATATTCAACAGGCTAATACAGCCTCACTAATATTCTTATTCAAGCTAATGATAATCATGGAAGCTATTTTAAAAGCCAAGCAAATTGTTTCTTTACTCACACCCATCTTCTTTAAAAAAACTATTTCTCAACAAAAAATAAAAAACAAGGTGTAAAACTTTGTGTGGGCAATAGAAGCAGAATTCAGTCTTTATGCAGGCAGAAAGTAAACTATATGCTGGCACAAAAATAAACCATATGCAGGCATGTACATTCTCAGAAGAAATGCTCCTAAAAATCATGGCAGCCTAATTAGCCCATTAAGTTACAAAATCAGTCTTCTTTAATGGAGGCAGTTGCAGTCTTCAAATACGGACAGAAAAACCAGCCTTAATATTAGGATGCAAGCATAATGTAACAATCTCTAGCTCAACTCTAGTATAAGAGAGTTATGTGGGCACACTATGAAGACTGAAAAATCAAAAATTGTAAGTTTTTCTTCTCAATAAGTAAAAAAGAAATGGTTGCATTACGCCATAAGGAAATTATTCAAAGTTGATTATCATCGTTCTCATCCCATATGAATTCATGGGGGCTCTTCAAACATAAGGTGATCTATCACATCAATGTCTCTATCTTCTGGTTCAATCCTTGCCAAATATGCCTATTCAGGAGATATGAACTTTTTGTTTGGCACTCTTTCTTTTCTTAATCTTCTGACTACAGGCTTTTCAAAATCTCATACAAACAACAACAAAGGAGTGACTGAAAAAAGAAACAAGAAAATTCTATTAAAGTGAAGTGAAATGTGGGAAATCACAATTGTTTATTATATTACCCTCACTCACCCAACTATTGGGTGACATGCTTCATCATTGGGTATTTTCACCGGGCAGGTAAAAGACCTAACCGGTGTGCTACGACACCTGCATCTGCAGTGGAGCTGGTTTATATAAAAACAGTGAATGAAGTGAGAAAGTGATAAAAGTAAAAAGGTGCAAACGCTGATCCAAACCAAACTTTAATAAAGATCGGCGTGAGCATCTGGTTAAAAAGGGGTGAGATGGATGATGTAGACCTTAAATTTGGGTCGTATCATCCAGATCACAAGGTCGACATGTTTCTGCTCTTAGGGCCAACTTGGCCGAGCTTTCATCAGGACCAAAGGACAAACACTGGGCGGTATGCACACTCTAAGGTGCACCCTAACCTCAGTGTAAACGTTTAGTATTACCAAACTCACGGTTCTCAGTACCGATTTTAACCTGAGATTTCCAGGTCATGAGGATCTATGGAGAGAAATAAGGAGAAGAAACACATATGTACATTTCCATTCATAGCATATGAAAATATCATCCTTAATAGTGGACCCCCATGCACTTCACTTCGCCAAAGCCACATACTAAATGTGAATATAACAAAAGTATTTTCAAGCTGACATATATATTATAGACCCCTAGAGTGTGAATCACATTGAATCAGTATTCCAGGAGGTATTCTGAGCCCATTATGAGCCCATTGGGCCATTAGTATCCCCAAAGCGTGCCTGTAACTTAGAGAACACAGAAGGAAAAGCGTATTGGAATTTCCAAGCGCCAGACTAACCATTTTAAAAATGGTAACACACGATTTAGGTAATTAGTGCAAACCAGTAACTCTCATAGTAGTACAACAAATGTACCACACATCGTCAACACACCCAACAACGAGGACCCAGAGACACTACTAAAACCCAGAGGAGTAGTTTAGTATATTTACATGATGCGGCGATGTTTCTCACATCATGGGCCAAAGTGGTGGGGGCTTTCTTCACATCGGAGAAAACTGCAATGGTAGTGAAAAAGAAACGCATAAAACGTCTCATAAAAACTACACGATAAAGGGTGACTCGAAATCGACTCACAAGTCGGCCTTTTAACTTAAGCAGCAACCTAAGTCACTTACCAGTGCTCCGATGACTCCCCGCATAGAACCTAGCGTGAACTCAACCACTGCCCGGACTATGACCAACGCCGGGAGAGGAAACAACAAATACGCGGCTATCCCGGTCATGTGATGTCATGTAACCAATTGTTTTGCTCCGTTCTCGGAGAAAAAGTAAAGCGTCTGAATTATACAAACTCAGTCTTGTGTAAGCCAGTCGCCCAGTCTTATCGAGTCATCCAGGGGGCACAAACCAAAAAAGATATTGGTGACCCACGCCGGGATTTGGATAATAACAAACCGAGATGCACCCGGTCACGTGGGTTTAAGATGACCAATTAGCAAACTGCTATAGCGGGGAGGAACAGAACAACAGATTTAAAGGGGTAGTCCTGTTCTTTTTTTTTTTCAACTTTATCCAGTCCCTCAGGGGACAACAAACTTACAAACATCCTAATGTGAGGAAGCCGATTATCAATGGCAAGAAGTAAATTTAAATTTTTAATTTTTAAGTTTTTAAGTAAACCCATCTATAGTGATTTAAGGAGAGGGGATGTTTCTCATTTCGGTTGCCTACAATATTAGATATCCTCACTATCTGGGTGTATATGTGGGACTCTGAATGATGTTGCCACAGTGTATACTCCATGACCCATAATATATCGATTTATTGAACAGCAAGGTTACCTGATGTGGACTTAGGTTAATTCAAGCTCTCATCATTAGCGCTCAATAGGCGCACAGTAAATATCCAGAGTGGCGCAATCAGACAAATTTACCGATGCATCACTGTGCCCCAGGGGATGTTATCATTAAGGCCATGCAGATGGGTTGCCAGCCGGTATACCCATCTCTGTTCTTTTTCAAATAGAGATTCATTCATTCTGGTCCCAGCCTGTATTTGCTCTACTATAGTCCACCTGATGTCGTTCGGGGTGTGCTTGGCTTCAATGAAATGGGCTGTCAATTTTGTAGTGTTGCACCTTATATTACTACGGTGCTCACCAATTCTCAATTTGATGCGTCGTGTCGTCATTCCTATGTAGCGTAATCTGCAGGGGCATGTGATAAGGTAGATTACGTTACAAAATCTCAGTCATTTGGATCTGTTACTGCTTCAGTTGCTTTTGCTCCTTTTCTTTTCAAATCATCAAATGTTTCCAACCCTATTTTTCCTTCTCTCACACCTTCACACCAACCAGCTTGTATTAAACTTACATTTTCAGCTTCAATTGTGTCACTTTCTTGGTTTTCATCTTCACTTGTTTTTTGATTTGTGCAACTTGCACCTACAATACCTTCACTGCTATTGGGGCCTGTATTAAACTTACATTTTCAGCTTCAATTGTGTCACTTTCTTGGTTTTCATCTTCACTTGTTTTTTGATTCGTGCAACTTGCACCTACAATACCTTCACTGCTATTGGGGGTTTCAAAGTTCGAGATTTAAACAACTTGCTTTTCTCATTTTTGATTTTGTTATTGTCCTTGTTCTTCTGTGTCTTGTTGAACTCTTTGCTCTTTTTGTTGAACTCTTTGTATTCCCCACTCTGGATCCACTTAGTGAAACTGTGCATGATCCTGTGAATTAGTGCTTGGTGTCACAATTTCTTCAACTGCAGTCTTCACTCCCTTCATTAGAGATGCTTGGTAAGGCTACTTTCAGCGATGTTCCAAACATATTTCTTCTTCACCACTATCCAATGGCCATGCTCTAGGTAGTGGCATGGGTCTTCACTTGCTGAAGGTGTTGCTAGCTTTACCTGATGATAGATAGAGCATGCTAAATCAGCCAAACTCTTGCGGTAATACAGAACCAGATCATCAGTAATATTCAGAAGAACAACTGAAGAAAAACTAGGGGGCATATTATCAAGGGAGTTTATCTCCGCTTTTTTGGCTTTAAAAGCCAAGAATGGGGAGATAAAATTATCTCCCTATTACCTAGCTGTCGCTAACACCAGTTAGCGACAGCTAGTAGGAGATAGCGACCATCTTGGGCCCCACTTTGCATGTCAGTGATATTTATCACTAATGACATGCAAAGTGGGCGTGCCAAGATGTTAGCGACTGGAAACAGTCGCTAACATCGCTATCTCCTATTACCAACTTTTGGAGATATTCGCGCTAAGCGCGAATATCTCCAAAAGCTAACACCTGCCCTGAGCAGCTCTTAGCCATGTTACCCAATGGGAGGTGGATAACATGGCTAAGAGCATTATCTCACTAATGCATGAATATCGCGGACTTTTCAGTGATATTCATGCATTGCGGCCAATTTTTATCGCATTTGCGATAAACCTTGGTAATACCAAGGTTTATCTGCGATAATTTTTTCACGCTAACCAAGCAATAGCGATAATTATCGCTATTGTTTGGTAATATGCCCCAAGGATTTCTCATGGCCTGCCTGATAAGCACCTAATGGAGTCATAGCCGGGTTGCGTTATTTAGGGTGCTTCTCAAGCTGAATAAAACTAAGTGAAGGGCATCTGGCCATTCCAAAGCAAGACCCACAAAAAAGGTAAGATAGGGTCAGAGGCCAGAGTTTAAAGACCAACTGGAATATGCAGCCCCAAACTGACATGTAAATACAGAATATATACCAGCGTCTATATGATAAGAGAACAAAAGAAGAAAAATTCCTAACAAGACTCAAAAATGTAATATGGCAAGGTGACATAAAAGTTTATGTGTGTGTTTTCCAGTTTTGAAAAAAAAGTTTATGTGTGTGGATTCCATCATTCACCAAGCCTGGTGATTAGCTTCATCATTTGGGTATCCTTTTGTATAAAGTGACATTCCAGCTCTATATATATCAGAGCTCTTGAGTGTCAAAAGGTATAGTTACCAAGATGAGCAAGATAGAATATGTGGGAACAAGTTATTAAGTGCAGTGCAAAATGTGAAGTGAAACAATATAAAATTGATGCCTTGAACAGACTGTGAATTTTATTAGTGTCTGTCGCGATCAAGGGTTAAAAACACAACTCAAGGACCAGTTTTAACAAATAGCTGTCCTCAACAGAAGTGGTCAACATGTTTCAGCACTTAGAGGAAAGAGGTTAAGCCATGTGCTTTCATCAGGACCTCTAAAGATAATAAAGCTACTGCTATTACAACATTACAAAAAGGATATAGTGTGAGTATGACGTCTCACAATCCAGAATTCCTCGTGGGATCAACAATTTCCTGAAAAATAAAATAGCACAAAACATAAATGAATCTTGAAAAAGAATAACTTGATAGTTCTCTAATTATATGTGGTAAGGAAGTATTAAACCATCACATACACACCCAATCAATGGGGCAAAACTCCATCTTACCTTATTAATATGGAGGACAAAACCTCACCCCACCTGGCAACAGCTCAGGATAAAGGAGGCACCGCTCTAAAAAGAAGAATACACCAAACAATTTTTTTTTGTGGTGTATCATACTTTAACGTTAAAAACAGAGACAATTGCTACAAGCACGTGATACAACAAAACCAGCATGGACACTCTCATTAATTAGGCATCACTAGTTGTGTCCGAATACAAAAAGGCAAAGCAGCCCTAAGTGTCAACGGTAATAGCCATCATACTCACAGAGATGCTCTGACCCAACAGTGAGATCGAATTTTATCAAGATGCAAAATCCATCATCTAATATACACGCCTAAATACGTGGACATTATTTACCAACATACAAGGGAACTACTAGTAGCTTTACGACTATTATGCTAGACCCTGATGTAATACATGATATATTGGAGTAAACGCCCCAATGGAGTCCTGAAACTAGAAAAACAAGCCATACTCGTCCCCCATGTCTATCAAACGTGTGCATTAAAAGTCACACTCTTCCCTCTCCGTCGGTACCTCTGACGGTCTTCAGAGCTGTCGGGGAGGTACCGAACGGGAAGTCAAAGGTTGTTAAATACGCTCGAGCATTCAGTGGCGGTCTTCCGGGTTCCCTGACAAAGTCCCAGAATGCATAAGATATCGCGAGACTACGCTGAGAACTACCGGGTGACCTGGGATATATAGTTCAATACCTTCCGGCTGGTACAAAGATTTGAAACTTTAATCATGTATGCACGCAATGTGCATGAAAGCTATTGTATCATCAAGTGCTGGATTTCAAGGGAAGTCAAAAGTTGTTAAATATGCTCGATATTCAGTGGCGGTCGTCCGGGTTCCCGGACGAAGTCCCGGAGTACACAAGATATCGCGAGACTACGCTGAGAACTACTGGATGACATGGGATATGTAGTTCCATACCTTCCCGCTGGTACAAAGATTTGAAACTTTAATCATGTATGCAAGCAATGTGCATGAAAGCTATGGTATCATCAAGTGCTGAATTTCACCCAATATTATTGAATATTGATAAAACATGCCTTCCGAGTTGTATCACATGGGTTCAATTATCGTGTGAAGCCCACATGCAAGTAAGTATCAACAATGTTCCGACAGAAATGTCACACTATACAGGCACGGGGTTCTAAACTCACTATGATCAGTTTCATATTTGAAAAATGTGCCAAGATCAATCAGTGGCGGATATGCTCATAATGCATACTAGTCGATGTAAATACTAAATGAAGAATCATCACTAACTCAAAATGCATACTAGCCATACTGAAAACTAGATGGAATTTCGTCACTTAGCATGGCCCCCAGACACTCATATCCATCAACCAAAGGAATTGTTGTCCATGGCTGGGTAACATACCCAAGGGTTCTAGAGACATCACTCTGGACCACCAGATATAGACAGACCATTATACAACTGAACATTAAACAAAGTCTAGTAAAGCTACATGTGGGCATGTAGGCTTACAAAGAGGACCAAGGAATGGAGTCATTAAGTCCTTGTGTATCACTCTTAAGTCTAAAAACCCATCGCTGTTCTCTAAGGAGTAGGAATTTAGAGATATCAGTGACATGTTGTGGAATGTAAGGTTGTTCCAAAACAGTCCACGACATGTCCTCAGGTTTATGGTTCAACTCTAGGAAGTGGGCAGTCAATCTCGTAGCTTGTTTTTTGCACCTCACGGTGCTCATATGTTCCATGATCCGTAACTTAACTTTGCGTGCCGTCATGCCCACATAGTTAAGTTTACAGGGGCGGGAGATCAGGTAGACCACCCTCTCACTGTTGCAATTGGTCATCCTCTTCTGTACCCATGGGCGGTCTGTGCCTATGTCTACTGTTTTAGATTTCTTCGTCATAGGACACGTCTTACAGGTGCCACAAGGAAAATGTCTTTGTAGGGTGGATGTACCTCAGATGGTATCTTGGGTAGCTGCTTCAATAGCACGTGGTCTGGAGTGCACCAATTTGTCACGTAAGTTGCTGTTTCTTTTCAAAGCAAAAAGAGGAGCAGGTAGGTTGTCACCTTCAATATTGAGAATTTTCCAATTCTTCAGAATAGACTTTTTAACATCGTTGGACACTGTACTGTATGTGTTAACAAATGTCAATCTCGGGGTCAAGGTCTGTTTGGTATTGACTTCAAGTAAACTTTCTCGATTGTTGTTGCTGGCCCGTTTGACCGCTTACCTAACAACTTTTTTTGGGTAGTTTCCATCAATCAGATTGGATGAAAGGGTTTTTGCATGCTTTAGGAAACTCTCTTTTGTTGAGCAGTTCCTTCGAATACGAAGAAACTGCCCATATGGCAAGTTGTCCCTGAGAGCTACCGGATGATGCCTATTGTGGCTCAATAGGGAGTTTCTTGCCATAGGTTTGGTGTAGAGTTCAGTTTCGAGGCCATTGGATGAAGCAGTAATCAGAAGATCCAGAAAAGGCAGCTTATGTTTGTCCATCTCTACTGTAAATTTCAAAAAGTTGTTCCTGCTGTTTAACTCGTTCACGCTATTGGTATTCCCTCTCCAAATGACCAAGATATCATCGATATATCGCCTCCAAAGGCGGATGGAATTGCGATGAGAGTTGTTGGAATTAAGGACATGCTCTTGCTCAAAAACGTGAACGTAGAGATTCGCCATGCTTGGAGCAAAAATGCTTCCCATGCTCGTACCAGATGTTTGGAGGTAGATAGTATCCTCGAATTTAAAGAAATTTTCTTTCATGGCTATTTGAGCACACACCATGATGAAATGAGGTGGTGTTATAGAGTCTAGGTTCCGCTGTGACAACAGTGTGTTCACAGAATCAAGAGTCTTGTCCTGTGGGATCGAAGTGTAGAGGGACTCTACATCGAACGATACAAGTAGATCTGTTTCATAATTGTATTCAATGTCAGTAATAAGCCTTAGGACGTCTTTAGTATCCTGGAGGAAGGTAGTCATTTCCTTCACCATTGGATTTAAAAAGAAATCAACAAAGGTGGAGAGGGGTTCTAATAATGACCCGATCCCTGATATGATCGGGCGTCCCAAAGGTGGTCGATTTGGCTTGTGCACTTTGGGGAGGACGTAAAAGTATGGTATGACAGGTTTGCTGGTATGGAGAAAATTGGCTTCATGTGCTGTTATCCAGCCCTCACTCTCAGTCTCCTCCACGATAATTGATATTTGCAAAGCAGTCACTGCACGGACTTTCAACAATGCTGCCTTTAAGGTACCATTGACCCTCTCAACTATTCATGATGCTTCTGGATAATAACAACAATGGAAGTTCTGCTCCATCTTCACGGCCATGCAAAGTACTCTCATTACCTAATTTTGAAGATGAGTTTCTCTATATGACTCTAAAGAAGTTGGAAAACCACATCTAGAGATCCGCTCCTTTACTAACAGCTTGGCTACAGTCAAGTAGTCACATCTTTGGGTTGTATAAGCTTCTACACAACTAGAGAAAATGCAAACTACTGCTAAGAAAAATTTAAAGCAAATGTATGGGGGCACCTCAAGGCCCATGTATTGGGCCATCTTTACCTAATACTTTGCAATCTTGTGGAAGGACCTTCTGATTTTCCTGTGTGATGCACAGTCACTCTCGTACTCATGCCAGCATTTACATGCTGGCAGACTACAAAGATTCTCAATTATTGTCCTAAAATGAAGATTATACCAACATTTCTTAAAACCCTCTATCTCTGCATCATGTCACACATGTGTAAATATGTACATTTATCTTGCCATATGCATTAGCACTGAGTCTGGTAACAACATTTTCCCACCAGATGACAAGATCACCTTCATCCTGAAAACATCCTGCTTTTTTCTCAACTTTTCCTTTCATCGTTTTGCAAATCTTTAAGCTCTTCAAAACTTTGGACTGGCATTGATAAGAAACTTTTTGCATTTTCAATTTTATATTTAAGTTCAGGATTTTTGCTTGATTCTAATGTACTAAATTCAAAAGAACAGTACTTTGACACCCCATCGGCATAATTATTACCGAATGTGACCAGGTCATCTCCACTGTTATGTGCAGCACATTGTACAACTGCAATCTTTCCCAGGAACTGTAGAGCCTCTACAAAATGGGTGTTGCAGACTATGTCATGAAACCCCTTTGTGACCACTACAGACCAAAATCATGGACCACTCCAAACTCATATTGACTATTTGTGTTGATTGTAAAACTCAATCCATTGGCAACACAGCATGTTCTTGTAATTACAATCAGTTCTGTCACATAATTTCAATGATGATCAAGGTCATCTATTTCATTATCAAGTTCCTTCCCTGCCAAAGGTATAAGTGTGGCAGGATTCAGTGTATTGTAAAATGTCATCAAAATGTTCTTTGTTGCCAGAATAATCTTTTCAGACTTCACTTAAACAAGTGTTAGAGAGATGTTGAGTGCATGTAGGAGTTAGCAATATTTTATTGAATGTGAAACCAACACAACAAGTTGGAACCTAATCACAATTGCTTCACTCTGAAATATTGCCAAATAAGTTGCTACAGTGCTCTTTATGCACCTGGGAAAGGGGATAGCCAATGGTTCTTGTATAGCAGAAAAATATGCAACAGATAATTTTACTTATCCATGTACTTATGTAAGAACAGAAAGTGTGCACCCGTCCCTTTCATATCAAAGTAACTAAAAATCGTTCTCATAATTTGCCATTTCTACAGCAGGGGTACTACAGAAACTGTGTCTGAGCTCCAGGTGGCTTGCCTGCATTAATCACCTCATGGCAACAGGTCCCTCACATCATTGTGAATCAGCTTCTGTAAAGAATGTACAATGGAGGAAAAGTTTGGAATCCACTGACAACAGTAAACAACCATTGCAATAAGCATCATAAAAATGGCTAGCAAAAGACTATCACAGTAAACCAATTGCCATCTGTGGTACTCTAAAACAATATTATTGCAGGATTTGGTACCACAGGATAACATGGGATCACTATATCATTAATTTTGCACAAGTCTTGTACTATGTGCCATTTTTATTTTGTATGCCAGAAATCAGGTCAGCGTGTTACAAAGGCTCCCTAGCACTTCCTTTAGAATGCCCTATTAAATCATTTTTATCAATAACAGGTGATCTTCCCTCCTCTGATTTATACGTAAGCTTGCATTGAGAAGCAATCCATTCAGTTTAACTAAGATCTACCTAGGCTCTGTTATTTTAATGAACCTTTGTAAAATTGCAAACCTTCTTATTAACAGTATTTCTTGAATCTGGAGGCAGGTATTCTGTAGTAAAGACTAGATACATTTCAATCCTTTTGTCTTGTAAATTTAAAATCAGTATCATTAGCCTATATTTGAATTCCAACACCATCTGGTATACAGTAAATCATGCTATTTAGTTTGCACAATAAATCACGATCCAACAGATTAACTGGACTCGTCTCATTGATTATAAATTCATGATTATTCGCAGTTGAACCAGTTTTCACTGGGACTTTCTCTGACAGCTTATTAGTCATCTATTTATTAGAAATACCTATGACTAGAATTTCTTTTCCAGCGAGGGGTATATTGGGAATCTCCATTGGGAGAACCATAGAGTGGATAGTACCTGTATCAATTAAAAAGGACACAGGATGGCCAATCACTTCTCCTTCCACAAAAGGACCATCCTTGACTATCTCTATGACTGCACAAAGCATGCAATCCTCCTCCCCCTAAGGTGCCGTCATTGTGTCTGACTCGATCCAGTAGGAACTCAGAACGTATCTGCAAATAGTTGGAAATTATCATCAATCCCTGAGGGTATTTACTGAATTCTGAAACTCTGTGTGAACCCTGCATATTATTTCGCATGGTCTGTTGCATAACTGGAGCAAAAGGCATATTCCCAGTGACCTGCCTTGGATTCTGCATATCCTTCACAGATGCTGGGACCCTTGACTATGTCATCTCAAGCAGTGCCATCTGATGAATATCCTGCTGCATTTTGAAAATCATTGCAACTCATTTTGAAACCTACTTGCATTAAATCTACACTCCCATCTCCAGTGGCAGTTTTTATCATAAATGTGGCAAGAGCCATTTTTCATCTGCATATTGTAAATACCATTTTTATAAGCCATATTGTCTTAACCTTTGCCATGACTCAATCACACATGGCACACCATTTTCTTGCATACTAACACCTGCATCAAAATCAGGTGCTTGTAAACCACTTCCACCACTTTTTTGAAACAACTTTGTTTGAGTAAACATCGACTTTTCCTTAGCCATTGTCTGTTTAGCATCACAAGAATCACTACAATACTTCACATATGCTAACATTTTATCTAATGATGTTGCTTGCCAACACTTCACACTTAGCTGAATATGAGCCCTAATCTATGGCTGCAAACCCTACACAAATATAGAAGCAAATCCCAAATCAACCTCTTTTGTGGGGTCTTCAATTCCACTATATAGTCTGAAAATCTGAATCAATCCCTCATAATATGAATGCACTGAATCATATGGATTTTGTGTCGTTCTCATGATTTTTGACCAATTAATGTATTTCTGGGGAGCCATGGTTTCCAAATGTTCGATAACCAATGGTTTTACACTCAGTCCACAAATCGCGAAGTACAACAAGTGAAAATAAAGCATTGAAATCTGACCAAAGTACCTTGGAAATATTTACAATCCTTTGCAGATTTGTTTAGCACTTCTCAAGCTCCTCTCTGAGTTTGAAACATTTCTTTGTAAATATATAAAGATAACCTATTGACAATGGTACATGCGCATTAATCGCTACTTCCACTTCTCTCAACTGAAATCTTTTTCAACAGTCACTTCACTTCCAGATTCACCTGCACAAACATTTTACTTCATTTTATTCTTTATCGGCACCTCAGGTTTGTCAGGGGACTCTTTCATTTATTCTCGATACCTTGTCACATGTTCCCATTTTCTAATCATGTCTAAAAACTCTGTTCGATTTTCTCGCAATGTTTTAGGACTCAGTTTCATTAATTCAGTTTCGATCAACCCTATCTTATATGACTCAAGATTTCTCTTTAGTTTCAAATCCACTTTTAATTCTTTAATCAATTCAAAATGAGGTAATCAGCAGCCTCCTCATAGAAATCCTCAACATATCCATCACCACAGCCACAGTTCACGGTGCCTGGAAGTTAAGCCTCTCCTGAAGAACCCCTCCACCACCCGAAAACAAACTCAAGCCCCATCTCGCTACTCACCTTCCCCGTCCAAATTTTGGAAAAAGCCATCAGCTGCCAGGTTATGGACTACTTCGAAGAAAACAACGTGCTTGACCCCTATCAATCTGGCTTCTGGCCCAATCACAGCACGAGACCGCCCTGATCACAGCAACTGATGATCAATAGATGCATCCTCGACATTGGTGGAACAGACCCTCATCCTCCTTGGCCTCTCGGCAGCCTTCGACACTGTCTTCCACCACACCCTCGTCACCAGACTCCACCCATCAAAGGCAATTCACTCAGCTGGATCTCCTCCTTCCTCTCTGGCCGAACACAGGGGATCCACCTAATACCTCATCTGCAGTGTCCCCCAGCCCTCCTCCCTCAGCCCCACCCTCTTCAACAACTATATGACACCTCTTGCAGACATTGCCAGCACCCATGGCCTCAACATCATCTCATATGATGACGACACCCAGCTCGTCCTTTGGCTCACAGAAGATGCTGACACTACCAAAGCCAACTTCTGTAACACCATGACGGACATTGCCACCTAGATGAAGGCCAATTACCTAAATCTCAACACAGAGAAAACAGAGGTCCTCCTCTTTGGAAACACACCCTCCCCTTGGGATGACACATAGTGGCCCACTGTACTTGGACCCTTACTCACCCCACCCGCTGTGCACGCAACCTCAGAATCGCCCTGGAATGCCAACTAACCATGAAGCAACAGATCAATGACGTCTCCTCTGCCTGCTTCCGCAACCTCTGTATGCTCTGCAGGACCTCCTGATGGATCCCAGTCCCGACTAGTAAGACAGTCACCCAGGCCCTTATCTTCAGCCAAATCGACTATGGAAATGCACTCCATGACGGGACCACCAAACAGCTTCCAAACTGCCTCCAGACCACCCAGGACCCACCAGCAGGACTCATCCTCAATCTTCCCAGAAGAACCAGCATCTCCCCTCACAGATCTGCACTGGCTACCTGTCTGTTAAAGAAGACTCTTGAAACTCCTCACTCACGGCTACAAAGCCCTCCACAATTCCAGACCCGCCTACATCAACAATCACATGACATTCCACCAACAGACCAGGGTGCTCCACTCCTCTACCCTCACCCTGGCCCACATCCCTCACATCCGTCAAAGCCGCTGCGGATGTCGCACTTTCTCCTACATCACTTCCATGTCCTTAAATGGCCTCCCCCTTTACCTACTCCCCTCCCGTTCACTGGAAGACTTCAAAAAGCTCAAGACCTGGCTCTCAGCCGACTGAGGCTCACAGAACCCCAGTGCCTGGAGACACCCCAGGGTCACACTCTACAAGAACTAATGAGTGATTGATTGATTTAGTTTCTCAAATGCACAATGAGCATATCTTCCTGTTCTGAATCAAACAAATCCAATTTGTTTTTATTATATATTGAAATGCTGTCATCTTAAATTCTGGTTTCTGCCATAATTTCCAAATCCCCTTTGAGTTTGAAAATATTGATCTCCACCATTGTTGACTCACTGTTAAGATGAACTAGACACTGTCTTATCACTCCTAACACTCCACTTTCCTGCTATTGTTTCTTGTAAATCTATCCTTAAACTCATCCTCTCACACTCCCTTTTGCCTTTATTTCATTCTTTTTGCCATTCTGATTTGTAGTCTTGTCATCTTTTGTGTTCCTTTTGTGTCTGATTCATCAATAATTGCTGGGAAAGGCACCTTTAACTTCTCACACTTCCTGTCATCATGGTTTCTTCAGTAAACACAATCTTACATCCAGCCAATTGTTGACAGCCTTTTTATCCTGTCCCTTCTGCCTTTTTTCTTATGTGCTCCACTATTCATCCCATATTCCCATTCATTCAGAGCTTCTGAAAGCACAGGTCTTGCTTATGGTTTCAATCCAAACATCCAAAATTGGAAAGGTGTCCTTCCAACCAAAAGGGACTGGGTCAATATAAAGTGAAAATAGAAAAAAAGAAAAATATATATTTCAGTGCTCCCATAAAGACTGGCCTGTCTAGTCCTATTCTGACCAATATTTATGCGTTGTAGAATACAAACAGTTATTGTATGTAATGAGAGTGGATGATTAAAGAGGAGCGATGGGCTGCATAGTAATAATGACCCATATAACACTGAACTTGTTTGTTGTTTGTGTATGTAAATCTGTCCATTTAGAATGTAATTGTGCATATTTAATATTTTTTTAGATAAACTTCTGTTGTCAATATTTTGTCCTGAAGAAGGTGATGTTTATCAAGTGTTATCCACCGAAATGCTGCTTCAACAACTTGAGTTTTTATTGTGGAACAGACCAGAGGATTGTAAGATATTTGTTTTTAACTTTTGATGATGTGTATATTTAATTTTATTGATGGTTAAAGTTTACCTACTATATATATGGATTAATGTATTTGCAGCATAACTAGAATTACAGTGAAAACAATTTTTACAAGAAAGTAGTTTATTAAATGAGACATTTTTACACATAACTATGTTCAGTGTTTAGATTATAAAGTGACTGTGAATAAGTATACATTGAGTCAGAATGAGATTTTATAGAATCATCCTACAAAATGGATAACTAGAGTGAATGACACAAAAGGGACCTGTTCAGTTTTTACTTCAATTCAAACATTTCATGCCTCAAATGCACTAAACAAAACACAATTACAATATCACGCTGTGCAGCACATGGAAAACAAATGATTTCACTCCAAATTACACGTTGTAAGACAACACAATCACGATCTGCGTAAGATAACCAACCTATCACAGCAGGTAACTCATTACACAAAGCCATATTGATCCTCACATAATACTACTCCTGACACCAGCAACATGTATACTGGCATTTTCCCACCATTGATTTCAGGATTCCCGAACTTCTTTTGTTTTGACAAATTTTACCATTTATGTAAGTTAATTAATTATGCAAATGTAAGCAAATGAAATGGAAAATTGCCCGAATGTTCTGAAATGAATTCACAATTGAAATTCTATCCTAATTTGTCCTAATTTATAAAGCATTATTCAACCAAAATTCCATTGATGGAGGATCAGGGCAATGTGACTGCAGCCGTTGGACAATAAAGAAAACATTCACAAAATTCAAAGTCAAAACCGTAAAGATTTATTCCAATTTAAAAGTCATTATCAAGTCAAGTCAAGAGATTCTTTATTTTGTCCTCACAAGACCATAAAAGCACAAATAATACATTTAAAAATATAGTGCAATTTAACAGTATAAACTTTTTTTATTTTTTTTATTTTTATACACATTAAAATATGAGAACAATAAAATGTTAAAAAGAGCATTAAATATCCTCAGGCGCAAAGTATCTCGAGCATATGGTACAAAATCATGTGTTAAGAAACATATTAGAATACAGAGTCCCAAGTCATAGTAAAGGCATAGAGTGGGTGATTTAAACTTGATCTAGCTTTAAAACTGCACGGCATGCACACCAGATTTAAAACAGGTAACAGGAAACTGAATATACAATTGTCATACAGGTATCAGATTTTAAGATCCTATAAGCCTGTGAGCAGTGTGAAGTTCCAATGTTCCTACAAAGCTGTCGTAAGCAACAATTCCTTGTTGCGTTGTGGTCTTGTAGGTGGGACAGAAAAACAACACATGCAAGTCAGTCTCCATACAGCTTTTACATGACGGACAATCTTTTGTAGGGCTACCCCCCCCCCACACTTATAAGTAAAAGCAAATAAAGGAAGTGCACTATACTTAAACTGCAAGTAGAGTTTTTCTTAGCAAGAGAAGGCTGTATGCCATCTATGCAAGTTGGATTGCAGTTTAACTTCTGAAAAAGATGATGTAGGTGTGTCTGTCCAGGGGCCCCTCAGTAATAAGTTGAGATGGTGATCCTTAAAGTTTTTTATCAGGGCCTATTTTTTTTTTTTTGAAAACCTTTATTGAATTATTCAAAGCATTACAGGCGCAGGCCTACAACCACAGGGGCCGGCCGCAAACTTAGGGAGTAGATTCAGGTAGCATGCACATATATATGACCGCGTAATATCAACGAGACAAGCATAGCATGTGATTGTATGTGCCACTAAGCGAAGGATATCAAAGGTTTCATTTTTTTTATTATGAAGAAGCAGTAGTGGCTGCACTATCAATGGCGTCACACCATGGAATAAAATTAAGAAGAGATGGGGGGGGACGTACCCCGCATTGCAATCAGGACCAGGTGATGAACAATACAGCCTAAGACACACTACGCCCGCCGAGGCAGACAAGGAATAAAAACAGTATAATAGCGAGCGATTTAGCTAGAGCATCATCCCGAAAACCCACCCTCCGAAGACAGTGAGGCCTAGGTAAGTATAGATGCCAGATAGAAAAAGAAATGAGATAAAGAAAGACAGCCAACCTACTGAAGAGGAAGGAAAGCCCCACCGAAAGAGAAAAAGAGGAGAAGAAAGAGACCGTAGAACAAAACAAACTAAAACAATAAACCCCCCCCAGCACCCGCCACCCTGCACTCCTGTAATGGCTATGGCCAACCCCACTAACAGCGTGCCTGTCGCCCCGGAACTGCCCTAAAGAAAGGAAAGAAAGCGGAGGAGAAGAGCAATAGACACACTCCCGGCCCCCATTACCCCCCACCAGCAGCAACCTCCCCAAAATTCAATGTCGACTATTAAAGCGAGTACTGAACACATACATGGGGAGAGCTCCAACAAAAACCTCCCGTCTCCCAGTAATATACACGGTGCATATCCGGCATAAAGCACATAGAAGAGCTAACCCCGAATGTCAAAGTCAACCCTGACCAGTTTGGTTCTTCACGAAGGCCCATGTTGCCCAAGCCACAGCAATCACGAAGAAAGCGAAGCGTCCAAGACAGTTCAAGACAATGGCGACGGTTCGAGGAGAGGAGACAAGATGGCGGCATCCAAAAATTCGACAATAGAGGATGAAGAAGGAAGACGAACCTCTCCGAAAGTCACTGAAGAACTGTCTGTGGCGGTAAAAACCTTTAGCAACAATATTCCGTCGAACAGGAGTGGAGCAGGGAAAGCCAACGACGATCACAGGTGCACCATCCATGAGGCCAGAGTCATCAAAATAGGCTAAAGCAGGCTTCCGCCCCGGGGATCTCTAAATGGTACGGAGAATAATCCACGGGGTCCAAGGCATGCTGACAGCTTGTCGGAATATCCACGTCCGGTTCCAAGTGTACGGTATCCAGCATTACAGACATCCGTTGGCACAGGACGGCGGCCATTACGGACCTCAGTGATGGTGTGCCATCAGTCCCCCCCATCTCCTCCGGCATGAGACGAGGCAGGATTTGGACCCCTGAAACACCGTCCAGGAGTCAGGCACACACGGAGCTGATGACAACAGCGAGCGCTCACACAACAGGCAGAGTCGGTATTTCGCCATTCGCGGGGGCCAGCCCGTCAACCCCGGCTCCCCAGGGGGTCACCGGGCATAGGACCCCGGATCGCGGTCACCGATATCACATGCGTCACTGTGCCGTGTCCTTGGATTAAGCGGGTAACTTAGTTGCCAGCTGGAATTAGAAGGAGTGGACCGAGGTCGGGAGACCGGAAGCAACCCTGGTCCCACAGCCGATGTTGATCACTTCCAGCCTGGATGGGCCAGAAATCGAGGTCCCGGCGGAAGCCCTGGAATAGGCCGAGAAGTAAATTCGACGTAACTTCGTCACCCGGTAAGTTGGACAGTCCGGGTTTGCACCGCAGGAGTCAGGAGCACTTCATACGTGTGGGAGTCCGGCGTGTGTGAAGGATAAAAGGCAGGATATACGAGCTGCCGGTGGAGGTCGGCGGGGCCGGGAGCTTATGCGGCCATCTTGGATCGTGGCGTAGCTCCTCCATCAGGGCCTTTTCTTGATGTTGAGAAAGATCTTTCTTCTGGGCTATCCCATAGATTTCCCATTTCAATGGATAAGAAAGAATTCTTGATATAGGCGAGCCTAGATATGTTGCTTGCTCCACTGAGGTTTGCCACCTCCCTCAATTCCTCCTTAAACATAGATAATTCTGGAGTGCTCTATAGGCAGAGCCAGTAAAGTAGAGGTCTAAGCGCAACCTCCAGTGCATTTGGGCTGACTCCCAGATCCATTTGGAGCAGAGTTAATGGGGTACTATTGGGGAGTCCCAACAGTTGTCTAAGAAATTAATTTTCAATCTTGGCAAGTTTTTCAAATGTCCTGTTGCCCCATAGTTCTGCTCCATATAGGGCAGCCGCTCTGGCTTGCACCTTATATATTTCCAGCACCAGCCGCAGCATCTTGTGTACACAATTCCTCTGCTGTTTCGCAAAGCCCCCTGATGTTTGCGCCAGCTTAAGACAAGCCTTCTTAATTTGCTCACCACATTCCTTTTTCTCATTGAGGGATAATCCCAAATATTCACATACAGGGACTTTCTCTAAAAATTCCCCAGCTAATTGTGGGTTGGGTCGTTTTGAGTGACCTGCATTGAACACCATGTATTTTGTGTTGTGGGTATTGATTTCCAGACCCCTGTTCTTACAAAATAAATAAAAGATGTCCAAGACCCTTTAAATACCCATAGGGGATATTGACAGCAGGAGGGTATCATCTGCGAACATTAAGGCAGGTACCTTGCAGCCCGCTATCTTTGGAGCATCCATGTCCCCTCCTGCTGTCAAGGCTCCCACTAGGCCATTGATAAAAATACAAAAGAGGGTTGGAGCCAAAACGCACCCCTGTCTTACACCTCTCTCTAAGGGTATGCGGTCAGTGAGGTCCCCATTCTTCCCATATCTAATTTGGGCATAATTATTCACATGTAATCTTTTCAAGATCTCACATAAATATGGGGGCGCACCCAGATCATATAAAATAGCCCATAGTTTTTCCCTAGGAACTAAATCAAAGGCCGATTTTAAGTCCACAAAGATGTAGAGACTGCCACCCTCCAGAATCACTGTTTTCCAGTGCAATAATTGCAACCTGAAAACTTGATCGATTGTGGACATTTTTGTTTGGAAACAGGCCTGATAAGGGCTGAGAATGGAAAACTCCTCTATCGAATTCTGTAATCAGTCCAGGAGTACTTGAGTAAAGATTTTTTGTGCAACATCGATAAGGCTAATGGGCTGATAATTCAGAGGATGGAGGGGTGAGCCCTTCGTAAAGATAGGGATGATTTCAGCCCCTAGCCATGTTATGGGGATCTCCATTCCCTGTATAACAGCGTTGAATACGCTCCAAAAGTTCATAGCCCAAACGCTAGGTTCAGTGTGATATAGATCTCCATGGATCTTATCTAGGCCCAGAGCCTTTGCAAGTATTACTCAAGCAATTGCAGCTGTTACCTCTTTAAGAAAAATTGCAGGAGTTTCCGGGCAGGCTCGGTGTGACTAGGGGCAGTGAATTTCAACTTGCTCAATAGTGCCATCTACCCTGGAATAAAGTGACCGAAAGTGGGCCCTCCAGACCTCAGCACCCAAATTAGGTTCGAATGCTTGTTTATCCTCTTTTGAGTCTGTACTTATTAATTTCCAGAAGGTCCTCATATCCCTCCTATTTAAAGCATCTCTCAGGCTCTCCCACTTTTCTGCTCCCAACTCCTGTTTAGCTTGCTTCATTGCGTGTTTATGAAGCAACCTATTTTCTTCTATTGCCAGCTTGTCATTGCATTTAATAGCTGAAAGCAAGGTTGTCTTAGCCTTTCAGCATTTGCCATTGTACCAGGGATGTCGGGGTGCACTACCTTCATTTACTTGTACTACATGGGAAAAACTATCCGCCAGGGCTGCCACTAGGCCTTGATGGTTTTCTGCAATTTCGCAGAGTGGACCAGTAGAAACTCCAGACTCACTCAATTGATTTGCAACCTCCAGATATGGTGTAATTTTTGATAGAGTGAAAATGTAATGTAATGTATGGTACACTTATATGGTGCAGCTGCCACCCGACAGGTATCCTGCCGCTTAAAATTACCAGTAAAGAGCAATGTGCGTAACTGGAAATCTAAAAAAAATGCTAGGGTTTAGTCTCTAGGAAAGAGTCTGGTTTTCAAGATCTTTTTAAACTTCAGTAAGGTGTTACTTTGTCTGATCTCAGTAGGTAGTGAGTTCCAAAATCTAGATGCTGGCAGACTGAATGATCTTCCTCCTAGTCGGGCCCTATTAAAATGAGGGATACACATCAAATTAGCCGAGGAAGAACAGAGATTTCTAGTAGGAAAGTACCAACCGAATTTCCTCTGCAAGGGCTTAGGCCCCATTGCATGTGCTGGCCTATAAACAATACAAAGTGTCTTAAACTGGACTCTCTGTGCCAGTGGTAGCCAGTGGAGGTCCTTCAGGGCAAGCAAGGCAGAAGCTCTACACTGCCTGTTAAATGCCAGCTTAGCTGCAATCACTGGTATCTTTGTAGCTTTTTTAGCAAGTAGTCCGGAACTCCCAGTAGTAGCGCATTGCAGTAATCTAATCTGCTGATGATAATGCATTTTACCACTTGAGGCCTAGCCGAGCTGGGCAAGAAGGGGAGAATTTTTTGCAGGGCTCGAAGCAGTGATAGACAAGTACTCACTGTTTTATCCACTTGGGAGTCCGGTTGAAGATTACTATCTAATAAGACTCCCAAGTTGCGATCGGTCATAACAGACACTGGAGGGTTGTTTGCATCAGTTGGCCAAAAATCCAACAGGAGAGGACGGGGAATTTTATTAGTGGAGCAATGGAATATTTCCTTCTTCTCTCCGTTAAATTGTAAGGAATTAGCACTAAGCCAGCCTGCTGTTTCCTGCATACAGCTGTGAAATCTTTAATGGGAAATAGCCTTCTTGCCATCCAAGGAAAAGACACATTGAGCATCATCTGCATAGTTAATGACCTCAATACCAAAAGATTTTATAAGAGAAATAAGTGGGTACAAGTAGAAATTGAAGAGAATAGGGCTGATTGCCGAGCCCTGTGGTACTCCCTGTTTTACAGTGTAGTTCTGAGAGTAGAATGGCGACAGGGTTATTATCTGCTGCCTGCCAAAAAGATAAGACTGCAGCCAGGCCAATGCCTTGCCTCTAATGCCATTCTCTTCAAGCCTTTTAATCAGAATCTTGTGATTAACTGTGTCGAATGCGGCTGACATGTCCAGAAGTACTAAAATAGCATTCTGGCCAATGTCGGCCTGCATTTGAAGGTCCTCAAGAACTGTTACCAGAGCAGTTTTAGTCCCGTGTCCAGGCCGGGAACCCAAATTGACCTTCATCTAGAAGTTCATTCTCTTCCGCAAATTTCGAGACAGCCTTACTTACTATTCTTTCCAGGACTTTTATTGGATATGGTAGCAAGGAGATTGGGCTGTAATTAGAGGGACATGATGGATCCAGTGAAGCTTTCTTTAACAAAGGGGACACAACCACCTTTTTCCAGCATTCTGGAACTATGCCGTGGGTTAAAGATTGATGGTACAGATGATGTAAGTGCGGAAAAAGCTCCACTCGGAACACTTTCCAGAGCCTGTGTGGGAGCAGGTCCAAGGGAGAACACGAGGAGATACCGGCAGCTATTATATTGAACTCCTCTCGAGTCGGGATCTGAAAGATCTTCAAGGTCGCCATAAGTTCTCTTGTGGGTCCCCACTAGAGAGGATTATTCCTGGCCAATATCTCATCATTGACTGTACTATCCTCCTCTCCTTCACTAGAAGTATTTAGTCCACTTAGGGCCAGATGTAGGTGGCCCAATACTGGTCGGTAACGGCCGTAATTACCGAATTTCGGCCGTTACCGACCGGTATTGGGCATTTGGGATGTAGGTGGCCTAAATAGCAAATTCGGTAATTTACCGATTCGGTATTTTAAGGAATCTGTAAATTACTGATTCCTTAAAATACCGAATCGGTAAATTACTGAATTTGCACTGTAGGGAGCACTCAAATGAGTGCTTTTCCTATTTTAGGATTCGTTATTTACCACCAACTATAAGTTGGTGGTAAATAAGGAATACCTTTGTAAATGCCAATCGGGGCATTTTCAACTGTGCCATATGGCAGACATACATGCCCTTAGGGCATGTATGTGTGCCACATCTGCACACAAGCACGATTTAGGGGTGCAACAGGGTGTCAAAGTGACACCCTGGTACCCTTGAATGTTTCCCCCATTTTACCGAATCTGTATTTACCGATTCGGTAATTGCCATTCATTCCTATGGGCCTCCAGGCCCTTAGGAATGAATGGCAATTACCGAATTGGTAAATACCGATTTGGTAAATACCGAATCTTACTGATTCGGTAATGTTTACCAAAAATGTATCTACATCCCATTTACCTATTCTTAAACACCGAATCGGTAAAATTCAATATTTAAGAATAGGTAAATTGGGATAACCTACATCTGGCCCTTAATATTTTATACATTTTTTCCTCAAAGAACACGGCCAGGTTGTCACACAGTTCTTGTGAGGCCGGTACCTTGTTCTTTGCGCAGTCAGGGCTGGACATGTCTTTTACTAAATTGAATAACATTTTCGACTTATTAGATGCATTTAGGATAGTTTCCTCAAGATATTTGACTTTAGTCTTTCCCACCAAATCTTTGTGTGTTACAATTTTTTCAGCGCAGTTTTATCTGCTTCCCCACAATTCCTTCTCTATCTCCTCTCCGCCTGTTTACATTCAGATTTCATCCACCTCAGCTCCTCACTATACCAGGGAGCCGATGGCTTATTTTTATTTTTGATTTTTTTCAGCAGCGCCACCTGATCTAGTTTGTTGATAATTTGACCACTCAGGTTCTCGTAATTCATCCCCACAGTATTATCACTGTCAAAGCAGCTGTCCTTTCCAAGTTGGGGGAGTTCATTTAGGGCCAGATGTAGGTAGCCAAATACCGGTCTGTAACAGCCGAAAATACAGAATTTCGTCCGTTACCAACCGGTATTGGGCTATTGAGATGTAGGAGCCCAAAAAAGACCGATTCGGTAAATACGAGTCAGTGATTTACCAAATCGGAAGATACCGAGTAGGAATTTACCAAATTGGTATTTTCCGAATCAGTATTTATATACCGTTTCGGTATTTACCGAATCGGTAAATAAGAAATGTCAAAAAATGACTATCGAGATGTAGGTAACTTCTAAAATACCGAATTACATCAAATTCGGTATTTAAGAGTCGGTAATTAACATGGATTGAAAGCAGGTGGTAACCAGGTGAAGGCTATAAAAAAGGCCCCAAAATGCAACAGTGTGACCAGAATGGCGGCATTCTATGTGATAGCAAGGTGGCTATGGCTACAGGCAGTAGGAGAGAGGGTCTGGAGACGGGAGGAGCAACTCTACAGACAGCGGATAACGCTCTTCCAACTCACTGAGGCAGAGATCTTCCAAAGGTACAGGCTAGACCCCCCAACCCATCCTGGACTTGACCAGGGACCTGCACCCACTCCTGGAGCACCCAACACCAAGGGCACACGCCATCCCACCCCATGTGCAGGTGCTCTGCAGCCTACACCTACTTGCTTCTGGGAGTTACCAGGGGCTGATTGCTCCGGTAGGTGGGGTGTCCCAGAGCTGCCTGTCCCGTTTCTTCCGCAAGTTCCTGCAGGCCATGATGCAGAGAATGCACCATTATAGCAGCTTCCCTGACACACATGCAGAACTGCTAAAGACCAAGACTGACTTTTATCAATTGGCACACTTCCCACACGTCATCGGCTGTATTGATGGCACCCACATCCCAATCTGCCCACCTGCTGCCACAGAGTACATTTACCGCAACAGGAAGTCAATACACTCCATCAATGTGCAGGTAATCTGTGATGCCAACAACATCATCACAGACATTGTGGCCAAATTCCCGGGAAGCACCCACGACTCCTACATCTTTCAGCACAGTGGGATATACACACACCTGACAGCGGGGGAATTCGTAGAAGGATACCTGCTAGGTAAAACACTGTGACCAACCTTGATAGAAATTGCAGATGTATGTGTTGTTGTGCATGTGAGTAAGGGCCCTGTTATGTTCCAATCAGTGACAACGCATATGCCGTCCGCTCGTTTATCCTGACACCCTACCTTAACCCATCAACGCAAAGCCAGAGACGATACAACGCAGCACACAAATCCACTAGGAACGTTGTTGAGAGCACCTTTGGGCTCCTAAAAAGCAGGTTCCGCTGCCTCCACAAAAGCGGAGGCGCACACAGTACTCACCACTCATCTGCTGTAATATCATTGCAACTTGCGCAATGTTGCACAACCTAGCTCCAAAGAAGGGCACAGAGGTGGAATTGTGCGAATACCAGGACCATGATGATGAACATGCACTGCCAGACCCCAACACAGCAGGAGTAGCGACAGCTACAGATGGCAGACAGAGACACAACTTTTTTTGAGTAAGTAAAGAGACACAGACAGGTGGAGTATGTACACAACATAGTTTAATTGTTGGCACTATGCAGGGACTCAAAGGCACAAATGTGCAACACAAATGGTATCCATTAATAATGGGAGTCCTGGCTCACTTCCCCATTAAAAGTCATTGAGTATGGGCAGCATAAGTCATTTTTGGCCACGCCTACCAGTGCCAGATTTAATTGGCTGGCTGGCCTCACTAGGTGTGTGGGAACTTGGAGCACCATGGAGCCTGCTGCTCCTCCGTGTCTCAGCAACAGGGGGGCTTGTCATGCTGCTCCTACTGGTGCTTTCCTCACTCTCAGGAACATCCAGTGCAGCAGTATGTGCTGACTGTGTATTAAGCAGCACCTCTACAGCACTCGTCACCCTTGCAAGGCCCCTGGGAACCTCATTGCTGCTGTGTGCTAAGCCCTCTTGCATGTTTACACTTCACCTGCACAGAAGGAAAGTTGCTGTGGCCAGGCGGTTAGCCATTGTCTGGCCTAGGGTGGTGTGGAGTGCAATAAAACGATGGATTTAGGCCCAGATCTTTATACTGGGGTGAATGTAAGACATTGTTCTGCATTCTGTCCTTCAACTGTGTTTTTTTGCCAGGCGGTTAACAGCCTTGGTGTGTTTCTGTGCTTCCTGCCTGTCCTTCCTCCTTGTTGCACTGTCCTGATCTAGTTTCGTGCACAAGAGAAGCAAGGATTGCGACATGTCCCACATCCCTGCAGCCATCTCCCTAATACCTGATGCCATCTCTTTGTTCTCATCCACCAGTGCACTGATGTGCCTCATCTGGCATTGCACCGACTGGATGGCCTTCCCCTGCATTCTTTGTGTCTTGACCATGCTACCCTCCAGCCCACGGAAGACACTGGGACCCTCCACATATTGTTCAGCACTGCTGTGTCTGGGCCTGCGACACCTGGTATCTGTGCGGGCACCCTCTGCGCTGGACTGCTGTGTGGCAGTGCTTCCTTCCCCAGCCAAGGTTGGTGTCTCATCCCCCTCCATGTCACCTACTGAGTTTCCATTTCGACTAGTGGGGCAACAACATGCCTCTTGCTCTTTTGAGGTGCAGGTGTTGTTTGCGGCAGTGATGCAGGCAGATCAGGTGAGGACAGTAGCAGAGGGGATCTGAACGCTCTGGGGATGCTTGCAGCTGTGGAGACATTTCAAGCTCTTGGGATGGTGGCTGTGTTGTTGGTACACCAGTATCCTCAGTGACATTCCCTGCACTTGTGCCTGCCTCCTGGCTGTCGTCCCTCTGTGGTGCACTGCCTTCCTTCTCCCTGGTACGCCTGCGAGATGTCTTGCCTGTGGACATAAAAGTGTACATTAGCTATGTGCTCCTGCTTCACTGCTCATCCAAATAAATTATTCTCACTGAAACACTGTACATATTGCCTCAGCTTCATTATCACTAATATGTGTTGTATAACTTGTTGCTTGGTGTGCTGTATGACATGGTAGGTCTTGATATGACTACATCTCCCATAATGCATTGCTGCTTTATATTGCTACCTCTCCTGGAGTGGGGTTAACACTGCCACATAGGGGAAAGGGAAGGTGATGGGGTGGGGGTGATTGCTGTGCATGTTTCTTACCTTTTCTAGTGGCAGCTCTGGCTGAGCTGTCTGCATCTCCCAGTCCACAGACGCTCTCTGGTTCTATGGTGGACTCCACCAGCTCCTCCAGCTCAGTCAGGGGAGGTGCACGGTTCCTCCTTCCTCCAGTTCATTTTGCCTCTTAGTGGAGCTTTGCAATTTTCTTCTTAGTCAAGCTCCTGAGGTCGTACTACCTCTTTTTCAGGTCATCTTTGTCCCTTGGAGTCACTCCTACAGCATTCACCTTGGACTGTATTTCCAGCCAAATCTTTCTTTTGGCAGATTCAGCTACAGTCAGAGACTGCTTTCCAAACAATTTAGGGTGTTCTTTCACCACCTCCTCCACGAGGACCTGCAGCTCCATGGTGCTAAATTTTATTTTTCTCTTCCTCTCTGGGAGTTCCTTTTCACTGGTGTTTGCCATTTTTCAGTTTTAAAAGCACAAAAGTTTTCCTGTGGCTCAGGGACTCAGCTCTGCTCTCACAGACTCTCCAGAAGCTTCTAATTGCTTCCAGCTGCCTGTGTGTAGCCACTTCCTGGTTGGGAGGGGGGTGGTTGCACCTGATTGGCTGACTCCTGAGTTTTACTTTCTTTTTCCTAGGTGATTCGGTATTTACCGAATCGGTATTTACCGATTTGGTATTTGCAGAACCAGTAATTCTCATTCATTCCTATGGGCCAAAAGGCCCATAGGATTGAATGGGAATTACCGATTTGGTAAATACTGATTTGGTAAATACCGAATGGCTGATACCGAATTTTACCGAATCGTTAAAAAATACTGAACTTTTACCTACATCCCATTTACCGATTCTAAAATACCGAATCGGTAAAATTCGGTATTTTAGAATCAGTAAAATAGGATTACCTGCATCTGGCCCTTAGTTTTAATAATTTAGACCACTCCCTGCCCAGGTGAGTGTGAGACAAGTTGGAAGTAGATTCATGTGTGATATCTAGCCTCAGTGAAAAAAGGACTAAGAAGTGATCTGTCCAACATAATGGAAGAATCTCCCCCATAGCTACATCAATGCTATTGGAAAAGATTAAATCCAGTACGTGACCACCTGAGTGGGTAAGGTAAGGCACCAACTGCTGTAGATTTATATTCTCACAAGCTTGGCACAGTTCTTTAAGGGCGGTCCCAAGGTTTCCATTCTCCGAAAGATTAAAATCACCAAGGATCATTAATTTAGCATGGGTATGTGAGAAATTATAAATCACGTCTATTAGTTCTTGATAATGAGGTGCAGCTCCACCAGGGGTTCAATAACAGAGAATTCCAGAGTACAGGCAGCCACTACGTCCTGTAAGTGAGAATCGCAACAGCTCAAAACCCAGTACCTCCACTATAGCCAAAGGGGCCATATTCAAAATATCTCTATATATAATACCTACCCCTCCTCCCCTCCCAGTTATCTTTTGTTTATGAAATATTTTGAACCCTGGGTAGCAGGCTAAGCCAAGTTCAACTTCTCTATCTGGTCGAGTCCAGGTTTCTGTTAAGAACAGAATATCCACATTTTGATCTTTGACCAGTGAGTAGATTTCTGAGTGATGTTTAACGAGAGATCTAGCATTAACCATGCCACATATGAGAGTTTTTGCCCCAACGTCTTTAAGGGCTTTCTTACCTCTGCTCCCGACGATCATGTGCCTCACGGTATCCAGGGAGAGAAGTTCATCCCTAGTATAAATGAGGTAAGAGGAAGAACTGGCAGCATGGCTGCCGCTGACCGCGACTGATGCACGGACGGGCGCAGACGGGCTTGCCTTTGACGCGCCTTTGTTGCTCTGCTGGCGCGCCCGCTGCACGCGCACGCTTCGTGCTTGCATCACGTCAAATAATCTATCTTGGGATTCACATACGGAGAGTCCAATTCTAAAATCAGCGCATTATGATCACTATCATATCTGGGGACAATCCTAAAATTAACCATCCGGTGCCAGGATTTAGTATTCACCATCATATAGTCTATGATCGAAGGGCAGCCCGACCTGTTATAGGTAAAATTTGCCAGACTATCAGATTTAGAGCGCCTATTACACGCCCTGAGCGAATAGTTCAAGGCAAGGGTGTTCAACTGTGCTACTAATGGCGTCCATGCCTGGATTGGCGGAGCATTGACCACTGGAGAAGCCATTATAGAAGGCATACATATTTAGGGCCTGATTTAGATCTTGGTGGATGGGTTACTCCATCACAACAATGAAGGCTATCCTGCCCACTAAAATATAAATTTCACAGAATATAATGGGATTTATATTTCTGTGGACATGATATCCTTCACTGTTGTGACAGAGTAACCTGATCCCCCAAGATCTAAATCAGACCCTTAGTCAGATTCATAATCAGTATCCATAATACATCAAATAAAGCCAATTTAGGGAGGTGATAACATAAGGTTGCCCTCCAAAGCAAGTGAACAGCCGGAACCAAAATATAACTCAGCAAATAACCAGCATAAATGTGAGAGGGATGGGTGGAAAGTAAAACGAGGAGGTCTTATGTATGGCTGAATGATGGCTTCATTTATTAACAAAACCCAAAAAATTCAAAAAACAAGAAGATTGAGTAGGATGTGGTTTGGATGTCGTCTTCTTCTGTTAGCCTGGTGGTAGGTACTCTTCTACAAAACAAAAAGGAGAGAAGACAATCGGTACGGTTGTCCTGTTTATTAGGGCTAACGTGGAGCAAGTCACGTTCCACCACCTTAGGATTTAGGAAAACACAGAGGGAGTGAAGGGATAAAATAGGCAAAGAATCCGGGTGATGCTTAGGGTGCGGAGAAAACAGTAACAGAAAGAAAGAACACAAGATTAGACCTTCCTTTTATTTGTATTCAGGCCTGTCTCAGTGGCAAAAACCCCTTTGGTTGCCAGGAACTTGCCGTTCTCTTAATATGAACCCCTCAAAGTTTATTCAATGCGGGCAGATTGGTTATGCTAAAGCAGGTGCTGTACAAGGGGTTTTCTTCCCCGGATGTGAGTGAGAGTGAACAAAATGAGAAAAAGAGAACGTAGGGGAAGAAGGGGGTGAAATGTAGGGGGAAATTGTGACCACCACACTTCCCTGAGTGCCCTGATTCTCTCAGACTCGCCTCCCCCCTTCTCTATTTCACTGTCCCCGGCCCGTTCCACGTACTGCTGGAGCCACAGCTCTCCTGAGCTGTGGTGGCATTATGGCGTCCTCTGGGGGTGTCCACCACTCTTCGGACCACTCCTCCCACTCGGCATCGCCTTTTGCTTCGTTCGGCTGGAGCTCCTTGACTGCTTCTCGTCCTGGCTCTGCTTGACCTGGTCCCGTCTTCTCTTCGATACTCCGCTCTTTTTCCGGCACTCTCCTTCCGTGCGCCTTCTCCTCAGCGTCTTTCGTGTTTTTAAAGCAAGGCTACGCCCCTTCAGTCCACGACGTCTCCTGCCATTGGCCGATGCACAGAGGAGGGCATTCTCTGTCCTGCGAGGGAGAGGAGCCAAATGAGGTTAACTCTTTCCGGGCTGGACTCTGGCTAGCGAGAGGTATTCCCACTATCCTATGAGTTTTAGCAGGGGTCACAGGCGGGGTTATAACCCGGTCTTCCTCACATCAAATCTGCTCAGTTCAAGGTCAAGGATAAATCTAAAAGATAGACT
This sequence comes from Lissotriton vulgaris, assembly GCF_964263255.1. NCBI lineage: Eukaryota > Metazoa > Chordata > Amphibia > Caudata > Salamandridae > Lissotriton > Lissotriton vulgaris. Next base: position 398,745 of record NW_028248812.1, read on the forward strand.
TGCACAGAGTTTGCTCAGCTAGAAAGGCAAAATAAATCTTAGTATAAATCAATCAGCAGTCAGACCAACATGAAGCCTGCCTTTGTGAAAGTAAGCAGAAAATTTGGCTCGTATCTTAAAAAGGGCACATTTTATAGTTTTTCAGGGAGTGAAAGGCACAATCTCAACATGTTGTGAAGTGAGATAATCGAGCTAAGAACAAACCGTAATTAGAATAAACATGATTCATGAAACAAGAAACATTAAGGTACACTTACTTTGCTGGCATAAACATACATAGTAAATGAGAAATAATAGTGTGACATATGTTCAAGAAGGAAAAAAAATACAATGTGCACTGGCTAAAAGTGACCGGACATAGGACCTTGAATATGTTGCAAATGTAAGAACACTCAGTATATGGCTTGCTTATCGAGGAGCACACATTAATACATTTCAGATCAGCAAAATAAACCCGACACAAAATTAATTCTATTTAGGTTATTTTCTGCAAAGGAAAAACAAATTAAACGAAACATGCATGTTGGTGACTCATTCATGCCATTTCAAAAGCCACATTTTCAATGTCACTGCAAAACGAATATCAATTCAGGATGACTTTGGCTTAGTCATTTTAATTAAAACACATTTAAATAAAGATTGTTTTCAGTATATAAAAAATGAAAATGGTCTAAAATTTTCCACCAGGGAGGTTGACAAAATATGCACTCACTGTGACCCACAAGACTGCTGATATTTCTTCTCTGTAGTGAGGTGGGATGCATTGTTTGGACCAGTTGCCTGATGGGATCAACACCCTTTTATTGACCTTGGAGAACCAGAGTTTGCTGCAGGTTCTGGACCTGTTCTATCCATCCCTTGGTCGAATGTGGGTTAATTCTAGAACATTGACTTTGAGAGATATGGGTAGTACAAGACAGGTAGTAGGATGTAATTTGTGGTCACTGATAGTTCATGGCATAATAGGCCCGGCATCAGAGTCCCTTGGTTTTTCAAAATGTGGCATCTATTACTGGCCGCAGGATTTCATCAGTTGCTGCCTCTTGCGATACTTCATCAAGAGTTATCAGAAACAGATGTGAGCCTTCAACAATTATTGTCTCATAGGCTTCTGTCTCATTTTCATTTAATTCCTTTTTTTCACTGACTGATGGTGTCACAAGAGGTCATTTGCTGGCTTCTCAGTGGCAGTTTTGAAGCTGGGTCTTTTAACAGTGAAACTAGAAGTTGATGGTCAGTGGTAATTTGGAACTGTCCACCATGGTGCTAAAAGTGATAGTGACTACATCCTGTCATATGTGCAATTATGTATTTCAAGTGTCTGTTGGTAGAGGTGGCTGGTGTAGGCTACTGCATTCAATTGATAATCTTTCTGTTGCAAGGGGACTGCTTCCAGCGCCAAGTGTCTGGCTTCAATGGCCTGTTCAGTTGGCTTTTCTTGATAAAAGTATTGCTTTGTGGAGAGTGCCGATACATCTGTTTTAATTTTGTGGAATGCTTGGTCTTGTCCCATTTCAATGCTGTGTACTTCTTTAGAAGTTCTTATTGAGGACCACAGAGAGTTGCTGGATCTTTTTAAAATGACCACAGTAGTTGACCATTCCAAGGAAGCTTCATACTTTCACAGATTAGATGTGTGACATGACAATCATGGCTTTGGTGGAATCTTCTGTGACTCCTGTGTTTGAAAAATGGTATCAGTGCCAATCCTTTGCCAATAAAACCTTGGGTGCCTTGGAACTGCATTTTGGTTTTAGGTGCATTTTGTAGCTGGTTCATTGATCATATAGTGTGGTTCATGCTGGTTTTCTTTCACTAAGATACTACGGAATGTGAGACATGTTTTCACAGTTCGTGTGCTTTGTTTTGTGGATCTGCATACTTTGGTAAAGAGATAGAGTTTACTGCGTCCGTTTTACCTTTTGCTGGGCTTTCACTAGTGTGGTGATAAGTGTTTCTGCAGTCGCTACTTACTGAGGGGCATATTTATTTTATAATGTTTGGGGTTCTGGTGGTTATGTTCATTACCCCTTTTCAGGGTTCTGACTTTCATTTAGGTTATGCTGATATCATGTGTTCATCTCTGAGAGCACATATGATTGTTCTAGGGGCAGTATCCATTGAAACATGGTTCTCACTGGATTAGTTTTGTGTTTTTCAGCTCTGCACCATTCTATGTCTTAGGCTTATCAGCCATTATTCACAGTGTGCAGTTAGTTGCCAGGCCTCTCAGCCTCGCATGGAATTTATGTATGGATTTCTTTTCTTTCTGGGGTGTAATTCTTAGTAGTTGTCTTTAATAATTTGGGCTTGAAAAAGGTTAGACGTAGGTGGCTGCAGCCTGTGGGGTGACCTTGGCCATACTGGTGTATGGCAGGAATGTGAATAATTTATGCACTTCATCTTCTTTTTCAATGGCCTTCAGAAAGACGACTTATCTTGCTATACAGTGCCGCCATATTGGGCTGTGTGCTCTCCCATGGGTTGATATGCTTGATTTATCATTACGTTTCTGGGAAGCATGAGAACTCCATAGCCCATTATATTTAAAACACACACTCACCCGATTGTAGAGTGCAATGACTCACTCCAGAGACCATGATAGCAAGAAGGGATCGAGATCAAAGGAGTGTTCTGGAATTTTTCGTCAACACACCAGGTCATTTTGTTCACATTTCTCTTTTTACTGCTGCCAAAGTTTGTGTATTCTGACATAATGACATGACAAGAAATATATAGTGAATTAACTCCATACGTCAGTGTTGCAAATGGGTTCCATCCATCTAGAACACCCAGATGTTTTCCTTTTTGATCACCCAGTTTTGGACCTTCATTTTTGGGGTGAGTCTCACTACCTGTATCTCACTCCCTCTAATTTCATGGTAAATTGGACTGTGCTTGTTTACCACAAGTGTCTGCCTTTTAAGATAAGGTCTTTGTGACACAGCTAGGGTAAGGGACACGGGGCTTCGTATACGTGAACACATGTGCACATGTATCTGTGCATGGATACGGGCTGCTGTGCAAGACTAGAGTTGTGCGCAGCATGTTAGCTGCACACGGGTAAGCTGCGTGTGGCAGTTTAAAACTGCAAATCTGACCTGTCAAAGTACCCCTTTTGACAGGCCTAAACTTTCTTTTTAAATATTAATAAGTCACCCATATGTAGACCTCATTGCCTACAAAGGCAGGTGGCTGACATTATAATAGTAGGACATGTAGAAATTAATGTTGAACATATCCTTACAGGGAAATATCCCTAAAAACGATGTTCACTGTAGCAGGGGTTGCTGCTGCTATAGGGAATCATTGGGCTACATTGATACATTTAAAACATTGCTAAATTCGGATTGGTAGCAGCTAGAAAAATAATGTTTCCACACTTTTGAATTGTAATTTAAAGTCCTTTTTGATGGTGGGGGCAGATGTTAAGTTATTACTTTAGAAATGGCACTTTTGGAAAGTTGGCATTTTTCTGCCTAAAGTGTCTGGGGAGTTTGCAGCTGCCTGGGTTGGTGATAGCTCTCCCTATGGGAAATGTGCATCTGAGCCAGACAGTAATCAAAATGGCCTGGGCGTAGAGGGGAGTGGATCTTCCTGATAGGATGACTGGGGAGGAGTTTGGCCTCGAATAAACAAGAAGGGATTCATTTCTGACAACCGCATAAACATGACAACTGTGTTTCCCCTAGAACAGAAACAGTATCTTCAGAGTTGTGGAAACAATAGATAACTATTTCACTCAGTCAATTGTGCATGCTTCGTTTCGACAGAGTTGCACAGAAATAGAGAGGCGGGCGTTTCAATAAAAGGATTTATTGAACAGTCTTCCATCTCATGCAAGAGAGGTGAACTGCTACAATCGTTAGACAGAATGCGTACATCGTAAACAGTAATAAAAAATAATACTGTAATAGCATTGTCTGTTGCTATGTCATATAAAAATACATACATAAATAACACAGGCTAAAATACTCAACTGGTGCTTCTAAAATACGCCTACCCCAGTGTACCTAACCTAGGTCTAGTACGAGGGAATAAGTAGGTGTTTGTCTTTAGCATAGGTTTAGTTCTGCCAAGAATTGCCAAAGGTTTCTCTAGGTTCTACCTTAGAATGAGAGGTTGGTATCTCTGTCTTGGGACTTGATTTCCCAACACCCGCAAGGGGAGTCAGAAACACTGGAGCTGGATTTCTCGGCAGGAGGATGACAGCTTCTGACCAGTGCGTCAGCTGGAGAGTTGGCTTCCTTCGGCACTTGCTGTAGTGAGCTGCGTTGGATGTATGACATTACAACGCATGCTTTTACCACGCATGCTTTTACAATGCAAGTATTACAACGAAAACCTTTACAACGCATAGCGCTTTGGGGTGCTGGATAGTGAATAGTTTAATTTACTATTCCAACTCCAGTCCCCGTGGACACTAGAGAAGGTGTTGGATAGTAAATTAAATCTATTCCCTATCCTAGAGCACCCCCCAGCGCAATGCGTTGTAATGATTTGCGTTGTAATATTGCGTCATAAAGGCACTGCGTGGTAAAAGTTGCGTTGTAAAGGATGTTCCCCAGCTGCGTCATGCAAGTAGGTAGTCGTACTGCACCGAACCACACCGTGCTTTGCCATAGCAAGTGAAGGTATATTTATACTTTGAAGGTGTTTTAGGAATGCCAGTATTGACGTAAAGTCTGGCATATGAACGTCATGAATCAACCCCTAAGGAATAGATGTTAATGCATAATAACGGAGTTCTTGGAGAAATCAATATCCAAGCAAGGGGAAGTCCCTAACAGCTTAAGAGCCTGGTTTTCCTAGAACTTGTTGTAGCATAGATGAACGGATGGAAGTAGCCATGCCTTTATTTGGGTAGCATGGACTATGCCTAAATAAGGACTGGATATCTATGCCTATATAAGGGCAATGTGAAATATACCTATATAAGGGCGTGTATCGGGAAATGCATACGGAATCTAAAATCGAACACAACACCCACTCCTCTTTCTTATGTACGACATTACTAAGTTCTAAACATGTTAAACATATCTAAACATGGAGTGTTAAAAACCCACCCAAAAGTACATAAATAATGCATTAAAATTTGTTTGTACACATAAAAGATTAATTGGTGCTGTACGCATTTAAAGCAATGTACATTCAAAGCTTATTTGTTTGACATTTGAATGCTAACTGAATGAATCATGAAGATATACATTTATGAAATAGCTCGTTAAATACAGAAGAAAAAAAGCCGAAACCATTTCATGTCAGATTACATAAAACTGTTTGTATGTGGACAAGGTTAAATATTGTCTCTGGAAGTATTCAAATAATTCTTGTTCTCTATGAATAGGTCTACTGTAAGCAGATTACTTTGTGCCAAAAAAGAAAAATACAAATTTGGAAAAAAAATATTAATCATAGGAAAAAGAGCTCCAAATTAGTACCTTGTTTTGAAAAATGAAGGTCAAATTCAAAGTCTCTCAGAACACTGTGTGCCAAAATCAAAACTCAGTGTTAGGGCTAGGAGAAAACATGAAATCTTCCATGTCTGTTGACAAAAAGTCATCTACCATTGAACGTGAATGTTGGATTACCTCGTTTAGAAGATTAACCGCACATAGATGTGAAGCATCGCATCAGCATTGGTCGCATTAGCAATGTTCGTAATGGATGGTACCTACGCACCTGTTTCCTCTCGTACCTTTGCAGTTGCAATTTGCGTCTGTGAGATCTCAATGAATGCTGTCATCAGAATTGATAGCCGCTGGGGACAACACAGAGCATGGGCCGTTACCGGTTCAAGCAAAGTATCAACATCCGTTGGCATGACTGATGGGAGTGTGAGACATGTGTCTAACATGCATTCTTGTCTGCATAAAAGGCAGCGTAGAACAGGTAAGATGCAATCTTGCCAGATTGGTCTGAATGACAGAAACCATGTGGTATTTATTTCTTGTAGACGAGGTAGTCCCAAAATTTGGATGATGCGCTCACGATACTTCATCGCCATTAGAGCTGTCTACATGGAGAACTGGGTGTCGCTGGTGATTTGGCTTGCCATATCGCAGCAGCAGGAGCAAAAATAGTATCCCTGCAGCGAGTCCCAAAAGGAGGGGCAATCCGCCAAACACAGAGTGCACGAAGCTTGGAAATATGCCTAGGACTGCTTGATTGTTTTTGTTTGAATATGTTTTACTGGTTTTACAAAGTATAAGCACAACACATTCCAGTGCGTCAAGCAGTAAATGTAACAAACCATCCCCGTAAATCAGTGTAGCAATCATAAACAATGATGGTACATCTTGGGACATTGGTGATACATTGCAATTTATAAGTCAAATAGAGAAAAGAAAGTGAAATTAACTCAACATTCCCAAACTGTGCTATATACTTGAGAACGTGTCTCAACTCTACAGGCCAGGGGGTTCATTACGGAAGGGTACAGTGTGGCAGGCGTTTGAGAAAGAAAAAAAAAGAAAAAGAAAAAAAAAGCATCATGTTCCCGGTGTCGCGGTTTGTGTGTGTATAAGTAACATGTGTCGAAATAGTCGAGAAAATGAACCGCTACATAGGTGAGCCGTGAGGGTGGCATGTGGTCCATGGACGTGTTTCAGTATAACAGTACCTTGTAGACTTGTAATTCCCACTCCTTCGCTGAACCCTAAGTAAGTAGCGTGCCATCCAGAGTGGTACTGTGTGAATACGTTGTGCGCTAAGTAAGATTGAGGAAAATAGTAATATATTCAACATTTTATGTTCCAAACATTGATATTTGATATTTGATATTTGAAAGGGTATTTATAGAGCGCAGCGTACGCTCCGGAAGGAGCATCATGGCGCTGAAAATCCTTGAAACCAGGTCACAGAGAGAAAGGGGGAAGACTAGATGGATGCTTTGGTCCAGTCGTCGGAGAGATTAAAGACCCACGTTTTAAGAAGTTTCCTAAAGGGTTTCTCAAGAAACAAGTTTGTCTTCTGGCAAAGCCGCCTTGACACCTAAAACTCAGCCAACAGGGGAAAAGGGAAAAAAAACCTAATAGGTATGCAAAAAAAGAAGGGCTAATCTAACTGTACAGGGGAAGAAAACAACCAAGGGGAGAAATGATTGAAATGAAATCAGGAAAATACAAAAATAAAAAATAAATAAAAAAGGGGTTAAGATTGCAAGCAGTATGTTTGTATATATCCATGGGTGTGCATCCCTGGTTCCATGGAAGAGTTAGTACTAGGGCGAGGGTGCGTGTGGAGGTCCATCACGGCCATTGTATTTATATATCAGATCTCGTGCGCTATAAAGGATCGTCACTTCGTGGGGCGACCGTGTTATCATGTGACGTAGGTGCAGTGTATTATGTATTGGCGAGAAGAAACCCCACCGCATGTGTGCATCGCTCTCCATCACATCCATTGCTCAAGTCCGGTCCAGGATGGAGAGGATCTAAGTGACTCCCTGATCGAGACACGCCTGATGGAAAGATCTCAGAGTGTCGTCCCAAAGTTGCGCTATAGGGAATTTCCTGAGCCCTGCTGCCTCTTCTCTGTGAAGGGTGGTGCTTTCTGCCCTTGCCCATTTGTCGAAGGAGGCGCACCAGTGCTTGATATGTGGGGATTCGCTATGTTTCTAGCGTTTAGTAAGGAGCCTTTTGGTTGTAATAAGTCCAAGGTCCCAGAATCTGGAAAGGACTTTATAGTGCTTCGTTCTTTTGTATAGACCTAGCAGGCACGTCTCCCATGTGTGTTGTAAGTCCTCGTCAGTCCCCTTCGCCAAAAGCGACGTCACAGCGTGCCAGTATATCTGTATCTGTGGCCAGTTCCAGAGCATGTGAAGTAGATCTGCGCCAATTTGAGAACATCTCGGGCACGCGGCGGTGTCGGTTGCAAAGTGTTGGTTTATCTTATTTGGTGATAAATATGCTCTATGCAATATGTAAAATTTAATGAGTTTGAAGCGGGAGTTGCGTGGAATGTAGGTGGGGCCTGCCAGTATCACTGCCCATTCCTTGTCTGTCCATTCTCTTTCCCTGTCTGTCGCCCACTTTTCTCGCAACAGCTGGATAGTGCTTTGCGCATGTGACAGTAGAGCCTGCGCTAACCAATGAATCACATGTGACCCGTTCCCCATAACGTGTAAGTACTGCACCAGTAGGTGCGTCAATAGCTCCACAGTAATGTCGCCCCAAACTCGCGAGTACGTGCGTATGATGGATGCATGTTGCAGAAACTGCCCAGCTGGGAGACCCGTGTCCGCAGCTAGCGTTCCAAAGGGAATCAGGGTGCCATCCGTGTACAGATCTGCCACTGTGTCCACTCCGGCTCGCGTCCACTGTTCCAGTGCGACCTCCGTCACCACCCCACCAACTCGGGGGGTACCCAGGAGTGGGAGTGCCAGGGCGTAGGGCTTCACTGCGCGTGTGAGTCGCAGGCTGCGTACAAATCATTTGCGGGCCACAGCCAAATGTAGCTGCGAGGGGAAGGTAAGTTTAGTCAAGGGGTGAAATAGTGTGTGGATCTGTGTGAGGGTCAGCATTGTTGTGTCCGTGGCTGTGTCCCATAGGTTCTTTCCACTCAGCCAGCCTGCTACCCATTGCAGCTGTGCTGCAAGGTAATAAAGTTCTTGGTTGGGGACTGTGAGTCCTCCTGCGACCGTAGGTGCTTATAGTTTTGCCAGCGCTACTCGGGGTCTACCAGTGTGCCAAATAAGGCTCCTGATCAGGGTTTCCAGTTCTCAGAAGATGCGAGTCGGAACATATATTGGGATATTGGAGTAATAATATAACAGTCTTGGCAGTACTATCATTTTTTTTAGCGGCACTCTGCTAGGTACGTTAAGAAGGAGGGTCTTCCAAAAAGCTATTTGCGCCTGTAAGGAGGAAATTGCTCTTACAAGGTTGCCCTCCAATACATCAGGCAGAGATCTGTAAATGTAGACACCGAGATATCGGAACGTGGTTGGGGGTACCAGGCAATCCGTGTGCCATCAATGCTACTCTCGCTTTCTTGTGTGTCCGGGCTAAACGAGTACACTCCAGATTTGGTCCAATTAACCCTGAGCCCAGACATGGCTTAAAATGTGCGAAAGGTGTCTGACAGCGTCGGTGGTAGGTGGGTCAGGTCTTTAATATACAGGAGTAGGTCATCAGCGTATAGCGAGACTGCATGAGTGCCGTCCGCCAACGGGATTCCCCACTCTGCACCCTGGGTTCTCAGTGACTCCGCGAGAGGCTCCATTGCCAACGAGAAAAGCAGTGGGGACAGTGGACATCCCTGCCTGGTGCCTCGCTGGACTCTAATAGTGTCAGATAATAGTCTGCCTGTGCGGACTCGTACTGTGGGCTTCTGGTATAACAGGCTTACCATATCTATGTAGTCATCTCCGAGATTATACTTTCGCAATACCGCCATTAAATAAGGCCATTCCACGGAGTCGAAGGCTTTTTCTAGATCTAGTACCAAGCACCCCACCCGTAGCCATTGTCTAGTAGCATAATCCTGCACCCTAAACAGCCACCGTATATTGTGTGAGGTACTCCGTGTGGACACAAAGCCATTCTGATCACTATGCACCAGGGTGGGTACTAAGGGAGCCAGCGGCTGGGCTAATGTAGAAGCCAATATCTTGTAGTCAGTGTTTAATAGGGCTAGCGGTCGATACGAGCCTGGGCGTGTGCTGTCTCTGCCCGGTTTTGGGAGGGAGATGAGGTTAGCCTCGTTCAGCGTGGGGGGGAGGGCGGAATCCTCAAAAGCCTCAGTGTACATTCGGAGCAGTTCAGGAATCAGTATGTCAGAGTAGGCTTTAAAGAACTCAGCGGGCAACCCATCCGGGCCTGGGGATTTGCCATTGGAGAGAGCAAAGATGGCTGTGCGCAGCTCATCAGGCATGAGCGGGCCTCTAAGTCATTGCAGTGGTTGTCATCTAATTCCGTCAGGGTTATGGCGTGGAGATATTCAGTAATATCAGCCGAGAACTATACAGCACGCGGTAGTGGGCAATGAAAGCCTCGTGAATCTTGCTATGTGTGTAAATCCCCTCATCGCGGCCAGTGCATATTGCTGCCACAGGCATCATGCGGTCCTCTTGTCTGATCAGCCAGGCCAGCAATTTACCGGGTCTATCACCCATGTGGTGTGTGCGCGCTGAGTGGGCCGCATAATTGAGGTGACGCAACCTCTCCAGTAATCGCTCATGTTCCGCGCGAGCTTATAATCCCCGCCTCTCATCGCCTTCCCTCGCCTCCTGTCCTCTCTGAAGCAGGTCCAACTCAATCCGCGTCAGGTCCCTATCCAGTTGTTTCCTCACGTTAGCTTGTGTACGCAGGCAGTGTCCCCTGATCACTACTTTGCACGTGTCCCATTCTACTTGAGGGGTGGATGAAGTGCCCGTGTTTTCCTCAAAATAATGTACTGCTTGTGCATATAGGGAGTTCCGGAAGGGGGCGTCCAGGAGTAAGTCTGGCTGCAGTCTCCAGGTAGTTATGGGTGGATGTGGCTGTGACCATGTCAGTTCCAATACGTGTGGATTGTGATCGGAGTGTGTGCGGCCCATATAATAAGTGTCTGTGATGTGGGGGAGTAAATCGCTAGACATCATGTATCCGTCCAGTCCTACATGCAAAGAATGCGCACCCGAGTAGTAGTAATATACCTTGGCGAGTGGATTGCGGCTACGCCAGGCATCATGTAAGTCCCACTGTAAGGCCCAGTTCAGTAAGGTTTTCATGGCGTTCCGTATGGGTGCGCCAGGCAGTGGTGGAAAAGAGCGATCTAACGCTATATCAAGGATACAGTTGTAATCACCTCCCAATACCCAGGGAATCTCATGCCAAGGCGACAGACCAACAGATAGTCGTGTGAACAAGTCAACTTGATCCGTGTTAGGGGCATACAACAATGTCAAAACCACCGGGCACCCATCCAACCTGCCGTTCACTATCACAAATCTATCCTCCGGATCTATGTGGGAGTGTGTGACTGTTAAAGGAGTCTCCGGTTCTTGCCCATACCAAAGCTCCCCGGGCGTAGGACGAGTAACCCGTGGCATAGAGTTGCCCTCGGCATCTGCGGTGTAATGCGCGGGTCTCCGCCTCGCTTAGATGTGTCTCTTGCAGGAGCGCAACATGAATTTGGCGACGTTTTAGGTAAGAGTAGATCTGATATCTGCGCAATGGTGTATGCATGGCTCGCCCATTCCACGTACAAAGTTTTATCGCTGATATTTTAGCTCTTCAGGTAACGCCCTTCCCGCTCCTTTCCGCCACCCCACAGCAGATCGCAAGAGTCGTACCACTTAAGCACCCCCATATGGAATCCCTAGAAACACATCCATTTCTGCTTGCAACTCAAATATAAAAAAACAATAAGAATTGCAATCCAAATAATGCAATAAACCATATAGAACATTTCAGATGAGTAATACCAAAAGGTCGGTTGCCAAACATGCCTCCGCCCAAACTCTCAAAGGAGATAATCAACTTTTAAATCCAGGGGGGTCGCAAGACCTCTGCAACTCCCTCGCCTCCTACTTCCACAACAAGATCGCGGACATACACAACAGCTTCAGCACTCAACCGACGCACACCACAACCGCAGCAACGCAACCCACCACCACCCTCCGCGCCTGGACCCCGGTCAACACCGAAGACACCGTCCGCATGATGAACTCCGTCCACTCCGGACCTCCGACCAACCCCTGCCCTCACCACGTCTTCAACAAAGCCGACGCTGTCATCGCACCCCACCTGCGGGACATTATCAACACCTCATTCGACACCGCCACCTTCCCCGAGAGCTGGAAGCACGCCGAACTCAGCGCTCTACTCAAGAAACCAACAGCGGACCCCACCGAACTCAAGAATTACCGCCCCATCTCTCTACTCCCGTTTCCAGCCAAAGTCATCGAGAAGACCGTCAACAAACAGCTGGCCGCCTTCCTCGAGACGAATGGATCCCTCGACCCATCGCAGTCCGGATTCCGTGACAACCACAGCACCGAGACCGCCCTCATCGCCGCCACCGACGACATCCGCGCCCTGATGGACAACGGAGAAACAGCGGCCCTCATCCTCCTAGACCTCTCCGCGGCTTTCGACACGGTCTGCCACCGCACCCTAGTGCAGCGCCTCAGCAACGTCGGAATCCAGGAGAAGGCACTGGAATGGATCGTCTCCTTCCTCGACGGAAGAACACAGAGAGTCCGCCTACCACCGTACAAGTCAGAGGCCACCGAAGTCATCTGCGGCATCCCTCAAGGATCCTCGCTGAGCCCTACTCTCTTCAACGTCTACATGAGCCCCCTCGCGGCCATGGCACGCCAACACAACCTCAACATAATCTCCTACGCCGACGACACCCAGCTGATCCTCTCCCTGACCAACGACCCCGCCGCCGCCAGAGCCCACCTGCACGAAGGGATGAAAGAGGTAGCCGAGTGGATGACGACGAGCCGCCTGAAACTGAACTCAGACAAGACGGAGGTCCTCATCCTGGGCTCCTCGCCCTCCGCCTGGGACGACTCCTGGTGGCCCCCCGCCCTGGGCACCGCACCCAAAAAGACAGACCACGCACGCAACCTGGGCTTCATCCTGGACTCCTCCCTCTCCATGACCAGGCAAGTCAACGCCGTCTCCTCGTCGTGCTTCAACATCCTGCGCATGCTTCGGAAGATCTTCTGGTGGATCCCCACGGAGACCAGGAAGACCGTCACCCAGGCCCTCGTCACCAGCCGACTGGACTACGGCAACGCACTCTACGCCGGAACCACCGCCAAGACCCAGAAGAGACTCCAGCGCATCCAGAACGCCTCAGCCAGACTCATCCTCGACATCCCACAACACAGCCACATCTCCGGACACCTAAGAGACCTGCACTGGCTCCCGGTCAACAAGAGAATCACCTTCCGTCTCCTTACCCACGCACACAAAGCTCTCCACGATCAAGGCCCGAGCTACCTCAACAACCGCATCAACTTCTACGCTCCCAAACGCCACCTCTGATCTGCCAGCCTCGCCCTCGCCGCCGTCCCACGCATCCGTAGAGCCACCACAGGAGGAAGGTCCTTCTCCTACCTGGCCGCCAAGACCTGGAACTCCCTCCCGGCCGACCTGCGCCTGACCCAAGACCACCTCTCCTTCAGGAAGAAGCTCAAGACCTGGCTGTTCGAGCAGTAGCGCCCCCCCCCCAAGCGCCTTGAGACCCTACGGGTAGGTAGTGCGCTCTACAAATATTTTTGATTGATTGATTGATTGATTATGCGCTAAGCACTATTACGTTAACATAATGATCGGGTAAGGAAAGGGGGCTCCACCCTTCCCGATTTGCATAAATGAGGCTTAACTGGTGCAAAAAGTGTCAGTGATAGGTAAATGTAATACTTGGCTCGCCATACATTACGTGCCCTAGCTGAATCGCCATCAGGTAGGTCGTTCGAGTCTCGCTGTCCCAATCAAGCCAAGGCAGTAGCAGCCGAGACCCCTAGGGCTGGGGCATCCACAGCTCCCCATCAGCTCAATGACCCCCTAGAGGTCAAATGCCAGAGGACAATGCTCACTGCTTCCAGCAGCGTGCAGGTAAGCGTCTACAGGGCGGTTATATCCCAGGCATCATCAACATCAATGTGTAGCCGGAATCCAAAGGCACTACGCGATCCGGCTATCCCAGGTCAGGTACTCAGATCAAGATGGACTCCAACATCCGGTTAGCGGAGCAAGTCTGCTGTTTGCGGTGTGCCGTCTGGTTGTTCTGTGGAGATCTGGGAATCCGGCAATCCATAGATAGCTTCATCATCGCTGGGGAGGTCCCGAGGGCTGGCATCCGGGGCTGTGTCCGTGGTTGGAGAGCGGCTGAGCTCCGTCACCATGCGGAGGGCATCCTGTCTCTCATGATGTGCGATTTCCGCGGGTGGGCAGGTGTCTGCCACCGCTCACGTCCCAGAGGCCAGTGTTGATCTATTCCTACGTCTTGGCCGAGGACCTCAGACATGCTGCGAGCCAGAGAGTCCTGGCATTCTCCGGGGGGCCGTCTCTGTCCCGCTGTCCAGCCATGCCTCAGCTTCCTCCGGACTGGTGAAGAAGTGGGTCTTGTCCTGCGCCACCACTCTCAGCTTTGCAGGGAATAAGAGGGAACTTTAGTTCAAGCTGACGTAGGCGTTGTTTTACAGCAAGGAAGGAGTGTCTTTGTCTTTGGACTTGAATTGTGTAATCAGAAAAGAACATTATTTTAGCGTTGTCAATTCGGATATTGTGGAGTTGACGTGTTTCACACAAAATGGAGTCGCGGTCGCGATAATTTAAAATGCGGAGGAGCATCGGCCTGGGGTTAGACCCTGTTGGGAGTGGCCTCGTTGGCACATGGTGCACCCGCTCCACCACGAAGTAAGGTGATAACGTACCCCCAGGCAATGGGGTCTTCAGCCAGTCCTCCATGTGCGTCGCAGGTTCTCTCCCCTCCCTTCGCTCCGGCAAACCCACGATCCTTACATTGTTTCTCCGCGCCCGTCCTTCCGCATCCTCCGCATGGTCCTCCAAGAACTCGACACTCTTGAGGAGATCCTGCACCTGTTTATCAGTTTGGGTTACTCGGGGCTCGAGCTCTGACACGGCACCCTCTAAAGTCGTGGTGCGGTCCGTCAGTTTTTTGTGGTCAGCTTGTAGGTGAGTGAGGTCAACTGCAACACTGTCAATTTTGGTTTCCAGAGAGGTACAGGTGAGTTGGACCGATTCTTCCAATCTTTCCATGGCAGCCAGAATTGTGTCAAGTTTGGCTGCCATCTGATCAGCATCAGCGCTTTTTGCGACCTTGTCCATCTTTGCCCACAGTTGCGCTCCTCCAGTGCCAGTTCGTGTTCTGGTGCCCCCAGACATGAGCAGCCCAGCGGGTGCAGGGCCTGTGTTTGTGGCAATGGTAGGTGTTGGTTCGTGGAGCACCAGTGGAGAGCCAGGGTGGCGCAGATATGGCAGTGCGCAGGCACTGGGAGGGCGCAGGGAGGCGCGCCGCACCAGAAGCTGTGATAGCCTGTCCCCGCAGTTGCACAGCTCCGGTCGGCTAGTAGACGGAGGCGAGGGTCAGTCCACCTTCTCCAAGAAATGGTCTGGAGGTCACTCAGCACCAGACAATAATTACCAAGCGGGGGGTGAGCCCGCTACTCAACCGCAGGCCAGGCTTGGCACCCCAGGATATCCACAGGGCCCTCCATTTGTGGGTTCTTCGTTTGTACTGCGTTGCGACAGCATCCGTGCCACCTCCCACTCCGGTCGCATTAGCTGGTGACGTCCCCCCACAGATGCCGGCCGCACTTGTCTCCGAGCAATGCGTCACTCAGAGGCCCCAGTTCCAATAGTACGCCATGCGTCCAAGACGCCAGGCCGTGCCCCACGCGGCCCAGGTCTCAGTCGAGGCCGCCCCCTTGCAATGCAGTGTATTTTAGCAGGGGCATCACGTTCTTCACCCCTCAGGCTTGTCCCCTGAATCCAGTCCTCCGGCTGTCTCCTCAGCCCCGCTCAGGCCCGCGTGTCATCAGCGTCAGTGCCGTTAGCAATGTCGAGCGAATTCTCCACTTCACAGCGTCAGCACTCCAGTGCTCGCAAAAGTCCAGGCTGGGTGGTGATTTAGCAGGTGTTGTGACCCTCTGATGTCCGTGGGCTCCAGAGGTGGCTGCACCCGGCAGTCTCCGCACCATTGATCAGTCGCGGCCGCCCCAATTCCAAGCCGCGGCTCAGGGCCTAGTTTGCAGGTGGAAGCCTCGGTCTTTCCCAGCGGTCGTTGTCGGTTTGGTCTCAAGGCGTGCAGCCACTCCGCCCGGGAGGCCTCGGCGCGGTCGGAAGCCTCTGATCGGTTCCAAACTCGGCTGGATAAGTGCTCTTAGTATCCGAGCCCGGTGCCTAAATTTGCATTCAGCAGTGCCGGATAAAAATCGGAGAAATGCTTCGGGAAGGGGAGCTCAGGCCGGAGCTCTACCCAGAGACATCTGTCTCAGTTGCGTGCATAGTCATGCCCCATGCCTAGGACTGCTTGATGCTGACAGTCCAGAAAATACGGTCTTAAATATACTTACAATACCGCTAGTATCAGACATGAATAAGATACGACTTAACATTTCTGAGAAATGTAAAGGGCAATTTGTAGTTAAGAGGGCATGTATCTCAGCAGAAGTCCTTGCGACATGTAGATCATAGGTCTCTTTGGCCGAGGTCAGTGGCACAGTTTTTTGCAAAAGAAGGGCTTTCATTATGTATCAATTTGTATAGGAGAGATGTTCAGTGAAGGCCAAAGTGGCGAATCCCTGACTAACTTGGTTTTTGGAAACAATACTTGCATACAGCAAGTGACCCTAGATGACACAGTTACTAGATATGGTATTCCTGGCAACATGCCACAGCAGCTGTGATCGTTCAACATGAGGTAACTTCCATTTGAAAGTCGTCCAAAAATTGGATCAATCACTGCAGCTGGTGAACCTTGCAGGTGGCAGGATAAATTGTTAGAGGAACCATCGCAGGCCCCGTGTAAGTTTTACCCTGACAAAGGAGAGAACCGCTTAGTGTGTTTCACAGTTTGAACCGCTAAGAAACACTTCATGTCCCCCACTCCACCATCTGTGTGTGTATGGTAATTCCCAGGATGTCTTGATCTATTCTTTACCCAACCTTTCATATGTGCCTGCTGGTATGTGTTTTAGGCAATACTGAAAATGGACAATTGTAACAGGCAGAGAGATTGTTCCATGTGGGAAACAACCTTTACAACGCAACTTTTACACCGCACTACCATTACAACGAACCTTTTACAACGCATCATCCATTACAACGCATGCATTTATTACGCAACCATTACAACGCATGACACTACAACGCACACCACTACAACGCATGCCATTATAACACAGTCATTACAACGCATACCATTACAACACATAGCATTACAACACATAGTACCCTTACACTATCCAACACTTAACCTACTGTTGCACACCCTGGAGTTAGAATAGTAATTTTTACCCCTACACTATCCAACACTTACCCTACTGTGGCACCCCCTGGAGTTAGAATAGTAATTTTAACCCCTACGCTATCCAACACTTACCTTACATGCAATGTAATGTTATGCGTTGTAATGGTATGCGTTGTAAAGGTAGTATGCGTTGCAGTGGAATACGTGGTAAAGGTAGTTTCAAAGAATTCGTTGTAATGGCATGCATTGTAATTGTATGCGTTGTAATGGATGTTGCGGTGTAAAAATTGCGTTGTAAAGGTAGGCGTTGTAAAAGTATGCGTTGTAACGTCATACATCCGTTCCATGTATAATCCATTCAGTAGCTGGTTTCTCTGCTACCGTAAATGGCAATCTTTCCAGTTTTACAATCGAGGTATAGGACTCGCACCGCAATATATAGCGAAGGAAGTGTTCTGTGTGTGAAGTTGTAGCGTGCAAGGCTGGGGCTTCGCTTCCTGGACAATCCAGCGTCAACTATTCATCAATAAGCAACCCTCATTAAGGGTTGTCCCCCTGCGCACCGCTTTAATGTTACCAGTTAGGTATTACAGTCAATAAACAAGTAAGATCAAATAAAGTTTGTTGCAGTTCATCTTTATAGATTTGAACAAGTTCTTTTTTTTCTTCATGGAATTGCAAATTTCATTCCAATGAAAATTATATATTATTCCAATCCAAACATTAATCATTCCACATGATCAGTCCCAATGCATTTCGGACTAGTGATAGTCCTTCGTCAGGGAGTAATCTAAACAGAAAAACAATATATGGTCTGAATTATGGGGGCACGTCATAATTTCATCCAAAACACATAAACAGCTGTTAATCAAAACCTTACAGTCTAACTGAATCAAATCACTAATTATATGCATATCTCTAGGGTGGACCAAAACTGAAAGAATACGTGAACTAGGTGTCAATCCACAGGAGTGTATCAACAAGCCTTCACCTCAGAGTGCAAAAACTCTGAAATAAAGTGTAATTATATAAGGAAAGCACCCAGTGTGACGCTGCAAAGTATATATTCGAACGTGATCTAGATAAAAAACATGAACAGAAAAAAACGCGCTGTGTCGAGATCATGCATTCCCAAGCAATCCTTCACGTAGTGGCATCTAACTTAATTAACTTTCAGCCGCCCTCACCAAGACTGGCGTTTGAACACACGCGAGGTACGCGTGGTGCGATCAGCGATTTAATGTAAGTCGAACCGCCGCTCGTATGCTTCTTATTTTGTGCATGCTGCTGCACTTCTACCCGAATGATCATCCTTCAACTATTATCTCAGCGAGCAGCGAGTTAATTTCTTAATGATACTCCATGGCCAGTTTCCTGTTTACAATGCCATAGGCTTAGATGCCACTACGTGAAGGATTGCTTGGGAATGCATGATCTCGACACAGCGCGTTTTTTTTCTGTTCATGTTTGTTATCTAGATCACGTTCGAATATATACTTTGCAGCGTCACACTGGGTGCTTTCCTTATATAATTACACTTTATTTCAGCGTTTTTGCACTCTGAGGTGAAGGCTTGTTGATACACTCCTGTGGATTGACACCTAGTTCACAGATTCTTTCAGTTTTGGTCCACCCTAGAGATATGCATATAATTAGTGATTTGATTCAGTTAGACTGTAAGGTTTTGATTAACAGCTGTTTATGTGTTTTGGATGAAATTATGACGTGCCCCCATAATTCAGACCATATATTGTTTTTCTGTTTAGATTACTCCCCTGACGAAGGACTATCACTAGTCCGAAATGCATTGGGACTGATCATGTGGAATGATTAATGTTTGGATTGGAATAATATATAATTTTCATTGGAATGAAATTTGCAATTCCATGAAGAAACACTGAACTTGTTCAAATCTATAAAGATAAACTGCAACAAACTTTATTTGATCTTACTTGTTTATTGACTGTAATACCTAACTGGTAACATTGAAGCGGTGCGCAGGGGGACAACCCTTAATGAGGGTTGCTTATTGATGAATAGTTGACGGTGGATTGTCCAGGAAGTGAAGCCCCAGCCTTGCACGCTACAACTTCACACACAGAACACTTCCTTCGCTATATATTGCGGTGCGAGTCCTATACCTTGATTGTATGACTTTTTCCTGACTCGGGACCCAGCACGCCAACATGAATTATGAAAATATCACCAACTTAACTGATCTTAAAGCGGACACACTGGCATTTACGAGTGAAGATGCTACAAAAATGTATGGCCTGATTAGAGAGGACACGTCTCCTTTCACCACTAAGAAAAGTAAAGAGAACAACATTAAACAGCTGTTGTACCTACTGAAAAAAGAAACTAATCAAAGATTACACGCCAGTACCCTGGTGCGTTACCACCGAGCACAACGAATCCCAAGGGGCCTTCGGGTCCCCCTTAAACCACTTCTATGTAAGAACAACTCTCGCTTCGTGGAGAGATGGTTTGCTATCCTTAACAAATGCTCGCTTGATTTAATCTTATTGATCGTGGAGGAACTTTCTAAGACATTGGAGGAACTGGGTACTGAAATCGCAGCCACCAAATCAGAATTAACTGAGATGATGGAGTCAACTGACTACACTAAAATGCTAGAAGATCTCAATCTGCAACTAGATAAGTATACTCAAGATATTCAAGAGCGGAAAATACGCAAATACAAATGAGATACTATTGACTATAAGTTAGGTGAGGTGTACACTTGGGCAGAAGTGTACGCCCGCCGACGCCAACCCAAGGCGTACAACCCGTATTCCGCCACGGAAGCATCATCCTCCGAAAGTGATACCCAGCCGCAGCAGGATAAAGGCCGCTCCACCGGCCAACCTCAAGCAGGTCCATCATCTACAGCAACCGTGCCTTTTTTAGAGGCAGGCCCAGAGGACCCGGAAGACCCAGGCGGGGAAAAAATTGTCGAAAAAACAAAAGAACAATCCAGGAAAGGCAAATGAAACTAACAATCTGGTCATTAACATTTCATCTTACACTTTATCTTAATTAGAAATAAGAACATTACAAAAGGGACAGTCTTTTGTTCCGACTACCAATTCTAACCCCCTGGAACTGGAAATCAGCCTATTTAAATTAACCCGCAACTTACGCCTTTGGCATTACTTTGAGAACGTGTTGGCCATACAAACTGAACCTGATACAATCTTGCAAGACTTACGTCCGAAGAGTACCTTTTTAGCTCCTTTGTCTCACAAGATCATTGACACCTTTGAAAGCCTTGTTAAGAACGAGATTTCTAAAACACAATTCCAACCCAAATTCAAACATAGCAACCTGACAATGAAGGAAAGAAATATTCTAAAGAAATTGGCAGAGAACAAACATTTCACCTGTCAAAATGCGGACAAGGGCGGAGCCCTTGTAATCATGGATAGAACGTTTTACGAGGAGCAAGTTTTATCACATGTGTCTGACACCACCACATATGCTGTCCTCAATACCGATCCCACTGAAGAATTCAGACAAATACTGGACAGCATCTTATCCAAAGCTTTGGAGACTAACATCAGCACAGAGAAAAAGTGGGTCCCTACCTTCACTCCCCTCACTTAACCTCTCCTTTTTTCAAAAAATCACTTCTTACTAGGCATGTCTGACCCCCACCCACCCCTTTACAATCTAGATTATATCAATAAAATCCTAGGAGGCCCTTCTCTACTTTCTGACTCAGGCAACACCCCCAACGCACCGAGTCCTTCCACTAAAGACGAGTTGGAGAAAGCAAAGAAAAAAGAAGTCAGACTTACATTAATGATAAAACTCCTTACAGATTATCTCAAGGCCAATATAATCCCTATCGGGCTACAAGTACGTAATATCCCTGGTGTCTTTACAGACAATCCGAAATACCTCAACGGATTTAGCTATATAAGTACTACATGCTCCCGGCACTGGATGGTGCTAGGGATTGATATCGCGACAGAGAAACTAAAAAAACTGGCCATAGAAATCAGTGACCTTGAGAAACAAATAAATGATGATAACACAAATACTGAGGCAAAAAAACGTTTAGATCAGATCCAAAAAACTGTTGATGATTTTCACAAATTTGAAACTGACAAAAAAACTACTAAAGTCAGAAAATATATAAAAAGCTTTAGCCAAGAAAGGGCATACCCATATCTCACTAAGGATTACTATACCAATCGCGCATATAGCGGGCCCCAAAATCAGAGACCGTGAGGCAGGTTCAATAGACGGCAACATTTTGTGGGATTTTCAGACAGTTCAGCGGAATCCTCAGGAAACTCTGATCAAAGTGACAGCCCAGGCCCCTCAAATAGGAATTTTTTATCAAGGGGTCAAGGACAACCAGAACCACCAGGGAAGGACAGAGGCAAACAACCACAGAGATGGCCGAACCCTCCGGGCGAACGCTTCACCCGTCGTCAACATTACCGGTGGTAAATGAATACGACTATGAACATGAGAATGCCCAAAGCAATAACGCCCTCCTCCCTATCTTTAATCTTACAAAACACACACTATCCTGTAGTGAAACCTCATTGCTTAGCAAGGGTCTCTCATTTGTCCCCACTGTTCGCCCCAACTTTTTAGATGCCCAGACCGAACTCTTGAGGTTCTTCAGGAAGGTAAGGCTACATAGTTACTTCCTCCTGAATCCTAGCCCTCAGAAATATGCCAATACTCCATTTAAACCTCCATCCAAATTTTTGCCTACTAGCGCCATGGTCCCATCTGAAATTCTCACATTTGAGAAACTAGTCCTAAATGATTTGGCCACACTAGAAAACAAGAAATCCTTCATCCCCTACAATATCACTATCCAAGAGAAAAATGCTCTCTCCACTCTCAAAAATAATCAATCATTAGTCATAAAACCGGCTGATAAAGGCGGAGGCATTGTAATTCAAGAAACAGAGCAATACAAAAACGAAATTCTGCGCCAACTCGCTAATCAAGAGCACTACTGCAAATTGCCACGCAACCCCACTGCTGAAATCCAGGAATTAATATCTGAAGTTACCAACGAAGGTCTAGAAGCAGGTTTCCTTTCTAAAAAAGAATTTGAGTTCCTCAACACAAAAGCTCCTAGGACCCCGGTCATATACTGCCTTCCTAAGATCCATAAAAATTCTGAACAACCCCCAGGACGACCTATAGTTTCTGGATGCGGTTCCATCCTAGAACCCTTAGGCCACTATATTGACCACTTCATTAAACCGTTTGTCCCTACTACCACATGCTATATCAGGGACACTATGTCGATGATCAACCTCATTGAAGAACATCCATTTGATCCCACATCCAGCACGATGTGTACGCTGGATGTGGAATCACTATACACTAATATACCCCAATCTGAGTCCCTCCGGGTGATAGAAACTGTTCTAGACACACGTCCTCGGCCTCATAATGTCCCATCCATTTTTATCCTCCAACTGCTAGAGATATGCTTAACGAAAAATTTCTTTCTTTTTGAAGGACAATTTTATGGTCAAGTCCGTGGAACATCTATGGGGGCTATTTTTGCCCCCAACCTGGCCATTTTGTATATGGACCACCTTGAGAACCTTACCATCCTTGATGCATCAAACCCTTTCCGCAGTGGCATTGCCCTGTGGAAAAGGTACATTGATGACATCTTTATGATATGGACAGATTCAGAGGACTCACTAAACCAATTCTCACACTGGCTTAACAACAACAGCAGTGGCCTGAAATACACCATGAATACCAGCAAGGAATCTCTACCTTTCCTAGACATCAAGATAAAACATTGTGAGGGGCAATTGATAACAAGTCTTCACTCAAAGCCTACAGAAAGAAACACGTTACTCAATTACAGTAGTCACCATCCCCGTGCCCTAAAAGATTCTTTGCCATATTCACAGTTTCTACGTATTCATAGGAATTGTTATTTTAAACAAGACTACTTCGCAGAAGCAAAAACACTGAGTCAAAAATTAAAACAACGAGGTTATCCACGCAAATTGGTACGTCGCTCACTAAAGAGAGCATGGTACTGCCCCAGAGAGACATTACTAGAACCCCATATTAAGAAGAACCAAGAAAGAATTACCTGTGTGACAACGTTCTCCCCTGCATCTAATGCTATCAAGAAGAGTGTTCTAAAACATTGGCCGGTACTTAATGCCGGGGCCCTCAATCTGGAACGACCAATGTTCGCCTTTAAAAGAGCGAAAAATATAAAAGATCATTTGGTCCGTGCCTCACTCCCTCAACCTGACACAAGAACTACGCTTAATGATATGTGGAACCTACCGGCCCTCAAAGGTCACGCCAAATGTGGTCAGTGTGTCTCCTGTGACTCAACTATTGAAGGCAAGACCTTCTCCTATGGCACAATTAAGTATGATAGACACCACTTTACAAATTGTAATTCTAACAATGTGATTTATGCAATTGTATGTCCGTGTATGTTGATATATATAGGACAGACAAGCCAGAAGATTAAACTGCGAATAGGACAACACAGGAGCAGAATCCGTTGCCAAACCGCCAATGCACCTCTTGTAGAACATTTTATGGAAAAAGGACACACGGAAGATGACTTTACTTGGACTGTCATCACACAGATCAAAGCCCCCCCACGAGGAGCAGACATTTCCCAAATCTTGAATAAAGAAGAGTTGCACTGGATCCTGAAAACAGACAGTATACGAAAAGGGCTGAACAGGATTGAAGATTGGACCTCTTTACTATAAAACACTTTTCACAGCAGGACCTCTCTTAGAGGTCCCCCCAGATGAACTCAATCGAAACTGAACAAATGTCTCATAGCATGATGTTTTTAAAAAAAAAGATGACCTATGTATGTACCACCATATGTCACCTATTCTCACAGAGCACCTTCTGTCACGGATTATAAGTCCAATTCACCTTTCCAAGATGGCCGCTCCTTCACGATCATCTTCCACTTAGTCCCTCTTCTATTTTCGGAACTCTTAAAACTCTGTCCCTCCCACCACCCTGCAGCGATCACCGCCAGAACCCCATCCGTCCTGCCATCGAGCAAGACCTCTCACAGTAAGTACCCTACGGTGCCAGACTCCTTCCCCACCGCACCCCTGTGCCTATAACTCAACCCTGGGTTTTTCATTTATTTAATATTCTTGTTTCCCCAGTATTCCATGTGGAAGCCCTGCAGCGCCGCGCTCCCGACCTAGGAACCAACATTACTGAGTAAGACTTAGCTCGGTTTTATTTCTACCCGTTCTATCTTAACCCATCACCCTGCTGATTATCCCTCCCCTTATTTCTTAGTTCCCGGTAATTTTCCCGAGCTGGCCGACCTTAAGTGAGTATCTCAACTGCACTTTCACGAGCACGGCTAGCTATCATAAGTGACTGGTACAAATAACGTTCTCCATTTTCCCGGCCTCACAGAAGCAATGTAATTGTCTCGCGGCCCTTTGACTGTAATACTGCTATTTTGCTCAGCTCCACCAGGTATTACCTTGCTCACAGAGTAAACCCCGTTAGCAATTTAACTCCACCGCTCCTCCACCATTCCCTACAGTTCACTGCGCCGTTCAGTTATCACCGCGCCGGCAAGTTTTTCTATCACATTCTTCCCACAAATGTTCACGGTCTCTCCGCACTGCGCCGTTGGAAGTTCCTCTACTCGTAATTTTAAATATTTAGCACAACCATTCTTGCGTCGAACACCTAACACCCCCAGGTGGTACGCATGCATTAGAAAGCACGAAGAACAGCTTTCACCAATGTTTTTAAACATCACCAAAGTCACTTGCATTCTTGCGCCGAACACCAAAAAACCCTCAGGTGGGACGCATGCACTAGAAAACACGAAGAACAGCTTTCACCAATGTTTTTAAACATCACCAAAGTCACTTGCAATGTTTACAGTAGCACAAAATAGTTTTTCACCGTATGACAATCTGATGAAACCAGAATATGAAATACAGTCATGCCTAGTGTCTAATGGAATCTTTTTGTTTATGTTTTTTCTCCCAAATTTCACTCCCTTTTTCGCTTGTATTTATGTAATTCGCAATAGTGGCTATGTAACAATGTAAATAATCTCAAGACAAACATGACTTAATGGTTTTGTCCTGAAGATGATGCATGTATCTCTGAATTGCATCGAAATGTCGTTGACCTTAGAAGCACCATATGTTGTTATGAAATCAAAGAAATGCCATTAACAATGGGTTGCTTAAAATTAATCTTAGTCTGTCATACTGAATAATAGTACAGACCGCCTTGTGCGCTTTTACATAAATTCTTGTCACATGTTTTGTCTTGTCTCCTGTGGGTCAGAGGTTGTGCCCACTTTTGTATAAGTGTTGAAATACTTGAACTACTACAAAATATTTAACCAATAAATTCCTGTCCGGCTGGACAGAGGTTATATACTATCCAGTATATGTCTATCATTTACACGATCCTAAATAACTAGGGTCTTCTGTCTTGTATAATAGATTACTGCCCAAGGACCCTAGTGCTACTCCTTTTGGGTTTTCCCTTGTCTTGTAAAAATAGAATTTAGCGCAATTGCCTGATTGCAAGGGATTGGAATCCCTCCCCCCTTTTCTAAAAAGTGGGTCCCAACCTTCACTCCCCTCACTTAACCTCTCCTTTTTTCAAAAAATCACTTCTTACTAGGCATGTCTGACCCCCACCCACCCCTTTACAATCTATATTATATCAATAAAATCCTAGGAGGCCCTTCTCTACTTTCTGACTCAGGCAACACCCCCAACGCACCGAGTCCTTCCACTAAAGACGAGTTGGAGAAAGCGAAGAAAAAAGAAGTCAGACTTACATTAATGATAAAACTCCTTACAGATTATCTCAAGGCCAATATAATCCCTATCGGGCTACAAGTACGTAATATCCCAGGTGTCGTTACAGACAATCCGAAATACCTCAACGGATTTAGCTATATAAGTACTACATGCTCCCGGCACTGGATGGTGCTAGGGATTGATATCGCGACAGAGGAACTAAAAAAACAGGCCATAGAAATCAGTGACCTTGAGAAACAAATAAATGATGATAACACAAATACTGAGGCAAAAAAACTTTTAGATCAGATCCAAAAAACTGTTGATGATTTTCACAAATTTGAAACTGACAAAAAAACTACTAAAGTCAGAAAAGATATAAAAAGCTTTAGCCAAGAAAGGGCATACCCATACCTCACTAAGGATTACTATACCAATCGCGCATATAGCGGGCCCCAAAATCAGAGACCGTGGGGCAGGTTCAATAGACGGCAACATTTTGTGGGATTTTCAGACAGTTCAGCGGAATCCTCAGGAAACTCTGATCAAAGTGACAGCCCAGGCCCCTCAAATAGGATTTTTTTATCAAGGGGTCAAGGACAACCAAAACCACCAGGGAAGGGCAGAGGCAAACAACCACAGAGATGGCCGAACCCTCCGGGCGAACGCTTCACCCGTCGTCAACAATACCGGTGGTAAATGAATATGACTATGAACATGAGAATGCCCAAAGCAATAACGCCCTCCTCCCTATCTTTAATCTTACAAAACACACACTATCCTGTAGTGAAATCTCATTGCTTAGCAAGGGTCTCTCATTTGTCCCCACTGTTTGCCCCAACTTTTTAGATGCCCAGACCGAACTCTTGAGGTTCTTCAGGAAGGTAAGACTACATAGTTACTTCCTCCTGAATCCTAGCCCTCAGAAATATGCCAATACTCCATTTAAACCTCCATCCAAATTTTCGCCTACTAGCGCCATGGTCCCATCTGAAATTCTCACATTTGAGAAACTAGTCCTAAATGATTTGGCCACACTAGAAAACAAGAAATCCTTCATCCCCTACAATATCACTATCCAAGAGAAAAATGCTCTCTCCACTCTCAAAAATAATCAATCATTAGTCATAAAACCGGCTGATAAAGGCGGAGGCATTGTAATTCAAGAAACAGAGCAATACAAAAACGAAATTCTGCGCCAACTCGCTAATCAAGAGCACTACTGCAAATTGCCATGCAACCCCACTGCTGAAATCCAGGAATTAATATCTGAAGTTACCAACGAAGGTCTAGAAGCAGGTTTCCTTTCTAAAAAAGAATTTGAGTTCCTCAACACAAAAGCTCCTAGGACCCCGGTCATTTACTGCCTTCCTAAGATCCATAAAAATTCTGAACAACCCCCAGGACGACCTATAGTTTCTGGATGCGGTTCCATCCTAGAACCCTTAGGACACTATATTGACCACTTCATTAAACCGTTTGTCCCTACTACCACATGCTATATCAGGGACACTATGTCGATGATCAACCTCATTGAAGAACATCCATTTGATCCCACATCCAGCACGATGTGTACGCTGGATGTGGAATCACTATACACTAATATACCCCAATTTGAGTCCCTCCGGGTGATAGAAACTGTTCTGGACACACGTCCTCGGCCTCATAATGTCCCATCCATTTTTATCCTCCAACTGCTAGAGATATGCTTAACGAAAAATTTCTTTCTTTTTGAAGGACAATTTTATGGTCAAGTCCGTGGAACATCTATGGGGGCTATTTTTGCCCCCAACCTGGCCATTTTGTATATGGACCACCTTGAGAACCTTACCATCCTTGATGCATCAAACCCTTTCCGCAGTGGCATTGCCCTGTGGAAAAGGTACATTGATGACATCTTTATGATATGGACAGATTCAGAGGACTCACTAAACCAATTCTCACACTGGCTTAACAACAACAGCAGTGGCCTGAAATACACCATGAATACCAGCAAGGAATCTCTACCTTTCCTAGACATCGAGATAAAACATTGCGAGGGGCAATTGATAACTAGTCTTCACTGAAAGCCTACAGAAAGAAACACGTTACTCAATTACAGTAGTCACCATCCCCGTGCCCTAAAAGATTCCTTGCCATATTCACAGTTTCTACGTATTCGTAGGAATTGTTATTTTAAACAAGACTACTTCGCAGAAGCAAAAACACCGAGTCAAAAATTAAGACAACGAGGCTATCCACGCAAATTGGTACGTCGCTCACTAAAGAGAGCATGGTACTGCCCCAGAGAGACATTACTAGAACCCCATATTAAGAACAACTAAGAAAGAATTACCTGTGTGACAACGTTCTCCCCTGCATCTAATGCTATCAAGAAGAGTGTTCTAAAACATTGGCCGGTACTTAATGCCGGGGCCCTCAATCTGGAACGACCAATGTTCGCCTTTAAATGAGCGAAAAATATAAAAGATCATTTGGTCCGTGCCTCACTCCCTCAACCTGACACAAGAACTACGCTTAATGATATGTGGAACCTACCGGCCCTCAAAGGTCACGCCAAATGTGGTCAGTGTGTCACCTGTGACTCAACTATTGAAGGCAAGACCTTCTCCTATGGCACAATTAAGTATGATAGACACCACTTTACAAATTGTAATTCTCACAATGTGATTTATGCGATTGTATGTCCGTGTATGTTGATATATATATAGGACAGACAAGCCAGAAGATTAAACTGCGAATAGGACAACACAGGAGCAGAATCCGTTGCCAAACCGCCAATTCTTCTCTTGTAGAACATTTTATGGAAAAAGGACACACGGAAGATGACTTTACTTGGACTGTCATCACACAGATCAAAGCCCCCCCACGAGGAGCAGACATTTCTCAAATCCTGAATAAAGAAGAGTTGCACTGGATCCTGAAAACAGACAGTATACGAAAAGGGCTGAACAGGATTGAAGATTGGACCTCTTTACTATAAAACACTTTTCACAGCAGGACCTCTCTTAGAGGTCCCCCCAGATGAACTCAATCGAAACTGAACAAATGTCTCATAGCATGATGTTTTTTAAAAAAAAGATGACCTATGTATGTACCACCATATGTCACCTATTCTCACAGAGCACCTTCTGTCACGGATTATAAGTCCAATTCACCTTTCCAAGATGGCTGCTCCTTCACGATCATCTTCCACTTAGTCCCTCTTTTATTTTCGGAACTCTTAAAACTCTGTCCCTCCCACCACCCTGCAGCGATCACCGCCAGAACCCCATCCGTCCTGCCATCGAGCAAGACCTCTCACAGTAAGTACCCTACGGTGCCAGACTCCTTCCCCACCGCACCCCTGTGCCTATAACTCAACCCTGGGTTTTTCATTTATTTAATATTCTTGTTTCCCCAGTATTCCATGTGGAAGCCCTGCAGCGCCGCGCTCCCGACCTAGGAACCAACATTACCGAGTAAGACTTAGCTCGGTTTTATTTCTACCCGTTCTATCTTAACCCATCACCCTGCTGATTATCCCTCCCCTTATTTCTTAGTTCCCGGTAATTTTCCCGAGCTGGCCGACCTTAAGTGAGTATCTCAACTGCACTTTCACGAGCAGGGCTAGCTATCATAAGTGACTGGTACAAATAACGTTCTCCATTTTCCCGCCCTCACAGATGCAATGTAATTGTCTCGCGGCCCTTTGACTGTAATACTGCTATTTTGCTCAGCTCCACCAGGTATTACCTTGCTCACAGAGTAAACCCCGTTAGCAATTTAACTCCACCGCTCCTCCACCATTCCCAACAGTTCACTGCGCCGTTCAGTTATCACCGCGCCAGCAAGTTTTTCTATCACGTTCTTCCCACAAATGTTCAAGGTCTCTCCGCGCTGCACCGTTGGAAGTTCCTCTACTTGTAATTTTAAATATTTAGCACAACCATTCTTGCGTCGAACACCTAACACCCCCAGGTGGTATGCATGCATTAGAAAGCACGAAGAACAGCTTTCACCAATGTTTTTAAACATCACCAAAGTCACTTGCATTCCTGCGCCGAACACCAAAAAACCCTCAGGTGGGACGCATGCACTAGAAAACACGAAGAACAGCTTTCACCAATGTTTTTAAACATCACCAAAGTCACTTGCAATGTTTACAGTAGCACAAATTAGTTTTTCAAAGTATGACAATCTGAAGAAACCAGAAGATGAAATACAGTCATGCCTAGTGTCTAATGGAATCTTTTTGTTTTTGTTTTTTCTCCCAAATTTCACTCCCTTTTTCGCTTGTATTTATGTAATTCGCAATAGTGGCTATGTAACAATGTAAATAATCTCAAGACAAACATGACTTAATGGTTTTGTCCTGAAGATGATGCATGTACCTCTGAATTGCATCGAAACGTCGTCGACCTTAGAAGCACCATATGTTGTTATGAAATCAAAGAAATGCCATTAACAATGGGTTGCTTAAAATGAATCTTAGTCTGTCATACTGAATAATAGTACAGACCGCCTTGTGCGCTTTTACATAAATTCTTGTCACGTGTTTTGTCTTGTCTCCTGTGGGTCGCAGGTTGTGCCCACTTTTGTATAAGTGTTGAAATACTTGAACTACTACAAAATATTTAACCAATAAATTCCTGTCCGTCTGGACAGAGGTTATATACTATCCAGTATATGTCTATCATTTACACGATCCTAAATAACTAGGGTCTTCTGTCTTGTATAATAAAATCATCACAGAGAAAGCCAAGACATTTTTGACTCAACTGAACCCGAAAACTCCATCGCTATATATGTTACCGAAGGTGCATAAAGATCTTCATAAACCACCATTTAGACCAATTGTGTCTACCAGAGGCAGCATCCACGAACCCATGGGCAAACTATTGGATAAACATTTGCAACCACTGGTCATGAAAACTCCATCATATATCCGGGATACCACCCACTTTTTGACCATACTCAACGACACTATGATAAGAGAAAATGAGGAATATTGGCTATGTACAGTGGACCTAAAGTCACTATACACTTCCATTCCACACGATCTTGGCTTGGAAGCCATTGAAAATTCTCTGCTTAATTCTGAAATGGATATGAACTTTCAAACTTTTTTGATGGAACTATTGGTTTTCACACTTTATCAGAGCTACTTTGTTTGGGATGACACTTGCTATCTACAGCTCAATGGAACATCTATGGGCAATTGTGCTCCCCCAGCATATGCAAATTTATTCATGCATTACTATGAACAACAAAACATACTCAATCAACCAGATTGGATATACTATGGGAAATTATACACCCGCTATATTGATGACATATTTATCTTGTGGTCAGGTCCTCTCAACAAATTGTCGAACTTTCTTTCTTACCTCAACACCATCAATGACCGAATACAATTCACTTGGAATACGAGCGACAAAATGGTTACTTTCTTGGATGTACAGGTGAAATTAGAGAACAACAAAATCATCACAACCTTATATCGGAAAGAAACAGATCGGAACAGTATCCTCCAGTATACCAGCTTTCACAGATTGAACTTGAAAAATAACTTACCACTATCCCAACTTATGAGGATTAAACGCATTGTCTCTGACCCTGAAGATTGTAAGAAACAACTAGAAGCAGAATGTCGAAGATTCCAAGAAGGCGGTTACCCAATGGAAGTTATTAAGACAGCTCATGACAAATGCAAATCAATGAAGAGAGAAGACATGCTGGTCTCTAAACCTAAAGTTCAAGTTCAAGAATTTATATAGCGCACTACTCACCCAGAGGGTCTCAAGGCGCTTGGGGAGGGGGTTAATTATTTATCGAATAGCCAGGTTTTAAGTCCTTTTCTGAAGGAGATGTGGTTCTGTGTAAGGCGGAGGTGAGTGGGGAGTGAGTTCCAGGTCTTGGCCGACAAGTAGGAGAAGGATCTACCTCCCATGGTGGATCTTTGGATACGAGGAACTGCGGCTAGGCCTTGATTGGATGATCTTAGTTGGCGAGTGGGTGTGTAGAAGGATAGTCGAGTGTTGAGGCATTCGGGCCCTAGTTTGTAGAGGGCCTTGTGTGCGTGGGTGAGAAGACGGAAAGTTATTCTCTTGTTGACGGGAAGCCAGTGGAGGTCTTTCAGCTGGCCGGTGATGTGATTTTGGCGAGGGATGTCTAAAATGAGTCTTGCTGATGCGTTTTGGATGCGTTGAAGTTTTTTCTGTAATTTGGCTGTAATTCCGGCGTAGAGGGTGTTTCCGTAGTCCTGCCGACTCGTAACCAGTGCGTGGGTGACAGTCTTTCTTGTCTCGTAGGGGATCCAGCTGAAGATTTTTTTGAGCATACGAAGTACGTTGAAGCAGGAGGACGAGACGGCGTTGACTTGATTGGTCATTGAGAGTGAAGAGTCTAGGATGAAGCCACGGTTACGTGCATGGTCCGTGGGTATGGGTGCTTGCCCCAGATCCGAAGGCCACCATGAGTCATCCCAGGCAGAGGGGGATGATCCTAGGATGAACACTTCTGTTTTGTCTGAGTTAAGTTTAAGGCGGCTGTCTTTCATCCATACGGCTACTTCTTTCATGCCTTCGTGAAGATTGGTTTTGGCGATTTTTGGGTCTTTGGTGAGAGAAAGGATCAGTTGGGTGTCGTCAGTGTAGGAGATGATGTTTAGGTTGTGTTGACGCGCGATGGAGGCGAGTGGGCTCATGTATACGTTGAAGAGGGTGGGACTGAGTGATGATCCTTGTGGTACAAAGCAGATGACTTCGGTGGCTTCTGATTTGAAGGGGGGAAGTCGGACTCTCTGAGTTCTCCCGGCTAGGAACGAGATGATCCAGTCCAAGGCTTTTCCTTTTATGCCGACGTTGCTGAGGCGTTGTATGAGTGTGCTGTGACAAACAGTGTCGAAGGCGGCGGAGAGGTCGAGTAGAATGAGGGCCATTGTTTCTCCGTTGTCCAGTAGAGTTCGGATGTCATCTGTTGCTGAGATGAGGGCGGTTTCAGTGCTGTGTTTGGCTCGAAAGCCGGACTGTGAGGGATCAAGGGAGTTGTTGGATTCGAGGAAGGCGGCGAGTTGGCTATTGACGGCTTTCTCAATAACTTTGGCTGGGAATGGGAGGATGGGGTATGGGGCGGTAGTTTTTAAGTTCGGAGGGGTCTGCTGTGGGTTTCTTCAGGAGGGCGCTGACTTCGGCATGTTTCCAGCTTTCGGGGAAGGTAGCAGAGATGAAGGAGCAATTGATGACATCACGGAGATGGGGAGCGATGATGGAGTCTGCTTTGTTGAAGATGTGGTGGGGACATGGGTCGGTTGGCGAGTGGATGGAATTCATGAGGCGGATGGTGTCTTCAGTGGTGATTGTGTTCCATGCGCTGAGGTTGTTAGAGGGCGGTTTAGGTTCTGAGGGGGGTGGAGAGGAATGTTTGTTGGAATTGTTTTCGAAGCTGTTATGTATGTCGGCAATTTTGTTGTAGAAGAAGGAGGATAACGAATCGCAGAGGTTTTGGGAGGGAGTGATGTCGTTTGAGGCAGCAGTGGGGTTGGTGAATTCTTTGACGATGTTGAATAGTTCCTTGCTGTTATGAGCGTTGTTGTCGAGTCGATTCTTGAGTGCTGATTTCTTGGTGGTTCGGATCAGCTGGTGGTGTTTACGGGTGGCTGCCTTGAAGGTGGACATTTTGTCGGTGGTCGGGTTTTTCTCCATGTTTTCTCGAGAGTGCGGCATAACTTTTTGGATTTCTTAAGATCGTCGTTGAACCAGGGTGCCTTTTTGTTGTCTTGTTTGGTGTGATGGTTTTTCAAGGGTGCTAATTCGTCAGCGCTGTGAGTGATCCATTGTTTGAATTTGATGGCAGCTTGGTTTGGGTCCGATGAGAGGGTGGGTGGGTTTTGGTTGGGCGAAGTGAGGAGTTGGTCGGTGGGGATTTTGTTCCATTTTCTTCAGGGGATAGGTTGTGGGGGGTTGTGGGTGGAGGTAATTTTGTAGCTGAAGTGAACACATCTGTGGTCCGTCCAGTGGAGAGCTGTGGTGCGATCGAAGGAGATGTGTTTGCTGGAGGTGAAGATTGGGTCGAGCGTATGTCCGGCTACATGGGTGGGGGTGTCAACAAGTTGTTTGAGGCCGAGATTGGCCAGGTTGTCGAGAAGGGTGGTGGTGTTGCTGTCGTATTTCTTGTCCAGGTGGAAGTTGAGGTCTCCTAATAGAATGTAGTTCTCGGATGTGAAGTACCTAAAAAAAATCCTCATACTCCTTCTCAGGGGTCTTACCAATAAGTAGTCCATTCAGAAGCAGCAAAGAAATCAACAGAGAATCTGAAATATGAAAAGACATCTTTATTACAATTAATTGTGAGGCTACGTCGCCCAGTCACACCTAAAGCAACTGAATGAGGTAGTCTGCCTGAATGGTCTCCACACAGACCTTTTATACAATTTATTATGCCCTAGGCACACATTCTTTGTTTTACAGTAAATAATTCACATATTTCCAACACAAAGAAAAAGCAGAGTCATGATGACAAGTCCATATTTCAGTTTGTCCAGTTTATAATTAACTATCCGGCAAGGTTCAGTGTTTCCATCAGATATCAACGGACCCCTAATAAAAACGGACACCTCCTCCTTGTAAAACAGATCATAAAGAAAGAAACAGAGACAGGTCTGTGTAAGATTAGACATGGTTTGTGTGCGATGAAAGGCTTATGGTATGTTGTGCCTTGATACTAATCTCGCTTGGCCACTGGGAAAGGAACTGCCTGAACAGGTTTGGCTTGAGGCAGTGGAGTCAGCTCGCCCAGGTCACAGAGGAGTCAGGAAAGGTGTACGTGTCCTTTCAGCTCAAATTCGGCCTTGGTCAATTGACTATGTAAGGGCAACCACAAGATGGATGCCACTCACAAAATGGAACCCGAGGGTTCGAGACAGAAACTATGATTTTAAGGTGATTGCATCACTCGATCATGACGCAAATGCATAGGTATAAAGTCCTTATCATTACCGGTCTGCTGATACCAAATTCCTCATGGTATGATGATATTTTTTTGCACGAGTGTAGAGCTTCGGTACCACACCATGGTCGGGTCCAGAATTTTCAGTACCACAGACCCTCCTTTTGCCCTTATATAGGCAATAACTCATGCTAATCTGAGTCCAAATCTGTATTCATGAAGTCATGGAGATGCTGCTGTAACATCATCCTGTTACTTAGCTCGTCCCTTGACACAGGCTTCCTTACACATGATGTGGCACAGAGGCCACATATTGCAGGAGCGCACTGCACACATAGGCAGAACAGAAACAGGATGGCTAAGATCATTCCAACGAGTATCAGAGTTTTCCATCCCCAGGCAGATATCAGTTCCCAGAACCACCCCAGAAGCTTGTAACTCATCTCTAGGAATTTTTCTGTACGAGTCAATTGTTCTGCTCATATTTGCGATTCCTTCTACCAATGCTTTATTGCTTGAGTCACTTTTCATTGAACGTGGGGAATATGGTTCGATGGCAAATATAAACATAGTCTGAAATCGCCCACAAAGGGCCATTGTAGCTAAATGGCAGGACAAAATACGGGGTACCCTTATCTGTCGTGTGTGGCATAAGTCCACACACCCAACAATTCGTTGTGTTCATTACTGACTGGTGCTGGTGTAGGAGTTGAACGAATTAGTTATTTACAAATTCTAACCTTCTGGCAGACTCGTGTTTAGGTAGAGGGTGAAAGGAGTGTGGGGAAACAGTAGGAGGAGGTGTGGGCTGAGTGTCGTGTGCAAATGAAACTTGAAAGGTGAATAAATCATAGCTTATTAAAAACATCATTATACTACACAACATAAAAAATGCATATTATTAAAAATTGTTTTTTCGCCATCACAATGCATAATCTGATTTCAAAGTTCGTTGGTCTGGCAGGTCTCTCTATCTTGGGAAACTCCATCCTCTAAATTGCTGCCCACGGTGGGAGATTGATTCTGCTAAGGAGTGCTTCTGTTCAGTCCAGGGTAACTCCCTTAGACCAACCAGAACTGTCGACCTAACCGTCTCCAGCTGCACTCCAAAGACTGTGGCAACTGCGACCCTAGCAGCAGAACCGGATGGCGGTTCGAAAATCAAAAATGAGCAAGTATCCTAGATGAGAGAGCTGCACAAGAAAAAAATAAAAAGAAAATATTATTTGTCCATAGTCATAGTTCTTGGCCTACAAATCCGCTTCCATTGTTTTCTTCCGCGTTGAGCCTCTTCAATTCAGGCTTTTTCATAAGAAAAAATACTGTTTAGTTGGAGTGCCCTCCTGGCTAAACACCCACAGCTCCCTCGAAAGTCTCAATGTCTCAAAACAATGCACCAGTGTCTCTTCTTTGTGGCAGACACTACAAATGATGTGCTCTTCATTGATCAAGGGCACAAAGCATCTCGTGCAGATCCAAGCACTACTGAGAAACAACCCAGCAAGATCAGCAGCATTTTCAGACTCCAACACTCATCATTTAGTGTCCGAGGACGCTCAAGCTGCTCTCTCATGGGCACCAGAATGTAGTGCCTTCTTCCAAACGTGGATCCTTGGGTGCACTGCCTTTCAGCTGGAGCAAAGCAAAAGAGGTGTGGGTGTGGCCAAAACTCGGGCCAAGGGCTAAAGGGACTGTAGACTGACAGAGGTTTCCAGCACATAACAGGTACAAAGCCCAAACTAACAAACTCTCATTCTGTGGCAAACAAAGAACTAGCTCCTCCTTTTTTTTCTGTAACGCCTTTCGTTGAAGCAAATGCCTTGCTTGGGAGGTACCACTGATGTCGTGCTGATGATTGCTGTCCAGCCTCGCGGCTTCCTTGTTGCAGGAATTTGTAGAGCCAAGAAATCTGTCATTCATCTGTAGCGGTCACTGATGGGGAGTGGACTTAGTGTTGATCACAGGTCTGCAGGGAATCACTCTTCCTTTGACTCTGGAAGATCCAGCAGAACCTAGTGATGTAGGAAATGTAACACAATTGTTAGTTTCCCTCAAATCAAGCACAAAAACAGTTCATGGGTTTTAACAAGGGGACTGCAAGCAGGTGGCCTGCAATCTGCAAGGGAGTGGCAATACGCCATAGGAATCTAAATGGATGTCCTCACACAGTGGCATTGTCTAATGGGGTAAATACATATTTTCCTCAATTATTAAGCCTAGGTGTTCCTAAATTCCTTATCTTAGAACAACTCAAATAGAGAAACAACATAATACAGATTATCAAGGACATGAAGAAAAGTCCCTTTAAAAAATGTGCATCAGGTGCACTATGCAATACAAAGGCAAATGATCAAATGTGCAGACAAGGGACAAGCACTAGAAAGTCCTGGTAACACATCTTATTCCACCAAAAATTAAAGCAGCAGGAACAAAAGAGAACTGAAAAATTAAAAAATAGACATTGAAAATTCGTCATGTTCAAAAGGGTAAACTTAAGGTATCTCCTCTTGAGATGGAAAACTTGACTTACTATAATATTGGGTCAGTTAACCAGCCTATCACTACCCTGACAGTCAGTCTGAAAAAACATTTTACATAACATGGGGGGTCCCTGATACATCACTACAGTCTAGAAGTGTGCACATAAACAATACACCCATAATAAATGGTCTGACTGGTGAAAGGAATATGGAGAAGGGGAAATGGAACTAGGACACAACTAAAATCCCTAATAACTAAGCATAATGCGACATTGGTCAGGGGAGAAGCAACAAAAGAAAAATCTATAGGAAGAACAAGAGTTTGCTTGGGTGCCTCAGGCATGTGACACAGCACCAAGAGTACGGGGAATACACAAAAGACCAAAGTTACACAAATTCTAATTCTACCGCTGGCAACTACACCATATACGGTAATCCTAACTAATGTTCCTGTTCTCTCTTCAGGGAGAGAAAAAAAATGAAACCTGGTTTCCTTTCAAGGGACAAAGCCATATGCTATTTGGGAAACAAAACATGATTAAGTAATGCAATATAGAAATTAGGTCACCTTGAGTCACAGATCTATAATTCCATCCTTAGGTCCAATCAAGGATACATAACAATTTAGGGCTGCCTATTCCTTTAAGGGAATGTGCAGTAAGTGACTAACATCAAGTGATACACTTTGAACCTGTATATCTTTTTTGTTTTCTTCAATATCATTATAGCCAAATTTAGGCATGCACTGGTAAAAGTGCTGCCTGTCTTTTTATGAAATTTAGTGTCAAAGCAAATCTACCCAACTGTTTCAGGATACACATCGTCACATATATCCTTTTACAACACAGGTAAACTTGTAATATTTTTTCAAGCAGCAACATAAAACAAAAACAACATATGTCAAGCCATCAGATATACATGCAGCACATGTAAATAAGCAGTAACGCATACATTCATGTAGCCCAAAACCCAAAGTCCAGGCCTCAAGCTTAAAATCAAAATCAAAATTACACCAAAATTACACTTTTTATTTTACTCTCACCCTGCTTTTGACAATAGATCACCCGTAGTGGATATCTGTTGTCAAATACCACTTTCTAACATACAGGACCAGCAAGAATAGGACCAAATACACAAACATAAAAACACATGAACATTTCTTTCCAAAGAAATTACGCAAAAACACATCTCCTTTCAATTAACCAAACTCACATGTCTTGTCCGCTTTAAATCACCTAGAACAATCCATGAATAATCTGTTGGCAGAAGCAGAAAA
Source organism: Lissotriton vulgaris (assembly GCF_964263255.1). Lineage (NCBI taxonomy): Eukaryota > Metazoa > Chordata > Amphibia > Caudata > Salamandridae > Lissotriton > Lissotriton vulgaris. The sequence continues at coordinate 437,156 of NW_028248812.1, forward strand.
ATACACAACACAAAAAAAAACATTGTAACATACACAAAAATAAAGTTACATTACTTAACTGTTACTCTCTTGTCAGTTCACCTCGCAACATCAGGCCATCTTATTTTTACCTTTCTAAAAGAAATGGTTATGCTGACACTCCATATTAATTTGGTACCTATAATGTGCACTGAAAAAAATAATACTTAATGAGCAAATCTTTTTTTTACGTAGGCCCGTAGCCTATAGCCTTCAAAATTTGGAAAAGGGCTGCATCTTATTTCCTATCTAAGACTTAATGCAACACTTCATTTTCTGTAAAATAAACGCAGCTAGCAAACATTATTTTTCTTAGCGTGGAGACACAAATGTATCAGTTCTACAGAGCATGTAACACGATTTTTGGTATTTCCAAAGAAACCCTTTATATTTTCCCTTTTAAATTAAGGTCTTTCATTTTATTGATGTTCTCACGGAGAAACCAGAAACATCACCTCTAGAGGCCCGTTCAGAGAGGTCATTCTGCATTCCTCAGAGGCAGAGTCCTAATTAAAGGGTCACAAATGTCAACATGACAGTCTTCTCCATTGTTTACAGGAAAACTAAAAGATAACATCTCAGCAGCGCACTCGAGCCAGCTTCTGCAAATTCTCCTGGCCCCCGGCCTCTGCCACATTGAAGCTGACAAAGCCAGAAGGTCTAACCTGCAATAATTCACTCTATTTTGAAAAATAATTTCTCCTTTTTTTTTTTTTAGGCGCCAAAATTATCTCTATACCCAGATCATTAAACTACATTCACTGTCAATGTTTCTCAAAACCTAAAGACACAAAGACCAGTTTTTTTTAGAGTAAATGCTTGTTGCAATACTATGGTACACACTTCATCAGTCTTAAATGAACAAACTTTCCGTAGGCCTAGCTGAAGCTAGAACCTTCAACCCTGATATTAAAACAAGCCTGTGTACTGGCACATTAACCCACTGAATCATAAGAAGGCACAACCCTGCAAGTATATATCAAAACCTAAATGCATGCATTTGCTTAAGCCTGAGACACTTTTAAAAAGTACTCTAAATGAAAGCAAAATGCAGTTTAAACAGTGATTTTACTCAAAATCGACTTTCACATTTTGGGCATTAAAAAATGAATATCCTACAATTTTCTTGCATAATATGCATTACTAGAATGTCTATTACAAAACCCAGGAGTCAAGTATTTGAAAATAATAACTTATACTTTATAAAAATGACCTTGCTTGCGCCTATGCCAAGGGGAAATTGTACACACGAATACTTGTCATTTTAGTGATGCAACATAACTTAAATCACATTTTAATGCTAGGAGGTCATAGTATGAGTGTTAAGCTTTATAAATATTAAAAAACGATTTTTGTAGCACTTATTTTCATAATTAATAATTTTTGTCTTCTAAAAAAAAACAATTATTCCTTTTTGTGATTGTTTTACATATAAGAGTCCGCTGCATCCCTTGCCTATCATTTAGATGCAGTAACTCACAAACCTAAGCGCATATTCCTAACTTAAAACGCGTCACAATCCTGCGTCACATTTGTGCGCCACATTTACTTAAAAGGACAGTTATGCAAAATTCCACCCGTGTTTAACTGAAAAAGTGCTGGCTAAATGAACATTACAATCAAATATACTGCAGCTGAAAGGTTTGCCTGTGAACATCTAATTCAGTGCATCTAAGGAAAAATGCTGTAAATTTATTTATTTTTGCAAAAATAGGTAATTTCGATTTTGTTTGGGGCCTTATTTATATCCATTAAATGTGACCCACACACACATTGAGCTCATTTCAGACATAGACACAAGTGTTGAAACATTCAGGACACACAATACAGCGCTTTCATAAATTGCGCGAACGCTATGTACATACCGAAGTTACACTCATGAGAAAAACCACATAAACATTTAAACACACATTTAAACCCACAAATCGACACTCAGGACGAAAACAGGACAGCCCAGACTGTACTTAAACCAAGTAGCTGTAAGTCATATTTACAAGAAACACTTCTCAATAGTGTTCCAAAAGACTGTATAAACAGCCCAACAGCACAAGCTGTATGTGCAGGAAAATGAAAATACACTCAATTCACTAGCTTTAGCTGGCAGTACACCAAAAATCGTTCTGTATATCGACATTCATAAAATTGCACAGAGCAAAGGATCCTTGTTATGTATTATGTCATATTTTAATTCCCTGGGGATACAAAATCACCAAGGAAGAAATATGTTTGTAAATCTAACCTATTTAACCGGCTAATCCAAACGTATACAAAGTTGGCCAACAAAAATCTTCAAATTTGCTAAGATCAGGCATCTTATAGCTCACTAATCTAGCTTCAAACTTCAAGGGGCTATCTCTATCGATACACTTGTAAATATACAAGACCCTCGGTTATTGAAAATTGCAATCCTCAAATACAAACCAAGCAAAAACAAAGGACTGGGAGCGACCCACTTATACTTCAACTAAAGCAGATGGCATTACCTACCTACACAAATTGCAATTCACATATACAAACCTATACAAATCTATCAAAGCTATACCAAACAAATAGTTGTCCAAATTCTAACTGCCAAGTTCTAACAAACTTACGCCAAAAAGGGTTCCTCAGTCAGGAGTGACATTCTTTTGGAGAGTTTTAAGTCAGAAAAATCAAAAATATACTGAGCCGCAAAGACAGAGAATCCCCCAGAACCTCCGTGCACAGAGTACCTCTTTTAGTAGATTTCTGTCTTGCCTTCCCCAGTAGATTTCTGTCCTCTGACAAGATTACTCCTCCAGATAGTCACTTCTTGATGAGGCCCACAGTGGGTTGCGCCATTTGAAGTACCTAAAAAAAATCCTCATACTCCTTCTCAGGGGTCTTACCAATAAGTAGTCCATTCAGAAGCAGCAAAGAAATCAACAGAGAATCTGAAATATGAAAAGACATCTTTATTACAATTAATTGTGAGGCTATGTCGCCCAGTCACACCTAAAGCAACTGAATGAGGTAGTCCGCCTGAATGGTCTCCGCACAGACCTTTTATACAATTTATTATGCCCTAGGCACACATTCTTTGTTTTACAGTAAATAATTCACATATTTCCAACACAATGAAAAAGCAGAGTCATGATGACAAGTCCATATTTCAGTTTGTCCAGTTTATAATTAACTATCCGGCAAGGTCCAGTGTTTCCATCAGATATCAACGGACCCCTAATAAAAACGGACACCTCCTCCTTGTAAAACAGATCATAAAGAAAGAAACAGAGACAGGTGTGTGTAAGATTAGACATGGTTTGTGTGCGATGAAAGGCTTATGGTATGTTGTGCCTTGATACTAATCTCACTTGGCCACTGGGAAAGGAACTGCCTGAACAGGTTTGGCTTGAGGCAGTGGAGTCAGCTCGCCCAGGTCACAGAGGAGTCAGGAAAGGTGTACGTGTCCTTTCAGCTCAAATTCGGCCTTGGTCAATTGACTATGTAAGGGCAACCACAAGATGGATGCCACTCACAAAATGGAACCCGAGGGTTCGAGACAGAAACTATGATTTTAAGGTGATTGCATCACTCGATCATGACGCAAATGCATAGGTATAATGTCCTCATCATTACCGGTCTGCTGATACCAAATTCATCATGGTATGATGATATTTTTTTGCACGAGTGTAGAGCTTCGGTACCACACCATGGTTGGGTCCAGAATTTTCAGTACCACAGATGCGAGGGCATGTGGACTGATGAAGTCAGTGATGTCTTCGCTGAATTGTTTACGGGTTCCTGGAGGCCTGTAGATGAGGGTGCCTCTGAGTGTGGTTCTAGGGTCGGTGTGGACCTGGAAGTGAAGGTGTTCGGCGGTTGTGAGGTTATCGTTGGAGCTGGTCGTGATTTTGATGGTGTTCTTATGGACGATGGCGATGCCTCCTCCTGTTTGGTTGGTGCGGTCTTTTCGGATAATTTTGTAGTTGTCCGGGATGGCTATGGCGATGTCGGGTGTTGATGATGCGCTCATCCATGTTTCAGTTAGGAAGGCGATGTCCGGTGATGTAGTGTCAAGTAGATCCCAGAATTCGGTGGCGTGCCTGTGGACCGAGTGGGTGCTCAGCACGATGCACTTCAGGTGGTTAGAGTCGGAGCTGTGTTTAGGGTTAGTGGGTGTGGTGTGGGTCTTGATGCTGGTAAATTAGCAGGAGTGGTAGGCGAAGGGTCCATGGGTGAGTCCTGGGCCAGCTACGCAGCATAGAAGTGTGCGTCCGGGGTTAAGGGCAAGGAGGCTGGCGGCGTCATATGTTATGCTGGAGGAGTGCGCTTTGCGGGGGCAGGGGGTCTGGCGCTGGGCGCGGTCCATGCGCAGACGGGCGTAGACGGGCTTACCTTTGGTGCACCTTCGGCGCGCATGGGGCGCGTCCGCTGCGCGTGAACACTGCGCGCAAAATCATCTGTCATAAATGGATGGTGGAGGGGGGGAGGGGCGAGGGAGGAGCACCTGGGAAGGCGGTAGCGGGGTGGTGGTCCGGGCAGGGAGGGAAAACAACAACAGCAAGATGGCTGCAGGCCAAAATCGAAACTGGGTAGAGTTTTAACAGTCAAAAATAAACGCAATGCACAAAACGAAATACAATCTATTGTAAACGCTATGCACAAAGGCAATTCAGCAGCTTGAGGCAGACAGTCAACCAAAATACAGTCTTGATGGAATGGAATCGCGCAATTGAAATATAGCGCTACAAACAAAGTTACAAAACAGAGCAGCAGGCAGGCAAAATGCTCGTTAATAATTAAAGCGCTACGCTGCAATCATTAAAGGCAAGCAGGACTAAGGTAATCTGGCTGTGCTACAGCTCTACGATACCGGTACAGTGCTGGCAGTTGCGTGGGGAGCGACCGCTTCTGAGGCTATCAGGACGGTCACCTCTAACAAGAATCTAAAGAATCTAACAAACAAGCTATCATGATCTCCAAGTATTCTACCCTGAGTAACAAATACCGACAAATGATCATGAGACACTGGCACCTTTTAAGTAAAGAACCGGATTTCAGTGGATTATTTGAGCAGCCACCCATGTTCGCGTATACACGAGGACCTAACATCAAAGAACTTTTAACCCGCCCTACTGGAGTAACCAAAACAACGACATTTAAAGGTCTACAGCCCTGCTACAACTGTAGCAACTGTAATAATGTTATGAAAGGAAACATTCTGTATCATCCGATGAAAGGCAACAAGATCCGATTGAAAGTCAATGCAACCTGCAACACTGAAAGTGTCATTTACCTACTCAAATGTCCTTGTGGTCTCATTTACGCTGGACACACAGGTAGAAAAATTCGAACAAGGATCTTAGAACACAAGAGTAACATTCGGACACATAATAGCAAATCTACCGTAGCCAGTCACTTTCTGGAATACAGACACAACGTAGCTCAGCTACAGTTCACTGTGCTGGAAAATGTAGCACACACCCAAGGGGTTAACCACAAGAACAAACTCCTACAAAGAGAGAACTTTTGGATTCGTTATTTGTGCTCTATGCAACCGAGAGGGTTAAATGACCGGATGGAATTCGTTTGCTACCTTTAATGTCACCAGATGTATATATTTCATGTTTATTTTGTTCACTTTGCAAATTTTTTTACATATGTGGATGGCCTTAACATGGTTATATTATCTACTTATTTTCATTTGTTTCTCAGCACACGTATCACAGTTTTATTAGGATATAGTTTGACACACTCCTTTTCACCTTTGTCTTTGGCATATGCCTATTCACTGTTTGGTTATTTTTCGCATTGGTAACAGCTTCCAAGATGGCCCCCACCATTTCACTAGACCACATAGTCCTTTTTCTATGATCATACATCTTCACCAGTTAACTTAATTAACTTCCAGCCGCCCTCACCGAGACTGGCGTTTGAACACACGCGAGGTACGCGTGGTGCGATCAGCGATTTAATGTAAGTCGAACCGCCGCTCGTATGCTTCTTATTTTGTGCATGCTGCTGCACTTCTACCCGAATGATCATCCTTCAACTATTATCTCAGCAAGCAGCGAGTTCATTTCTTAATGATACTCCATGGCCAGTTTCCTGTTTACAATGCCATAGGCTTAGATGCCACTACGTGAAGGATTGCTTGGGAATGCATGATCTCGACACCGCGTTTTTTTTCTGTTCATGTTTGTTATCTAGATCACGTTTGTATATATACTTTGCAGCATCACACTGGGTGCTTTCCTTATATAATTACACTTTATTTCAGCGTTTTTGCACTCTGAGGTGAAGGCTTGTTGATACACTCCTGTGGATTGACACCTAGTTCATGGATTCTTTCAGTTTTGGTCCACCCTAGAGATATGCATATAATTAGTGATTTGATTCAGTTAGACTGTAAGGTTTTGATTAACAGCTGTTTATGTGTTTTGGATGAAATTATGACGTGCCCCCATAATTCAGACCATATATTGTTTTTCTGTTTAGATTACTCCCCTGACGAAGGACTATCACTAGTCCGAAATGCATTGGGACTGATCATGTGGAATGATTAATGTTTGGATTGGAATAATATATAATTTTCATTGGAATTAAATTTGCAATTCCATGAAGAAACACGGAACTTGTTCAAATCTATAAAGATAAACTGCAACAAACTTTATTTGATCTTACTTGTTTATTGACTGTAATACCTAACTGGTAACATTGAAGCGGTGCGCAGGGGGACAACCCTTAATGAGGGTTGCTTATTGATGAATCTTTCCAGTTTTTCAATGCTCAGCACCGTATAGTCTGCTCCCCTTTGTGCCAATTTGATCTGTTTATCAGTGAGATTGAATTCTGAAAACAGTGATGTATTATTAATTAAACACCAAGGCACATAGCCTGAACGAAGGTTTTGCAATGTCCAGCCCAGTAGCATGAGAGAACGTAGTTGCAACTGACCACGTTGCAGCATGACCAAGTCCTGTTCCATGATGTCTATGGCAGAAGACACTATGCGGTCCAATGAATATTTCCTGGACGACAGAGTTGTTATCCCATTGTGAACCACCGAGAGAGTTTTCTCAAAATTAATATGATCAATTTCTCCTATTCATTCTGCAGTCTCTTCTTGTGTTATCTTTCATGCTTCATTATCAGCAGCATAGATACCTGCATTTATAAAACATTTCTGTCACAGTTTTCTTGGTCCTAGCAAGCATTCCCTAAGATCAGCGCCATCTTTAAGTAAAGATAAGTGTTGCTTTTCATCCTTAAGTGTAGGTCTTTGTAGTCAATCAAGGCAGAGCTTTCCTACAGTGTATGTTGTTACTATTCCAGGATGCTGCCTTTGAACATATCTTGGGTCTGGCCTATTGAATGTGAAACCCTGAGTTTTGCTCAGGAATCTATCTTGACAGTTGTTTGTGTCAGTGTGCCAGATCAACCATTTATTCCAATCTGGATCTGTTCTGTGATGTAAAATAGTATGTATGTCGACCTCCCCCTCTGAAGTGTTATTATTATCAGGTGTAGGTGTAGGTATGGACGGATTGTTCATGTCTTTGATCTTGGCTAACCCAAGTCAAGACGTCTGTTGGACGGATGTATGATGTAACAATGCGTGTTATTACAACGCGTGCTGTTACATTGCAGTTGGGACAACGACTGCATGTTACCACGCTATGCCTTTACAGAGCAAGTCTTTACATCGACTTGCGCTAGGTGGCGTGCTAACATTAAAAAAGTGTAATTTACTATTCCAACTCCAGTCCACTTATCAGTAGGGAAGGTATTGGGATAGTAAACTACACCATTTTTAATGTTAGCACGCCATCTAGCGCAAGTCGATGTAAAGACTTGCATTGTAATGGCATAGCGTTGTTACCTGCGGTCGTTGTAACAACCGCAATGTAAAAGCATTGCGGTGTACTAACCGCGTTGTTAAGGATGTTTCCCCTGTTGGACAGTGTCATTCAAAAACATAATTTGCTCAGGGATGATGCAGGCTCTAAACATAACTTCTACACCCTGTACCTGCCACTCTTTTGTACTCAAGACAGTTTTTGTCTCAATGTTGTCTTTCCAAAAGTCGAAACCTAGTTTAGGCAGTTGGGCATAAAAGGCTGCAGAATAAATCTGTTTGGTATTCGTTAACATATTTTTCAGTCCCGTTTTGTTTACATTTCTCAAATAAAATGATTCTGGATTGATTACATTGAACCCTGAAAAGTATGGAAATTTACTAGCAAACATTTTTGAGCTACCCTTTGGTGGCGTAGGACAATGTTCCCATTGGTTATACATTAATACATTTCTAGGATTTGCAGATTTGTGGAAGAAATGATGACCATAATGATTATAACAATACATTTGTTCATATTCAGATGAACCTTCTAAATATTCATGATTTGTAAATACTGCAGACATTTCTAGGTCTGACATCGTATTATTAATAGTCTCAAAGTCCCAATCAACAGAAAAGGTACTAGATGAAACAAAGTCACTTAGTGAAATCTTGAATAAGTGTGGCATCTTCAGCAGCTCCGATGGGCCAACAATGTAACATTCTGTTTGGTCCCATGTTATACCTCCAGGTATAGGAACGGCTGTGGTGTTCACTGATGACATATCTCTTTGTTCACGATGGGATGATTTGTGTGGCTTGAGGAGTAAGTTGATGTTCCTACTTGCTGTGCCCATTTTGACATATCTTCCATTTATCAACATACCCAGAGTTATTACCAGAGTCAACCAAAGTAGAAGAAAACATAATCCCAACACAATCCTAAATTCAATCCATGATGAAACCAGATAAGTCTTTCTAGGTGATGAAAAAGGTCATCCACTTGTTCTTTGAAAGTTATTTTTGCTGGCGTTGTTTCACGTTCGCTGGGATCCTCAGAAAACGAATCAAAGTTAATGAAATAGCCAGAGGCAGTTCTGTCAATTGTTGGGATCGCATCAGGATTCGTTGAAATCGCTGGAACCACTTGATCACTTGTTACTTCATTGTAGACAGGTGCTACTTCGTTGCAGACAGGTGTATCTTGACAAACTGTTATTTGGGTCCCAAACTGGCCATGGCCTCCTTGTAAGCTTGAGAGCTAAACGCAGGACCCTGGTCAGAATGTAGCGTACCGATTGCGTATGTGCTGACAAAGACTCGCAAATCTTTTATAACTGTTCGAGCGTCAGCCGAGCGCTGAGGCCACATCCAAAGGAACCGTGTCTTAATATTTGTGGGACCGCATTTGTCCACAGGAAAGTCTGCGTGTAGAAAGTCTAATGCTGTCTATCAATGGTGTCTGTACTGGGCTGGCTATGCTATAGTCAGGTATCTGGTGGCCTTCTTTGCTGCGATCTCTTTTTCAGTCTATTCAGCCAATGACAAACACATGAATGTGAACATTCATTCCTGGCCACTAGTACGTCTCTTTTACAGTTAATATTGTTTTAGAGATTCCTTGATGTATCAGACCCTCTCCCAAATGTGCTTCGTAGATCAAAGCTACTCTACGTTTCCTGTTTGGAATGACCCTATCCCTCACTCCAGGGATTCGAGCAAAAGGAACGCTGTTGCATCAATTATATATGAGAATTTGAGTGCCTTTGCATGTAGCACTGACAGCCAGCATTATTTCGCTGTCTATTTTTGTTTTTGAACGAGTGATTGCAGCTACGGAAGCCGGTTGCACAGCTGCCTTTGCGGATTCATCAGCTAATGAATTCCCTTCAACGTGAAAGCCATCACGTTGATGACTCAGCGTATGTATCACATGAGTGTTTGGTAGTCCTTCTCTTAACTGCACTACTTGTTCCCAAAGCATTTTATGCTTGATTGTGCCACCTTTTGTATCTTTAAAACCGTTATGAAGCCAATTCTGTAAATATTCATTGTAGGATTGGACACAGTAAAAGGAATCACACACTATGAGTGTGGGGAATTCGCAAACCGTATTCTTAAGTGCCATCTTGAATGCTTGTAGTTCAGCTTGCTGAGCTGTACAATCTCCTAAGGATTGAGTTTTAGTGACCATTGTTCTAAATTTGCCATCGCGCAAACGACCTTTAACGATTGCGCACGCCACACTATAGGCTTGTTTACCCCTGTAGCGGGTTGAGCTGATCCGTCAGTATAAATTATACATTCATACTGGTCAAGAGGGAGAATTTCAGTTGGAAGAGGACATTGTTCTTCGTATTGTAGAAATGCTTGTGTTTTTAAATATGGATCAAAAACGTATTCAACATCTGTTGCAGTAAAAGAATTAACCCATTGTATCCATCTCGGATGTAAAGCTTTAGCATTTGGTATGCTCGCTTTTGTTACTGCTTCTAAAGCAGATACAGGTGTCACGAACATAATTCTTTTTTCCTGTGCGAGGGCTCTTTCTTTTGCTACAGCGGTTTGAACAGCTGTCAGAATTTTTTCTGTAGAAGTAAACTTAATTTCATCTTGTGTGTACAAGTGTAATTTGAAAGCTATTGAGAAACATCAACCTCAAGAATTACCGCCCCATCTCGCTTCTCCCGTTTCCAGCCAAAGTCATCGAGAAGACCGTCAACAAGCAGATGGCCGCCTTCCTCGAGACGAACGGATCCCTCGACCCCTCACAGTCCGGCTTCCGAGCCAAACACAGCACCGAGACCGCCCTCATCGCCGCCACCGATGACATCCGAGCCCTGATGGACAATGGAGAAACAGCGGCCCTCATCCTCCTAGACCTCTCCGCGGCATTCGACACGGTCTGCCACCGCACCCTAGTACGGCGCCTCAGCAACATCGGAATCCAGGACAAGGCGCTGGAATGGATCATCTCCTTCCTCGACGGAAGAACACAGCGAGTCCGCCTACCACCGTACAAGTCAGAGGCCTCCGAAGTCATCTGCGGCGTCCCCCAAGCATCATCCCTGAGCCCCACCCTCTTCAACGTCTACATGAGCCCCCTCGCGGCCATCGTACGCAAACACCACCTCAGCATAATCTCCTACGCCGACGACACCCAGCTGATCCTCTCCCTGACCAACGACCCCGCCGCCGCCAGAGCCAACCTGCACGAAGGGATGAAAGAGGTAGCCGAGTGGATGACGACCAGCCGCCTGAAACTGAACTCGGACAAGACGGAGGTCCTCATCCTGGGCTCCTCACCCTCCGCCTGGGACGACTCCTGGTGGCCTCCCGCCCTGGGCACCGCACCCAAACCGACAGACCATGCACGAAACCTGGGCTTCATCCTGGACTCCTCCCTCTCCATGACCAGGCAAGTCAACAGCGTCTCCTCGGCGTGCTTCAACATCCTACGCATGCTACGGAAGATCTTCTGGTGGATCCCCACAGAGACCAGGAAGACCGTCACCCAGGCCCTCGTCACCAGCCGACTGGACTACGGCAACGCCCTCTACGCCGGGACCACCGCCAAGCTCCAGAAGAGACTCCAGCGGATCCAAAACGCCTCAGCCAGACTCATCCTCGACATCCCACGATCCAGCCACATCTCCGGACATCTGAGAGACCTTCACTGGCTCCCCGTCAACAAGAGAATCACCTTCCGCCTCCTCACCCACGCACACAAAGCCCTACACGACCAAGGCCCGAGCTACCTCAACAGCCGAGTCAACTTCTACGCTCCCAAACGCCACCTCCGATCAGCCAACCACGCCCTCGCCGCCGTCCCCCGCATCTGAAGAGCGACTACAGGAGGAAGGTCCTTCTCCTACCTGGCCGCCAAGACCTGGAACTCCCTCCCGTCCGACCTGCGCCTGACCCAAGACCACCTCTCCTTCAGGAAGAAGCTGAAGACCTGGCTGTTCGAGCAGTAGCGGCACCCCCCCCCCAGCGCCTTGAGACCCTACGGGTATGTAGCGCGCTTTATAAGTGTCACTGATTGATTGATTGATAATAATAATAATAATTGGTACTTTTTCACCTTCATTAAAAGTTAAGTATGTAAATCCTCATTGTCCTGGAATGATCCGGATCACTAAGTTGCGTACGTTTATGCATGTTTGCAAATGTTTAGTTGCTAACATATCTGTTTGGAGTGAATGCAAAATCTCTGTGTGTTTTTGTGTCAAATTTACTGTTTTAAAATCAGGTTTGATTAATTCGTAGAGAGGTTTTACCCTTTCTGCGTAGTTTAGAATGTAAGTTCTTCCAAAATTCAGGAAACCTAAAATCGACTATTTTTCAGCATTTTCGGTGATTGGAGCAGCGCACACTTTTCTAAAAAGTTGGCTGCCAGGCTTTTGCCTTCACTTGATAATTCATATCCTAGGGAAAGGACGTTGTGATGGGCAATTCTTGATTTCTTAAAGTTTAATTTGTACCCTTCAGAGGCGAAGCCCAGTATAATGGTGTTCACCCTGTTCAAGTGCCTATCCAAGTCATCGTCTGTCAGATAGATGTCATCGACATTTGACAATTCCTTGTCATCATAAGTTTGTAGTATCTCTGTTACCCTTGCTGAGAATAACCCAGGACTATTCTTGAATCCCTGTGGGAGATGACAGAAGTGACGCTGTGCTGTGTCCCCATAATTGAGAAAGCGGTCAAATACCTAATTTCAGGTGCAATGTTTTGACAAAAGAAACTGTTAGAAATATCTAATGTGGTGTTTGTATTTGTTATTCATTAATGCTGTACTATGTGCATTCTGCACTGCAAATGTATTGCAACAAGAGTTTAGATGTCTGTAACCCAATACTAGACGATATGTATTGTCTGGTTTGGAGACAGGAAACAAAGGATTGTTTATTGACGAGATGCATGTTTCAATCACCCCCTGGTATTCAAGTTGATCTAATATCTCCCTGACCTGTTTTTTAGCTTCTTGCTTAACTGGATACTGCCTTTGTGCAGTTGGTTGATTTTTCAAGAGGATTTTATGGTGAGGAGAATCCTCATCTCATCCTACATGATTTTGGTATAATGTTGGAGCTTGGGCTACTGCCCATTTCCTGGCATAGGTATATTTTAAATGTATTGGAATATGGTTAGAGAAGGCTGGCATAATGATGTCCTCGCCGACAAATTCTGGTGGCCAGTCTTGTTCAGCTAGAAGAATGTCATAACCCTTAGAAAGTCGCTCCCAAAAGAGTGCTCTTATTTTTCTTGGTATGTCTCCCTCCATCCAGAGTGTTATTTCATATAACCTATGTGGAGAACTAACCCTGGTATCTGCAGTTTCCACTCGAATGAATTCATTCAAGTCCACTGTTTCCAGAAGCTCCTTCAGGTTCTGGCGAGCTATTGTGACTTCTCCTGCACTGTCCAACATCGTCTGAGCCCATTCTCCATTCTTGAGTTGTGTCTTCAATATCCTCGGTATGTCTGATTTTTAGACCTGCTACCTTCTTTTTAGTGAATTGAGGTTTCTTGTTTTTCTGAACGTGTTGATCGTCTTTGGACTTCATGCGTTCTTCTTTGTTTTCTGACCGTCCTCTTCTTTCGAATTTCTGTGATAAAGTCTGAAAGGTACGAGAGGAACGTGTATCAGTATCTTGATATCTATCAGGTTTTCTCAACTTTTCCCTATTCCTAAAGTTATACCTCCTTTCAGAGGTCACCTCTGGAATGAGAACGCTTCTCTTTAGAAGTTTGTTTGCTATTTTCCCACTTCTTTTTAGAAGGAGTAGGCGTGTTTTTGGTAAAGACCTTTTCAGGACTTTCAGACAGTTGGGGTTTTACTGGTTTACCACCCAAACTGTCTCTTCCTAATTCCTCATAGGATGTTTCAATTATTCTGGCTAATTCCTGTGGTGGTCAGTTACATCAAATTCCCTTAACTTCTGGCGGATCGTCACTGATGCTGCCTCTCCTTTAATATTAGCTAATATTATTGTCGAGACCTGTTTGAAATCTTTCAGTAGTTTAATACCCAAACTTAAAGCAGGCTCTACCCCGTATTCATTTTGAATCTGTTTCAGGATGTCTGGTATTACTGCCATGGACCGAATACCATGTGTTTTAGTGTAGATAGCAGCCTTCTCGGTGTTAGTTCCTCAGCTATGGAACACACTACCTGAGTCGCTGCGCAGGGAAGAGAACCTCCTACGCTTTAGAAAGGGGTTAAAAATGCTGCTGTTTAGGAGGTCCTTGAGTGCCAACTAGGCTGGTGAATGCCTTCTCTGTATTGCTAAAGTTGTTGTTGTACCATCGATTCCCGTGCGCTTAGAGACCTGCAGGTGATTGGGCGCGTTACAAATCAAAAATAACAATAACAAAATAACAATAACAAAGGCTGTACCCCAAGTTGTGCAGTCCTCCAGATGTGGTGTGATTTTCAGTGTATTCCCCTGATGAGAGGTATGTTGTGGAATTACTATTGGTGGTTGGATTGCCTAAGTCTGCATGACATATTGAACCAATTGTTTGTAAATTTTTATTAACTCTTTTAGTTGAGTAATAACTCTTCATTTGACATTTCTTCAATGTCAGGATGTGGTGTATAGCTGGCTAAAATCTGCCATGTTGCTCCTGGTCTACCTAGTGGACGGAGCCTGGTAATGTGATTTAAATGTTTAGGGTGCCTTTAAACCAGAGCTCATGCTCCTGGTATGTTAGTGGAATCTCAATATGCTTGAAAGGAATGTATTCCTCTGGTGGTTCATCTTCTTTGTAGAAGTGAAACATGTGTGTTACTGGATTTGCTTCTGAGAAGATTATCCTCTGTCTGATGATATTCATGTGCCTCTATCACAAAAACTACCCTACCACCTCTTGATGTTAGGCCATGTTTTATAAGTTTTATAGTGGTGGCTTTCCTTAAATTTGGAGGAATGACTACAGCATTCTCATTGGTTTCTTGGTAACCTGTTAGGTTCTGGATTGGCCGCAGCTCCACAGTTTTCGGTGTTGTTATCCCCATTTAGGGACATTTTTGTTTAATGAAAACTGCAGAGCAAGTTTCAAGGGAACAAAGATAAGGAGCACAATATTTTTGAACACTGTATCCTTCAACATTGAACAAACCAAAAAGCTAATACATAGGATTTTTAGTCCTACTAAGCTATGGCAGATTGTATCCCTTTACCCACTCCAGACATCTATTGGAGTATTATGGAAAAAGGGGTCTCTGAGAAAAGCATGACTGAGTTACTGTAGTATCTAGCGTTAAATTAGTGCCTTACCAAACCGTTGGGCACCATGTAGTGTAGTTCCTATATTTACATTAGGCTCTGCGCATTAAAATAATATACACTATAGATTTGACCTAGGACTGAGGTCAGTATGTCTCTATCGAGTATATTAAACTTAATTGTGTGTGCCAGCTAACTCAGAGGTCACTAGAAACTTTCTTGAATAAACAAGAAGGGATTAGTTTCTGACAACCACATAAACATTACAACTTTGTTTCCCGTAGAACCAAAACAGTATCTTCAAAGTCGTGGAAACAATAGATAACTATTTAACTCAGTCAATCGTGCATGCTTAATTTCTACACAGTTGCACAGAAATAGAGAGATGGGCGTTTCAATAAAAGGATTTATTGCACAGTCTTCTTTCTCATGCAAGAGAGGTGAACTGCTACAATTGTTAGACAGAATGCGAAGTAAAATGCGTACAGCGTAAACAGTAATATAAAATAATACTGTAATAGCATTGTTTGTTGCTATCTATATTTATAAAAACGAATGTATGTCTGTCTGTTTGTCCTTTATGCATTACTACACCATTCATCCGATCGGCATGAAACTTTGGGAAGTTGTTGAGTACACTCCCGCGAAGGTTTCTGGCAAAAAAAAAAAAAGGTTAAATATCGGCCCCCCGGCCCCCCAGGGCCCTCATAATCTTTCCAATACTGAACGTTTACAGTTTCCGGTGCGACTTGCTTTTGCAGTGACCATCAACAAAGCACAAGGACAATCGCTGCAAGTGTGTGGACTAGATTTGGAAAAGCTGTGCTCCTCACATGGACAACTGTATGTGGCCAGCTCTCGTGTCGGAAAACCTTCTGATTTATTCATGTACGCACCAGACTGAAAAACAAAAAATACTGTGTATCCACAAGCACTCGAATAAATAAACAGAATTAAAACAACACTTTAAAATGTTTTCCATATTAAAATGAATACGTTTCAATAAAAATGACACAATGTAAATTAAATATTATCATAACAAGTTTCCTTAAATTTCCTTTCTTCTGAGATCACAGCAACGCGCGACGGGTAAGCTAGTGTCATATAAAAATACATACATAAATAAGAGAGAGACGCTAGAACGAGCGGAGAGTTCAGTTCACAGTTCACAGCAGAATCAAGCAAGCAAGCAAACGAGCGAGCGGGCGGGCGGGCAGGTCGATGCCATTACCTTTGCCAAACCCATCAGCACGGCGATCAAGGTCCTGCTCAAAGCCCTGCTCAAGCCGATAGTCCTGCCACTGACAGAGGGACCCGCCAGCCAGCCACGGCAGAACCTCGGTAGAGTGCAAGAGGGCCCCGTGTCTACCCTGCCGTATCGCCGCTGAATCGCTGCCCAAGTCTGCTGTAAGGCTTCCACTCCTGCTCCCTCTCCTGCTACGCAGAACTGTAACCCCCCCACAAGTCATCTCGTAGCCCCTGCGCCCCCGGAGAAAGCGGTGAGTGGCAGCAAAGCGGTCGGAGCATTTCTACGCCTTCGTAGACTGCAGCTTGCTGTTCTTGCCTGCCTCTCATCTGTGTCCTTGTGGTGCCCACATTGTGTGCCAGTGTAAGGGGGGGTTTAAACAGGAGGAGAGTCAAGCTGAGGAGCTGAGGAGCTGAGGAGCCATGGAGATGCGAGGTCATAGCAGCTGTGATAAGTGACTGTGTAACCCAGTCCTGTTTTTTGGAGGGAGCTGAGTGCTGAGAGAGTGGAGCCATGGACGGAGCTCGGAAAAACCATTCCTGCTTTTGGAGAGAGCCGAGTGCTGTGAGAGCAGGGCCACGGATGGAGCTGCTGCAGTAGCTGAGTGGGGAGAAAGCCTGACGCGCCTGCCCTTGTCATTCCCCTCGTCCTTGCCACCGGCCAGACGGGGGTCGGCGTGCGGCTCTTGCTGAATCGCTGCTGAATCGCCCAGGCCCCGGGTTAGGTGGCATGAGGGGTGAATTGATATAAAGCATACAAGGATAGCTGTGCACAGAAGTTCGGAAGTCAAAGCCTGAGGGGACCTTCTGGTTATTACGTTTTTCACCTGAATTGGGCCGGCAACTCCCTGGGAGAATCTTTGGAAGAAGCAAGTCCCCTATCTCCTCGTCATCCGCAGCTGCATCTGCATCCTACTCTATTGACCATCACCAACCTCCATCCCTTTTTCATCAACAACTGGAAAAACACTAAGAGTAAGTGGTGTCTAAGTCTCTTATGCAATGGTAATGCCAGTTCGGCGTCTGCGCTCACAGTTAAAAGCAAATTCAGCAGTAAATCCAAAAAGTAGTCACTCGAGTGACAAGAGTTCCTTAAGTTCTCTTAAGCCACAGAAAACTATTCGCCGTCGGAGAAAGGGTGATCATCTTACACTCTTGAAGGCTCATCCATCAGTGATATCAATGTTTTCTAAGGGGGGAAGAAGCTCTAAGCGCGGAATAGGGCTAAAAGATGAAGAAGTATAAAAGGGCAATTCAGATGAGGAAGCAATGGACACCCATGTAATAGCAGGGACTAGGGTGGAGAGCCAACCTACAAGACCGGATGCGCTTTACCCCTCTGTAACTATACGTCAGAACAATGGGGGTGAATGTGATGTAGTACCTCCTTTAAGAGAAAGAGGAACGGATGTGCGGCAAGCAGAAAGGGAGGGTAATACCTCGGAAATGAAATTGGAAATAGCCCTATCGAGGGTCGAGATAGATGGTGACCCTCGGGACAAGGTCATGGAAAAAAGGAAGTTACCCTATTATCTCCACTAGCAGATTTGGTAACCCTCTTTGATAATACAAGAGAAACTCTGAGGCCTGTGACGGACTGTTTATCGGTAAAAGTATGTGATCTCTCTCCTAAGACAGAACGGTGGATAGAATCCAGCTTTTTCTATGGGCAGGCGAAAACAGATGATTTCACTTTACCGGACATTAGTATTCAATTAGAAAAGAATGCTGAACTGATGAAGCAGCTGGAAAAGTCTGGCACTGCGGGGTTGGACCTAGAATTATATCAGGATATAGAAGTATATCCGTCACGAATAGGAGCTCAAACACATATGCCAACCATGTACAGTAGCACACCTACAAATTTATCTTTGGCCGCTGATTTGCAAGATCTCTCAGTTGAAAAGATATAAGTGGCAGATGACAATAGGGCAGGGAATATCTTGAATTCTTTGAATGCAAATGAGAATGCCTGGTCAGGGGGGATTATGGAGTTCTTTTTTAAACTGGAAAAAATCCTCTCCGCAATTCTGTCCTTGTTGGAGAAAGTACCTTAAATTCTGATCACATACTGGAAGTCCTCACGCCTATATTGGCAGGGGTTCAAGATTTTAATCATCTTAAACAAGCCCCATTGTTTCCGGGAAGGGCTCCTCCAGTACTCAGTCAAGCATGTCAAATGCATCATGTAATGCATAACATCGATACAGACACAGCGGAGGGGGGACTAAAAGAGCTGTCTGTGGGCCCTGAATGTACTTCTCCCAAAAGAAACTCAATTGTAAGCTTGTTTCAAGTCAATCCTAATGAGTGCGTAATGGTCCCTACATTAGGGGAAAAGGTAAATATAAAGATTTCCCCAGTTTTAAACCCAGTGCGTGTTTTCCCAATTTTTAATAAAATTAAGTCAAAAGAACAGACTTCAACCACCCGACGAATTAGTTAATATCTCAGTGAGTGCACCTGTGGGGGAGGCCTCATTAGTGATTAAAGGAATTGCCAAAATTGGTCGTATGGGGAAGAAGAAGATGAAGAACCGCCGGTTCCCGAAACGTAAACAGAAAAAACTGCGGTTCCAACCTGCAAGTGAAATAGGGAATAGTTACACATCCCCCTCTGACGAAAAGAATACAAAATCCGTGGTGCAACCCATAATGAATGAGAGTCTAAGTCAGGGGTCTCCAAACCGGTCCTGGAGGGCCGGATCCATGCCGGATATTTGAAATTACTACATGTATCTCAATGGGGATATCCAAAAAATCTGGCATGGATCCGGCCCTCCAGGACCGGTTTGGAGACCCTGGTCTAAGTCATGGGCAGGAAAATGTTTTTCAGCCGAATAGTCCAATTTTAGTGTTGAATGCCCCTTTGAACCAAGAATGTAAGGATGAAAGTGGGTCAAGTAACAATATAAGCAGTCTCCGTAGTTTAGGAATTAAACTGGTCGATGTAATAGTCCCGAATGTAGCTCCAAGAGGTGCTGCACAACAACTCTGTGGGCCTGATATGTCCTCAATGAGCTCTGAATCAGGCCAGGGCGGGGATGATGGCTGGAGAACTACCACGGCTGTTAATAATAAAGGATGCAAGTTAAAAAGTGATTTACCTATGGGACTACCAGATATTATTATAACTGGGAACACTGGCATAGGTGCCGGGCAAGCAAATGTTTTAATCTTTATTCCTCTCTTCGATGCTGAATCAATGATATTGAATAGAAGCGCCCTCCTTAGAACTCTATCTGAACTAGAGGATCTAAGGTTAATCACCAGTAAAGACATTGAATTGGTACATTTAGATTGGAGGTGCGCACCCCCTAGAACTAAAGCCACTTTCTCATCAGGGATAGTGTCAGCACTTGTTTTAGCAAATGTTGATGGCTTTAGGAAAAGAGGAATAGATGTTCTCCCTAGTGTTATTCATTATGGCGCCTCGACCAAAAGCCTTGGATCATCTTATCAGGCGTAAGGGAAGGGATTCACCGAGTATGAGGGTGTAAATACCCATATACAATTTGAGGACATGGAAATAACAGTAGGAAGGAAAACGGGCGTAAGAGAAATCAAGTTTTCAGCTCCCGAGGTTCAGGAGGCCCCTAGAGTGGACGGAGAAGATGAGGTGTCAAAATGGAGCTGGGTTGCAGGTACCTTGAATGGGGCAAAAACATCTAATATAAAGCCCGTAGAGCGGGGGTGGCCAATTGGGGAACATTATATCATGGAATGTGGCGGGGCTGGGAAAAGCTAGTTGTAAGCTTAAATCATTAGTAGACTTAGACCCCAAGATAATCTGTCTCCAGGAGACGTGGGGGAGGGAAGAGTTCCAGTTAGAGAATTTTGTATGTGTATTGCAGTACAGCAAAAAAATCTGTAAAGGGGCATGCAAGTGGAGGTTTAGCCATTTTACTTAGTTGCGATATATCATGGGACCCCGTGATATATATACACCCTTCAGATTGCTGTATTTGTGCAAAGCTGAAAATAGGAAAAGATAACTTGGGGCATGTAATGTTTTTGTTTTTGGTAAATGTGTACATACCCCCAGGGAAGGCGTCTAACCCATTGGTCGACTCCATCTGCACTTTCGTGCAAAGTTTAGGCAATACGGATAAAAGTGCACGCATAATGATGGTATTTCTTCTGTGTGCCTAACTTAATTGGGTTTTTCTGATAGTTCATAGTGTGTTCCAATCGAAAGAAGTCTGTTTCTGTTGTAAGTGCATCTGCCTTGAAATGAGTTGTCCAGTGTAGGGCTTAGACTAGTGAAGAAAAGAAACTGTTTATTTTTAACTGAATGTATTTTAGTATAAAATTGAACTCGCAATTTTATTTTGCATTTCTTTATGTATAAAATTATGTTTTATTTAATGTATTTTATGTGGAATTCTTCGGAATTCTAAATCATAATAAATTAATTGAAGTACCATTGAAGTACATAAATAACACAGGCTAAAATACTCAACTGGTGCTTCTAAAATACGCCTACCCCAGTGTACCTAATCTAGGTCTAGTACGAGAGAATAAGTAGGTGTTTGTCTTTAGCATAGGTTTAGTTCTGCCAAGAATTGCCAAAGGTTTCTCTAGGTTCTAATCAGCTCCATACCATAGAATGAGAGGTTGGTGTCTCTGTCTCGGGACTCGATTTCCCACTGGAGCTGAATTTCTAGGCAGGAGGATGACAGCTTCTGATCAGTGCGTCAGCTGGAGAGTTGGCTTCCTTTGATACTTGTTGTAGAGAGATGCGTCATGCAAGTAGGTAGTCGAACTCCACCGAACCACACCGTACTTTGCCATAGCAAGTAAAGGTATATATATACTTCGAAGGTGTTTTAGGAATGCCAGTATTGACGTAAAGTCGGGCACATGAACGTCATGAATGAACCCCTAAGGAATAGATGTTCATGCATAATAACAGAGTTCTTGGAGAAATCAATATCCAAGAAAGGGGAAGTCCCTAACAGCTTAAGAGCCTGGTTTTCCTAGAACTCGTTGTGACATATATGACTGGATGGAAGTAGCCATGCCTGTATTTGGGTAGCATGGACCATGCCTAAATAAGGACTGGATATCTATGCCTATATAAGGGCAATGTGAAATATACCTATATAAGGTCATGTATCGGGAAATGCATACGGAATCTAAAATCGAACACAACACCTGCTGACTTTTCTAAGCGCAACATTCAGTTGTTTGCGTATATTCAATGTAGCTCCCAGGCAGTGTCCTCTAAGTCACTTTAAAGGCATCCCATTTTAAAAGGGTATCTCCTGTGGATTGGTCATTAGTCTCGAAGTGTTCTAGTATTGCTATCCCTAGGGAGGAGTGAAACACTTGATCTTCTAGTGCTGCTGGTTAAACCTGCCATGTAGGGGTCTGGGGAGGTCCTACATACCATGTGAGCTGCAAAAGCTTAGTATTATGTTCCAAGAGTGTCTGCCCTAGGTATTCATTGTGTTTGATGAGTGGGAAGAGGGCGGGCGACCCAACCATCCAGTCCAGACAGATGTGCAGGCCATCTACTGGGGAGTAAAACGAATAGATTCATGCAAAAGGGGTCAAGGTCACGGCATATATATGTCAACAACCAGTGTGCCAGCTCTCTGACAGGGCTTGTGCGCTGGATGCTGCTGGGGTTTGCGTTGGAGGCGGGTATGACCTATCTAGATCTATGTCTAATACCAAGTTAAAATCTCCTGTATAAGCCATGGGAGCCCACTCCATCTGACCAGCACTCCAGAAAGCTTTCTAAGAAATGAAGCTTCCTCCACATTCGGAGCGTATATGGAGCCCCTGAGGATTGTTTGCCCGTTCAGTTTGCCTTTTAAAAATACATATCTACTCTACAGGTCGATGTCCACCTCCTTCCCCACATATGTAACTCCTGCCATTATCCATATTAATGGCCCTCATGCTTGGGAGGAGTGGTTAGTTCTATATATTTGTCGCCTCCAGCAATTGTGAAGGCGGTCAGCTTCGATCTGGGTGAGGTGTGTTTCTTGTAGAAAGGCTATTTTTGTGTGTCTGCATTTGAGGTATTGAATTGAATTGAATTGCATTGAATTAAGCACTTATATAGCGCAACTGCCACCCCACGGATATCCTGGCGCTTGTATTGTCGGGTAGACACCACAAAGCAGAGTCAATTGTCAATAGGACAATCTAAAGATCACCTTTGGGAAATAGCCACGTTTTCAGGCTCTTCCTGAAACATGTCAGGGAGCTGGCCTGTCTGAGGTCCAGAGGTAACTCATTCCATGCACGCGAGGAAGTCACACCAAAGGCTCTGCCCCCCATCCGAGATCTCTTAAATCTAGTGGTTGTTATCAGATTTGCATTCGAAGAATGGAGCTGCCTCCCAGCGCTATACCAGGTGAACATCTCCTGCAGGGGGACAGGACCCTGACCATGTGCTGCCCTGTATACAATGCAGGGAGACTTAAAACAGATTCTCTCTTTGATCAGGAGCAAATGAAGGTCTCTCAGAGTATACAGAATATCTGCGAGTGGGCATGCGCATACCCGTCACATTCCATATAAGGATGCCAGTCTTTGCCATGAGTGTGTAATGTAGCCTCCTGTGTAGGGGGAGGCGGAGATGTAGCTAGGGTCCAGATTGCCATTTGGCGCTTCTTAGGGTGTGAAAAGCATAATTACAACTAGGGGTTCAACTGTGGTGTGCATAACGTTATGAGGACGAACTTGTAGTTGATGCTCGTCCAAACGAAGGGAGCTTGTGTGCATTTTGCACCCCCTCAATGTTTTCTTAGGATAATTGATGATCCCCTGTGAGTTAATGATGTGGCCGTGCGTTTGTCTTGGCTGGAGGGAAGGGTGCGCTACGCTGAGGCTATGTTTCCTGCTGTGTGCTAGGTAATTTCTTTGCACATCAGAGCATGAATCTATTAGCGTGAGTTGCACAAATAGGGCAATATACAGTTTCATAAAAAATTGAAGGATACACTTATCAGGTCGTTGCTAATTGTGCAGATTATGTCATTTGAATTCTGCTGCATAATGTCCAGTAACTGCAGGGAGTCCAGGTCTTCAGACCCTGTCGAAATCAGGGAGAAGGTAGATCATGTCTCAGGCTCAGAGGTCCACTAATTGGTCAGAATTACTGCAGCCATGTGGAGGGCCCCTGCCTTTCAATTAGTCTTTGTTCCATGTCAGGGATTGCTGCCTGCAATCCAGCTTGTTTGGGGCTTCCTCCTCTGCTGAAACTGCGGTTTCTTCTGCCTCAGCGAGGTGATTGTGTGTCCATGGATGGGTTGGCACCCAATGCGCATGCTCCACCACAAACTGGGTTGATAATGCATTTTCTGGGAGCAGTTCCTACAACCAGCACTCAACATATGCAACAGGGTCATGTCCCTCCTGTCCCTCTGACAGTCCCACCACGTGAATGTTGTTGCGACGCGAGCTGCCATCAGCATCTTCTAACCTGTCCTCTAGCGAATTTACTCAGTCCACGAGATCTTGTAGAGCTGCTGCGTGACTGCGAGTGGTTGGCTTTAGATCTAGCAAGGCTTGTTAGTCTGGACCCTGTCCGACAGATTGTGATGGTCGGCCCGCAATAGTGTAAAGTCAGATGCAACCTTGCCTGTTTTGGACTCCAATGAGGTGTGGGTGTTAACGAAGACGGCTCCTATTTTCTTCACTGCAGCCAGAAAAGAATGCATTTTTGTGTCGAGTGCCAGAGTCGGGGTCTCTCCTGCGAATTTGTCCTCTCATCATTGGATCCCTTGGGTTTCTGAGTGTGCAGCGTGTTGTTGTGCATTTGTGCATAGGTGACCCATGATTAGATTCTGTGCAGAGGGCATGCAGACGGTCAGAGAAGTGCCTGTCCGAGAACTTCAAGTTTTGCAGGTGAGTTCTCCATTTATGCAGGGTAGAGAGGAATTCGTTGTGTTCCTGTGGCCTTTACTCTGTTACCTGCTGGCTAGTCCAGTGGGGTATCACGCCCTCCCTTTTTCTTCACTACTCATGGATGCTTAAGGATCTGCCAAGTTCTAGGAGTACACTGCAGGGTAGCGTTGTGTTGCCTATGAGTGGCGCATGTGCCAGGCCTTACCCTCATCCATTGAGCAAGGGGGGATAGCGGAAAGGGAGTCCAATTTTCTAGGCACCTCTCTTTGAAGTGTTTGAGTTTTGTTTGCGTTGTTTTCTCAGGGCTCTAGGCACCGATCAGATTTTAAAGCCTCCTGGAACTGCACTTGATGTCAGTGTGCGTGCAGTGGAGTTAGTTACGGTGGATGCAGGCTAGAAGGGGCTACAATTATTTATTGAGTGTCATTATTGTGTGCCAGAGAACGGCGATTACTAGCCCACTTGCCCCTGAGGTGGAAGCACAGGTTCTCCAGACATTGAATGCATATTGCATGCATTACTGGAGCTGAAGGAAGGAGCTCAGATACTGATGCGTGGGGGGATACATTAAGGGGTACCACCATAAATAATTCCATGAGAACCTTGCAGCAGGGGATTGCAGATTAGTCATTCCTGAGCACTACTATTTGGTTAATGATAGAGGAGTCAGCAGATTCTGGGGTAGGGAATTTTCTAGGCTAGGCCTGTCTTCTAGTCTTTCCGTGAGTAGAAGTGGGCAAGCCTACAAGTTAACAGGGAGAGCCAAGCAAGAGCCAAGGCAAGAGTCTGGCTTGGCTCCAAGATCCCATGCATGATCTGAGCCATGGAAAAAATTATAAATAAATAAATTGACACAGTTGTCATAAAAATCATGCAACAAACATCATGTTAAAACATGCTACAGGCTTTTCAAACTTTATTTCTTTAACATGCAGAGAGATTTGCCTTTGTACCTCAGTTTTTATCACTACGTTCAGAGGTAATTATTAAAGGTTTTGAAATATTAATTTAGAGCCACTGATATTCCCGCCCTGATGACAAGGCCATTACTAAGAGCCAGGTTAGTTGTCATCTGCATCTTATATGTGGCCTAGATTCCTATACATAAAACATCATTATACTCCATTAAATCAAGCACAGAAGGTTTTTGTATGATGCACATCCCAAACTCACGTATTTGAGGGTCATTTCAAATGTGATAACAAAGAAAAAGGAGACTTGGTGAAGTGAAATCTGAGTCAGAGCCAGGCCTCTGGTTTGAGCTTGGCTCAAGCTTTCAGTGACCCTCCCAACTTTATTTCAGAGAGCTACTTCAGTAAAGCTGATAGGTGCTGTGATTTTATACTAAATTGTGCTCATATTTTGTATGCTTCTAGTTGGAGCCAGCATCATCACTAGCTGCTGTGAGAGACATCACCTTGCCCAAAGGTTGCGTTTACACTTCAACCAGAAAAGGAAATTTAGAAAGAAACTACCCCCAAACTGGTTGCTAGAGTTCTGACATGGCTAAGCATCCCATATTTGAAAAATTGATTTAAAGTTGGGACCCAAGTCCCAAGTTCTTCCAGGCCAAAGAACAGAGAGCTCTTCAGGATATCCAAAGAGCTGCTGTGATCCAAGGCATGCTTTCGTCTGAAAGTCAGTCTCCTAGATGTGAGAGAACTTCTCCCGAAGACTGCAAAAGCTTCCTGGAGAGCTGTAAGTCTGCAGGAGGAGAGACTGTTCAGAGAAGCTCTGTCTTGCTCCTGGAGTATGGATCGCCCTAAGGAACGGACTTGCTTCCAGGAGCGTAATTGGTGCTGACCCCAGCTGTGAGGGGCTACCCAGTCTCCCTTTGTTGTTCATGTGGTGAACTGTGGGAATTATTGACAATCCTCCAAGACCAAGCGTACTGTCCAGTCTGACCATGATGTACCCAGAGAGACATGTTCTGCCAATACCCCTGATGTAACATGAGCCCCACGAGGCCCAACAACACTGCTGTAGAGTAACACACTCACATGCTTGGGGAATCCAGCTGCTGAAGATGGGTGACTAATGCTGAGGTCTGCTGTTCTGTTCATTTACAGTAGAAAGATACAAAACAGTGCTGCTGCCCACAATCCTGCACCCCTCGCTGAGGTAGTAACTGTGCAACTGCAAAGGATTTACCATTCCTCTTAAACTGAACAGCAACTCAGGGAACAGGTATCACAAGGACAGAAGTGAGAGACTGACTGAACTGACCTACAGGAACTGAGGCTTGCTCAAGCCTAATTGTGAGTTTGCTGATGTGTCTATTTCAACCCTATTATCTTTCTTTATCTACGAGTTACTTGTAATTGGTTTGAGAAAATAAAACTGGTCTATTGTCCCTTAGGGTACATTGTAGAGCCTTGTAGACGACCATTACTGTATTTAGGATTTCATTTTGCTGTATTATTAAAGTACTTTTCTTGTCACTATGACATGCCAATAACTTGGGCAGGACAGTGAATTGTTGTGCTTTTTGGTTAACTTTTGAGTTCTGGGTCCCTACCAAACACCCTACTTCTCTGAGAAACCTATTTCTGCCCGCCCTCACTACTCCGAGAGTCAAGTGTGGAAGGGGTGAACTTAGGCCAGTTTGCAGAGCCATAATAAAATGGACACCAGTACTAAACAACCCCAACCACCATGATTATGGCCTAGCAGCTCCTTCATGCCATGTGGCCCACCAAACAGTATCTGACATGGGGTAAGGTTTCAACTTTATGCAAGTTATAAAAAGTTCCAAGAGCACAAATAGAATACATCTCCAGTCACAGCTTTCTAAGGACAATGCTCATAAAATCATTCAACTTCCTTACTTTTTGACACGTAGGCAAGAATCTCAAAATGTCTTGGTACTTACATGGTTGGAAATTGGAGAAACTGAGAGAAGGTGGGGAGTTCACCACTTGCATACTGCCGATAGCAGAGAAGACCAGTTAACTTTTTGCTTTCAACAGAAGTATTTTAAGCTGCATACTGATCAGATACATTTCCTGTTTTCACTTAGAGTATATTCAGCCTAAGGCTGGCATTGCTGGTTTTCGAACTCTACACACTGGGTCACACCAGTCCACTCCCCACTTTATGTGCTCTGACTCATAAAACATGACAAAATTGGCTAATCCCCAACTGACATATTTAACTTTCCAGTAAAGTCCTACTTTGTGGTGCAGGAAATACACCAAAGGCCTGGAACATTAAATCTCACCTTTGACCCTCAGCACATACTGTGCTATCCACTAGTCGACGGGGAAATTCCTGACTTCAGGCCTACATGTATAGCCTGAATGCTGCAGCTTATAAACCTGCAGGTGTACTTTAAAAGGAGTAAATAAGGGAAAGGATGCCTAGTATTCAAAAGTGAAACATATACTTCTACTGTGGCTAGCCAGAAAATTATGTCACCATATTTCGTACTTTGACGAGCTCCAAAAGCCATGTTCACTGTATAGGACTATATTTGATCCTATGAGGAAAACTAAAGTGCAAGGAGAATACTATGTTAATGCCTATGGCTTGGGATAAGATACAGAAATTGTTCAACCAATGTTTTTATTATTTAATAATAATCCAATTCAATGGTTATTGTCGATAAATCTATAGGAAAACTTTTAAAAGCTAGATTTTGCCTGCCTGAAGCTTCAGTAGGCTAATTAGCAGTAGCCCGCAACAGTTGCCCCAGTCAGTGCTTTCTCCTAAAGGAGCTTGTGACAACCGCTCCTAGAGCAGAAACAGTTGCAAAGGCCTTTTGGCAGGAAGGCCTGGGTGTGCGACACGTGATGCCTTTCAACGCAGGAAGAGCAGTGTGGGAGGGTTCAGGAACTTCATTAACTTGAAAGGGACCAGTGTGAGGCCTGCCTACTCATAGTTAAGTGTAGAGGAATAACTTGGGAAGAGGAACATTTGTTTCCAGGGCCAGGTGTAGCTAGCTTGGCATCAGCCCATTGAGAGCTGGAGCTGGTCCAAGAACCTGTTTGGTGAGGAGGAGGAAGGTATG
This sequence comes from Lissotriton vulgaris, assembly GCF_964263255.1. Lineage (NCBI taxonomy): Eukaryota > Metazoa > Chordata > Amphibia > Caudata > Salamandridae > Lissotriton > Lissotriton vulgaris. Next base: position 465,329 of record NW_028248812.1, read on the forward strand.
GCTTTTCTCCCTAGACACACCTCTGACTGGGACACCAACCACTTTCAAGGGTAGAAGGGTTCTGTCATGTTGGAATTAACCCTGAATAGTGCACTCTTGAAGAGTTTGCAGTAAAAAATATAGGATGTGCTGTATAAGTTGTAAGGATTACCCTTGGCAACGTTTTTCTCATTGGTTAGGGAGTGCCCAGTAGTCACTCTCACCCACTGTCTAGTGAATTCAACTGAAGTGGCACCTCGCCTCCAGCTGATTACAACATTTTCTGGACATATAGTAGAACAGAAGAGGGTTGACTTTGCTGTCTTTGACCTGTGTGGGGTCCAGACGGACAGGTCCTGCATCCAATTATACTCAGAACCGAGAAGTTTTAAGTTGGATATCCTCCTCCAGGACACAACATGCTGCAAGAGGCATTTTTCCTGAAGTAATTAGTCCTGCCCCCTAGGTGCTCTCCTTAAATCCTGGGAGCAAGAGGAACTGCTCCAGAAAGTCTAAAAAGCTGGAAATTCCAAAACGTCCCGAGCATTTTTTATTTCAAATAAGGACATACTGAAATGGGATTTTCTTTTTCTTAAATAAAGAAAAGTAATGTTCCCCTCACAATTGGCGTCAACTCCCATGGAGGTGGAGTTTTATTTGTATTGTATTTTACTGTTCCTCACTGTCAAGGTTTGCCTGGTTGGGAAAGACCGTAAAAAATAGCTATATGTCCACCCATCCTAATTAGGTGGGCGGACATATAGCAATTTCTCTGACAGCCCTTACTCTGCAGGAGATATTTGGCCACGACGGAGATGCAGTAACCTCCACTGTGGCCAAACTTAAAGGTCTGCCGGCATATAGACCACTATCTTGATGAGGAGGGAAGTCCATCGCTGCTGCAATTAAATTCCCTTCCCATCAACATATAAATTAGGTTCTAAGCCTGAAGATAGAAACCATGAGTGGATATCTGATAGATAAGGGGACATTTCAGTCTATGTGAGAAGGTACAATCTTTGACCGGACAACCTGATTTGCGCATCCGACTGCCAAACCATCATGGTCAGTCTGAAATTTCCCCTAAGTCCTGTTCAACTATGAACCATGACTTTTGATTGGCAGCTTACTTTTCTTGGTGCTTTTTATCCTAAAACTTTAAAAATTCACATCTTCCGTTCCCTATATTGGGTTTTTATACTTTTGTGTCATTTTTCTTAAGAAATTGCTTTTGAGGTTTATGCAAACTGGTTATGGTACTTCTATTCAGGGCCGGACTGACTACCAGACGTTTTGGAATGCTGCTGAGCTGGGGGCTGATTTCACTGCGGTGGGGGCTGATTTAGTTGATGGAGACCTGCGTGTGCTTTGAAATAAACAAAGCAAAATGAATTTTATTCAGCACACACAACTCCCCTTCAACAAAATCAGCTCCCAGTTCAGCAGCATTCCAAAACGCCCGGTAGCCAGTCCAACCCTGCTTCTATTGTGTTTTGACTTTTTAATTGTTTTAGTACTTCTAAATACTTTAGACACTTTTCTTTAGTTAAGCCTGTCCTCTCTGTGCCATACCAGAGGTTGAGGAGAGGTTTATTTATTGAACGTGTGTTGGACCAGACAAGATTTTGCAATTATTTCTTGGACAGGACTCATATCTTCCCCAACTAATAAACCATTTTTTAGGTTTTTTAGCTAATATTTGTACTGGAAAAAAACAAATACTTTTGAGTGATTACATTTTGCACGTTCTCATGTTTCTATCTCATGTGGCTGAAGCAAGGTGCATATTAAATCTTTTATGAAGAGATGCTGTGTGACTTGAAAAGTGAATATTCTGGGATGCCTAAAAATTATGAGAGTGATGTCCATATCCCAGGCGGACATTTTCCAGCAGTCCCCCCATTAATTGTTGGGGGTTGTAGTCTCCTCCCACAGTTATAGTGTTTATATGACCGTAAACAGATTAACAAGGGAGTGGCAAGCACTGCTTCATGGTGTTCTACATGTAAATGTGCCAAGTTCCACCAGACATGGTGAGACTGTTAGCTAAATTGGAGGGGTACTTGTGATGTTGCTAGACTTGAAAATGGTGCCACCAGCAACGATATCCTGTGCAGTTTCATCTAGGTAGGGGTGAGGTAGTAATATTTCTTCAGACCCGTGCTGTGGAATTTCAGAATGCCCTTAATGGAAGGGGGGCTGTGTGGCCTCTGGGAGGCCATGGGTTACAAAGTTGCTGTTATCTAGATGCAAAACTACCAGAAACTGAATGGCCATTTTATGATCGCCTTTTGGGATGAATGGTTTCACTTCCTTTAGTAGAGAGAGCTGGTACCAGAAGACCAGAAAGCAAAACAGAAACCAGTGATGGGCAAACACTGGACATCTCCCTAAAATTTCACTTCTACTGGACTCTTTAGTTAACATATATGTTTTAGAAATACATTTTAAGAACATTTGTATTTGATTCAAGATGCATTTTGCAGTAGCTTGATTACTAATACTTAATGTCCCTGCTTCACTGATGGAAGCTTTGTGTGTTGCCGAGCATGTTGAGAAAACTGGAATTGCAGGCTCCAGCAGGACACACCTGGCTGTTTAGAACGAAAATGCAATTTCATTGAAAATGGCATAGGTTGCCTTGAAATTTCCATTTAAGTTCTGCTACTTTGCGCTGGTGCAAAAAGGGACATGATAGGGCCTCAGCATGTTCCCCTGCCTTGCTTCTGCTGAAACTCTATTTGCAAGAAACAACAGAATGATAGAAGCAATACTTTAATTAAATCTCAGCCACTGGCGACCACTTGAGCAGAATTCAAGGCCATCCTTTTGCCCTATATTTCACTCCAGGTAGAGACCAGCCTGTAGTGTCCTGCTGGACACGGTCTAGTTGTTTAAATGATGTAACCCACACTTTACACCCACCCACCACTAGTGTCACGAGTCACGTGACCCAGTCAATAAAGAGGCCCGGGTGCACCTGCTTGAGGCCAGTTTTACTGCATCGCTTCACCTAGTGTCTGCGTCCGTTATTACTGCCATGAGGCCCGAAACCACACTGGTGACGAGGCGGGCAGTTAATCCTGCGTGCCGGCAGCTCGCCACATTCTCGTCATTCGTGGGGGAAGAAAAGGGATGCGCATGAGAGGCGGCACCCCACTGCGATTCCCATGGCCCCAGTGACTGCAGTGGTGATCTGGTACAACACCACTCTCTGCGACCAAAGCCGCGACCGGATCTAGCCGTGCCCCCATCCCGATGTCTGAAGCAGAGGAAAGTGACTGGGCGATCCCGGGGTAGGCGAGCACCCCACAACATTGTCTACCCAGGTCGCTAGCCAGAGCCCTAGCCAGAGCCCGAGGCTGTTCCTGCAAGCAAGCCCCATACCGGTACAGCAAGCAGCCCGCAGCGGTAAGACAGCCTGCAACCAAAGGCATTGGAGCGTCAGGTCAGAGCCCAAGGCCAACCCGGCAAACAAGCCCCATGCTGATACAGCCCGCAGCTGCAAGAGGACCCGCGACCCCACGGCGACACAGCGCAACCTGCAGCAAAGCAGAATGCCCCAGTGCTGTAAATTCCGGTGCAACAAGAAGCAGGAGACTGCCAATCACCGCCGCGGCCCTATTTTGAAGTGGCAACACCAAGTGGGGAACTGACTGTCAGAGCAGGGAACCCTGACACCGGACCGGCCAAGTGAGTGACTCAAGGCCATCTTTGTTAAAGTAAAGCCACCCTTCTACCCACCGCGATGTCCACAATGCCCCCACTTACTTCATGGAGATGCTCGCACCGGCGGTGGCGCTTTCCCCTACGCCGAGCCCGAGTGATCGGTACGGCCCTGCACCATCGGTAAATCTACTGCGGCCTAGGCAGGAAAGGCAGGCGCCACCTGGTGGTTGTGCGAGGCACTGCGCCCCAGCCCGACAGAGGGAACAAGCAATACCAAACAAACAATGCTGCAGCAGAGTAAAGGACAGCTCCATGCCTTTTCATGACAACAAAATATGAACACTACAATGCTATGCTATTCTCCTGCACTGCCAGCAACAGCAAAAGACACAAGCACCAGAGCTTGCTGCTACTTTGTCCCATGTCATTCTTCCATAAGGGAAGGACGAAGAAGTGCATTGTCCCTCAGTGGTAATCGGACACCACCCCAAGTGAAAAGAGTCAAGTCACCCCTACTGACACCAAGCAAGTGTCACAAAGACCATAGCCAGGCAGAACCGGTGCCTCCAACAAAGGAGCAGACTGCACCCAGTTCCCCCTGGAAAGGACTTTGTGCCTCGGACAGCAGCCCTGCTCAAAAGCACGTGTAAATAACGACTTGAACCAATCAAAAAACAAGCAAAGACACAGGCTCTATGCTTCTGGCAACAGTACCAAGTCAGCAGCAATTATTGAGCAGACAAGGTGAAAGATATTTATAATTATAAAAAGGAGCATTAAGCACACATTCTCCACCATGTGAAGTGACTGCAGCACCACTGGGTAGCCACTCCAAAACCCAGAAAATGGCCACAGCTCCAAGAGACACACTGCTAACCTCTACACAAGAGAGGAGTGACTGTAAAAACTCCAATGAGAGAGAGCCTCCAGGAAGCCCAAAGTATCCTCGCCAAGAAACATCCAGCCAAAGTGATGGACTCAAAGGCAGCCAAACTCCATGCAGCAAAGCCCTAAGAGAAGCACCCGAAGTCGGGGTGAGTTGCGCGTCACCCCAACAGGCCGCTCAGACCTTCGTAGGGGAAGAACTGTTACACAACACGGAGTGGTCCCTGGGAGCCCAAAGTGTCTCCAGCCCAGGCAAGACTGATCAGGCTCAAGCAGCAACACCAAAGACGCTGCGATACAAGCCATCACACTCAAGAGCCCCAAGGTGCTTCCAGCTGCACCAGCGCAAAGCAGCATCAGAGAAGCAAGAGCACTGCCTGCCACGTCTACAAGTACAGAGAAGGACGGCCAAACCCTGCAAAGAGCCGCAAGAAGCACAGGGCTACGCACGGACTGCCCCATCAACAAGAATGGACGACCAGCTAAGACAGCGACCCCCAGCAAGAACGCAAGAAAGACTGGTGCAGAGCGCACACCACACACATGGCTGCCTAAAGCCACCACCAGTGAAGAGGTCGCATCACCCGGCCGTACTGGTGAACAGGCACAACTGCAAGCCACACCCCAGGCACCCCAAGTGCCAGAAGAGAGCCTTCAGGAAGAAGGAGGAGCACGCCAAGCCAGAAGCGAGCAGGAGGTCTCGCCAGTGAACCTGACTGCACAGTCAGCACCCAGGAACCCTCTCCACACAGAAAAAATGCTGAACGCAGGTTGGAGAGCACACACATCTCCACCGCCACAGCGAAGCCCTGCAGTAGTCCAAAGTCCACCCACGGTGTCCTCCCTCACACTGCCTTAAGACGGTGATGGCCGCGACCCAAGATCGGCAAGAGAGGAGTCGCACATCCCACGTGGCAGGCCGCCACAACACCATGCGCTCCAACGAACAGCGACACAAGACCATACGTCCCGTCGACCAGCAAGCAAGGAGCACCTCACCATGTGACTAGCCCGCCAAACATGCCAGAGCAAAGGCAGAAGCCGGCGCCACAATAGCGCCACCTCGAGGTCCAAACGCAACACCCTCGAAGAAAAGAAGAAGAATGACAGCCCTGTCACCCCTAAGACCGGATGAGCACAGGTGGGCTGAACAAGCCAAAAAAGGGAGAAGACCGAGGACTCACAGCCAGCCAAGAAGCACACCCTGACACGCCACACAGCCACCAAGGCACACCGACGTCCCAGGATACAGCCTCACAGATAAACCAACCTTAAGCCACAGCAAGCGGAGTCCACGTCTCATCCCAACGCTTCCCCAGGCGACCGTCCATCCCCGAGCATCGGTAGTCTGAGTCAATTTGGCATTCCTGCTCCTGTCCGCAGATGCCACGACCGAAGATCAGCACTGAGTGCCCGCCCTCTCACTGCCTCAAGATTGAGTCGGCAGTGGCCCCACAACAGGCAAGAGAGGAACCGTACACTCTACGTGTCAAGCCGCCACCTAAGGTCAACATCAGCAAAGCGGAGGTACATGGCTGCCAAATCTCTCCGGACATCCAACACTCCCAGCAAGTCATCAACACCTGTCATCCCGAGTCTCTACATGGCTGGCAACCACCATCACCCCTGCCATCAGCACCTGCGCCAAACAACACCACTGCCAGAGACCAACAGTGCGGACCGGCAAGCGGTCCGAGAAGTTCAAGTAAGACGTGGTCCGCGAACAGGGACCAACGAAATTCGAAATACTCAAGAACCAGAAGTAAAACCATCAACAGGAGAAAGTTGCGGCGACTGGTCCAGTCACAAAGTGGAAAAGAAGACAGTGTCCTAGAGCCAGGACAAGACCAGAGGGAAACGGGCAGAGTGCACGCCGCTCGGAGAAGCCTGGTCAGGAAGACAAGGACAGCGAGATGACCAGAACGCTTCGCGAAAAAGGAAAACGGAGAAGAAGGGCGCAACGCCATGAAGGAAGGAGAAGAAGAAAGGAGTCATGTGGCACGACACCATCAAGAACAGCAACGTCCAGAAAGGTGAGGAGAGGTGTGACAAGTCTACAAACCCACCAGAAGAAGAGGTGACACACACCACAGCACCGCGTACAGTGACCCACATGTCCAGAAGAGCATTGATGGCACTAGAAACAGAACAGGCATCTACTTACAAGTTCCCCGAAGACCGGTCGACTACAGGAGAGTACAGGCTGGACCATTGGTGACACCTACCTTTGGGATTGAGCAGAAGAGTGGATGTGGAGAGTGCTCAGACGTCGGGCAGAAGGAGAACTGACCACTCCACACCAGCCCGTGGATATCCAAAGGGCAAAGGCCTCAGGGACACCAGTGGCAGAGGATCCCGACACAAGAGATGGATTCATCACCGTCTATCCTGCATGTCCTGGGAAGGAGAGGAACTTATGCGCAAAGGAAAGAGTCAACAGCCACCCTCCAGATGGAGCTACGGACTGTGAGGTAGTAATCTCATCGCCTCCTCCACTCACACCAGACTGTAGAGTTGGAGCAACGCTGCTGAGAACACCCAGCCCCGTGGAAACCTGAAGAAGAGGGCCTCCGGGACATCCTGTGGCAGGAGAACATCCGCGAGAGGGGCGTCCCAGTGAGAGGGATGCCTTTCAACCACTCATTCCTTTGCAATGTGAAGCTAAGCTGCCTACAGTGAAGAAACCCGACGGACTAGCAAAAGACAACCTCCATCAAGTCTACCATCTGGTCATCCTGTTCGGCGTCACTCCAAAAGCAAGATCTCAATGGACTGAAGAACACACTGCCATAGCGCAAGTGCAGAAGTGCACGCCCACCGAGGACCAGGACGTCGAGCCCAAGAGAACAAACGTTTCAGCTGATAGTTTCCACCGTTGCCATCTAGCAAGCAGCTGAAGAGACTCCTTCTAAAGTTATGAGATTGCATATTTTTGTGTTTTTTCTCCCACAGGTTCAGACTTTGTTTTATATCAACTTTTATTAAAGTTTGGGAGGAATGTAGTGTCCTGTTGGACACGGTCTAGTTGTTTAAATGATGTAACCCACACTTTACACCCACCCACCACTGGTGTCACGAGTCACGTGACCCAGTCAATAAAGAGGCCCGGGTGCACGTGCTTGAGGCCAGTTTTACTGCACGCTTCACCTAGTGTCTGCGTCCGTTATTACTGCCATGTGGGCCTGAGGCCCGACACCACACAGCCCTTATCAAATCAGTTTTGGTTCTGTAATAACAGTTACAGCCTTGTCCAAACTGCCAAACCTAGTCTCCTCTAGATGGCAACACAATCAACTCAGACTTGTTTGGGTCTTGTTAGGCCTTGTTAGTGAAGTATAGTTTGAGTCCCGTGGTACCTTGAGCACAGTACCCATTTTTGTATGACTAGTATGGTTTGTGGTACAATATTAGCATTAACTAATGATGCAATCCACTGACCTCTACAACTTCAGCTTCCACACACCCCAAGGAGAAAAAAATCATATAGAGAAAGGAATAAGGTCAGCACCCTCCACAGGGCTTCACCACTACCATGAAAAGTACTTTAATAACTGAGGAGAGGAGAGAGGTATGGCTTGCAGGAAACATTATGAAAAAGGTGATATCAAATCAGCTGAAAACAAATAAGTGGTATACAAGTTGTGTGTTGATACATAAACTGTGACTTTTCAAAATTATTGAGAAGCAACAAGCAAAGCAACATATTGAAAGACAGCCACCATAATTTAAGACAGCGGGAGGGACTCTTGTGTAAAGTGCTCAGTGGGTCGATACAGGAAGTGTATAATCAGCAAAATGAAGGCAGACTTGCTTTCAGACCCGTTCTGCGAGGTAAATGTATTCGGGAAAGGAGAGAAGGAGGGGAGGGGACAAGTAGGAATAGTACCACTGTCTTTCCACAAGAAAATGGAAAAAACAGGCAAAGTGGGTAGATTTTGAGATCTGGAGGCCACTACCACATAGAGAATGGACTATAATAGAAATAGTTTAATGTATATTGAATTGATACTTAACTGTTGTTGTCTTCATCTATCAATTAGCCAATAGCGCCACCTTGTGGCAGACTGTCACAGGCGTTGGTGTTCACAATAAAGTGCCAGGGCAGAGTACGGGAAACTAGGGGCTCAAATTAAGCACTGAATAGGATAGAAGCTTAAAAGACGAACAGGTGGTATTCCTCCATGAACGTAATCAGGTGAAAGTGGCTAGGGGAATAAAGTAAAAAGTTAACATATTAAGAAAGTTCAACAAAAAGTTTTGCAATCTGACAATAATACCTAATTAGGCTACAAGATAATTGTAAAAATCGGGACCTAAACACCTTTTAGTTGGGAAATTGTTCATTCATTAATCTCGAGGTTCGGAAGATAGGTAACTGGGAAACAGACAAGGTAGTATAGACCCTTGCTTATCCTAAACACAGCAAGGAGAAAAACGGCAAGAAAGCAAAGGCCTAGGCACTAGCAGGGATTGGCTTTTGACCTACATGTCTCAGACATCTGACTGATTAAATACCACTCTTCTGTGATACCAGCCTGCATTAGCAACCTTTAATCTCTCCAAATAACGCATTGAGAGAAAACCAAGAAAATGCAATTTACCTGAATAGAGGGGCTGCATGAAGCGTCGACCCTAGTTGCTGGTTGTGAGGAAATAGTGGCGTTATTGCTTTTATTGAACTCAAATGAGATTTGCTAAACTCAGGAGAACGTGAGGGATTTGTGTTGGAAGATGGAATTACTAGAACAGATTTGGGGAACGTATTAAATGAAATGGCTGTTGGCAATACTCTGGATAACTATGCGGTATTTGAGGACATTTTGTCTTAGCGTACAATGCATTGCTATTTGAGACTCAACCCAAGTTGATGGAGAAGTTCCTGATATTACTGATTCTTAAAACAAGACAGGGTTAAAGTAGGTGTTCAACTTATAAACATTTATCAGGAAATCAAGCAGCGCATTAATCCACCTTGCTGTGCTGTGTGTTAAGGAAAGGACAGGAATGCGCCATATTTAACATTATATGGTGCATACTTGTCTTTTCTGTGCGCTGATGCACAATGTGCTGCCTATCGCCATAGTGCAAGAGTGCCTGCATTGTTAGCAGGATTGTTTTTGTGCAAGAAGGAACACCTTCCTGCTCACAAGCAGTCCCCTGAGGCATTATCCTCTTTCTATGTGGCCGCAGAATGCAGCACACATAGAAAGAGGAAAGAACTGGGAGAAATAAAGCTATTTCTCCTTGTTACAGCTCACCTGGGGAGGCGTAGCAAGTCAAGTCAAGTCAAGTCAAAAAAGCTTTATTATCGGCTAAAAACCATAAAAGCACATATTTACAAAGATTTAAATAGAACATGCCAATATCTCACGATATGATATATTCATGATGAAGAGGAATACTCCTAAAATAGTTTTTAAATACAAAATTAAAACCAGGAAAGAATCCTATACAATTTAAAACAAAGCAGATAAAATAGTAAGATCAGTCCCTTCGCATGGTAATATTAGGGATTCCCTATGGGATACTGAGTCTGGGGAGGGACGGGTGTAACAGATGATTGTTTTTTAATTTTTGTGCCTCTGGCGCACCACATAGCCCAGAGGTATCTAGAAGTCACAAACACAATCAGGGGGGTGATATCATATTTTAATATTCTGAATGTTTTCCTATAATCCCTGACTCCCAGAGACTTACATAGTTGGACAATCCATTTAGCTCTAGCCCTGGTGTAAAGAGGGCAGAAGAGCAGAACGTGCAGATCCGTCTCTTCGCAACATTCACACCCTGGGCATGAGCTAGAGCCCTGGGGAGCGACTGACTACTTATTTGTCGCTGACCTCACTGGGAGTGTCCCATGTCTAAATTGTACATAAAGTTTCTTCGCCAGTGAGGGCTGAATGTCATCCAGAAGTTTCTCAAACCGGCAAGTGTCCTTTACCTCCAGGAAACTATTGGTCAACTTGCCCAGGGATTGATTAGAAAATGCAAGATCCATTCAATATTGATTGAGTAGGTTGACCAACACCCTTTTAGGCATCAGGGGACATGTTTGCTCTGGAGAGAGCCAGATGTCTCCCCTCCACAGTGCATGGCAGAGCTGCTTAACATATTTTAACCACAGGATTTTCCCTACCCCCCTTATGGTCAGTAGGTCCCTTAGGTCCTCCCTGTAACTTAGCAACTCTAGGGTAGCCCAGAGTCGCCTCCAGTACATCAAAGGTCGGTTCGAAATGACCCCCTGTATAGGGGCCAAACCCAGATCTAACCTTAAAGGGATCAAAGGTGTACTTTGGGGGAGACTCAATAGACGCCTAATGAAGCTGTTCTCAGTGGCAGACAGGGGGTGGCACTAACATGGCCCCATAGCTCTAACCCATAGAGCGCCCCACCTCTCGCCTGGGCCTTGTACATTTCTAAAGGCGGTCCCAGGGTTTTAAGTGAACACTCATTATGGACCTTTAAGATGCCGCCAGAGGATTGTGACAACTTCATATTTGCCTTGGCCATCTGCGACCCCCATCCCATCTTATCATTGAGTGTTACTCCTAAGTAATCAAAGGTGGAAACTCTTTCCAGCAATGTGACATCCAAATGAGGGTGGGGACAATTCGATGATTTTGCATTGAAGACCATGAATTTGGTTTTAGAGAGGTTGATCTCCAGATTTCTTGTGCTGCAAAATACCCATAGAAGATTTTGATAACAAGAGGGTATCATCAGCGAACATCAGGGCTGGTATCGTGCGGGCTGCTAAGCTAGGAGAATCTAAATCCCTCGCCCCCAAAAGGTGGTCAATTAGTCCATTGAGGAACAGAGAAAAAAGAGTGGGGGCCAACACACACCCCTGCCTCACTCCCCTTTTCACTGGAAAGGGAGCCGAAAGCTCCCCATGCCTCCCATACCTCACCCTCGCAAAGGTGCAGTGATGTAAACATTTGAACAATTGGCACAAGTATGTGGGCACCCATCTCTATCAATATGGCCCAGAGCTTATCCCTCTGGACCAAATCACATGCAGATCGGAGATCTACAAAGATCAAGTTCAGACTACCGGCCCTCAGAGTCACCGTCTTCCAATAGACCGATTGAAGTCTGAACAGTTGGTCGATGGTAGAGACCTTAGAAAGAAAGCCCGCTTGGGGGGAGGAGCTTCGCGCGCATCTGAGATGCCCGCGTGAGCACATGGCTCCCGAGACCCTCGCCGTCCTCCGCATATACCCTGATCGTCATCCTGACTACGAACATGGGTTATCGAACATGAACATCAGCTGATATACTAGCCGCTTTCATAAATTTATTCAGACTTCGGGAACTGAAGTTACGACACTCTGAACTTTTGAGGCCCACCCCATGGCGACGCCTGGGGCTTGAGTTTCCGAGAAGCCCAGGCAGAAGTTGAACAACATTGGCCAGCGGTGCCTTGCCCATTGCCTCGGAGTTAACTTTCGGTTTTATTTCTGGGTCTTTGGCTGTACCCCGCCTCTGGATCGATCTGGTTGCTCGAGGTCTGGCAGAACTTTGAGACTCCACGGTGCGCCAGCGGTCGCGAAAGACGGTGTGAAGAGCTGCTGACGCCTGTTTTTGAGTACTCCGGCGGGACGACCGCGCAGGGCCATTCTCACCAGGTCTCGCAGGCCCCTCTGGGGCACACTGCCCAACATGGCGGGCAGGCCCGACAATGAGAAGCGAAAGACCAAGACACCTCTTCGGGGGGGAATCATTCAAACGAATGTCATGGATCGATACACCCAACCCAGGGGGTCCCCCGGTGGTACTGCGAGGAGCCTAGATGAAGCAAGGGAGGACCCGGCTGCGTCGACCGATCTGACCCTGCAGGATGTCATGGGCGCCATTCCTGGTATCAAGACTTCCATTGGCCAGCAATACGAGGCTCTCGCCCTTAAGCTCGACATGGTGGCCATTGAAGTCAACTTGATTAGAGCTGACTTATCAAAGACTAATGAGAAGGTCAAATCCCTAGATCTGAAGACCTCCAGCCTCACGACCGACGTTTCCGACTTACAGGCGGAGGTCGGCAACCTGCGATCCTCCAACGACCTCATGGCTCGTCGCTTGGACGATTTTGAAAATAGGGCCAGACGCAATAATGTACGTATTATTGGGTTCCCTGAAAAACCGGAAAATCCTGCTACAGATCTCCTTGTAGAAGACCTCATCCTAAATCACCTCGCCCCCAAGAGCCTCAGTAAATTCTTTGTAGTAGAACGTGCGCACCGTGTGCCAGGTGGGAGGCCGAAGCCGGGTGCCCCTCCGAGGCCGATTATCACCAGACTCTTCAACTTCAGGGACAGGGATGTTATTCTGCAGGCATCTCGGACAGGCGGACCTGTGAAGTTTGAAAACACAACGGTGAGCTTCTACCCGGACTTCACCCAGTTTGTCCAGAGGCAGAGGATGGGGTTTCAGGGGGTGAAGCGACGATTGAGAGACATGGGTTTGAAATATGCTATGCTATTCCCAACCAGACACCGTCTCGAGTACGAGGACCGGACATTTTTCTTTGATCGTCCTGAGAGTGTGAGTGACTGGCTGGATTCATTGCCAACGCGCGCGGAGCGATCAAACGGAGCACTCGGGTGGAGCTGAGGGTGGTGTGCCGGAGCAAGAATGACAATGACAATATGGTTCCTGATTTCCGAACAATTATCACACTTTACAGCTGGTTTGACGTTTACAGTACTTATGCGATTCATAGTGATATACCCGAGGATGGCAGGTGGAGTGGGACTCTTTCCTCCTCTGGGTTTCTTTTTGTAGACTAGTTTAATGTTAGGGCGACAGGCACACTGCAAGTTGGGGTGGCTTTTGAGTCTAACGCAGGGGTGCAGGGTGGGGGGTTTTGTAACGGGTGTGTGTGTTTGGGGGTGGAGGGGGGAGTTTGGGTATGTTTTGTTTTTTCCCAAGGCTACGTATTGTTCTATTTTTGGATCTGGGTACTGTGTTCGCTATGGGGTGGTTCCTGCTCTCATTTCTGGGATGGGGGTAGTGGGTTGAAACTGCTGTGCTGGAATGTGAATGGGTTGGGGGACAGGATAAAGCTTGGAGTAGTGTTGCAACTGCTGAGACGCCTCTCCCCTGATGTTGTGTTGTTGCAGGCGACACACTTAATTGGAAACACTTGTCACGCTATGAATCGGCGAGGATATCGTCTCGCTGTACACTCTAGGTTCACTACTGGCTCTAGGGGCGTGGGCATCTTGGTCAAAAACTCTCTCCCTTTGGAACTAGATGAGGTGATCCTTGATGAAAGGGGGCGCTATGCCGCTCTCACAGGGAGGCGGGAGGGGAGGACTATTTCGTTGATTTCTGTATATGTCCCGCCCGGTCTACAGACCTCAACCTTTGCTGAGCTTGGGCGTGTGATACTGGGGCTTCCGGATGATATCCTGTTAATTGGTGGAGATTTCAACTCGGTAGTCTCTGGTAGAATAGATTGCTTCCCCCCAGAGACCTCCCTAGGTCACAGACTTGGTTAAGTGGGTTTTTGGAAACACTGGGTTTGGTAGACTGCTGGAGATTGATGCACCCGGGACAAGTGCAGTACACTTTCCATTCCGGTACCCACGGTAGTCTCTCTAGACTTGACTACCTTTTGATGCCAGCGGCACAGGCTTCGTCTGTCAGGAAAATCAGGCATTTGGCCCGGGGTATATCAGACCACTCCCCACTATGTCTTCAGATTGGCACGAGTATGGGTGTTGAGGGACGAGTTGCTCCGATCAATCCTTGGTACCTTCGCAACCCCAAAACTTGTGCCGAATTGATTAAGTCCCTGGATCAGTAATTCGCTGAGAATGAGGGGTCTGTGTCCTCTTCTGTGTCACTGTGGGAGGTCTTCAAGACAGTTATCCGAGGTCAGGCACTATTGTTAATCGCTGATGCCAAGAAAAGGAGAAATGAGGAAGTGGTCCGTTTAGAGACAGAAATAACTGAGCTTGAAAGCGACTTGGAACTAGGTGTAACTCGCAGCAAACTCCATACCCGTAGTCTCACGCAACAGGATTATAAGGCTCTGGTGACGGATGCCGCCAAAGTCATGAGTAGAGAGCAGCAGGGTAGACTGTATGATGTGGGCGACAAGGCAGAGAAATTTATTGCGCGGCTGGATAAAAAGGAGACAGCGAGTCGTGTGGTTCCTGTGATTGAGAAACCGGATGGAGTGTGTGTGACTGACCCGGCTGAGATTGTCGAGTGTTTTGCGGATCATTTCTCAGAGGTGTACTCCTCAGTCTCCGACAGACCGGAGGAGGACTCCCATTTGTTACTGCGTGATATTGCGTTACCCCGTCTATCGGATTCAGACAGGGACCTAATGGACGCTGCATTCTCAGGTGACGAGGTAGCCATCGCTATTCGCTCGGTGCGTTCGGGCAAAGCTATGGGCCCTAACGGTTTTCCCATTGAACTTTACAAGTTGCACCCTGACAAAATGGCGCCGTATCTCCGAGACATGTTTCTGGAGTCGCGAGACATCGGCTCCCTTGACCGGGATCAGCGTCTTTCTACCATCGTGGTGATTCACAAGGAGGGGAAGCCATGGGATCGCTGCTCGTCCTACAGGCCTATTTCGCTCTTAAACACCGAACCGAAGATTCTTGCTAAGTTGCTGGCAAACCGTTTGATAAAAGTGATTAGTGATTTGATCCATCCGGATCAGTCTGGTTTCATCGCATACCGCAATACAGCACTTAACCTGAGGCGCTTACATGGTGTTCTCGCGAGGGCGGCGTCACTGCGCGAACCGGCCACTTTGGATTCCCTGGATGCTACGATGGCTTTTGATATGGTGGAGTGGCCATACCTCTGGGCTGCCCTCGCAAAATTCGGTTTTGGTCCCGGTTTCGTTGGTTGGGTAAAACTCTTGTATGAGGAGCCATTGGCGCAGGCAGTAGTTACTGGTCGGGTGTCTAAGCCTTTTGTTCTTGGTAGAGGTACGCGGCAGGGTTGCCCGTTGTCCCCGCTTCTCTTCGCCCTTGCCTTGGAGCCTTTGGCTGCCTGGCTGCGTTGGGAGCCGTTGATAAAGGGTATTCGATGGACCCCGGAATTCGAGGATCGTATATCGCTTTATGCAGATGACATTTTGCTGTACCTCACGTCCCCTCGTAAGTCGTTGAATGTATTGTTTGATGTGCTGACCTCGTTTGGAAGGAACTGTGGCCTGGTGATTAATTGGACCAAGTCATGTGTGTATGTGCTATCAGGTGATGCCCCCCTTTTACCACGCGGATGTCCTATCCAGGTGCCGTTTTCGGGATTTAAGTACTTGGGTATTTTTATAACATTGGATCCCGTTGCTCGTCACGAGCGTAACCTGCTCCCTTCTCTACAGAGGTTGAAATCTGATGTTGCTGGGTGGCTCAGGTTACCGCTTTCTCCTCTTGGGTGCGCAGCTCTTTTTAAAATGATGTCTCTACCGCGATTTCTGTACGCGCTCCAGAATACCTTTTTACGTGGTCCCGGCGAGCTATTTTCGGGAGGTGGAAAGCCAGCAGAGACAATTGATCTGGGACGGACGCCCGCGTATCGCCCTCGCCAAACTCACACCTTCCTGGTATGATGGAGGGATAGCCCTTCCGGATATCAGGTGGTATTACTGGGCCTCTCAATTGGGAGCAATTAACCATGGAATGTACGGACCTGCCTCTAATCCTGCGTTCGAGATGGATAAGTATTTGTTACCTGGTGCGGACTATTACAAAGCCCTTTATTCCAGGGCAGTGGGGAGAGGGCTTTCAGGACCTACCAAGATAGCGGTACGAGTGTGGCATGATGCGACTGCGGCAACGGGATGGAGGGATCGACTGACCAGGGTGACTCCGCTTTACGCGTCTGAAAGATTGGGTTGCCTGTGGAAGACGAAAAGCTTTGAAAAGTGGGACATGATTGGTATCAGTAGGGTGAATGATCTGTGGGCCAAGGGTAAAATTAAGACCTTCGAGGCACTGAAGGTGGAGTATGAGTTGAGCGACAGGGAATTCTTCCGATATGCCCAGATTACCCACACATTGCGCTCGGTATTTCGTGAGGGTATCGACATCCCCAAATCCTCCCCATTGGAAGACCGGGTGCTTGACAGATACGTTCCCGATAGCACTATCTCATTGATATACAAGAAACTGATTAATAATCGAACGGATCTGTTGGTGCGGCTCAGGGAGGTTTGGACCAGCGACGGTCTGGAGCTGGATGACGAGGATTGGCAGTCAGCCCTGTCCTCGCCCAAAGAGGTCGCGATTCCGGCCCGTCTCCGGTTTTTTCAACTTAAAATCTTACATCGGATATACGTCATGGGCCCACGCCTGATGCATATGGGTTATTCAGAGGATGGGTTATGTAAGCGTGGATGTGGACTGATTGGAACCTTCCTCCACATAATCTGGGAATGTCCGGAGGTGGTGGTTTTCTGGAATCGTGTGCGTGCGGTTATGGGAAGAGTCACGGGGTGGCTTTATTGCCTGAAGCTAGGCGTTGCCTGCTGAATGTCTGGGAACCGAATGACTACAATGTGGCCCAGACGCAGTGGGCGACCCTTGGAAATATGATTGCCAAGAGAGATATTGCCCAGTTGTGGGGCTCCCAACGACCGCCCACAGTTCTGGCTTGAAGGAGAACATGGACTGGTGTATGTTGAGGGAGAAGACTGTGTATGTGGCAAGGGGTAGACCCAGGAAGTGGAATAAAATCTGGAGCCAATGGAACTCCTACCGTGGAAATATATGCATGCCTCCTTTAGTGGAGACCTTCGAGGGGACCCTCTCCCCCTGATCCGACATTCCTGCCAGATGTAACCTATGATCATTGATTTTGTTTCCCCACTTGCCCCCTCACCCCCATTGCATCGAAAAGCTCAGTATTTCACTGTGTTGCAGTTGCACTCCTCTTTGAACACATGACCAGATGTATTGTATTATTGCCTTGTGTATTGTTTCTTTTTCTTTAATAAAATAAAAATAATACCAACAAAGAAAAAAAGAAAGCCCGCTTGGAGGAAGGTCAGGATGTGTTGTTCGCCATCCAGCTCTGCAACCTCGTTAATAAAAGGCAGGCAAACAGTTTCTGCAAGATGTCAATGAGGCTAATGGGACGGTAATAAGCCGGATCAAGTGGGGGGGCCTTTTTATGGATGGGGATGATCTCGGCCCCCAACCAGGTTCGGGGTATTTCCATGCCATGTAGGATGGTGTTAAAATACAACCAGATATAAGGGACCCATACCTTCTGCTCACTCAGAAATAGATATCCTGGGATTCTATCCAATCCCGGAGCCTTCCCAGGAGACAAACTTCTAAGGGCCGCCTTAATTTCCTGCATGGTACAAGATTGGCAGTCGGAGTCCTTCACCTCCCATAATACTAAAAGGGGTGTACTCTTTACTGGAGGACCTACATCTGCAGAGGAAGCAGTGTCAGTGTGGGAATACAAAGGCTTCAAGTAGGCTATCCAAATCTCTTCGCTCAGGTTGGGTGTTAAAGCGGGCGTCCACGCTGATGTGCCTGATCTCACTAGGTTCCAAAATGTGCCTTAGTCACGCCTGTCCAAGGCTTCTTTTATACTTGCCTATATTTGAACCTCCCATTCCAACTTGGCCTCCGCAATTATGCTTTTATATGCGATTCTAACCACTCCAATGCTCTGCACAGAACTAGTTTTAACCTCCCTAATAAGGGCACGTTTAGCCACCCTACAAGTTTTATTAAACCATTGGGCCTGCTTTTTTGGTTGTGTCTTATTATTAACTGTTGTGTAAAAGTAATCAGCCATATTGGCGATTAGGTTAGTGTGAATATAGTCGAGTGCTTGAAAGTATGAGGGATCATAATTCACAACCGGAAGTTCAAAGGCCTCAGCTAGGGAGCAAGCTGCATGTTGATATAGATCAGCTATTTTTTCGGGTGCTAGCACAAACTTGGCCCATCTAATGCATCTGCCACCCGCTACTGAGATTAAGTTTGTGTCAGCACAAATCTCCAACTCCCTCGATCCATGTGGGTAACCCAGTGTATGTTTTAGTTCTAGAGACAAAAGATTGTGGTCACTGTCTACCCTTTGTATTACGCAAAAAGCCCTTATTTGAGACCAAAATTTTACATTGACCATAATATAGTCAATGGTTGTGCTTTCCCCACTCTGTTAAATGTAAACTTCCCTGGGACATCAGAAGGGAATCTACCATTGCAGGCTCTAAGAGAGTGAGATACTAGAAGCTTATTGATCTGTAGGGCCACTGGTGTTAAGCGCTTAGCCAGGTACATAGAACACTTTTGAATATGCCTGGTAGAATCCTCTTCCAAGGTTACAAAGGGGATCCCCGCAAGAGGTTCGAAGTGACAGTTGAAGTCACCCCCAATAATTCTATGTGTCGATGGAGGAAAAGATGAGAGGAGTTCGTCCAGTTTCTCTAACATAGATAGCCCCATCTCGAGGGGGGGTAGAGTGCAAATATAAGTTAACAACCACCAACATTGAACCATTCATGTATTTAAGGGCGATAGAAAGAATGTCCAGGGAATGAGAATCTATTACTTTCACTGTACACCCCAAGTGTGTAGATACCCAAATGCACAGTCCCCCCGAAGGTCTTCCTCTGGGTCCCTGTACAGCAGGTAGATGGAATGTTGCAAATCCCACCCTTATGGGGGCAGTCGCCATCCAAGTTTCTTGAAACAGACACAGATCATAGTGGTCCATCAACTCACCCCGTTCTGGATTGAATAACTTAGATCCCAGCCCTGCTACATTCCAGGATCCTATTAATGATCTTGGGGGTTCCACCCTTTGAGGACTGGGTAAGGTAGAAAAGCGCGTGTTAATAGGAATAGTCCCCGCAAGATTGTCCAGTTCAAATCCATCTCTTGGCGAGTTTGTATTTGCACTTTTGGTTTGGTCCCCAGCCAGGAAACTCTTCTAACAAATAGTATTTCCCCTGACCCGATCTCCTTAGAGGTCTGTATCTGTTGAGCCAAAAAATGATTTTATTCTTCAGCTCAGTGTATATTTCGCCTCGCTCGCCCACCAGCGGAGGGACACCGGATAGTACCACCATGTACGGAAAAGCCTCGGGTGGTAACTGGGGGCAGAGTAATGATTGTCGGTTTCTATTTTTGGGAGAATTCATGTTGGGCTTTTGAGGCACCCGGCCCCCCTCCGGGTGCTGATTACTGATGGGTTTTTGGATTATAGGTGGGTCTAGAGTGGGAAGAGTAACTTTATCAGGGTGCACCCTGAAACGAGTGTCAGGGCCGGGACCAATGTTGTTAGGGTTGCGGTTACGCATGTTCATTGATACCGGTCATTGTGCCTGAACGTCTGATCAAGAGCCTTCATTAGAGCCAGGACCCTGAACCATCTGGTCAGTGTTTCCTGCAACCAATGTCGCAGGGTTGTTCCCAATAGGTGTGGGCAGCTGTTCACCTCCTCGACTCCTATTGTTAATCAATGAGACAACTTTATCAATTCTACTCATCAGGATTTTAAACTGAGATTTGATAAGCTGTTCAATTTGGGCCTGAAGATCGATTAATAAGTGAGTGGCCGAGAGCGGGGGGTGCCAGAGTGGATAAAGGGGTACCTGACTCATCCTGGGAGGTGTCTAGGACAGATGTGGTTATCTTAGGTGTTTTTTTGTGCTTTTTTAATTTGTTATTTCTGGGGAGGTGCATAGGTGCCTTTTTAATAACCTTAGGAGGTGTCACAGGTGCCGGATTAATAGGATAGTTAACGTCTTGCACTATCTGTGCGCAAGGAAGCTCAGCAAAGGAGGAAGCTAACAGTGAGTCAGGTGAGTTGCAAGTGCCTAAAGATATATTCCCAGATGACAAAGGGGTGGGTATAGCTGGGGTAAGGGAAAGGCGTCTTTCGGTGTTCTCAATAGCCGATGCTACCACCCCTATTGTTTTTTGTAACATTTTGTCTATAGCTGTTAAACTCGGAACTGGGGATATTAGAGCTGCTTTTTGTCATGTAAGAGGGCGAGAGGTGGGAGGGTTAGTTTTGCCCATGATGCTACACAAACAGTGCTTAGTCGTTTTAAGGTAGCAGTATCCCTGTATTTCACTGTTTGCAAAGAGTACTGACCATTTAAAAATTCACAAAAACACCATTAAAAACACTATAACAGTGAATCATGTAGAATTATCACTTTTGAGCCTAGTTTTGACTGAACAACATAGTAAAAATTACCAGAAAAAGTCCAAGTCCAAATACTGTCCGTCCAGCCTAGAGGGGTGGCCCGGCCCGGCCTCCTTTTGCCCCTGACGGCCGCAGACGGCCCGCCCTTAACCAGGGCTTAGACCGGCGACAGCCTGCGCACGTCCCGTGTTGCGTGGAACCACAGTCAATTAAATCCTCCTAGTGACGGTGGTGAGTGGGAGGGGCTGCCGTTCCGCTGGCGGCCCCCGCTGGACGCTGGGGCTTTGAGTCCCGGGCCTGCCCCACTGCTTGTCTACTCCACGAAACAAAGCATTTCCCACAGAGCGGGAAGCATAAGCTGGAGAAATGCCCAGTGGTGAGGGGGAGGGGCTGTCGTTCCACTGGCGGCCCCCGCTGGATGCTGGAGCTTCGAGTCCCGAGCCTGCCCCACTGCTCGTCTACTCCACAAAACTAAGCGTTTCCCGTGGAGCTGGAAGCGCGAGCTGGAGAAATGCCTGGTGGTGAGGGGGAGGGGCTGCCGTTCCGCTGGCGGCCCCCGCTGGATGCTGGGGCTCCGAGTCCCGAGCCTGCCCCACTGCTCGTCTACTTAAAAAAAAACAAAGCGTTTCCCGCGGAGTGGGAAGCGCGAGCTGGAGAAATGCCCAGTGGTGAGGGGGAGGGGCTGTCGTTCCGCTGGCGGCCCCCGCTGGATACTGGGGCTTCGAGTCCCGAGCCTGCCCCACTGCTCGTCTACTCCACAAAACAAAACGAGCCGTAGCATTTTGACGCATTCCCAGGTCTACCAGTAATGGTAAATTTCGGAATGTGCCACAATCCATGGGTGAATGCATGGGAACACCCACGCTCCACTCACGGAATGCCTCCCTGGGGCAGAGTAATGCAATGCATCAATTTGAGCTGCTTCAGATTTATCAAGCCACCCAGGGCCACGCAAAGTTGCCTTACTTGGCTTGATACTTTTGCCGCCATAAGTGTGGCAGGGTATGCTCAGACGTGAGTCCCTTGCTCACTTTGCCACTGGATTCAAGCAAGCCGGGCTGAAGACGGCTGGTTTGCCAGAGACCGGTCCTCTGAAGCTTGTTTCCGGTCCAGGGAAGACATGGCTTGGCAGTTCGGGCTGGACTGTTCCCATGAGGCACAGGGTCAGACTGATTTGCATACAGCCATGTCTGAACTGGGGTGGCAGAGTGGGCTAAAGAACGGTGATGGATTAAACCCAGATCTTTAGACTGGGTGTGAGTGTTTGATTGATTCAGATGCTCCGTCCATCACCACCCCTTTTGTTACACTGCTTATCTTCACTTCCCTAAGAGTCAAGTATGGTAGCGCTGTACTTGACCCCGTTTGCAGAGCCATGGTAGGACAGACCACAGAACACCAGCAGTGGCGGCCTTAGGCTTGTGCAAGCTGTGCACCTGCACAGGTCCACCACACTCCAGGGGCCACCACACCAATATATATCCTTAATATAATAATCCTCTGAGAATGGATACATATTTGTGTGGTGGCCCCTAGCAGGGATTTGGCGGCCTCCGGCTCTGTTCCACTTTCATACACCCTAACCCCCCCTTCTTCACTGGCCTCCGTGCTCCCACCCACCCGGGCCACCTCTTCAGGGGGCCCCTACCTACGCTCCCTGCCCAGGGCCGCCAAGAGCCTAGAGCCGCCCCTGACACCAGAGGCTAAAGACCCCAACGAAAGTGGTCGTGGCTCAGTAGCCCCTGCTTGTGACCCCAGAACAGATTGTGACAGTTTCTCACTGAACAGATCAGCAGGCTGTGTGAAAGAGGATCAAACCGAGGTATTTGGAAGTTTACAAGAGCTTTGCCCACAATTGTATATCCATCTATACAGCTGAAAACCACACCTTTTTGCCAAAAGTGGCCCATCTGAACCTATAAATGCAGACAATGGAGTATAAAACTGTAATACATGCTAACACAGGAAGATATATTTTATACTGAAAAACAGGAGTGAAAGTCCAATGATATGAATTTAATTAATTTAATTTCTAAAGCGCGTGAATAGTCAAGGGTGTCTTGCAACTATGCGCAAAACAAATCTAGGATATCAATGTCAAGTAAATTATAACAAAAAAGTAAAATCGATGACGAGTCACAAAGTGTACAGTAGAATTCTAGAGGGAGGGAAGAGGTTGATTGAGGCGCTCAAGGCTGTTCTTTTCCTTTACATTCTGTAGCTTATAGTCCTGATTTTATTATGCGATGAACTGGACTTCAAATCCCAGAATGAAAAAGAAAACAATCGAATTAGAAGAAACCCTCATGTCTGGAGTTGGGAACCCTGCGAGTTCTCATCATTATATATTTGTGCCAAATTACTCTTTTGCCTACAAAATAAGCCCAACTAGTTCTTTCTTTAATAAGCATTATTCAGTTAAATTGAACTATAAAGCAAAACACAGACATGTAAAAAGTATAATTAGATGTCATAAATAATTCAGAATCCCAAAATACAGTCGACTGGATGAACACATAAATCAAGCCAACATTAAATCAAATACTGCTCCACTGTCAGACATAAATATAAAATACAATTAAAATTTGATAAAATCTTGATCACTTAAAAATATAAAAAGGTGACAAAGGAGACAGAGTTCTCATCATTATATATTTGAACCAAGTTACTTTTTTGCCTACAGAATAAGCCCAACTATTTAAAAAAGAAAGCAAATAATTCCGAGAGCTGCACCGAACGAAGAAGTTATGACACTTTAGCAAAAGCATCATGCATGTGAGAACTTAGCTTGTGAAGAAAAATGTGCCTAAATTGCAAGCAATTTGCAAACATAAACATGCTTTTTAAAACGTGTTCTCGGGCTCCCTAAATATGTTAAGCTTGAGTAAAACATTTGCCTGGCTGGATCTTTCTAAAGTTTATTAAAGGTAATTCATTTCTCAAAGATTGTTCTTTTTTTGCAATCCTCTGTGAAAGTAAATCATCAGTCGGAGCCAAATATTATATTGGAAAATCATTCTTACACAAACGGAAACTGTTATGATTTAAAAGGGCGCAGATGAAACCATACATTTTCACAGGAAGATCAATGGAAGGCACTTTATTAGAAAATATAAATCACTTTTTAATTTCAGATGCAATAAGAAAAGAACTCATTTCTTCAGTTTCATTGAAATTGATTGTTACACCTGCAGAGAAAGGGAGCTTTATCATCTCATTATCAGTCAATTAATATGCGGCTCTAAATGTGAATACTATTCCAGTTAGCCATAAATGGGTGATTTTATTGAAGTCTTAATAGAGCAGGAAAAACCGACTTCCACCCTCGCTTAATGAGGTCATCTAAAAAAGGCGACCATGATTAGGAGCTCCAGATGGGATTAATTCCATTGTTTCTAAGGTTTTTAAAAGTCGGTTTCCAGAAAGGAAATGGTTAGTTTGATGTTAAACAGAGGAATATTACTTTTTCTTAGTTTGATTTTATTAATGATATATTTACATGAACAGAAGGAAAATGAGCTCCACCGAAAGTTTTTCGTTGTGGAGAGAGTTAGAATATGTAGGCCTTCAATATTAGCTCCATTCAATTGCAATTGTTATAATGGACTGGGGCCGTAATAAAAATACCTCTTACTTTGTTAGCTGTTTAGCTATCACTTTATCTCAGAGTCACAAAAAAAGGTATATTGCCAAGAATGATTACCATTACAGATATAGTTGCTTGTTGCTATGTCAGTACACAAAAAACACCTGTACAGCTGTAAAACAGAGTTCTCGAGTTTCCCAGTTCTGGTTTTATAGGGGGACACCTACGAGTACCTAAATGCAAAGCGAACACCTGCAACTAAATGACTTAACCAAGTTTGGATCTGTGAAAACTTAAAGCTCTGCTGAACGATGTGATTCCTTTCCAGGCTAACAATTAAAACAGAAAAATGTATACAAGCTTTGTGGACCACACAGATCCTTTTTTCAGATGTAAGCAGGAGGGATAGCTCGGTGAGTTTAACATTTACTGCTATAACAAACAGGTGATCAGCACGTCAAGAGTTCGAATCCAGGCAATGCTTCTTCAGCCTTCCAGTCTCACAAAGGTAGGTAAGTTGAGTCCCTGAGTGGGTAATATTGACATCTTTGCTTTACAGCGCGTGTGTGGTACAACGTTTTGTATAAAACCACATTATTAGTATTCTACCACTCATTTTCAACATGCAACATTTTATTTAATTTTTATTACCAAAACGGCAATATACAAAAAGAAAATAAATGCAGCTCAGCAGTCCATTTATAATAAGTTATTTCACGATCCATTATGAGTTTCATTTTAATTTGCCTTTTTACAGGGGTTGGTACCACATTTGACTGCCAATTCTGTCCTAATATTACTCTTTCTATCAGTGTTCCAAAAATATAAGCTAGCTGCAATTATCTAGAGCAAGAGTCTTCTTGTGAATGCAGCCCAGCCGGATGATGCTTGGGTCTGGAGAGATATTACCTCCACAATTCCTACATATTTCCAAGTAGAACAATTGCCCACCATTTTTTAATAGCTCCATAGCATGAGTAACTTACAGATAATTTACTTAAATGTACAGGTGCAGGTGATAAAGTGAGAAATATTGTATCCGTCTTAGACGAGAATTTACAGCAAGTGTGTGTTTCTACTTAACTGTATCCAATTCACTTTTGCAAAACCTATTCCAATATCCTCCAGCTACCTTGCTCATACTTTGTCATTATCAATTTTCAGAAGAACATTTAGTATTATATATGCCCGCACAATATGGTCTGTTCTTGCTTGCCTGTTGAAGGCCATCTCATACACTGCTGAGGACTCCCTATATTCTCTATCAGTAGACCTTTGTGAAAAAGTTGATAACAAATTAGGATTCCTCCACATGCAAGGCATACTCTTTTACCGTATTTTCCGGCGTATAAGACGACCCGGCGTATAAGACGACCCCCTACTTTGCTTGATAAAATGTAGGTTTCGTGCTATACTCGCCGTATAAGACTACCCCCACTTCCAGCGCAGTCCAACGCAGTCCTGCATAGCCGTTTTGAGAATGTATTTTATTTTATTTTGGCTCGTACTTTGTACGCTTTTGTAACCTGCACACTTATCACTTTTTTCTCCAGGAATGTACCGATTGCTACCTCATGTATTTTGGTTGCTCACTATTGTCACTTTTGATCCATGTAACTTAACGTTTGCTTTTGTAATTTGTTCATTTGTAATTTTTCCTCTTGTATCAATACTGTTCCTACTGTAAAGCGCTCTGCCACCTTCGGGTAAAGTCCGCGCTATATAAAATCGCATAAACCTTTTAGTGCATGATTGACGCCTACGCTAGTGACGTACCAATATCCCCCACAGCCCCCGCGGTGTGAGGGGAGGGGGAAAATTATGAAAAGGCAGTAACTATTGCCATTGAACATATAGCTCCATTGAAAACCTTTAAGACCCGCCCGACTAAAAATCAGGAGGTGTGGTTCTCAGAGGATTTAAGATCCATGAAACGGAGTAATTTTCTAGTGCCACATCGATATCGTTCGTTGTGACATGATCTTGAATAGAGAAGGCATCCCTCAGAGATTCGCTAGTTATCTTGTGCCATTGTCTCCGTTTAATAGGAATCTGAGTGGATCTTTTAGGAATAGGTCCTATCTCAGGAATAGAGAATTCTAACGTGAAATGGTCAGTCCATACATTTACGATAGGGGCAGAGCACTCAATTCCGGGAAACCTGGACAAGATGAGGTCCAGAGTATGACCGGCCCTATGGGTAGGTCCAATATTACGGAGCAGGAATCCCAATGAAGAAAGGGCATTTAAAAAATCCTGGGTTTCTTTTTCCTCCTGCAACTCAGCATGTATATTAAAATCACCCAATAGTAAAAAGTCTTTATCTCCATTAACATGGGGGGCTAATAATTCCAATAGCATGTTGGAAAAAGTGTTCATGGGTCCGGGAGGGCGATAGATCAGAGCACCATTCACAAAGCATTTAGGCGAGGTATAGATTTTAAAAAACCAACATCTCAATCTTTTGCTCTCTAGCTTAGCATAAGACTTTAGGCTTGCTGCTCAGGGTGTTTTACCTGCCCATATGCAAGAGTTCACTAATTTATTTAATTTCTAAAAACACCTTTATATAAAGGGCAGGGTGTTGTTTGCAGCAACAACTGCATTGTGGTAGTGCAGCAAATTTACTGTTTCTGCATGGTCAATCCAGATTTGTTGTCTTTTTCTGGCCCCTATTTATGTTGGTATTAGGACTCTGTTCTCTGTGACACTGCTAATCAGTGCCAAAGGTTATTTGCTCTGGCCCTAAAATGGAAGTGGTAAATTGCTTTCACCCAATCAGACTATTTAACTGCCCTATATGACCATTGTAGATGGTGCATCGAATGCACATATGGTCAAATGTAATATGTAGGTTTCAATGTGCATTTACAACAATCTCATATAGAGTAAAGATTTATGTCTGCCCGGAGCACCACTGCGTTCTGGTTGGGCTACAGTTTAAATGCACTACAGTAACACCTGTCAAGAAGAAATGCTGCTGCCGTGTAGGAAAAGCTTATTTTTACCTATTCATATGTAATTCCTAAAGAGTGCCTTATAAGCCCACAGGGCAGGTTTCCAATAATATATCTATAAATATAGAACATACTTTTCATTTTCATTTGAAATAATCTTTATTTCGGTCATAGACCATAAAAGATACAAACATATAATCAATACAAAACATCATTATGACAATGTACATCAACATTAAAAAGAAGTACTCAATTGGATATCATAAAAGCTAAAAACATGGTTAAAAAGGAAGTACAAAAGGGTTAAAAAGAGGTACAACTAAGACAAATACTGAGTAAGCGAGACACGTGTATCACATCTCAAGATGGACTAGGGATAACAGTTTCACCGGGAAATGTTATTAATAAATGACGAGCGCCTGCGCCACATGGCGAGCAAGAAACGGGAGACTGAAAATACAACAGGCGCAGAAGAGTCACATTTCAGGATTCTAAATGTCTGATGATAATGTATGAACCCTAAATTTAGGCACAGTAGGACGAGCCAACGCTGACTAATAAGCTTAAAAAATGGGCAGAAGAAGAAAACATGGGGCTCAGTCTCCTCCTGTACACCGCACGCTGGGCATTCCAGGAGCTTAGATTGGGACCATTTGTGAGAAAAAACCCTAAGAGGTAATGTACCATGTCTGGATTGTACGTAGAGTTTCCTCGCTACACTAGGTAAAATCATGTCCAAGAAGGGCTCCAATTTATACTCCTCTTTGATATTGAGAAACTCTATGATTAAAGAACCCAGCGTAGAGTTACTGAGAATATCCGCCATCTGATGATTACGATAGAGTTTCACCAGGTCGGCACGTGACATCTCTGCACAGGCAACTTCAGGGTTGCTCCAGAACTCTAAATTGCCCAACCTCTTGCTCTCATTTCTTATGTAAGCAAACCACTGGAGTTTTTCTATCCCAGGTAGACCCATAAGATCTTTAACTTCAGATCTAAAATGCTTCAATTCTGGGGTGGCCCGCAATCTTCGCCAATATGTTAGTGGACGTAAGCAGATTTCTTCATCAATTGGTCTAATTCCTAAATCCATTCTCAAGGAAGTAAGGGGAGTACTGTCCGGGAGAACCTATAAGGATCTTAAGAAACAATTTTCTGCCTTGAGAACATATTCAGTTGAAGAGTGTCCCCCACAGTTCCGCCCCATAAATTATAGCTCCCCTAGCTTGCGCTTTGTAGATTTCAAGAATGGAGGCAACTGGTTTAGAGGTGGATTCCCAGTGCAATTTTAAAACACCCCCGAGGTCTGCGCCAGCCTGAGTTTGGCCTTGACAATCTGGCGGCACCACTCCATATTATCTGTGAGGGTGACGCCCAAATATTTGAATACTGTTACCCTTTCCAGAATGATGCCGTTTAAAGAAGGGTTGGGACGGGTGGTCTTGGGTGGATTACAGACCATATACTTTGTCTTTTGTGTATTAATTTCCAGCACCCTTTTCTTACAGAAACTGGCAAAGCTGTCTAGGGCACGCTGTATTCCTATTGGGGATTTCAACAATAGAAGGGTGTCATCAGCAAACATCACTGCCACTACCTGTTTGTTTCTTAGTTTCGGGGCATCGATGTCTTTGACCCCCATAAGGTGGACAATTAAGGCATTATTGAAAAGACAGAAAAGGGTGGGGGCCAGGACACACCCCTGTCTGACTCCTCTATTGACCGAAAACCTAGATGTCAAAACACCCCTTTTACCACTCCTGACTTGGGCGAAGTTATTTAAGTGCAGTCTTTTGATAATATCAAGGAGGTAGGTAAGGATCCCCATATCTGCCAATACCACCCACAGGAGTTCCCGAGGTACCAGATCGAACGCCTTCTTAAGGTCAACAAAAATCAAGTAGAGGCTGCCACCCTCTACTTTGACCGTTGACAGAAGTTGGTCTACGCTGGATGTTTTTTCCCTAAATCCGGCTTGGTATGGGCTCAATATCTCATGTTCCTCCATCCATGTCTGAAGCCGGTAGAGGGTAATCTGCGCAAAGAGTTTTTGGCTAACGTTGATCAAGCTGATTGCCATACATGCCAGTGCGACCTTGCTTGAATATAAGTACTGATTGGCAGTAGTTAATTTGTAAAAAAAAAATAAGTGTCAGGATCCCCATCAGGAGGCCACTGCAGCTTGTACCATCCATTGCCCCTGTCAGCGCCACCAATAAGAGAACCATCACAACAACTAACAATCACACCCTACAAGTGTAACAATTCAGACTATTCTGGTCCACCAGAGCTATAAGGATGGCTTGAGCAGGATGTATTAGACATTTTAATGTACATTAAATTAATAAACAACAGTTGCTGTGTTAATCCTTAATTTAGCCAACAGTGCTACCATATGGTAGACTATCATAGGTACCAGTTTGGACAATTAACGGCCAGTGCCGAGCACCGGACGCCACCGGCTCAAATTAAGCTCTGCTGGGTGCCCTTAATATCCCTGGACATGATCTTGTGTCAAGGGCTGTTTCCGTACACTTCTGTGTGCTTTAAAACGGACGTATCTACATTGAAGAAAAGTGTTAAAGTGTGTTGCAGGGCAGCAAAACACACTCTGCTACAACCTCTCCGCTCCTGTCTGCACTGAAGGAAAGGAGACTGCAAGAGATCAACAGACGGTGGCCTGAAAACAGATTGATCTCTTTGTTATTCTGCCTAATAGTGACATAGCAACCTTGCTTGCTGCACTTCAGAAGCTGGAAATGAAGCATCGAAATATGCAGCTCGAAATCCCCGTAACATGCACAATGATTGGTATCTCCTCCTACGAGCTCCTCATTACAGTGCAAACTACAGCTGAGGATCAAGGCCACAGTGCTATACTGAAATTAGCAAATGTTGCCAGTGTTCACTACTCCACCAATCCATACCTATCCTGTCAATCAAAAAAATACACAAAACATCCCCTAACATACACACAATAAAATATTTATGTAATGATGCCCATTTGCATGGGAGACAACCCTATTGTATAGAGTAACTTGAAGTGATTCATCAGGGGTTTGTATAGCATGGCTACTCACCCGTGAAGGTCTCAAGGTGCTGAGGAGTGGGGGTAGGTAGCCCGCTCATCCTCTGGGCGCTGGGGTCCAGTTGAAGAGCCAGGTCTTGAGATCCTTCCTGAACTGGGTCAGCAACTGGGATTGACTGAGGCGGAGAGTCAGGGTGTCCCGGGTCTTGGCGGTGAGTAGAAGGATCTACTTCCGGTTCTGGTCTTGCAGGTCAGTGGGACGGTGGCCAGGGCCAGTTGAGTGGAGCGGATGTGTCTGGTGGGTACGTGGAATGAAAGGCAGTGGTTCAGATATGCTGGTCCTGCATCGTCGAGGGCTTTGTAGGTGTGTGTGAGGAGCTTGAAAGCTATTCTTATGTTGACTAGGAGCCAGTAGAGTTCTCAAAGGTGTTCGACGAAGTGGCTGCAGCTGGGGGTGTTAAGGACCAGTCTGGCTGCAGCATTTTGAATGTTCTGTAGTTTCCTGAAGAGTTTCTGGTTGACGTCGGCGTAGAGTGTGCTGCCGTAGTTAAGTCTGCTGCTGATGAGTTAGTGAATTACCGTCTTTCTGGATTCAGTATGGATCCATCTGGATGTCTTTTGAAGCAGGTGAAGCATGTGGAGGCATGATGAGGATATAGTGTTGATCTGGCGGTTCTTTGAGAGAGAAGAGTCCAGTATGATGCTGAGGTTTCGTGCGTTGCCTGTGGGGGTGGGGGGTTTCTAGTGCAGAAGGCCACCATTAGTGTGGGAGTAGAGAAAGAGTCAAACAAAATCCCCTACCCTAGAGTATCACAAAGGAAAAAAGCTGGTGGTTGAGGCACATATTTAAGGCTGTAATTCAGCAACATTTGAGAGGAAAGTAGAGTTTAGGCAGTGGTATTGGCAGAAGGTGATAGAGTGCAAAGATAAGGCTGCAGGCACCCACTGCACATAGATGTACCTGTAGAGGAAGTTGCATTGAAGAGCACTGGAAGGTGTTCATGCAATGTATTTAATTTAATGCAATTATCATTAATGTACATGCATTAAAGGCCCTAAAGGGCCTCTAAGGCAACGTTTTTTTCAGGTTTGGGATTATTTTCCACCCATG
This sequence comes from Lissotriton vulgaris, assembly GCF_964263255.1. Classification (NCBI taxonomy): domain Eukaryota; kingdom Metazoa; phylum Chordata; class Amphibia; order Caudata; family Salamandridae; genus Lissotriton; species Lissotriton vulgaris. The sequence continues at coordinate 496,699 of NW_028248812.1, forward strand.
GAGCAACAGAACAGCCTCAATTCCATTCCAGAGGCAGAAAAAAACAGGGGTGGGGTGAATATTTTAATATTGTAAAAAATGCAATGAACCTAATGTAATACAATTAAGGTAATTAATCCTGCTGGACAGCACACGATCACCTCATTCTGTGCTTTGCTTACTGCATGAATAAAGGAATTCTCATTGTGCAGGGTATTCCACCTGCCTTCTGGCTTTATTTTATTACAGGACAAGCTGATGCGAAACCATTGCAAATGGTGGAATCACCCACAGATTCACATCAGCTTACTGTGGAAAAGGAATTCGTCCACCACTAATTGTTAGTTGCAATTTTAGGCAAATGCTTTAGAAAGATGGCAACCTCAATATACATGTGGAAATTGGCCTACTGATTCATTCGAGGTAGAGTCAGCTTCTGCTAGCATGATGTACAAGCAGCTGGCGCACATTTGAAAGAAGAGAGAAACCAGAAAAAAGATGACAATTAGTACTAAACACAATTGAATCAGCCCAAAAATAGAGATGGCCCCTTTGAGAAGTAATCAACCTTAAAGGACTCCATGCTGCCATTCAGTGCACCCAGCAAATCATTTTGGGGCTGATGTAATCCCAGTGAAGGAATCTGGCACTCAGCTTTGAGACTCAGAGAAAATGTGTGCTTTCCACAGCGGCCTGATTAGAACCCCCTATGGGCATCCAGCATATTTCCAGCTCAGGTCAATCCCGACCATCCTGTTCCTGAGGCTTGTCACCAAGGACCCCCTCCTGTAGCAACTGCATTACCTTTCATAATCTCTCTCTCTCAGGCTCATTGTATTCCTCTTACTCCCGTTGATGATCCGCCATTTTTATCAGGATCAAAATGCTGTCAACATTAAAAACATAATCCCTATGTGATTGTTGAGAATTTTCTGTAACGGATAGTACTGCTCTTGTGTTTGTTGATACACTTGTTAATCAGTTCAGTTCATACGTCTTTATTTCAGAATATTTCATCTTAAAAAGACAGTCATAAAATGCTCCACACTAAACAAAATACAGTAGATACCCGTATTCAACTGTCAAGCGTTACATTAAAAGGATTTTTTACACCGAAAATGTAATCCTAGACACAGTACATCACTAATTCGATCTGCTAAAACTGTCATACAAAACTGGTAATATAACATGAATAAAACATGATTAAATCAGAAGACGTACTAAGAAATATATGCACAATCATAAAACAATTAAAACAATAGATCAAATGTCCATTAGGTGCTTTGCTCTGATAATCCATGACCATCCCAAAAACTTTGCTACAGCAATGACTACAGGATCTGTTGTATTTGTCCTCAGTATGCATAAGGCCTCCAGCCCAACCTGTGTTCTCATGTTAGTACAAATTGGTTTTAACCATTTTCTCCGGGGGGCTAGATATGCAGGGCAAACAAAGAAAACATGGCCTATTGACTCTTTTTGGTCCCTGCACCATGGGCAAAACTCATTAAGATTACCACGCCATTTAGCGGTGAATGACCTCAGTGGAAGCGACCCGACCCTAAACTGGTGATATACCTTTCTATCTCCACTCTTGGTGATAATATCCCAATAATCCTCATAAGAGGGGTCAAGCTTATGTACCAAAAATCTACCAGTCAAAGAGGTGGAATCTGTCTGTGTGATAAGTTCTTGTCTTATTGTAGCCCAATAAAGTGCTATGAAATCCCTTTTTGAGGGAAAGACACTTTTCTCTGGGGACGTCCACAACTGACCTAGGGCCAGATATAGGTGGCCATTTACCGGCCGGTAACGGACGATTTCGGCCGTTACCGACCGGTAAATGGGTTTTTGGGATGTAGGGGGCCAATTTTACCGATTCGGTAAATTTACTGAATCGGTAAAGACTCCCATTCAAGACCGTAAAAGACCTGGTGAATAAGTCAACAAAGCTCGTCTCCACCGCAAATGATAAAGAATGTTTAAATAAGAGGGCCCATAGCTGGTTCGTGATACAAAGCTATCCAAAATGCTCACCACAACCGTACTTCGGTGCCAGCTTTTCCGGGCCTTTAAAAGAAGGCTTCTTGGCCCTGAGGATGGGCATCCTTCCTGTCAAACCACATTTGCCCCCCTGGAAACGTATATTCACATCTACACAATGCAGACTATGTGGCGAAACTAAAGAAGATATGCTGCATCTCCTATGCATATGTAAGTTCCTAGACCGGGAGAGGAGAGAACTGCTAAAACCGCATATAAATGAAATGCATATCCGGACGTGCAGACAGGCAGTGAAGGCGTGCTTCAGCGGGGCCAACGTTAAACTAACCTGCAGCTTCGTCCGCTACATGAAAACTGCCCAAATAAAGCTTCTCGCCGCAGCCTGAGCACAGTTGCGCGCACCCAAGCTCTTTTATCCGGCAACTCTCTTTGACTCCCACTACGTTCCGACCCTGAGGCAGTCGTCCACGACCACACAATAGACTATTAGAACTACGGACACTGGCGTCACCCCCAGACGGGAACTCACCCTTACTTCTTCCTTAAATTTTATACCTTCATCACAAACAAACTGTATGTAATTTTAACCAGAAAATTGGTCGATTTTAATGCATATCCATCACGTTGTTTTTTTAAGACAATATGAAATGATGTCACATATATGTATCCTTTTATACATTTTTTACTGATGTGTGTACTGATAAGATTTTAATTAATCAAGCAAACTTACTACTACCGATTCGGTAACTTCTAGATGTAGGTGGGACTCTTCTGAGTCCCAAAGGCCTTTCAGATTCAGTATTTTACCACCCAATCCAATTGGGTGGTAAAATACCAAATCCAGGTGTGCATGCACATGTGTGCATGCACACCTAGGCCATGTGACAGACAGATATGCCCTTAGGGCATGTCTGTGTGCCACATGGCACACATGCCTGTATTTGGGGTGCTAGAGGATGTCAAAGTGACATCCCCTGCACCCTTGCTGGAATCGGTATTTACCGAATCGGTAAATACCGATTCGGTAATGCCCATTGATTCCTATGGGCTTCAATGCCCATAGGAATCAATGGGCATTACTGAATCGGTATTTACAGAATCGGTAAATACCGAATCTTAACGATTCGGTATTTACCGATTCTGTGATACCTACATCCCCCCTCTATTTTACCACTTCTTAAATACCGAATTGGTAAAATTTGGTATTTAAGAAGTGGTAAAATAAAATTACCTACATCTAGGCCTCAGGCCCACATTTACCATTAGTGATCTTACTTGTCTAAACCAGGGAATATTGCCTGAACCCACTATGGATCTGAGATCCGAGATTTCATTTGCAAAAAGTGCCAATTCCGGGGTTGTCCATATCCCCCTCCACAGTGCTACGGTTCTAAAACGGGCAACATCGTCTATAGAGTTACAGCCTAGGTCAAGTAACAGGGGCTTCATAGGGCTTGATTGGGGAAGACCAACCAGATTTCTAATACATTTGTTTTGAACTCTGACCAATGAGGAAAGGTCCGAAGAATACCATAAGTCCGCACCGTACAGGATCGCTGAACTTATTTTGGCATTAAATATTTTTAACGCAGGACCTATCCTTTTGGTCATGGAAGATCTCTGTTCCTTAATTAGGCATCCTGTCAGCTCGGCGAACTTTAAAGAACTTAGCCTATTTTCCAATACCACCCCAAGATATGTCATAACTTTCACCTGCTCTAACCCGTGACCATTCATGTTAACATGACCAGTCTGTGACTTGTTAATCACTATTTATCATTTGAGATTAACACCACTGAAGAGAGCACCAAGCTCATTTATTTTGCACCAAATAATTGAATGCACTGCTAGATATCTTGGAATTGTTTTCATAAACTACTTTGAAAAAAATGTTAATCACCAATTGATTCATTGCATAAATAGGGACCCGTTTTTTTTTTCTTTTCTTATGATTTGTTTTGTTTGCTATAGGACTTTGTGCACTTTATCACTGCTAACCATTGCTAAAGTGCTGGTGCTCTCTCCTTCAAATATGGTCAAAATGACCTACACCTAATTGGCACATTTTATTTACTTATACATCACTAGTAAATTGTACTACATGTAGACAGGGCCTGTAAATTGAATGCCACTAGTAGGCCTGCAGAACTCATTGAGCCAGCTACTAAAGTAGCCTTTTAAAACATGTCTCAGGCCTGCAACTGCAGCCTGCAGTGCAGTTTTAACCTGCCATTTTGACCTAGCATAATAAACCCTTTGCCAGGCCTGGATCTTCCGTTTTAATACTAATGTCCCCCCTAAGGTAGGCCCCCCTAGAGGCTCTTAGGACAGGGTGTCATGCATTTAATAAAAGGTGTGATGTGTAGTTATGATGATTTACATGTCCTAGTAGTGAAATACTCCTAAAGTTATTTTTCTCTGCTGTAAGGCCTATCCCTCCCACTGACTAACACTGGGTTACCTTATTACATTCAATAGGTGCTAACGTTGGATCGGGAGAAGATACAGATACGCTGTTCACACTAAAAAGAATTGTAATTTAAAATTTTCCTTAATGGCAGAGCCGGATTTAATGTCACAAATCTGAAAAGGCCACTTAGAAAGTTGGCATTTTCTTGTCCCAGCCATTGTGCCTTCTGCCAGTGTCCTGAGTAAAATGATTGTGAATGGCTCTGCTTCTGTAGTGCTTCCAGACAGTAACACTAAGGAGACTTGATGTAGACAGGATGTCTGGGGAGAAGCTGTGTCCAGCTCCCAACTACACTTCAAAGGGCTTGGCCTCCTGCACACACAAAGGAACCTTACACCAAACCTGAACTGCCTTTTGACACCCCAAGACAGTTTGGAGCCTTGACAGGAGAATAAGAAGAACTTTCCGGACCCAGATCTGGTGGTAGGAGAGGGAACCCCCCAACACAAAGGCTCCAATGCTGGCACCAGGTATCAATATTGGGTCACCGGAGCCACTCACCGAACACTCCTGGCCCTTTGGAAGTTACAGAGAACTGCCCTGCTGCTTGAAGGACTGCATGCAGTCTGAGAAGGCAGACTGGACCATCTTGCTCTCATTCCAGGCTAACCAGATTGACTTCAAGGGTTATTTGGCTGAGCTTCCGTGTGAGCTATTGGGACACAACATGTTTCAGAGCCCTCCATGCATTTGCCCAGCTGAACTGCTGCAACTGAACCTACCTGAACTGGACCTGCCTGAGCCCTACTGACCTCTGCCGGAGTGAATTCATGATCCTCTTTAGGTGCCTCTCCAGGTCTTGGCTGGCATTAGAGTGCACTCATCCTGAAGTAACAGTGAACATCCAGTAGTTTGGGCTCTCCCTGACTGCAAATAGAACCATTGGTGCCAAGACTCTGCCGCCTGTGACGTCTACCAATGCAAAGCTCTGGTGACACCTGCTCTTCACATCAGCAGAGACCACTAGCAATAACCAACAATACTTGACCCATACTTTGAGCAGCAGTAACGACAGCCAGCAGTGACCACAATCGCAAAGCTACAGCAATGACCGTCTGTGATGCCCAATCGTCTCTTCCTGCTACCTTGATGACTGTCTGCGAAACTCGTCCTACTCTTTGCGCTACTGCGATGATCATCTGCGAAGCACGACCTGTTCCTCGTGGTCTCCTCCACCGTGAACAGAACTCTTCCTACTGGACTTAAAAGGTAACTTTTCAGTGAGACTAATGTCTTCCATGCTCCATCGTGGTCGGCCTGAACTTGTGACTTTCGCCTAATGTATCGTGACCAGGTGATCGCGAGTGGAGCTTTCTGCTTTTTACGCGCTATTTTCATTAAAAACTTTAAAATTGCATATCTACCGTCATTCTGATCTGTGTTTTATTTTTCTTGTATAATTTTATTAATTAAAATTCATTATATACTTCTAATTTAGTTTTGGATTTGTCTTATGCTGTTTTTTCACTTTAATTTTGTTTATATGCTGCATAAATACTTTACACTTTACTACTAAATGAAGCTTGACTGCTTTTGTACCAAGCTACCACAGGATTAAGCACAGGTTGATTTTTGTGGTTTACCCTGACAAGGATTGTGGTTGGTGCCTGAGTGGGGCTTCCATCCCCCCTGTACCAATAACCCAGTTTCTTACAATATCCAATCCTCTTATCCCACATGGCTGCCTTCTATTTCTAGAAATGCATCTTTTTCTGTTGAACCCAAAATACATTTGTGCTCAATAAAAAAAAATTCTGCCTTCGGTTTTTGCTTTGTTGTTCTGTTCTTTTTGTTGTTCCTTTTCTGATTTATTTTGCCATGCTTGTTTGGTTCTAGAAGGGTTTTTTTAGCTTCTACATTTACCTCTTTACAACTGGTGCCCTAGGTTCCGGACTCCAGTGACGTGTCACGCGCCTCTACTATTTTCCTTTGGCATCCTTTTCCTGCCTCAGTGACCAAACTTCCTTTTAGGAAGTTGACATAGAGGCTTTCCGAGTGGTAAGCATTTATCATTGTTTCAACCGACATGAGGATAAATTAAGGGCCAAATTAAGGCTGCCACATTTCCTATGTTACTACATCAACACACAAGAGCAAGTCATACGTCCTTTTGAACTGGGTAATAGCAAATCAGCTAAAGCACAATCATTCACAAGGAACTCATTTCCACCAATTAATAATTATTTTTTTGCAAATATTTCACTTTTTGCAATGCCTTTGTTAAGCCTAACAGAAAATTGTTTTAAAAATTTGTTTAGATTATTTTACACATTGTAGTATTTATTAAAAAGAAGGTATTGTATTGTATTTGTAGTGTGTGCAGCTACCCACATGGGGTCTCCCGGCGCAAGACTGAGGGCAGAGGTCATGAGGTTAGAGGGATTATCACTGAGGGAAAAGCAAAGTTTTGAGTTTTTTTCGAAATTTGATCAGGGAAGGTTCAGATTTTAGTGAAGCCGGAAGAGCATTCCATAGCTTAGGGGCAAGGCAGGCGAGACATCGTCCGCCAATTCTTGCCAATTTGAAGCGGGGGGTTAGAAAGTTCCCTTGAGAAGAGGATCTAAGAAGACGGGAGGGAGTGTAAGGTTGAACAATAGACTGGAGATAGGCAGGGGCAAGCCCCTGCTTGATTTTGTGCATAAAGCAGAGGGCCTTGAATTTAATTCTGCTTTCAATGCGAAGCCAATGAAGGTCTTTGAGATAGAGGGAGATGGAGGATCTCCAGGGAACTTTGCAGAGTAGGCGGGCAGCAGAGTTTTGGACCAACTGGAGTTTCCTCTGTGTTTCCGCAGTGGCTCCAAGGTAAAGTACGTTGCCGTAGTCCAGGTGGGCGAGGACTAATGCCTGGACTACCGTACGCCTTGTCGAGTCCGGAAGCATCCAAAGAATTTTGCGGAGCCACCCAAGAATGGAAAAACAAATGGCTGCCACCTTGACAACCTGATGTCGCATGGTTAGTGAGTCATCTAGGATAAAGCCAAGGTTACGTACCTGTGTGACAGGCAGAGGTAAAGGCCCCATTTCCGATGGCCAATGTTGGGGGCCCCAGAGATGTTTCTGTTTACCTAGGATGACTACCTCCGTAGCCCCAAGAATAGATCAATCACACTCACTTCAGCCGAAGTGGGTGATGTTTATTTTTCATACAAAATTTTTTTGTTAAAAAAAAGATAACTCACATAACACACACATATTGGTACTATATACACATATATGACACACTAAACACGTGACTCAATGTAACCCCAATGAAGCGACCACAACCAACAAGTGATAAACAAGACTGTATAAAAACACAGGTTATTGGAATATCTAAGGATGTTATTTGGAAAATTTTAAATAATCTTTTTAGGGCCAGAACTGAGATGTGTTTTCCGGTATTTTCAGGACTATCCTGTATTAGTTGTCAACTACGTTTCAACTCCAATTTCCTATGTTGGCATGTTGCTTTATTTATCTAACATTTTTTCAGTGCCGTACATTCTAAACAATAATTGATTATTAACAGTCATCAGAACTACCAACTTTGAATTCTGCAACACATATGGGGCCATATCGGTTGCATCAGAGCAGAAAGGATCTGTGTGTTTTTGTTTGATGACTTGAGCACACATAGTAACTCACAATATCGCACAGTTAGTGCATGTTTTTCTTACAGCAGAGCTCGGAAGCGCAAGGCAGTAATTACCTCTTTCTGTTTCCGAGCTCTGATGTCAGAAAAACATTTGTGAGCTCAGAGATATTTCAAGTAAATGTAGGTGCTTGAGACACCAAAAAGAAGCACACATATTCCTTCATGCTGGGCAGCAGCAGTCGCTCCATTAGAGCGGAGTAGTGCCTACCCCACCACCACCAGCAAATAAAAAGATAATAAAACGGGGTTTAATACCATTTTACTATCTTTTTATTTTAATCCCCTGGACCCACCCACCGGACTCTGATGAATCTTGGGGACAGGTTGAGGGGATGACACTGCTGGGGGGGGGGGGGGGGGGGGAGTGATGGGCACTCACTTCACTGCGCATGAGATGATCTCATGCTGCCTAAACCCTTATGCGCAGTGAAGCTGTCTCCAGTCCCAGCTGCGTTGCTGCGGCTGGAGAGAGCAGGCACAGGTTCCAGCCTGCCTGGGAGTGCAAGTTGCCGGTGCTCAAGCCAATCCCGATGCTGATTTCATGCAGCGTCAGAATTAACCACAGTGCATTCTGGGAGCCTGTGCCCAGAAGCAGGACGAGCATGATGCGGTCAGGGACGGCATTGGCGTTAAAGTACGTTTTTTTTAATATTCATTTTTATTTTTTTGGTACCCGAACTTTCCCCCCTCCCCACCTCCCTCCTCCGGTCCAGCCTGCCACTTTGGCAGAGAACGGGCTGCTACTAGTAACAGGGGTTCCTTTCAGTGTCTAGATATGACAGCTGGGATGGAGGTCAGCTCTAAATTTGACAGATGTTAGTCTGGCAGAAGGACGTAGGTAATTTCCTCTGACATCATGATGGACAGAGTACCACTCATCAAATGCTGAATCAGGCCCTGAATTTTCTTCTACCAGTGACACCAATGAAATATGGGATGGTGCAGTGGCTAAACTTAATTCCTGAGGCATAACGCTTGTGTACCCTTTTCGTTTCACCAATTACCAATCATCTTTCCATCACCCTTCTTTTTTTATTACTGCAAACATCATTCATTAAGCTAAATTTAAAAATTATGGGAGGACAAACACCTCAAAGAGCATTTAGTACTAACAAAAGTGGAGATAAATTATCAATACGGGTCAAGGCAAAAACATCACATGGGCTACAGATTAGCAGAGATCACCCTCTTGCAGCTTTCAATTAAAATGACATAATACTTCCTAACAGTTCATATGTTTAACAATAAAAATTGTCAAGGTATATGATGCTGAGGGGAATGGCTGGTGTTAAACACATATGCAGGTTGGTAAAAAGAAAATAGTGTACAATTTATAGTCTAAATTGTATTTCTTGTCAAGACAAGTCTTCCCCTGCAGTCACTGTTTTCTGAGACAGCAAATGCTGTCTCATTTTATATAAATGTTACTATTTGTAGTCAGTCAGAAGTGCAATGCAAGAAAAGATAAAGTAATGGCCAGTACAGATCAATTTATAAGTCCAATCCAACTTAGTACATCTGAGCAGCAACAAAGTGTAAAATACACTCCATCCAGAATAGATCATTCAAGAGAGTTGTAGTTTTAAAATAAGAAAGAAATAATTATCATAATGGACTGCTTCAATAGAAGCATCAAAGATTCCACGAAAGAGCAGTATTCCTATGGTCAAATTCATTGTTGAGTTTACTAGACACTATCTGCAGGGGTGTGAAGGTTGAGCACATAGGAAAATGGGAAAAAGGAACTGGTGGAGGAGGAAAGGATAATGAAAGAGAGAAGTATGCGTAGTCTGTTTCATCATGTATTTGTGGTTGTATTCCCCCTACCCTCTCAAAGGGCACCCAAAGTGGTTTCAGAAACAGGGAACAGATGCTCCTGAAAGCCTCCATGCTATCCTGTAACTTAGAAATGTATATATAAGTTGTTCTGTGGTCACTTTGTATATTTCAGATAACCAATCGTCATAAGTGGGTAGCTCTGCTGATTATCGTGTCTTGTTATGCAGAGTGGGTTGCTGGCTTGTAATTAGCAAGGTTCATTCCTTGCCTGTCATGGGGGTAAGTCAGTGGTATCATGCAACATGACCAATGTTTTTGTCAAGGAAAGAGGTAGGTCTTTGATTGCTTAAGAGTGGCTCTGATTGGAGACAATGATTGGCTTATGTCAGGGCAGTCATAGAGAAATTTGACCTTGTAGCAGGCCCTTTGGCCACATCTCTAACAGTTCAAATGGTCTATGGTCGAACCGACCTGAGTTTGCTCATTTCTATGGGTTCAGTACCCATCCTGAAGCATTTTAAAGAGGCAAAACTTAATTGTAGATTCTCAGTTCTGTGTCTAAGTCTCCTATTACTTCCTTCCAGTCTTCCTTTGTGTAGTCAAGTTGCACCAAGCTTTGCCACTTAGTACACATTTGAGATAAAAGAGGTTTGGAGTGTAGGTGCTGGACCATTAGATTAAAGAAGCCCACTGTAACTCCCTTGTAGAGGCCCAAGAGAGTGCTTCACAAAATATCTGCTGGGAGAGTCTGGGCTATCCTATGGCTTAGCTCCAGTAAGCTTTGCCAACAATGTCCCAACTGCATATTTTCAATTTTTGAGCTGTGGGCGGATGAAATGAATCCTGTAATGTTTCAAAAGTTTTCTGAAGTCAGCAATTGATCTAGGGTGAGTATCCCTGCCCTCTTCCACACTCCAAAATGAATATATTGCCCTCATACTCAGATACCTGTGGTGTTCCATAAGGGTGCATTAGTGTGTAGTCTAGCATTGCCCTTCAATATTTTATGGGGATGATTCTGGATTTGCACCATATTCTTGATCATATGGTTGGATATGGACAAGGATGGTTTCGTGTGCTGAGTGAGTGAAGACCCTGCCCTCTGTGGGCGATTTCCAATTAAAGGCATACAGTTTAGGCACTGACAATTGCTCAGGTAAGCATTCTAACCCATTGTTCTTTTGCCCACCATCCCACCTCAGTTTGGACCCATCCATATGCAAATCAGACTTGACCCTGCTCCAATAGGAACAGTTCAGACTAAACTACCAGGCCTGGACCTCCATGAGTTGGAGATAGCAAACCTGCGCTTAGCTCTGAAGTATGTATATATTCTGTGTGGCCTTTATGCAATCTGTACAATTGCAATCTGGACAACAAGGATGCAGTATATACGAAGATGGTGTGATTTAAGGTGAGGGGATGTGAAAAGGAGAAACAAATTAGACCTACCTGTGCCAGGTTATTGAGAGCTAATCTGTGAGGGTGGAGTAGTAGAAGGACCAGTCCCACCTTAATGAACACATAGTGTAAGTAGAGGAGCAGGATACATGAGCAGGAGTGCCTGTTCACTCTATTAAAACTGCAGATGGCAGCTCAGCCTTCTTAATGGGGTCCCAATCCCAAAGAGTGCGATGCATCGGCTGCCACAGGTGGTTCATGTTACTCTGACTCATAGAGAGCGGTGCAAAGGAGTATCCTGGGACAGTGAGGACAGAAAGGGAAGAGGTACATTAGAAGAAGGAAAGGAAGAAGCAGTGTGTGTGGATGGGAAATAAACATCTCTTAACCATAGGGGCTGTCATCCTGTTGAGATGGCTCGAGGGTGATCTCTAGGTTTCAGCTGGAAGTGAAGGAACAGCCTACTGTCATTTCGGTGCATGCTCATTAGAAAGGCTTGCTTGGTAGACTAATATTGGTTCATTTGTTTATATAGCACATGAATGATATGTGGACAAGATTATGTAAAGTAGACATAGGCACTTTATCTATGAAGGCAATATGAAGACAAATAAAGAGGAAGAGTGAGGGGAGACCATCATAACACAATTTTTTAATATCAACGAGAGAGGTAGGGCTCGAGTCAACACTCTTGTGCCCCATGAGGTTTATTGAAAACAACTAAGGAGTGCTTATGTGTAACTTAAAACCCAGATACTAAAGTAAAATAAAGTGACTGTTTATTCCCGGACCCTACCTAGATCAGGTAGTACTATGTTTTAGCATGTCTGATCCTAATAGTCAGGAGGCGACCACCCTGTGGACAGGGATGACTGTATCCAACAAGGCAAGGCAAGTAGCCTTTTGTTTAGAAGGACCCTCACTCACCACTAGTTGGTGACATGCTTCATCATTGGGTCCCCGCAGGGGTTACCGAATGCCGCCCCAGCGTGCTACAACGCCTGAGTTACAGCGGAGCGGGTTTGGTGGTGAGTGTACTAGTGAATAAACTCACGGGAGGGTGTACCTTAGCTCGTACATACCCCCGGAGTGCCATTTAGGTGTGGTCCTGACGAATGCTGCGCGATCCCGCTTTTTTGACAGCAGAAACATGTTGACCAGTTATTGTAATTAAGGACACAGGTCTCCTAATATAGTACCATTGGTTGTCCGACCTTCACGTTTTTAACCTTAATACGGGTTGGCCCGCATTAAATATTTTGTTTGGGTTCTAACCTTGTATTTTTTAACTTTGCACTCACTTATTTTGCACACACATTTGAGTTTATTTACTAGTACATACCATACCGTTATGGTAAAGCAGCCATATTGCTCTGCACCTCATGACTCCGCAATGCAGTCTTTATGAATATTAATAATTAATACTATAAAATGCTTGCACGTCAAAAGATTTTTCACTAACATGGCACATTTAAACAACTACCCCAAGGCAAAGTTGGAGTCTATGTTCAGCTGCTTATCAATAAAGATGATCTTTCAAAACATCCACTTTGACAATTGAAACCCAAGTAGAGAAGTAGAACGTTTCTACTTTTAGACTGACAGTGGCAAGTTGTACATTTCACTGAATAGTTAAACTGCAATATATAATTGTCAACAAATAGGGTGAACAATTTTTCTTTAAAAGTTTATCCTGAAACCATCAGCAACATGATAAAAATATCCCCTGACGATAGGAAAGAATAAGCATTTTGCGTATGTATGCCAGATTATGGTATACAGAAATATAGTCTGACATAATTATGGTACCCTAAATATCGTTAAAAAAATATCAGCTCATTAGGAGTAGATTTCCTATTCTTAACTCCAGTGGGTGCTATTTTTGTAACCGACATTTATGAAACAATATTTATGGCTGACATACTTTACTCTTAATTAAGTGATGGTGTGATTCATGTCTTTTTGCATTTTGCAAATTCTAGTCTATTGCCTGGCAACAGAGTGCAATATTATCAAATCAGGGCAACCGTTAAGAAAGCAGTCACGATTCCTTTAACATTCATCACCTCAAAAATATTTATTTACATTTTTGATTAATGTTATCAGGCCTATATTGTAAATAAATAACTTACTTGAAGATTCACCGATAAATAAAACAACAAAGCAGCCCTCCACATCATCACAATATCAAAACACACACATTGATCAACATGAGTTATTTTTAAAACATTGGTTTTAAAAACATAGAACAGTTTTCCTACAAATTCGTTATATGCTGTGAAAATGTTCTCAGTAAGAGTTTTCAATGTATCTTTTAAAATAATGTCCGTTAAGTTAATTAGGTAATATATAACATCAGTAGATACATTCATCTTTATCCCATTCAAACACACCGAAATCCAAATACCTCTACATATGTCTGTCTTCTTAGAAATAAATAACATATGAAGTATTATCACTAATTCTATTCCTCATAGAACTGCATTCTATTCATTCAGTAGAAGACCCCACTATGTTCCCATGTTTTTCAAAAGTAGGAGCTGGCCCTGGTGAAAGTGCAAATATATTTGTTCGTCTTCCATAGCTAAGAATTTAAAGAAACGATTAGAATGCATCCTTTATTTGAGAAAGACACATAACACAAAAGGGGATAATTACATGGAAAACATTTTTTAAATCCCCCTTCAACCTCTGCCCTCACCGCCACTCTCTGACTCATCCCAAACCTCTCTGGCTAATATGGACTCTCAAACACTCTTTCCAAACTCTTTTCTTCTTTATCCAATTCATCCAACTAACAGGCGCACATGTCCACCACTCCAAATAATAACTCAGATCTTCCCTTTACTAATCCACTTCATTGGATCCATTCCTTTCAAAATCTACAGTAAGTGCACAAGCTCTCAATGAGCACAACTTTAATACACTCACCACAACTAATCCACATTAATACATCACTTGTTGCTAATCTACTAGCTTCTTACCTCTAACCTTGGGTACCAGAGTAGCATGATACTTACCGTAAAATATGTCAATGCCTGGACTAGGATAGTCAGCGGTATATAAATACAATTTACAGTTATAAATACAATTATAATCTTTCAACTGAAATGGATGAAGGGGAAATTTAGAGTGCAGCGACTTCTGCCATAAACCAGATGACATCCTGCTGCTACACACTTGCAGACCTCCACACCATTTAGAGGAAGGAAACAGCTTTATGTGTATGAAGATGAGTTAGCTGGCTCCACCAGTGGAAATGATCTGCTAGCAGCATCTATTATCAAATATTTGCTGACTTCAGAATATTGGAAGCCTCACCCTATGTTAGAAATGGTGGTTAATAACAGCCGGATGGCTACAGAGAACCACGCCTCCGAGTAGCCGACGGGTGACGCTGCCTGCTCTGCCCTCAGCAATGTTGAGCCTCACCTTGACGCAGAACCGCTGTCCAAAAACCCACTGATAACATTGAATGCCGAAAACTGAAAGAGCCGAAAACACGGAGCGCTCACTGGCTGGTGTGTTAGTTTGCTGCCGGGTTCTCCCTGCCGGAGGATAACGCAATTGGATGCCTCAAGTGAATTTGGAGGGGGAGCCGTTTGCATAGAGCCGCTGAACACAGATCCGCTGTATAGACCCTCATGGGCATTCCCAGGTCGCTCTCCCAATCGCCGACCCTACGGACCTGCCGGCTCCACTTTTCCAAGGACGCTGGAAAGGGAAAGAGCTGATGGCATCAGGGTTTCACTCCGGCAGGAAGATTCCTGGACTTTGAAAATGTAAGCAAAACCTCAATGCCAGGATAGACTGTGGAGAACGACTGGATGGTTTTTCTGGCTGTATGCAGAGGAAAACAGAGGAGGCACTCAGGATAAGAGGTACGGAGTTGCAAAAGGTGGAAGGTGGAAGGAGGTGGGAGGCACTTGATTCATGATACATAATTAGATGTGGATACCCCCCTGAATGTGTTTCTTTTCTTTGTGTGGAGACCTGGGAACAGTGTGTGCAGTCAGGAGATACTTGTACAGATTGGTGGCAAAATAAAAGGGCCCGGAATAAAAAAGAAATGGGAAAACACCTGAAACACTCTAGTGCCGTCACCAAAGTAGATTCTGCAGCCGGGCTGAAAGCTAAAACTCGTTTAGCCCAGGCGAAGGCAACAGCACGAATAGCTAGAAAAGTGCATACCATCAACCCTCACAGCTCTGATGCAAGCTTCGAAAGTTCAGAAGAGGAGGCGCCCCCCTCTATGTCCCTGGAATCGATAGAAGATTAGATTATTATGGCACCAAGTCTGATGGAGCTTCCAGTATCATCGGCTAAACAACAACAGGACACCCCAATAGTTGATGGTCACAAAAGGAGTTAAAAGGTACAAAGGAATTTCCCCTTTTCTTGAAAAAAGCATCCTTACCACCTCCTTCCCCCAAATCAACCACTAAAATAGCAAAAGGGCCACCAGGAACATTAGCCAATTTACCAACAGGTCTTGTACAGGACCTGATGACATCACAATGCCCTAGCTACCCGGACAGGCCCCATCTACTACCCTGAAGAAAATCATGGCAGTCCAGGACCAAGATCATGACCAGGGGGGGCTCCTTCAGAACCATCAACTTTGGTAGAAAAGAGTGCCCTCAGCCCGATTCAGCTACTTTTACTTCCTTCTGATGGCAATAAGACACCAGAAAGAGAGGCACTATATTCTCCGCCAGCACAGGACCTAGCCCAATCCCAGTCTCACCTCCATCCTCAGTCTCAGTCCCAGTCTCAACTCTTGATATGGGGGATACCACACGGCGACGCCTCTCTGGAAACGGAGAACACATTAGCTGAAAATTCCAACCAGGTTGGGACTGCATCACAAATTAGCTGCAGCAACAGAGCAGACACACCCTTTAGGCATCAGATGGATATAAGAGACATGCTGAACCTTATTTTGGAAGAAGTTTGGGAAATGATAAATTCACAGAAACTCAATATTAGCTCTCTACATCAATGGCGGGGCAAAATAGAAGAGGTAATAACATGTCTCCCAATCAAACTACAGGAAGCTGAAATCAGAATCTCACTGCTTGAAGACCAAATGAATGAGCTGCTCAGGAAGGTGAAAGAAGCAGCTAAAATCAAAAGCTTCCTGGAGAACAAGTTGGAGGAACTCAAGAACAATTCTCGAAGGTCGAACCTTCGAATAGTGGGGGTCCCCGAAGGATTTAAAGGGAGTCAAACCCTGTAATGGGTCAACATGTTTATTAAACAGAAAGTTCTTCCCGAATTCAAAGGAGACTTAACCATCACCAGGGCGCATCGAGGTTCCCGCTCACCCCTTCTCAAATTTAACAATACCCCAAACAATTTTGTTGAACTTTGCAGACTATCGTGTTAAGGAGCGTATCTTAACAAAGGCAATTCAGCAGAGACAGTTTGCTGTAAATGAAACCTATAAATTCCAAATATTTTCTGATATGACAGCGGCGGCAGCACGCAGCCGAAAATAATTTGTTAATATGCTTTATTTATTTAAAGCTCAGGGTGCCAAAGCATCTTTTGCACAACAGTCAAAGCTGCGGGTTTTGGTTAAGGGGAAGTTCCATCTTTCCTCAAATTTGGAAGAGGCCCAGGTGCTACTGAAAGAAATCGCAGCAGGATCTATAATCTGATCTAAATGTTAAAGAAAGTTTGAGACCTTCATTTGCTTGGGGCAGCAGGGTCTCCGAGGGTGTGGTACCATGACATCCATGAGGTCAGCAGGGTGGGTTGAAATGTGGTTAGCGTGGCTAGCGGGGTTTTTTCCACATTTCTGTGGGTGCTTTTTTTCTTTTTGGGGTGGGAGGGCAGGCTGGTGGGGAGAATCAGTAGCAGGAAAAAGAGCAGTAGCAAAAAGAGCAGATAGTGGTATACACAGGTACTTGTTTTTTTAGCAAACAAGAAGCTTATTTAAGAAATAGAAAGAGAAATTGCTAGTAAAGGTAAGATTCTGTCAGTCAATGCCAATGGAATGCTTAATAGGCAAAATTATGGCGGGCTCATTAGATGACTTGCCTCATTTAATCCCCACGTTTTGTTTTTTCAAGAGAAACATCTAAAAATGAACTCACCCAACTTATATTTACCTCAGGCATTTTCGGACGCCTTTTTTACATCAGCAGGCCTGGCCAAGACTGGGGTTGCTACTTATTTTTCTAAGAATCTGCCTTGGGAATTTGAACAAATTGAACGGCATCCACAGGGGAGATGGTTATGGGTAGTAGCAAAATTGAAGGCAAAGATCCTAAATTTGATAAACTACTATGGCCCAGTCACGGATGATGCCTCAGGCTTTGTCAAAAGTAATGAACTTCTGAGGGGGGCCACCTGGCAAATCATTATCGGTGGGGATTTTAACTGTATACAGGATCTAAAGAAGGACACCTCAAATAAAAATAAAAAACAACTGAAACCAAATACTACATTTTTTTGGGAGGTTATCAGGCATGAGTACCAATCAATAGATCCGTAGGGGAATATCAGTATTGATAAAAATACCTTTACTTGTCATTCGCACCACTATCAGACTGCTTTCCGAATTGATTTTATCCTAACATTGAGACTATCCTGTGAGACTCTTCTGACGTTTCCTCTCGAGCTGCAAACTCCCAACTCCCTCAAGGATCAACCAACCCAATCAGGAATTCAACACTGACTGAGCTAACTTCTCCCTAAGGGAAAGGGGAAGTGGACAGAGAGACTAACAACAAATAAACTTAGCAAGATCTTCAGTTGTTGGTCACTCAAGAAAGTGTTCCAGGCCGCTGACCTTTATCTTATAAGATGCACAACACTTGACCCATGCCACTCATAAGTTTAGCTGGCCCTTGATCACACTTTAACTAAGGTTTTGCACTGACTCAGTCTCTTGACACCTGAGACTTCTATTATTCTTCTGTTCAGGAATTTCTGCAGTTGGAAGACAAGAAATAGCGGCCTATAACTAGAACAACATTGCTATTAGTTTATATACATTCCTAACTGTCTTACAAGAAGAATAAACCTTCTTAACATAACTTTATACAAGCTCCTTATTTACACAGGTTTAAATGCATTGTGAGGATTACCCCCAAAAAGCCTTTTGCTTTTGTCAAGGCTTGTTTTATCTCTAACAGTTTAGTCTATGAGCACCAAGCCTTAAACTTCGAAGGGGCTTAAATACCCTTAGAGAGTGTCTTCAGCCAAAAGGCATTTGTCTCTACCAAGGCTTGTTTAAACATACACTGTTTTGTCTAAGCGCTTAAGCCTCTTACTATGTTAACATTAAATTCTATTTTAAAGTCTTTGTCCTTGAAGCGCTACGCTAATCGTTCAGTTGCAGCAGTAATTTGAAAATCTTACTGTCCTTTTCTAATCACGTTGCGCCCAACAGGAGTCTCGAACTGCCGACTGAGAGGAGTTTCTCAATCAAACCTCCCGGCAGTCACGAAGAGGAAATGTAATCCGATACTGCGTCTTCGGCGAAGCTCATAACACTGCAGATGCTGTCAACTGAGGAGTTAGGGACTCGACTGTGGGTTTGGCAATAGTTGATTTTTAAAAGGGGGAATATTCTGAAAGGGCAAGGAAACGGAATATGCTGAGGACCGAGGAAACCTCCAGCGCAGGATCAGAAGCTCTCGTCAGGCTCTACGAGAGACGAAGCGTCGAGCCGTTGACAGAGGCATCTATTTATAGCTTCTGCCACGAGAGTCAGCGCGAGCCCCTTTCTAGAGATAACATTGGACTCGTGGGCTGGCGCGAGCCTGTCTCTTAAAGAGCTCACACTCTAAACAGTTAATGCTTTCTTTTCAGATAGACAACAAACAAGCATTGCTAAAGGCAAATTCATTAGAACATAACTAAAAAGATTAACCTTGTAAAATTACACATATACACAATTCCTAAAATACCAACTAACCAAAATTGACTTTAAAGATTCACCAGAGGTAAACAGAATCTGTTTTAAAATCTGAATTTAAACAAGACGACCGGTAGCACCCCTAACAATATCAGGATCAACCCCTTCTCGGATCACGCATATGAAGGGCTTGAGCTTGAATTTGGTGCAGGGAGAAGGGAGCGACCCAGGAGGCAGATGGATCGCCTCCTTCTCCAGGATCAAGAATGGGAGAAGAATTTTGGAGTTTAGTTCTCAGAATATTTTAGGATCAATGAGGAGATGGCCGTACCCTTTGCAGTCTGGGGGGGTTTCAAGGCCACAGCTCGTGGACAAATAATCTCCTTTTCAGATGCCCAGTCTAGGGCCCGGCGGACAAAAATAACTGAACTGCAGGGGGTGGTGGAAAGGGCTCATGCCCAGAGGACCTGGTCACAGCCACATCAACTGGATAAGGCTAGAAAAGCCCTGAGAGACTTCTTTGTTTTAGAAGAGATCAGTAGTTCCCGATCCTTTCAACAAAAGGCCTATGTTGATAGCCAGCTGGTCTGCAAATTGCTGGCCAGCTCCACAAAAACCAAACAAGAAGAGTCCCTTGTTTTGAAGGTCACCGACCCCAAGACCGGAATAGAAGTAACTAATAGTGAAGAGATCCCGCAGATTTTTGTAGAACACTTTCAGCAACTCTACACTACTGAGTACTTGGTGGGGGAGGGGGTGATATATGAGTATTTTGATAATGTAAATATTCCCAGATTATGCAATTCTCAGATTGACCAGTTAAAATCAGATTTAGAAACTGCTGAGATTTTGGCTGCTATTAAATCAATGGCTGGGGCTAAAGCGTGCAGGGAAGATGGGTTCCCAATGGAATTTTACAAGACTTTTTCAAAAGAATTGATTCCACCCATGAAAAAACTTTTTAATCTTATCAAAAACGATGGCCAGGTCCCTCCGGTTTTTAAAGAGGCAATAGTTGTTTGCTTCGTAAAAAAGGAAAAGAACCCTAAGGACGTCAATTCATATAGGCCCATTAGCCTCCTCAACTCAGACTACAAGAGTCTAACGAAGGTCTGTGCTGAGCATTTTTTATTGGCTGCACAGGAAATAATTCATAAAGATCAGGCAGGTTTTAGAGCAGGAAGATCCATGGTAGCCAAAACGGAATTTCTAATACAGGCTCTGGATTATTGTAACACCAACTCTAACCCCGCCTGTATTATGATGGTCGATGCAGAGAAAGCATTCGACCGGGTGAATTGGAACACGCTGTTTTTCGCCCTTGGGCAATTTGCCCCCCCCCCAGGTTATTGCAATGTTACGTAATTTTTATAAGGGGGCACAAGCCCAGGTGGTAATCAATACGAAACGGGCAGGTACGGTAAAGATAAATCGGGGGACTAGACAAGGATGCCCGCTTTCCCCCTTTTTTTAACCTTTTTATAGAACCTCTAGCTATTAGAATGCATAACAATGCTGCAATTAAGACCCCAATCCAGGGTATGGACCAATAAACTTTTTGCGGATGATATTATTTTATATTTGAAGCCCAATATTTATAATTTGGAAGTGGTGTTGAGGGTTCTTAGTAACTTTGAATTGATCGGGGGCTATAAAATAAATCCAAACAAAACTGAAGTTCATGTTTTAAATTCAGATATACATTTTCTTCCACCCTGTCCATATATCAACAGTTATACAATCTGAATTTTTTAAGAACACAAGAAAAAAATAAAGAGATTATTAGAGCAGTGGCTTTTACTCCCCCTCACCTTGGTGGGACGGGTATCACTAATCAAGATGTCCATACTTCAGTTACTCATTTTTCTATTTAGTAACATACCTATTAAAATAAATATGTGTTTTTTTTAAAGAAATGGAAACCCTGATTAGACAATTTGTTTGGGGGGAAAAAGCACCAAGGGTTAAACACACATCACTATGATTGAACAAGGAGGTCTGGCTTTACCCCATTTAAGAACCTATTACGATACCACTTTTTTGGACATACTAGCAGGCTTAATGGGCTCAAATGGTGATAGAGATGTTTGTGGACAACATGGTGCAGGAAACCGGCTCTCAGATCTTAATATTTTTAAAAACCTCCAAATTGCCGAAAAAAACAAGATATAAGACACTGAAGGACTATTCTTTTAGACTTCAGTCTTTTTTAAAGTGACGGGTTCCTCTGGGTTACAGTATTTGAAATTGAGGGAATGTAAGAGCCTCGGCCTCCAAATCCAATCAGGCCACTTGAAAAACTGGGAAGGCTGTGGGCTTAGGGTGCTAAGAGATTTTTCAATCCAGAATAGAGTGATCTCTTGGCAGGAGGTGCTGCTGAGGGATAGGATTCAGAGGAAGCCTTCCTTTTTTGAATATTTGCAAATTGTTCATTTCATAAAAAATTTGAAGGGTATTTTTGACACACCAAACAAACTTGTGATAGCTCTTTTCGGGGCTAAATTAAGTGGAGAAGGGAACTAGTATAGTTTATTACGAAATCAGGGCCAACTCCCATTGATTGAGAACCATATGGAAAAGGTGGCCTGCGAAACACAATGTACTTTTTCCATTTCCGAATGGGAAGCCCTATGTCTTTGAGGAAGTAAGTCTTTAAGAGCAGCCAATTTTAAAAGAATGGCCTTCCTATCCCGGTGGCTGGCCTACCCTACTTCGAATGCACTTAAGAAAAGGTATCCGGATGATGAAGATAGGTGCTTCCAATGCCAGGCGGAAGGAGAAGGGGGCTGGCTCCATATTTTCTTTACATGTCCTAGGTTGAGGCCTATTTGGGAGGCAATTTTTTGGGCCCTAAACCGGGCATTTGAGAAGAGGGTATTGCCGGAGGCCGAAGTTGCCCTGTTTGGAATTTGTAGAGATAGAACAATTTTAACGGAAGCCAAAGTAACTTTTCTTTCTATTACTTGTTTAGTAGCCCGCTCCTTAATCCTACAAAATTGGAGGTCTAGGGATGTTCCCACCTATGACAAATGGCTGAACAAAATGAAAAGGACGCAGGCTTTTGAAGAAGCTTACGCGAGGTGGGTGGGAGCTTCCAGTAAATTCAATCAGAATTCCAAGTTTCTAAGCAATGTGGAAAACCCGATAGAGGGATAGAATTATTCGGAATTTAGAATCTAACCGTTGGTCTATTATTCTTATACTGTTTGGAGGAATTAGAAATATGTTCTGTCAAGCACTTTAATATTGTAATTGTTTGCATATTTTGCACTATCACTTGCAATTTTTTTTCGCACTTTTGCACGTTGGTATTGTATAACCTTCAATCACTCTGTTTGACATACTTCTGATAGCCGTGTTTTAAAAAAAGGATCTACTGTGCCATTACTTGTAACCTGGAAAGATGAAGTAATTGATTTTTTGCCGATTAATGTTAAATGTTTGCTTATATGTTATGTATTGCTCTTATTACTCTGCTCAGTAAAAAATATTTATATAAAAAAAAAAGATTGTCTCAGACCTATCCAACCCAGAGAAGGTCACCCTCTCAGCCAGGCCAATGCAAAATTTATGTGACTCACTTAATACTTTCTCTGTTGATAAAATTGAGGCTATCCAAAAGAGTATTCCTTCTGGATCCTCAGTCAATGACCCTTGCTCAGAAGAGGGGAATGGTCCCACAATCTCTTGCTCCCCCCCAATCTCACAAGAGGACCAGGTCAACTTACTGGCAAAAGTTAAGTCAGGGTCACCGAACGACATCTGCCCGACAAAGTTTCTAAAGGCGTTTTGCACTGACATTTGACCTGGTACTGTCATTTTTGAACCAATCCATCAATTCAGGGATGGCCCCCAGAGCTTTTAAGAGAGCGATTATTGTCCCCATACTAAAAAAGTGGGTGCAAAGCCCTCAGATATGAAAAACCTTCACCCAGTCTCCCTCTTACCTGTTTTGGCAAATGTTCTGGAGGCACATGTAACCCGCCATCTCTGTTCCTATTATTTGAGGAAAAAGAGTTTTCAGACTCATTTCAGGCGGGATTTAGGCTGGGGCACTCTACAGAGGCGGTGATTATGTTAGTTGTTGATGACATGCGGAAGGAAGTGGACAATGGCAATACTCAGGGTTTGGTGCTCTTAGACCTGTCGGCGACCCTTGATATGGTTGACCATGCTATCCTGGCTGACCGGATCAGGGCCGCGGAGTTTCGAGACTCAGCTTGAAACTGGATCATCTCTTTCCGGAGTGAGAGATTCTAATCAGTCAGGTTAACACCCTTTGTGTCACCTGAGGTACAGCTGAACTGTAGAGTGCCTCAGGGACCCTCTCTATCTCCTCACCTCTTTAATATTTACATTCACCCTTTGGTTAGCTCCATTAAGAAGAAAGAAATTAACATCTACAATACGCTGATGATATGCCGTTACTATTCACGATCAATGATAGCCCTACATCTAGACAATAATTTCAAGACACCATGCGGTTCATCCGGGTCTGGATGAATAGCAATCAATTAAAATTGAATTCTGACAAAACGGAGATAGTCATTACAAAGAGTATGGTGGAGCATTGGGTCCATCCCATCACTCTGGCCCAGTGAGATGGGTCCCCTGTCTGTCCCTCAATAGGTGGTAAAAACTCTGGGGGTCATAATTGATGAGGAGCTATCATTTAAGCAGCACCTAGGTGCCGTCACATCAGCAAGCTTCTACTAACTGCGGCGCAAAAATAAGATAAGGACATTTCTTACCAGAGAGGCACTGATCCAGGTAATAATAGCCCTAGTCATGTCTAGAATGGATTATGTGAACTCTCTGTATCTGGGCCTCCCTAAATTCTTGCTGCGGAGACTTCAGCTAATCCATAATCAGGCCGCCTGGCTGATATGCTCTCTGCCCAAATAAGGCCGTATCTCCCACGTTATGAAGGACCTTCACTGGCTGCCAATGGCGCAAAGAACCTTGTTCAAGGTGTGCTGCATGGTCTTTAAGGCCTTAGACCTGAAATGTCCAGCGTTTGTGTAATCACAGATCAACAAGTACTGTCCTACCAGACAATTGAGATCTAGCCATTTGCACTATCTAGTGATCCCTTTGTGTATAAAACAATGGACTGTAGGACTCAGGTTTTCCGTTATTGCTCTGGAACACTCTGCCAGTGGATCTTAGGTCCACGGGAAATTTTACCAGTTTCAGACAGCTCCTGAAGACATGGTTGCTTAAATAGGCTTACCAATAACCAGGGACGATGGCCATTTATAGCAATTCCAGCAACAAGAGACCGATAAGTGAATGTGGGCTAATGAGACTCAGATTTAACAGGGGCAATTACCTCCTGCTCATTAATTTTTATAACAATAATTTTAGTAATAATAGAGAAGGTGCCATCCACGACATTGAAAAAGAAATAGATGGAGCACTGGAAATGCTAAATAGACAAGCAACCATCTTTTGGATGGGAGACTTTAACGTTCAAATTTGCCCATTTGCCCTCACTAAAACATGCAGCTTTACCAAAGGTTATAGCCGAGAAGATAATGTGGAATTGTTGCATTTCCCCCATGGTGAATATGGCACAGCACTTACGGGCACATGCATCAATATTGCATTTTGCGATTCCTTAATTGCGAAAAATAAGGAATGGCAATTAAGGAATTGCAAACTGCAATGCATCAAGAAATCGCTATAAAAATAGCGATTTCTTAAAATTCCTTAATTGCGATTCTCTAATTGAGAATCGCAATTAAGGAATACCTCCCCATCCATTCCTATGGGCCTACAGGCCCATAGGAATGAATGGAAAGACATTCTTAATTTGCATTTCACCATTAAAAATTCGCAAATTAAGAATGCAATTTCAAGGGTGCAGGGGTGTCCAAAGGACACCCTGTTGCACCCCTGAAATCTGCTTAGAAGTACGGTTTGCACACCTAAATACCCCAAGGGCATGTGTGTGTGTAAAATGGAACTTTGAAAAATGCACTTAAGTGCATTTTTCAAAGTGTTCGCAAATTACCATGAAGGTCAACTTCATGGTAATTTTCTCCCCTTATTTGCGAATTCGCATATTTTTAGAGTTTGATGCATTGCATTTAAGGAATCTCAATTTGAGATTCCTTAAATGCAATCACAACTTAAGAAATCACAATTTTGCGATTTCTTAAATTGCGAAAATTACAAAAATGTTAATGCATCCCAAAAATGGGAATTGCATTCGCAAACGGCCGAATTTTGCGATTCACACCATTTGCGAATGCAATTTCCTTTGATGCATGTGCCCCTTAATACTTTGTTATCAAAATACAATCTTGAATTTTTAAGCTGTACTAGGAATAAAAACAATATTATATGTCCAACTTTCACTGGGAGGGGCGCGTCAACAACTATAGACCATATTCTATTATCTTACAACAGTGATTATAAGGATTTATGGATTACGGAACAGGTGGTCAGCGACCACAATAGCATTTCTATAGCTCTGCTATGCTGGGGAAATAAACAGGTAAACACATCAAATCGCATAACTGATATTTTTCCCACAAATGGCATGAGATTAAAGTGGGCAACCGTTGACCCAAATAAAATACAAAAGGAAGTCATCACCCACTGTAAAAAAGAAATAGATTATTGCCTAAGCGAGGAGGTGGACTCATGCTCCCTGATCTCTAACTTCCAAAAGTTTAATGTATTTATAGAACATCTTCTCACCAATAAATATAAAGCCAGGAAACAGGTACACATAGGATGGTTTAACAAAAGCTGCACAGATACTCTGCATGTTTTAAAGCATGCATTGGGCACAAAACCCAGAAATAAGGAGAATATTAGAGCGCTACGCCTCAACTATAAACACATCATCGGGGCCCGCAAAAAAAAACTACAACAGGAGGCATGGGACACTTTTAGTTTGGCGGCAACAACCAATAATATTAAACTATTTTGGGATACGGTCAACTGTTCCTTTTTAAAAGAGGATAGTTGACCAGAACTAACCTCACATATAAATAGCGATAATTGGATTGAACATTACACATTAATTTTTAACCCAAATAAGATTGATATAAATCAACTGTCTATTTCTACCTGGCCTACACTACCTTTAATGATAAAAATAGATGAAGTCCATGAAGGATTATCCGACAGTAAAGGGGGAAAGGCACCAGGGCCAGACGGTGTGCCCAGTGACCTATACAAAAGTGAGGAGGATCTATGGGAACCTATTTCAACTGCAATTTTTAATGCTGTGGTTGATGGCAAAATCCCCCTAACATGGGGTCAATCATTAATTATCCCCCTTTTTAAAAAAGGTTCCAAATCTGTGCCCAGCAAATACCGTCCGATATCGTTGCTGGACTCGTCACTTAAAGTAATGAGCAGGGTCATGCTGAAAAGACTTGAAACATGGGCTGAGGACAACAAAATTCTTTCATCGGCCCAATATGGGTTTAGAAAAGGCATCGGCACCCTGGAACAGTGCGTTAACTTGGACCTTCTCATAAATAAATACACCATGGCAAAAGGGGGTGAATTATTTTTATGTTTCACGGACCTAAGCAGCACTTTCGATCTGGTGGATCACACTATATTGTGGCAGATACTTCTGGACACCGGCGCCCACAAGGAAATTGTTTATTTTTTAGCAAGGGTGTACGAGAAGTTGTCCAGTAAAGTGCGCTATGGTCCTGCAGGAGAGTGTACCCCCCTGTTAAGTGTGAAAAGGAGCATCCGCCAGGGATGTGTACTTGCGCCATTTTTGTTTTCACTGTTTATTAATCATGTGGACAGTACACTAAAATAAATCCCTGCTGATGCATCCTCTATTGAAGGTAAGGCTGTCCCTATTTTACTATATGCAGACGATGCGGTTTTAATTTCAAGTACCCCGATTGACCTTCAACGTCTTATAGATAATTTTACTCTTTTTATTAAGGGCAGGAAACTTTTAATTAATAAAACAAAGACATTTGTTATGTCATGTGGGAAATCAATGACTAAACCGGGAAAGGTCTTTTATTTAGAAGGAATAAAATTGCAATTAGTTAAATCCTTCTGTTACCTTGGGGTAACTTTTGCGGGAAATGGGAAATGGTCACATGAATATGCTAACATCCGCCTCAAAATGAGCAGGAATGTGAATGGCATTTTCCGTTTCTCCACAAAAGTTGGTGCACGAATATTCAAAGACATGGTAACTATATATAACGCCAAATGTGTTTCATCTGCACTTCATGGTGACGGAGTCTGGGGCCACCACTCTGAACAGTCTTTACAGCAGGATGAAAATAAATGTAATAAACGCCTGCTGTGCGCCCCACCTTCAGCCTCAACACTAATAATACTTCAGGAAGTGGGTCTAAAATATATCTCAGATTTGGCTGGCCTTCGTCCCCTTTTATTATGACGCTCCATCTGGTCTAAACCAGATGGAGCGCCATAGATGCGCCATAGATGTGAGAAGTGTGGCTCAATGATTAGAGCGGCACACCCTGATGCAGAGGTCTAGCCCGGGACCAGGGTTCAATTCCCCGCCTCGGCGGGTCTTGGGCTCAAAATTCCACGGACCTGATAATTCTCGCCTCGGTGCCTATTCCAATCATGGAGTCCCACTCTGCAACTCTGGGCAATAGCTTGCTTAATCTCCACAACGGCCCGCACAACGCTAAGGATGCCTGGCCTCCACCTTGGGGGTGCCCAGGGGTGGATGCCTCACAGGGAAAGCCAGGATGGGTTCCACAGCGGTATTCGTACAAGCGCCTTGAGACCCTTGCTGGTGAGTAGTGCGCTATACAAGTATCAATTTACAATTTTTACAATTTAAACCTGAAACAGCTTTTACCCAAAGCATAATAAAAGATTGTATTAAGCTCGACCACAATTCTCGGATTCCGTGGCTGAGATATATTCGTCACTGGTACAGCCTCTTATTTAAACGTGACTTTTTTATTGAACCGGAGTATGCAGCCTCTATTGTCAAAAAAGATCTTAAAGGAGCATTTGTAGCCCATAAAAATGAGAATAGGGGAAATTTAACCGAGTCCCAGCCCACTGTTGTATTCTATAAATAACTAAATCTTACAATTGGCCTTCAGGCATATTTGGATGAAGTAACCATGTCCTCCCACCGATTTCTTTTAACACGTTTACGGTTAGGGATTGCACATCATTCAGTGGCTTTCCCGGAAATGAAGAGAAACACGAGCTTAGTATGCCCATGTGACAATACATCTATGCAAAGTTCCTGCCATTTTTTATTATTCTGCAAATGTTACTATTTATTATTATTTATTATTATTTAGTGAATTTGTAGAGCGCAGCTGTCACCTTACAGCTAAGGCTTCACAAGGTAGGAGCGGTGAGCATGACAGAGAGATAGATCCAGCGGTTATACCTTCGGAAACAGCCAAGTTTTAATACATTTCCTAAAAAGGAGAAGTTCCTCCGTTTGACGAATCTCCAAGGGCAGACTGTTCCAGAGTTTAGCGGCAGCAAATCCAAAAGATCTTCCCCCAACCCTGACCTTCTTGAATATGGGTACCTTCACCAAACATGCAGTTGCTGAGCGAAGTGCTCTGCTTGGGATGTACCATTCAAATTTGGTTTGCAGCGAGCTAGGCCCGAGTCCATGCAGGGCCTTAAAGACAAGGCAGAGAGATTTGAAAGATATTCTCTGCCTCAGCGGTAGCCAATGAAGCTCGGTCAATGCCGCTGTTGCAGAGGATCTTCTTGTCCAGCCAAGAGCCAACTTAGCGGCAGCAGACTGAATTCTTTGAAG
This sequence comes from Lissotriton vulgaris, assembly GCF_964263255.1. Classification (NCBI taxonomy): domain Eukaryota; kingdom Metazoa; phylum Chordata; class Amphibia; order Caudata; family Salamandridae; genus Lissotriton; species Lissotriton vulgaris. The sequence goes on from NW_028248812.1 coordinate 525,608, forward strand.
TCTGTCTAGCAACTGACCCGGTGACTCAAGCAGGAGAGCATTACAGTAATCAAGTCTGCTCAATATAGTGCATCTGACTACCATGGCCCGTGCATGTAAAGGAAGTAACGGCAGGATCTTTCGAAGAGACCTGAGAAGGGCAAAACAGCTTGACACCACTTTCGTCACGTGAGCTTCCATGCTCAACCTATTATTCAGCATGATGCCCAAATTATGAGCAGTAGAGACCGGTTGTGTTTTAGTCAGCGTTTCTGGAGGCCAAAAATTATCTGGGAAAGGGGGAGAAATCCGACTTCCAGCACAGAGCAGCACCTCAGTCTTGCTGGCGTTGAACTGTAATAAATTCTTGTGTAACCAGCTAGCAATGTCTTGCATACAGTCATGAAATGACTCCAGCGGGATCGATTCTACACCCTCCCATGACAAGATGATTTGAGTGTCATCTGCGTAGTTAATAGCAGCAATCCGATGGGATATTATCAGCTTAATCAAAGGTCTTAGATAAACGTTGAATAATATCGGAATAACTGCCGAACCCTGAGGCCCCCCCTGAGACACCGGGGAAAAAGCAGATTTAAAAGGGGGGAGAGACACCGCTTGCTTCCTATCAGACAGGAAGGAGCGAAACCAACGCAAGGCAACACCCCCTAACCCCTGCCTCACTCAATCTTTCCAGGAGGATATCATGGCTTACCGTATCAAATGCGGCAGACGGGTCAAGCAGAATCAGAGCCACTGCTTGACCTCTGTCTACACGCATTCGAAGTTCCTCCATGGCAGTGAGCAAGGCCATTTCGGTCCATTGGGGTGGGCGAAATCCAAATTGTACTTCGTCCAAGAATTGATGTTGCTCCAGATGTTTAGAAAGGAGCGAACTTACCCAGCGTTCAGCAATTTTTGCAGAGAACGGTAGCAGGGAAATCGGTCTATAGTTTTGTAAACATTCTGGATTAAGGGACGGTTTCTTTAGCAGCGGGGATACAAGAGCCTGTTTCCAGGATACCGGAACAGTACCGCTGGTCAGTGATTGATTGCAGACCCTGCAGAGGATGGGAAATAGCTCGTCCCCATACTCCTTCCAAATTTTGTGAGGAATAGGGTCCAGAGGTGAACCTGATGAGATACCCCGAGCCAGCCTGCTGAAATCCTCTTCCGTAATAAGGGGGAAGTCCAAAAAAAGATCAGCAGCCTGCCAACCAGGGCTCCCATTTTTGTCCCCTACACCCCCATCACCTAAACCCGTGAAGCCGGTCAGAGAGGGAGAAATGGTGAGATTGTTGATAATGGTGTCGATTTTTTCTTTAAAAAACAGAGCGAGATTATTGCAAAGCGTCTGTGTAGGAGGGGTAGAAGTTTTAGTGCATTCAGGATTAGTAAGATCGGTCAAGATCTGGAAAATGCTTTTAGAGCTATTTGCCGCAGTACAGATCGTTGAGCAAAAGTAGTCAGCTTTAGATTTAAGGATCAAGGCTTTATACTCAGCAAGTTTAGCTTTCCAGCAAAGTCTATTAACATCAGTATAGCCTTGCCTCCACTTTCTTCAAAGAGTCGTTAAACCAGAGAGCCGAGGCTTTGCCCTTAAACCTGCGTTTTCTTAGCGGGGCTAGCGAATCTACCCTCATAGTAATTCTGAGGCACAGAGAATCATAGTTTTCATCAACTTGACAGTCTGAGGAAAAACAATCTTCAACCTTAAATACCATATCAGTAGTTTTCATCCTCCCAAGAGCTCTCCAGTCCCTGCATAGAAACTCAGTAGTAATATCTTGAGCCTGTGTATGAACCTTATTACTCTTAACAAAAAACTTAAGAAGAAAATGATCGGTCCAGGCCATGGGCAGAGTATCACTCAAATATGCCAGTTGCAGGGTCGAAAAAATCAAATCAAGCCGCTGTCCAGCCCTGTGGGTGGCTCCTATAACCAGTTGATGAAGACCAATACTTTCACAGGAATGGAGAAGATTATACAACCCTGCGTCTAGGGAACCATTTGACCACAGGTTAAAGTCTCCAAGGACTAACAGATTTTTATGAGAGGTAGCCATATTAGCAATGATGGTAAGCAATGACTGCTGTTGCTGGACACTGAAAGCCCCGGAGGGTCTATAACAGATGATACCAGTAAACATAACCCCAGTGTGACTATGAATAGATAGACCAAATAGTTTAGCACCGATGACCGGGTCCAAATCAATAGTTTTTATATGCCAGGAAGCCCTGTAAATTATTCCCACCCCACCGCCTCTCCCTTTAGATCTGGGAAGGTGAAGGATTTTATAGTCCGGCGGGCAGGCCCAGCCCAGCTCAACCTCACCATCAAGGTGAGTCCAAGTCTCGGTAATAAAGAGGGCGAGTCCACCAATAATTGAATTTCCTCTGCATGTTTAGGCAGAGATCTAACGTTAAGAAGCCCACATGATAAAAGACCCCTGGTCACAAAAGCACTCAATGGAAGAGCCGATTCAGCGAAGGAAAGATGTCCCTCATGCGCAAACTCACCCAGGTTAAGTAGGATCTCTCGAGAGTATAGTGGGGGGACTGTGGGGGGACTGTGGCCGAGTGTGGCCGAGAGAGAGATACCAACGCGGGAATGCGGAGCAGCATAACTGGCACTAAGTAAATTTTACTTCAAGCTATTGTTTTTAAAATATAATGTTCTATCCACCAAAAATGCCTTGAGGTTGTTATTCCTACTTGAAAGTCCTGATGTCTGTTTTTACACGGCATCCTATATTTTAAAATGTATCTCTGCTAGGAAATCAATTGTATTTTAAAAAGATATATATTTGGAAAGTCCTTGTTTTAAAGAAATTTTGCACTTTATTTGCACCAAAGGAAACTAAGAAAATATACTGCAATTAGTGACGTATCTGGAATATTTATATATAAGATTAACAGCCGCACTTGTAATTACGCACTGTATGCGCAATTCACTTTATACTTTTGACACTTTAGTGTATTTTGCACATGTTTTATTTTCAGATAACTGTTATGCTTGCTATTGTTAATTTGATTATTTAAATTTACCAGTATTGGAATTCTGAAAAAGAACAATCATATCTACGTATGATTGTATCGACTAAACATATTGTATGCAGTAAGCACATGTCACTTTTTGTACATATTGTACTGTAATTGCGTTATGCTAACTCAATTGTTTTGGTTTCCATGTTTATCCCATTATACAGCATGTAATAGAAAATGTAATTCATGTTTTATGTATGCTTATATGGTTGTTGTTATACACCGAATAAAGCTTTGAAATTGAATTGAATTGAATGTGGGCTTAAGAAATATTAAATAACATAACTGTTGTGGAAGAAAGTACGTCCAGTTCCATGTAGATCAGTGAGGTAGATTTATTCCAGACAGATGTTACAATGTAGTGAAACCCCACCAGGAGCAGCCTTTCTGCTGCTCAGCCCATTCACCAACTGACTCACTCACTCACCAACATTTCACTGTCACCACACACACCAATATTCCATCAACACAGTCACGCTGGCTGAGCAGCAGGTATACCACATCCTCTTTCTTTAAATAAACAAAGACAACATTGCTACTACAACATGTACAACTCCCACGTCAAAGTAATGAACGAAAGGGAGGTACATGTTGACACATTAAATACGAGGGGGCGTGGCTTGGACGCCGATGGCGATGGTCGCCTGAGAGCTCGGCTCCGGGACTGAGCCCGTGATTATCCTGCAGATCGGAGTCCGCGGGGCACCCTAGCCCCCGCAAACCGTTGATCGGACCGATTGGGACCTGCCGAGGCACCCGGTGAAACTCGAACACGGGTTGATCCGACGGAAAATCGAAGTTTGAGGACCCGCGGAGTGCGGCCCAATATGGCGCCCGGACCTCTTTGTCTCCTTGGTTGGGACCCTTAATCTGGAGGAGGGCCGTTGGCTACAGCGCACCCTCCACCTTCTATCTCCCTGTGATGTGATGGTCTGGGTGTCGCTCCGATCGGACTTTGGACGCGGTGATCGCTCCTGGATGGTCGGAAGCCCACACTATCGTGGACCTCGATTCACGGACGCCTGGCGACCCTGTCTGCGGTGCCGACCCCCTGAGCCGCACCCGGCTGCATCCCGCCGAGCGACTGACCTCCATGGGCAGCACGGCGCCTTGGCGCCACAAAGTCTCCGGTGGTGTTGGTGACCCTCGTTCCAGATCCTCATCGGCCAAACGGGCCTGCCCGACCTGGCGCCGATTATCCCCGCCTCCTCCTCAGTGCCCTCCGACGACGCGGTGGTGGCGCGGCCCGAGGTTGTGGAGGACCAACAGGCCCTGGAGACGGAGATCGTCGGCCCTCGGCCCGAAGACCACCAGCCGAGAGAGACATAGTCGACACCCGCACTCGGTGGCACCTCGGACTGACTCTCCACCGTGGGACTCCTGCGCCATGGGAAAACCGAGGGGAGCCAAGGGGACCACCCCGGCCGCCTCAGACTCGGAGGCGCCGGACAAAGATGAACGTGGGGACCCGGAGAGCTCTGGTGGCGCGCCATTGCAGCAACAATTTGACCGGGTCCTGGAGGCGATCGCGACCACGCGCTCGGCCCTCCAGCAGGACATTGCCCAGGTCGCGACGAGTCTGGGCCTCCTTAGGGCGGACCACGGCAAGCTTTCGGATAGGGTCAAGGAAGTGGAGCGCTCGGTAAAGACCTTGGAGCCAGCACAGAGAACCCTGGCCGCGACGATGAAGGATGCCCTATCCCGGATTGATGCCCTGGAGCGGCGAGCGGAAGATGCGGAGGGACGTAATAGGCGGAGTAACATTCGAGTGGTGGGCCTGCCGGAGAAGATTGAAGATGGCGACATGGTGGCCTACTTGGAAGCCTGGCTAAGGGACACGGTGGCCCCGGAGGGCCTATCCTCCTTCTACACCCTGGAGCGAGCGCACAGAGTCCCAGCGAGGCCGCCGCAGCAGGGCCGTGCCCCGCGACCGGTGGTGGCACGTTTACTGCACTTTCGGGACAGAGACCTCATCCTTAATGCCGCCAGACATAATGGCCCCTACAAGGTGGAGAATAGCCAGGTGAATATCTTCCCGGACTACACATATGAGACCCAGCGCAGGCGGTTCTGTTTCCTGGCGGTCAAGCGGGAGCTCCGGAGCGAGGGCATCCAATACTCGCTCCTGTTTCCTGCAAGGCTCCGCATAATCGTTGATGACAAAACTCAGTTCTTTGATTCCCCAGAGGACGTCTGTAGCTGGCTCGAACTCTATAGAGCCGGAAAGGTTGGCTTTAGCTCCTCATCTCAACTGGCAGTGGAGCCTGGACAGCGGCGGCGGTCCAAAAGAATTCGGAGTCGCCGTGGCCAGTCAGGCAGACCTTCGACTGTGGAGACGTCGGCGGAGCGGAAGGGAGTGCTGGAGATGTTGTCTACGCTATCTGGCCCACGAGATGGTCCCATTGAAGAGGAAGCGGACCTTGGAGACGAGGGGGCACCAACGGACTCGGAGGAATCGGTGACCGACAGTGTCCACACGCCGGTGATCACCCCGAACTCGGTTGAGGACCTTTTGGATGGACAGGGATGACGGGGTGAGCTGAGTCCGTTTGGGTGGGGGCCCGCAGCGGGGGTGGCGGGGGCAGGCGATTGCTCATGAACTCCGGTGAAGTGGAGGTGGGGTGCCCTGCTCGTGGCATGGGGGGGTTTTTCTATTGTTTTGGGCTCACTTTAGTCTCGGTAGCCCGAGAATCGAGGGCCCATTGCCGGCGCCCAGCCCGCACCTAGCCCTTAAGGCCTTCCTGCGGTGGCGACTGCAGGATTAGTTGGGAACTGTGGGTTTGTTGGGGGTATGGTTTGGATGGGAACTAGATGGTACTATTTGGGTCCTGTTCTGGGGAGGGTGGGCAAGGGTTTGGATCGAACGGGGGTTGTTGTTTTTTGGTTGGGGAAAATGGCCGCCATCAGTGCTGGGTTGATTGTTGCTCTTTCTTTGTTGGGACCCGGGTGGAGAGACTTTGCACGAACGATATGGGACAATGGCTGATGTTGCTAATGTGAAATGCATCACTTGGAATGTACGGGGGCTTCACACTATGTCTAGACGTCACAAAGTCCACGCTTATTTAGTGCGTAGAGGGGTACAAATGGCGCTGCTGCAGGAGACCCATCTTAACGAGGCGGAAGGGGCGGCGCTACAGCGTAGGTGGAGAGGGCAGGTCTTTTGCACTTCGTACTCCGCGTATGCCAGGGGGGCGCTGATTTGGATCAGAGCTGGGGTTCCTTTTCAGGTTACGAAATCAGTGGTGGATCCGGAGGGTCGCTACGTGGCCATTTTGGGCACACTGGGGGGGAGGGACCTAAACGTTTGCTGTGTTTATGCGCCTAATGTGGACCAGCTTGCCTTCCTTTCCAGGTTATCGGGCTCGTTGGCCCACTTCTTCTCCGGGCCCCTCCTGCTCGACTGGGATTTCAATTCAATAGTGGATGTGGAGGCTGACCGCTCGCACCCCCCCCCTCCCTGACTCTCCGGTTCGCCGTGTGGCTAAAGGTAGGAAGGACTGGCAGACGCACTGGGGTCTTACGGATATCTGGAGGGCACAGCACCCCGACACTAGGGACTATTCCTACTTCTCAGGCCTGCACGAGTTGCACGTCCGACTGGACGGGTTTCTGGGCTCGGCAGGATTGGTTTCAGCAGCGGTCCGGTCTGAATATCTAACCAGGACCATCTCAGATCATAACCCTCTCCTGCTGGACCTTCGCTGGTTTCCTGGGGTGCCTGCTGTACCCACCTGGAAAATGCGTCCCGAAATCTTGGAGGACATAGTCTTCAAAGCGGACCTAGGAGATAAGATCTCGGAATACTTCGCGTCCAATGGGGGCACTGCGGGATCGAGGGCGCTGGAATGGGAGGCCTTTAAGGTGGTGGTCAGGGGCTTCTGCATTTCTAAAAAGGTGGGCATGAGGCGAATCATCCTTGATGATTTGGCTGTGGCCGATCGGAAACTCCGTGAGTTGGAACTCCGCCGCCCCGGGCATCCTGAACTTCAGGAGCGCACAGCAGCGGCGAAGGAGGCGGTAGCGGCGGAGGTCGAGCGGTTGCGCTGCTTCGACTATAAGGCCTATACTGTTAGGTCGCTCGCGGAGGGGGACAGATCGGGCGCATTGCTGGCGTGGCTAGCTAATCCCACGCGCCAGACCTCTCTAACGACGTCCATGCGTACGGTGGAAGGGGCCGAAGTACACACTCAGCCTGAGATCTTGAGTTGTTACCTGCGCTACTATGAACGCTTGTACCGCAGTCGCTCTGTCAGGGACCCCGACCTGATCGATGACTACCTGCGACCCCTAGAGCTCCCAATGGTGGAGCCTGACGTAGCGAAAGCCCTGGGCTCCGACATTGAACTGGGGGAAATTCGCAGCGCCATTAAAAAGATGGCGAGGAATAAGACCCCGGGACTAGACGGCCTTCCGGTTGAATTTTATGCCACCTACGCTGATCTCCTGGCACCGAGGTTGCTGATAGTTTACAGAGAGGCGAAGCGACTTGGTCGGCTCCCCGGCTCGATGTGCGAGGCCTTAGTGGTTCCCCTCCTCAAACCGGGAAGGGACTCGTCCGACCCGGCGTCCTACCGTCCTTTATCAATGTTGACGGTCGATTATAAGATACTGAGCAGCATCTTAGCATCGAGATTGCTAGGTCACATGAGTTCTCTGGTACATGAGGACCAGGCCGGATTCATTCCCAAGCGAAACACGACCATGAACATCCGTAGGCTGTTCCGCTTGCTGGGAGAACCGCTCGTGGACGCCCCCTGCCCGGTAGTCCTTTCGGTAGATTTGGAGAAGGCTTTTGACAGCCTGGAATGGGACTACCTGTGCACTGTATTGCTGCGGTTTGGCCTCGTGAGGGTTTCGTTAGATGGACCACGGTACTGTATGCCTCGGCGTCGGCCAGGGTACGGGCAGGCCCGCTGCTCTCCTCGCACTACCCGGCGGAGAGAGGCACGAGGCAGGGTTGTTCATTATCCCCGCTTCTCTTCGCGCTAGCGGTGGAGCCACTGGCGCTGCTACTCCGGTCGGGGGCCCACCATAATGGTTTATGGACACCTTCGGGCCCACATTATATTTCGTTGTACGCCGATGACCTGTTGCTCTTTCTTGAGGACCCGGTTGCTGCCTTGAATGGGGCTGCATCGGCGCTCACGGCATTTGGGGAGGTCTCGGGCCTTCGGGTAAATTGGGCTAAGACCTGTCTTTTCCCGGTTCGCAAGGGTACACCCAGCCCTGATATCAGCAGAGAGATTAGGTGGGAACCTGACTGCTTTAAGTACCTGGGGGTGTACGTCTACCATGAACCGTCTGACCTCCTGGATGGGAACATAGCTCGCAGCACTCGCTGCGTGGTAGCATGGACTTCTGGGCTACTCTACCGCTCTCGGTAGCGGGGCGGATCGCTCTGCTTAAAATGGTGGCGCTCCCCCGGCTGCTGTACTATTTCCGGGCGCTGCCGATTTGGGTCCCGCCAGCCACATTTCGACTGTTACGGTCAATGGTGGTGGGATTCCTCTGAGGTTCGGGCCGCCGAAGAGTGGCCCTCAAGACCCTGACGAGACCGAAAGCTGAGGGTGGGCTTGCGGTGCCGGACTTTGAAAAGTATTACTTGGCAGCGCAGCTGCAGACTTTCACCCAGGAGGTCGCCAGAGAATTCCGAGGCCCAGAGGACAGGAGGGGCACAGGGATGGCTAGGCATGTTCTCTCCTTCATAGCGTTGCGACAGCGTTTGGCCTTGCAGGACCTGACGCTCGAAGAGAGGACCATTCGATTATGCTGGAACCGAGCCCACGCCCGGGGCCAGTTGCGGATACCTTATGCGCCCGAAATGCCTCTGGGTATGCTGACAGCCCTGCCTCATGGCGGTGATTGGTCACGACTAGCGGACTGGGAGGACGCGGGTCTACAGTTGGTGGGTGACCTTTACGAGGACGGGGCGCTATTGCCCTTTCAGGAGCTCATTGACCGCTTCGAGGTTCCACGCGGCGATTTTCTTTTGCACACGGCCCTGGTCCGAGCGATTCAGGCGCACTGGAAACACGGACTGGAGGAACCTCCTACATCTCCGGTGTACCAGTATGTCATGATGTCTGCGGGAACGGTTAAGGCGGTTACTTGCCTATACGGCAGACTGATCAATGAGGGGTTGGCCCCCCTCACTACCTTAAGAACCCGTTGGGAAGAGGACATTGGGAAGGAGATCCCGGAGACGACCTGGTCCCAACTAATGAGGCGGGCCTGGAAGGGCACGCGCCACGCCCGCTTTCAATTGGTCCACAACTATGTACTCCACAGGGCATACTTGACCCCGGCGAAGATCCAACAATATTTTGCCACGGACTCTGCGGACTGCCCCAGGTGCCATGCGCCTGATGCAGACCTCCTCCACATGTTGTGGTCTTGCCCGGGGCTGTCCTCCTATTGGCTGGAAGTGGGGGATACCCTGAAGGAGGTAACGGGGAGGTCCTTATCGGTTGATGCGGCAGTGGGGCTCCTGCACTGGTTTCCGCATACCCCCAAAAATAAAATCACTAGTAAATTCATCGATCTGGGGCTTCTCCTTGCTAAACGGGAGGTGACCAGGAACTGGAAGGCACGGGTTGGTCCAACGGGGGTCCGATGGCACAGCGAACTCTTGAAATGGGCGGCGGGGGAAAGCACGCTGCGATACCAGTTCGCTAGGAGACAACACAACGAGAAGGCGCAGAAGGCAGCGCTAGAATGGGAGACATTAGTGCAGGCCCTCAGGGATTATTGCGCTCCCAGCGATTCCGAAAGTGAGGATGCGGCTCGCCCCGAGTCCCGATAGACGATTGCACTTTACATGTTTGTTGCTTTCCCCGGGGGTCCTCTCATAGATCCTATTACGGCTGCTACCATGCACTGATGGCGGGGTTGGGGGGGGTTCTGTTTGGTTCATAGTGTTTTGGGGGGGGGGGTTTCTTTTGGCCCTTTTTGTAGGATGGTTTAGAAAAGCAGATGACGGATAGTGGATCATCCGGACCGGCTTCGACTTCCTGTTGAGTCCCCACTGGTAATCGCCGCCCGACCCTTGGGTAGTGGGCTAAATGGCTGTGTAATGGACCATCCTGCTGAGGGCCGATGGGATGTATCCTACTAATTTTGATTGAACTTATAATGCTGGTCCGCTTTGTAAATATTTACTGATTCCTGCAATAAAAATATATTTTAAAAAAAATAAAAAATAAATGTTGACACATTAAATACACAGATGGTAAAAAACACTGCATGCAACTATGAATAACATATTAAATGTAAAGATGGTAAATGTCACAAGAGAATGCAATGTAATGTGTAAGGATAGAGGAAATACATGTATGCAAAGATAACAATAAGTAACTCAAGAAAAGAATAAAACACAGCACACAGTCCACAACCTTTCTAAACACGTAAGCACACTACACTCACCTACCTCTACACTCACCTCTTCTTCCTTCCCACCATGCAAAAAAAAACACACGCTCTACCACACCCTAACACAACTTACCAAATCCCTGTGCCACTCACATACCAGCTGACCAGGCTAATACACAAGTGATGAAAAAGTGAAGCAACCACAAGGGGCGGTAGAGAACCATCCAAAAAAAGTATATGTGGGACACTACCCCACACAAACAATGTGGCATCTAACACCCCTTCACCCTTACCCATAGTAAGGGGGAAAAGTGTCGAAAAACAGTCCACACGAATCAAGAATTGAACAAAATAGTGCCACATCCAATCTCGTCATTTGGTAGAAATAGCAATCAAAACTTATGACACTCACACCCTAAAAACGCGGCTCACCCTCTTGTCAATTTTTTCATTGTTGAATTATTTCCTTATGACACATTTATTCCTGATTGTAGCCCCGTAATGTGAAGCAAATTATGCAGCCGGAAAGACAGACTACAAAACAATAGACGGCTGCAAAGATGGCTCCACTCCAACTTGAATGACTCCGAGCATGCAGATACCGTGATGGACCCCTTGCAGCGTACATTACAAGAACAGCAGAATGAAGCAACCTGACGCGACCCAATTGGAAGATTCCTTGATGAACGGGCAGAGAGGCGTGAAAAAGTTTCCACTGTTATTACGTGGCTCCAATAAATACTGAATACATCCCACAACATCGTGATCACCATGAAAGTCAATGAAATCCATACCAACGACCAAAGATGGCCAACAGTACGTCGTTTGCATCAGTTTTTGAAGAAGATTAGACCTTGTCCAAAGATTACTTCATAGGCAGCCTGCACGGGTCATCTAGACGCCTGGAATGAGTGCTGCAGTAATTTTAAAAACCAGTAAGACTCGTGTGTATCTCGTGCTAATGCAACAGTGCATTAGCAACTGACAACTGCACAACGTAGTGGAAATGCGCAGCAACAATTTAAAGTACTCACAGATAATGATTAGTACACCGCCAGCAGTCTTCCCCATTTTAAGAAAAATGTAGTGGCTTACCAGCTGTGCCGATTTTCCATTCTACAAGTTGCTCTTGCTTATTCCTTTGGGGTGCCGATGGGTTGTTACCACGCCACAGTCACAGTAGGTATGGTGGTCACAACTCAGTAGCCCATACCTACACATCCGGCTGGCAACAAGGCAACAGTGGTAATGGTCAATTACTCAGGGGGACGCAGTTGGGTTAGATCTGGCACACCCGGGTAGAGGCTGGCAGGTCTGAAAGTCACTGGTGGGGTTGAAGGCAGCCAGAATCCTTGTTCCAATAGTTGTTACTAGTTTTGTTTTTTGTTGTAGTCCTTTCTAATTTCTTTACAGAATCAGTTACACCACACAGGTTCTGCTTACTCAAATCATAGCCAAAATATGTTGTGGAAGAAAGTACGTCCAGTTCCATGTAGATTAGTCAAGAAGGTTTATGCAGGATAGATGTTACAATGTAGAGAAGATGTTTACAAGAGCCCCACCAGGAGCAGCCTTCCTATAGATGTTACAATGTAGAGAAGCCCCACCAGGAGCAGCCTTCCTACTGCTCAGCCCATCCACCAACTGATTCTCTCACTCACCAACATTCCACTGCCACCTTACACACCAACATTCCATCAACACAGTCACACTGGCTGAGCAGCAGGTATAACAATCACATAACATAACTTAAGGTTTCAGAATAAATCATATGTCCTAGAGTGTGTTCTAGTGTTCTTTGGACTATCCTTTATACATTTTCGACGACGTTTTATCCCTCTGTCGTTATCGGGGTCTCTTCAGGACGAAGATTCTGGGGACTATAAGAGTGGTATGGATTGTTATTGTTGCAATTAGTTGCAAATTGTGTGGGCTGTTAATTGATAGGGATGACATGAGCTTACCCAAGCGCTTCAATTGATGCCGGAGGCGCAATATTATTTCAGTCATCCAACATCAAGAAATCAATAGTGGGTACAGCCTGTGGTAACCTTCCAAGACTGCCCTCAGTGGGTATCAGATAATCATCCTGAAACAATGGTGAAACATCATTAGTTTTCACCACTATTATCCTAAAAGAGGGAGGAAGGAGTGATAGACCACATGGGGAACATCACTTACAACGCATTTATTACAACGCACTACCATTACAACGCAACCATTACAACGCAAACCATTACAACGCATAACGCTGGGGGGCGCTCTAGGATAGGGAATATATTTAATTTACTATCCAACACCTTCCCTACTATCCACGGGGACTGGAGTTGGAATAGTAAATGAAATAAATCACTATCCAGCGCTTAAAAGCACTATGCGTTGTAGTGGTATGCGATGTAAAAACCGCGTTGTAACAGCAGGCGTTGTAATAGCCTGCGTTGTAGTGACACCAATCCGACCACATCCTTACTCACCAGGTAAGATTTGTACTATGGCATAATGTGAACTTGCTTCCATATGGTAGATGGAGGTGTGGCATAGGTGTAAGGGATGTTTGGATTTACCTAATACACAAGGTTGTAACAATATATCCCAATTTGCCAGTATCTAAAATTACAGTAATAAACAATTACTAGTATCAAATTCAGGTTAATAAACCGTCCAAGGCTGGTGGGGTGGCATGTCTTTGGGGCAGACCCCTTACCTAATAATGTGGATGGGGGATCAATACAGCTCCAGAGAAAATGCTCGTACTGCAGCAAAGCATTTCCTGCTTCTAAATAGTGGAAATGGATGATGATCAGCTGAAGTGTTCCGTGCATGCGCATGGCCATGCTAGAACGGGATATGCATTGGCGGCCATTACTATGCAGGAATGTAATTATCTAGCTGTCCTGAATCTGGCAGTCGATGAGAAAGAGAGACAGTCAGACAATGTTTATGAAAAGCTGACTCCTGGTAATTTGTACAGGCGGGGTGCTTAAAAGCCGAATCTATTGGAATAAGGTGCCGCCAACTGCCTTTGGTTTGTGCATGCGTATACGAATAGCGGGCCCATGTCTACTTGGCAACCGTTACAGCCGGAGACTTTGGCTCAGTGTTAATTCATTTAGTTGAAGGACATAGCCACTATGTCGCTCTTGCACACAGTGGTTATAGCGACCAACACTGAGCGGAAAAGTATCCATGTCCTAATTGTGGCAGTCTGTAAGTAAAAATAATGTGGAGATGGGCAGCAAATTTCTATGACTAGCTGACCCCAGATATTAGCCAAGTGAGATGCTAAAATTGATTCTTGAAAAAATGGAAGGCTCCGGTGGCCCTTGATTGCGCATATGCACGTGTGAACTAATAGCAGGGCCAGTTTGTCATCGGCGCCCATAACTGAAGGGAGCCTCGTATTAATGAAAACCCAGATATGAAATCTATTGTGCTGGTAGTGTCAGCATTGGCAGTCCCTAGTACCAGTATGAATAGAGTACATTAGCCTTTTGACAGGGTGCAGATTGCAGCACGGAGTGGGCATCAATTTAACGAACAACTACCATTTTTTCAATAATCATACACAGTGAGTGGATACTAGTCTCCCAACATTTAAATCATCTTGACAAACATAAAGACAAGATTTCTTCGGTATACGGCCTGTATATAAAAATGCAATCAACACTTAACAAGCATAAATAGGTCATATTTACAATTGTATATGGTTTCTGTTTACAAGCCATGAGGCTTATTTATATGGCGTGTATAGAGCACATGTAATACATATAATAGGAGACAGTGTACAACAAGAAAAACATATATTTGAAAAGTGGCTATGATCATTAATGCCAATTGATCCTGAATATGTCAATAGGACTGGTATGCTTCTCTGCGGTACAAAAGGGGGTGGTGATGGACGGAGCATCTGCATCAATCAAACACTCACACCCAGTCAAAAGATCTGTGTTTAATCCATCACCGTTCTTTAGCCCACTCTGCCACCCCAGTTCAGACATGGCTATATGCAAATCAGTCTGACCCTGTGCCTCATGAGAACAGTCCAGCCCGAACTGCCAAGCCATGTCTTCCCTGGACCGGAAACAAGCTTCCGAGGACCGGTTTCTGGCATTTCAGCCATCTTCAGCCCGGCTTGCTTGAATCCAGTGGCAAAGTGAGCAAGGGACTCACGTCTGAGCATACCCTGCCACACTTATGGTGGCCAAAAGCGGTACAAAAGGGGGTGGTGATGGACGGAGCATCTGAATCAATCAAACACTCACACCCAGTCAAAAGATCTGGGTTTAATCCATCACTGTTCTTTAGCCCACTCTGCCACCCCAGTTCAGACATGGCTATAGGCAAATCAGTCTGACCCTGTGCCTCATGAGAACAGTCCAGCCCGAACTGCCAAGCCATGTCTTCCCTGGACCGGAAACAAGCTTCCGAGGACCGGTTTCTGGCATTCCAGCCGTCTTCAGCCCGGCTTGCTTGAATCCAGTGGCAAAGTGAGCAAGGGACTCACGTCTGAGCATACCCTGCCACACTTATGGCGGCCAAAAGCAGTACAAAAGGGTGTGGTGATGGACGGAGCATCTGAATCAATCAAACACTCACACCCAGCCAAAGATCTGGGTTTAATCCATCACCGTTCTTTAGCCCACTCTACCACCCCAGTTCAGACATGGCTATATGCAAATCAGTCTGACCCTGTGCCTCATGAGAACAGTCCAGCCCGAACTGCCAAGCCATGTCTTCCCTGGACCGGAAACAAGCTTCCGAGGACCGGTTTCTGGCATTCCAGCCGTCTTCAGCCCGGCTTGCTTGAATCCAGTGGAAAAGTGAGCAAGGGATTCACGTCTGAGCATATTCGCCACACTTATGGCGGCCAAAAGCGGTACAAAAGGGGGTGGTGATGGACGGAGCATCTGAATCAATCAAACACTCCTCCCCGGCCAAAGATCTGGGTTTAATCCATCACCGTTCTTTAGCCCACTCTGCCACCCCAGTTCAGACATGGCTATATGCAAATCAGTCTGACCCTGTGCCTCATGAGAACAGTCCAGCCGGAACTGCCAAGCCATGTCTTCCCTGGACCGGAAACAAGCTTCCGAGGACCGGTTTCTGGCATTTCAGCCGTCTTCAGCCCGGCTTGCTTGAATCCAGTGGCAAAGTGTGCAAGGGACTCACGTCTGAGCATACCCTGCCACACTTATGGCGGCCAAAAGCGGTACAAAAGGGGGTGGTGATGGATGGAGCATCTGAATCAATCAAACACTCACACCCAGTCAAAAGATCTGGGTTTAATCCATCACCGTTCTTTAGCCCACTCTGCCACCCCAGTTCAGACATGGCTATATGCAAATCAGTCTGACCCTGTGCCTCATGAGAACAGTCCAGCCCGAACTGCCAAGCCATGTCTTCCCTGGACCGGAAACAAGCTTCCGAGGACCGGTTTCTGGCATTCCAGCCGTCTTCAGACACATCTTTTTTGATAAAATTCTACATTCATTTGAGGTGGTGAAGGACTGGGAGAACTATTAAGGAACTGGAGATGTAGGATTAAGTTCAGTTCTTACAGTAATTTGAGCGCTATTCACTCATCAGTTCAGACTAATGAACTTGCGCCACTCCTCTAGACTGTTCAACCCTTTCCTTATTGAGTTGCACTTGTCAATCTATTAACATTCCAAGGAGTGGAGAATCAGTGAGATGTTTCCTCCTCTTGGAGGTACTCTTGCTTTTTCGATAACCTGCCAATGTATCTTATCTGCTGAGTGGCGGTTTCTTTGTAGTGCTGGACCAATGGTGCATTTTTTACTAGACAGAGTATCCTGCTTCTATGCTGGCCAATCTGTGTTTTGACCGTTTGGGATGTCTGACCTGTGTATATTAGGTTACACTGACACCATATACAGTAAATTACATTAGGGGTAGCACAGTTGGTATGGCCATGTAATGTCATTGTAATTTCTCCAAGTACAAATTGTTTCGGGTTCGAAGTGTACTGGCAAGCTATGCAAGTACCACATTGGAAGTGGCCTTAAATGGGGGGTAATGAGCAGTTGTTTTGAATGGTGCTTTCTTGTTTGGAAATACTAGTGTCAGAATGAACAAGGTGATCTCTTATATTCTTTCCTTTCCTGTATGAGAACATAGGTAATTCTTTACATGTCTCTATGGTATTAAGAGTGGGCAATGTATGTTTATGATTTTCACATTATTTGTGCTGTGAGGATAGAAAGTGGTGACACAGATGTTTTTTTTTTTACTGAATTCTTATGTTTACACTTAAGTATTTCCTTTTGCGGGCTGTACCAGGCCCTTTTCACTGATGTTTTTATTAGTCTCTTGGGGTATCCTCTGTCTCATAGTTTGGTACTCAAAATTCTCCCTTCCTGGAAGAAAATATATTTCCAGTACAGTTTCTCCGCAATCTTAAAAACTGACCATATGGAAGGCCATCTTTAAGGGAACGGAGGTGAAAGCTTTTGTACTGTAATCAAGTGTGGTGCACTCTATTGGTTTTCTATACAGTCTTACAATCAATTGATTGTTCTTGGTCCATATTCCTAGATCAAGGAACGGAATCTTATCATTGTCCACATTGTAAGTGAAAGTAAGGGAGGACTAACATTCATGGAGATAAGCCATGAACAGTTTCAATCTTTCTTAAGTGCCTTCTCATATCATGAATATGTTGTTGATATATTGTTTCCAACATTTGATGTTTTCATGAAAAGCATTGTTTGGTGCAGTGACGTATTTAGTTTTCAGATCACCTACATATAGGTTCGCTAGATTGGGAGCACAAATTTTCCCCATAGATGTTCCTGAGCACTGCTGATAGTATTTAGAGTTGAACATCAAGTAATTGGTTGTGAAGGCAATCTCCAATAGATCAGTGATGAACTTAGAAGGGACAACCACCGGTGCTGGCCATGAATCTAGAACTTCCTTGATAACATCAATGCTTTCTCTTTGTGGAATATTCATATAAGGATTCTATTTCCAGTGTCACTTGTCCGGCCCCCCCGCTACTGCTGACAATCCTCTTCTCCCTCCTAGGCCTCTGTTGGTGCTTCCTTGCCCTGGTTGGCTGCTGTCTTGCATGGCTGATGCACTGCAGCCTAGCGACCTTCTTCCAGCTGACCCCTTCTTCCTCCTCCGGCTCCGGAGCGGTTCCCAGGCAATGCATGGGGTTTCCTGCTCACGCTGGTGCTGCCACTTCCACTTGGTTGCAGCGCAACGTCAGTAGTCCGCGATCTTGCGGCTGGCCCCGCTCTTCAGGTGGCCGGTCAACACCTGCAACACAGCATATATTTCCTCCCTTACCCCTCAGCTGGGGGGAATCTCAAGCCAGTTCTACTGTGGTGTCATGCTCTCACAGTGGGCACAGACGCTACATTAAAGAACGAAGAGGGGAGAGCACTTCCAGAACCATGCTGTCTCCTCTGGATGACCAAGCACCAGGGATAGTGCAGTGCTTAATAAAGTGAAGCACCAAGAATTTTAAAATACGTAAGGCACCAGGACATTTAAATAAAGTAAAGCACCAGGAAATCTCAAAAGCGTAAGGCACCAGGTGTTGTGAACCATTTTAGGACACTATTGTAAATTTCCCAATTCATGCCCTTATATAGGTATAAATCACTATGGGGCATATGTAGGTAATTTCCATTTTGCGATTCCCAAATAGCGATTTTTAAGGAATCGCTGTTTGAGAATAGCAAAATGGAATGTAGGTAAAAATTCGGTTTTTTTTTGCGAATCTCTAACATTCCTTAATTGCGATTCGCAAATTGCGAATCACAATTAAGGAATGAGTGTCCAATTCATTCCTATGGGCTAAGAGACCCATAGGAATGAATGGGGATACATTCTCAAATTGCGATTTTCTATGAGAAAATCTCAATTTGAGAATCGCAATTCCAAGGGTGCCAGGGTTTCCAAAGGACACCTTTTGCACCCCTGGAATGTGCCTGTAAGTACATGTGGCACACATACATGCCCTAAGGGCATGTCTGTGCTCCACATGGCACTTTGAATTTAAAAAAAAAGATTTTTGGGAAGAATTTTGCAAAATACCATCTACTTGAAGTAGGTAGTATTTTGCGATTCCATATGCAAAAATTTTTAAAGCACCCCTACATAGCATTAAAGGAATCGCAAAATTGTGATTCCTTAAATGCTATAAGCAAAATAAGGAATCTCAATTTTGCAATTCCTTATTTTGCGAAGTGGCACCTACATATCCAAACGCCGTTTGCGATTTGCAAACGCCGAAATTCACCGAATTTTGGCATTTGCGAATCGCAAACAGCTACCTACATATGCCCCTATGTCCATACATAGGCATAAGAATCATAACCATATTTAGTCATAGCTCATGCAGTCCAAATACGGCAGGGCTACTTCCACTAGTTCCGAAAATCTACAACGATTTCTTGGAAAACTCAGCTTCAGCAGCTAGGGACTTTCCCTTGCTTGAGAACTGACTTGTCGAAGAACTCATGGAGCTTTCAAAGAACTGAGAGTCTTTAATGACGTTATTATGTCCACCTTTACGTCAAACTCGGCAACTTCAAGGTATAAATATGCCCACACTTGCCTTAGCAAACACACTGTGGTTTGGAGCAGTTCAACTATCTACTTGCCCGATGCGCCCTGCTACTGCAAGTGCCGAAGGAAGCCGACCCTCCAGCAGACGCACTGAGAAAGATGCTCTCTTTTCTCCTGCCGAGAAATCGAGCTCCTTTCTTTCCAAGCTACCCTTGCGGATTGTTGGGAAATCGAGTCTTGAGCCTGACCTTCGTCGTTCCAAACTAAGGTACAGAGCTGATTAGACCCTAAGAGAAATCTTGGACAGATTCTTGGCAAAAGAATACTACATTTATGCTACACCTCACTAACTTCTTCCCTCGTACTAAGCTTAGGTTAGGTACATCGCGGTAGGCGTATTTTAGAAGCACCAGTTGAGTACTTTTAGCCTCTGTTATTTATGTATGTATTTATCTATGGTTTAGGCACGATACAATGCTCTTACAGTATTATTTTATTCTACTCTTTATACTGTATGCATTATATTTTGCAACCAGTTTTACGATTGTAGCAGCTAATTTCTTATGCTTGAGAAAGAAGACTGTTCAATAAATACTTTTATTGAAAACGCCCGTCTTTCTACTTCTCTGCACCTCTGGTGAAAGAAGCATGCACGATTGACTGAGTAAAATATCTATCTATTGTTTCCACAACTCTGATGATCAGTTTTATCTTGGGGAAACAAAGTTGTCATGTTTATGCTGTTGTCAGAAACTAATCCCTTCTTGTGAATTCGAGAACGTTTCTAGTGACCTCTGAGCTAGCTGGCACTCACAATTAAGTCTAATATATTCGATAGAGACCTAGTAGACCTCTGTCCTACGTAACATCTATAGGATATGTTATTCCAATGCGCAGAGCCTATTGGGAATATAGGAACTACACTACTCCCCTCTGGATGACCCAAGCACCAGGGACAGTGCAGCACTTAATAAAGTGAAGCACCAAGAATTTTAAAATACGTAAGTGTAGGAAGGTGGATATCTGACTATGGTTACCCCCAAACTTTTTGCCTGGTGTTTAGCTGGTTTTTGACTTAGTTGGCCTGGGATCCTGCTATTCAGGGCCCCAGGCTGATTGCTCTCTCCTTAAAATGGACTCCATGTACCTTAGGTGCATAACACAATTGGAATTGGTTCACCTTATAGGCCCCTGTAACAGTGTACCATAGGTACCCAGGGCATAGGTGTAGCCGAGGCCTACCAGGGGCTGCAGCATGTATTGTGCCACCCCTGGCCTGGCCTCCATATTTGACACAACTGGCTGATCACTCAGCTGGGGTAAGTTGGTGTAATCACCTCTTACTTAGGTACAGTATGCCTGTGCCTAACCCTAAACTGGACACATATGTTCCTATCAGCCACTCCTATGGAAGGCCTCATCAATCCTGGAGGCAGAGTGCTTGGAAATATGTGAGATGGTGCTCTAGCATGAGCTGAGCCTGTCTGCAGCTGTCGGGAACCACTCCCTAAGCTGTTCCGGGATATTGCCATACCATATACTCTTAAGTGCATTATAATCCTCGCGGTTATTTGCTATCTTTGGTTTGGCTTTATCAAAACATGTCGAGTAAGGTGTCATACGAATTGGAATACTATCCCCTCGCCAGTTCTGGCGACGGGGATAGCATTCCACCCTTCTAGAGGGACACGACATGTGTGTAGCCTTAACCCCGGTTAAAGTTAACCAGAGCCTCAGCATCACAAAATGGATGCTGCCACCACAGACACATGTCTGACCTCCTGCTGCTGGGAGTCCTTCCAGCGAGGAGGGCCTGGACAAAGGGTTTCCTGCCTGGGGAGGTGCGAGCACCACCCCAGACAGGGTTTTGTGTATTGGATAGGACAGGGCTGAATAGATTGAGACATGCCTGGGGCACACAAGGTGTCCCTGTGCATAAGCCAGCCCAAACCGGTTCTGGGGCTTTCCAGCCCCAGTCCTGGCGAGGAGCTGGACAAAGGAGAGGGGGTGTAACCACCCCCCTTCCTGGTCCCACCCATAGGGGAGGGACCTAGCAGGAGATCCACCCCTCAGATTGGAATAAGAGAGGGAGCAGTGCCATTGCACAGCAGATCATCCCGAAATCAACTTAAAACTAAGAAGAAGACTGGACTTCGACATTCTGCTGCACAGAAGACTGAAGAAGAATCTCCCTTGTGGCCAAGGAGTGACCACCCTGTGAACACAGGTACCAACCAGCAACTCGACGTCTGCTTTGCCGCCGCCTCCCGCCGGAGACCGAGCCCAGAGCCCGACAAGAACCAGACTCCCAGACCTCTCAGAGCCCGATCCACAGTCCCTGCGAAGAAGGGACCCGTGGAGGCACCGAGTGACGTGGGACCGGACCTCTTGAAAGACACTCGAAAAGCTGACTGCGCAGCTTCTGAGGCATCCTCGACGTTGTGCTTTGGGGATTGAGAACCCCCACCACCGAGCAGCCCTTGCACCGAAGATCAGCCCCCCAGCATCTCCACGATCTGCGTGGGGCCCTTTTGCACTGTGCCACTCGACGCGCCATCCCGGCCACTAGCCACGTGGTCAGCGGCCATCTTGGCGACGAACCCGAAGATTTAAACAGCAGGTCTGGTTGCTCCAGACCTACCCAAGCTCCTGTGAAAAGGAGCCCTCGCTCTGACCTTGCTGGTCCGAGTGAACAGCATCTTTCAACTTCTGCGTGGCTTGCATTTGCCAAGGCCTGTTTGCTCCGATCAGGTCGCCAACACCGCCAACAGCGAGAAGCCTACGTGGGACAGCTCGTGACTGACTCCTGGACGTCCTCAACCCCGGGTATCCACGTGGCTGCAGAAAGAAGCTACCCGACAACGCCTGTTTGCACCCGACATCGCCTGGTTCCACTCTGGTTCCCGGGCAGTCACTGGCTAGTGACTTTGAACACTGTCCCCTCTGCTTTCAGGTCTTCAACTCTTCCGATCCACCCTTGGATCCACCGGAACTCTTCTCATCGAGCCGCCTGCAGCATCTTCAGCTCCAAGCACCATCGACCAGCGTGACGAAACCCGACACATCTTCGACCCTGTGCACCCGCTTCCTGTGGGTGAGGTAACTCAGCTCCGCCAGTGCTCCTGCACTGGTACACATCCCAAGGGCCTGTGTTTTAAGTTTCAGCTCCGTAGGTCACTCGGAAGGTTCCTAACTTTCTAACTTTGTGCTTTTTACGCACCATAGACTTTGTATTGAGAAGTGCGTGCACTTTGAACACTGCACCCGAGTCCCGTGGGCCTTTCCCGACTTAGTTAACTCCAGTCTCGAATAGCTCCAGCGATTCCCAAGGCCCTAGGCCTCTTCACTTTCCTTTAGGTATCTCTTATACCACTTATTTAGTATATGGTTTAGGTGGCCCCTAGGGCTCATCCATATTGTGCAACTTTTGTGTATTTTAAACTGTCTTGTGATTTTACGCTTGTGCTTCTGTGCTCATAAAGAGTCCAGGGGATTTTAATAGTTAATAAATCAATATATATTTTCAATATATATCTGTGTGGTGTCCCTTTCATTTGGTATTCAAGGGGGTTGTGTATGGTATAACAGCTGGCTTCACATGCCTTTCAGAGTTTAGCCTAAGACTGCTTTGTCCACGTTACCACTAGGATAACTGGTCTACAAGGTTGAATTACAACCATCATCATAAGGGTTGCTTGGCATGGTACAAAGTGATCACTAGAATTAGTGAGCATTATATACCAGGCCAACTTCTCACATTGGTGAGCAGCGGATTGGGATCTGAGCTTGCTGTTGTTTTACCATTACAATCTTTGAGATTATCATTTGAAAGATCATACAGGTACCTGCTAGGTACATATAAAACAAGACTAGTATACATAAGTTCTACTGAACTTAGTTGTTGTAGAGCAAAGGGAGTAGCACACCCTAGCTACAACTACTAGATAGGTTTAGTAGGTAAACACCAGTGTAGGTAGATTGCAACACATCCACCCACACTAGAGCAATGTCTGGAACAGAGGGGTCCAGTGGACTTACTCCTGTTGAGAGTGACCCTCCAAGGGCACCATCCCAGTTTGCTATTTTTCCTTTTAAGGAACTAAGACAGCTTTGTGTCTTAAGGGGTCTGAAGACAGGGCCTTCCCCTACTGCAGACCACCTAAGAGAGCTTTTGGATCAGTCTGAAGCTCTAAAGACCTCTAAAGCAAACCCCACAGGGAATGCTGAAGGAGGCCATCCTTCAGAGGATGACACTGTAGACACCCCTGCCCCTATCATCCTAGAAGATGAGGAAGCCTCCACCACTGGAGCTCCTCAAGTAGATGTAGAGGAAGAAGAAGAGGAGGAGGAGGTGGAAAGCAGTGAGTCAGATGATGACAGAGATAGTCAGGTGCTGGTCAGTAGACTGAACCAGGCTAACTTAAGTCAACTTGGGAATGAATCAGGTAACAACCCATTCAGACCCTCAGGTGGACTTAACCAGGGCCATAGGAGGAGGAGGCATCACTCAGGTGAATCCAATACCTCCCATGTCTCTAGAGGCTCTCATGGTCACTCCAGAAAGGAGATGACTAGCCCTCAGAGAAGGGAACATGAGGCCAAAATGAGAGAGGCTGAGCTTAGGATCCAGAGGCAAGAGTTAGAGGTTGCCCTGGCTAAGGAGAAACTTGCTAGAGCAAGACAGCCTAGAGAGAGTGGATTAGGATCCACTGGTGGCAGCACTATCCAGAAGGATAAAGACAGGTCCTTTGATACAAGAAACCTGAGTAAGATTGTGCCCCCCTACAAAGCTGGGGATGACATCCACAAATGGATGACTGCACTTGAGAGAGCCTGCATGGTACAGCAGATCCCTCAGGAGCAGTGGGCAGCAATCCTGTGGCTCTCCTTTGAAGGTAGAGGCAGAGACAGACTCCTCACAGTTAGTGATGAGGATTCTAGAAACTACATGGTCCTGAAGAGTGCTCTGATTGATGGGTTAGGCTTAACCACTGAACAGTACAGGTTAATGTTCAGAGATACCCAGAAGACACAGACTCAGGACTGGTCTGAATTTGTTGAATGTGCCACTAAGGCTCTGGAGGGCTGGTTGCTGGGAAGTAAGGTTACTGACTATACAGGATTGTATAATTTAATTATGAGAGAGCAAATCTTAAGTAATTGTCAAAATCAGCTTCTACATCAGCACCTGGTTGACTCTGATCTGACCTCCCCACAAGAATTGGGTAGGAGGGCAGACAAATGGGTCAGAACCAGGATCAGGCCTAAGAACCAGGGTGGTGACCAAAAGAAAGAGACTACCAAGCCTCAAGAGAAGGGTGGGGATAAAAGTAAGGAAAAGACTTCCCCAGGGCCCCAAAACTCCAAGAATGGGGGTGGGTCCCAAGACACTTCTACAACCCAGAAAAAGCCTTATTGTCATACCTGTAAACAGGTGGGGCATTACAAAACAGATAGCTGTTGTCCCAAGAATGGCAATAAGGAGAATATACCTCCAGGTAAGGCTCCAACACCTCCTGTCACTGTTAGCAGTGGTCCCCCAGGTGGTGGGAGCACCCCCAAGAATTTGGGTGGGTTTACTTTTGGAGGACAGGTGGACTCTGGCCTATCCAGGTCCCCTAACTCAGATACTCTTGTCTATGAGACTGGCATGGGGTTTGCCAATTTCACTGCTTGCCCAAACACTTTGAGCAAGTATAGACAGGAGCCCCTCATCAATGGCTTGAAAGTTGAGGCCTTCCGAGACACAGGGGCTAGCATCACCATGGTGGCTGAATGTCTAGTCCCCTCAAGGCAACTTTTACCTGATGCCAAATATCAGGTGACAAACATTGATGGCATAGAAACCAATCATCACATGGCAGTAGTCAATCTTAGCTGGGGAGGTGTCACTGGCCCAAAGAGAGTGGCAGTGTCAGCAAACTTGCCTGTAGATTGCCTACTGGGTAATGATTTGGAAATCTCAGCCTGGGCTGAGGTTGAACAGCAAACCCATTCTAGAATGGTAAATCTCCATGGAAAGGTTAGTGGGGCTGTAATGGCTACAGCCCCAATTCAAGATGTCCTTCCTGAAAAGGTTGGGAGGGCTGAGCAAACCTCAGCCCCATCTTTAGATACCTTCCCTCCTGGAAAGAGTAGCAGGGCTGCACTAGTAACAGCCCATACCCAAACTGAGTCTCCTCCTGAAAAGGTTGGTGGGGCTGTGATGGCCACAGCCCAAACTCAAACTGATACATGGGTAGTGAAGCCTGAAATGATGGATCACTCCACCCAAACAGAGAGCATTGAGGAGGAAGAGAAATCTCCCTCCCACCAGACTTTAGGAAAGGATCAGCCTCCTCAGGGAACTGATCTTACTCCTGATGAAGGAACTGTCCCAGAGGTTGTTAGGCCTGGCCTAACAGAGCCTCTGATGGCAGTGGACCCTTCTCAGGTGGGACCCAGTCTGGAGCCGGTGACCTGCCCCTCTCTACCTTGCCTTACTCAGCCCAGGGCTGCAGAGGACAAGAAGGACAGTGAGACCCAAAGGGCCCCCTGTCAAATAAAGCACCCCCATCAGCAGATTAGGGGCACCGAAACTAGTAGCCCTAGTGAGGTGAAAACTTTAAAAACTCCTGAGGGATCCCCCTTAAAAGTAGTTAGGGACCTCCCCCAGATGGATATTGTTGGGCACAGCCAAACCTGGGACCCTAAGGGCCCCAACCTGAACTGTCCCTCCAGTAAGCCAAACAGAGGGACTCAGCCTCCAGCTTTAGGTAGCCAGAGGTTGACCCTGAGAGCACAGTGCAACTCAGTCAGAGAAAGAAAGGCACACATGGTGGAGAGTGATTGGAGGAAGCTGAGCCCTACAGAGGAAACTCACTTCAGTACTCCATCTCAACACCAGCCTTTGACTTTGCAAAGACACACCACAGGTAGAGATTCCCTATGGTGGAGACCCTCAGATACCCTTAGGGTGAGGGATTGCTTAGTGGACCATGAGACAGGGGGTTACCAAGCCAGAGCTGGTACTTCCTTATATGGCCACTTAGGCAATATAGGCTTACCTGGTCAAGGATAGCCTTATCTCCTTTCGTTTGGGGGGGGGTTATGTAGGAAGGTGGATATCTGACTATGGTTACCCCCAAACTTTTTGCCTGGTGTTTAGCTGGTTTTTGACTTAGTTGGCCTGGGATCCTGCTATTCAGGGCCCCAGGCTGATTGCTCTCTCCTTAAAATGGACTCCATGTACCTTAGGTGCATAACACAATTGGAATTGGTTCACCTTATAGGCCCCTGTAACAGTGTACCATAGGTACCCAGGGCATAGGTGTAGCCAAGGCCTACCAGGGGCTGCAGCATGTATTGTGCCACCCCTGGCCTGGCCTCCATATTTGACACAACTGGCTGATCACTCAGCTGGGGTAAGTTGGTGTAATCACCTCTTACTTAGGTACAGTATGCCTGTGCCTAACCCTAAACTGGACACATATGTTCCTATCAGCCACTCCTATGGAAGGCCTCATCAATCCTGGAGGCAGAGTGCTTGGAAATATGTGAGATGGTGCTCTAGCATGAGCTGAGCCTGTCTGCAGCTGTCGGGAACCACTCCCTAAGCTGTTCCGGGATATTGCCATACCATATACTCTTAAGTGCATTATAATCCTCGCGGTTATTTGCTATCTTTGGTTTGGCTTTATCAAAACATGTCGAGTAAGGTGTCATACGAATTGGAATACTATCCCCTCGCCAGTTCTGGCGACGGGGATAGCATTCCACCCTTCTAGAGGGACACGACATGTGTGTAGCCTTAACCCCGGTTAAAGTTAACCAGAGCCTCAGCATCACAAAATGGATGCTGCCACCACAGACACATGTCTGACCTCCTGCTGCTGGGAGTCCTTCCAGCGAGGAGGGCCTGGACAAAGGGTTTCCTGCCTGGGGAGGTGCGAGCACCACCCCAGACAGGGTTTTGTGTATTGGATAGGACAGGGCTGAATAGATTGAGACATGCCTGGGGCACACAAG
Organism: Lissotriton vulgaris; assembly: GCF_964263255.1. Lineage (NCBI taxonomy): Eukaryota > Metazoa > Chordata > Amphibia > Caudata > Salamandridae > Lissotriton > Lissotriton vulgaris. The sequence goes on from NW_028248812.1 coordinate 552,551, forward strand.
GTGTCCCTGTGCATAAGCCAGCCCAAACCGGTTCTGGGGCTTTCCAGCCCCAGTCCTGGCGAGGAGCTGGACAAAGGAGAGGGGGTGTAACCACCCCCCTTCCTGGTCCCACCCATAGGGGAGGGACCTAGCAGGAGATCCACCCCTCAGATTGGAATAAGAGAGGGAGCAGTGCCATTGCACAGCAGATCATCCCGAAATCAACTTAAAACTAAGAAGAAGACTGGACTTCGACATTCTGCTGCACAGAAGACTGAAGAAGAATCTCCCTTGTGGCCAAGGAGTGACCACCCTGTGAACACAGGTACCAACCAGCAACTCGACGTCTGCTTTGCCGCCGCCTCCCGCCGGAGACCGAGCCCAGAGCCCGACAAGAACCAGACTCCCAGACCTCTCAGAGCCCGATCCACAGTCCCTGCGAAGAAGGGACCCGTGGAGGCACCGAGTGACGTGGGACCGGACCTCTTGAAAGACACTCGAAAAGCTGACTGCGCAGCTTCTGAGGCATCCTCGACGTTGTGCTTTGGGGATTGAGAACCCCCACCACCGAGCAGCCCTTGCACCGAAGATCAGCCCCCCAGCATCTCCACGATCTGCGTGGGGCCCTTTTGCACTGTGCCACTCGACGCGCCATCCCGGCCACTAGCCACGTGGTCAGCGGCCATCTTGGCGACGAACCCGAAGATTTAAACAGCAGGTCTGGTTGCTCCAGACCTACCCAAGCTCCTGTGAAAAGGAGCCCTCGCTCTGACCTTGCTGGTCCGAGTGAACAGCATCTTTCAACTTCTGCGTGGCTTGCATTTGCCAAGGCCTGTTTGCTCCGATCAGGTCGCCAACACCGCCAACAGCGAGAAGCCTACGTGGGACAGCTCGTGACTGACTCCTGGACGTCCTCAACCCCGGGTATCCACGTGGCTGCAGAAAGAAGCTACCCGACAACGCCTGTTTGCACCCGACATCGCCTGGTTCCACTCTGGTTCCCGGGCAGTCACTGGCTAGTGACTTTGAACACTGTCCCCTCTGCTTTCAGGTCTTCAACTCTTCCGATCCACCCTTGGATCCACCGGAACTCTTCTCATCGAGCCGCCTGCAGCATCTTCAGCTCCAAGCACCATCGACCAGCGTGACGAAACCCGACACATCTTCGACCCTGTGCACCCGCTTCCTGTGGGTGAGGTAACTCAGCTCCGCCAGTGCTCCTGCACTGGTACACATCCCAAGGGCCTGTGTTTTAAGTTTCAGCTCCGTAGGTCACTCGGAAGGTTCCTAACTTTCTAACTTTGTGCTTTTTACGCACCATAGACTTTGTATTGAGAAGTGCGTGCACTTTGAACACTGCACCCGAGTCCCGTGGGCCTTTCCCGACTTAGTTAACTCCAGTCTCGAATAGCTCCAGCGATTCCCAAGGCCCTAGGCCTCTTCACTTTCCTTTAGGTATCTCTTATACCACTTATTTAGTATATGGTTTAGGTGGCCCCTAGGGCTCATCCATATTGTGCAACTTTTGTGTATTTTAAACTGTCTTGTGATTTTACGCTTGTGCTTCTGTGCTCATAAAGAGTCCAGGGGATTTTAATAGTTAATAAATCAATATATATTTTCAATATATATCTGTGTGGTGTCCCTTTCATTTGGTATTCAAGGGGGTTGTGTATGGTATAACAGCTGGCTTCACATGCCTTTCAGAGTTTAGCCTAAGACTGCTTTGTCCACGTTACCACTAGGATAACTGGTCTACAAGGTTGAATTACAACCATCATCATAAGGGTTGCTTGGCATGGTACAAAGTGATCACTAGAATTAGTGAGCATTATATACCAGGCCAACTTCTCACAGTAAGGCACCAGGAAATTTAAATAAAGTAAAGCACCAGGAAATCTCAAAAGCGTAAGGCACCAGGAAGACTTTGATGTCCCTGAGTCTTCCAACAACAGGAGGCAAGCACACACAAGCCCTTGGAGATTCTTCACAAGCAGAATACTACAGCACGGTCAAAAGAGTCAGTCCTTTTTCTTCACCACTGACACAAGCAGCACCTGCAGGCCAGCCCACCCCTCACTCAGAGAAAGTAGCACTCCTCACACAGTCCTTCCACTCCTCTTCTTGGCATGGTCCTCTGAGAGCAAACTGACGTCCTGGGGTTTTAGGTGTAATACTTATACGCCAAAAAGTATTTGTTCTCTTTGTAGTAAGGGACTCTGAACCCAATCCAAACGAGGCCTGTCCTCCCTGGTGCAGCATGACGACACGGGGGGAGACAGCATTGTGCAAAAGGAGACACAGCCTACACCGGTGTAAGTACAACTCCTCCCACCACTCTAAATGCAGACCAGGTCTATTCAGCCCTGTGATAAGTCAACCAGGCAAGGTAGGGCACAACTCAACCCCACATTGACTGTCTAGAGTGAATGCACATCTCAGCTCCTATCACTCACACACCAGATGCTGAATAAACAAACAGCCAGAGGCACACAGAATGGTAAAGCAAGAAAATGCTATAAAATGTATATTGGAAATACCAATCAAGAAGTGAAGCACCAAATTGTCCAACATAAGTCATGAATAAAAAAACAAACACCATCTCAGCGCCCTTGGTGAATTATTTCTATCAAATGGGGCACTCCGAAAAAGACTTCCATTAGACTGTGTTAAGCGTAATACGAGGCGATCCCAGAGGAGGGGATGTGGAAAATAAGCCAATGCACAAATAAGTGTATTTGATCTTAATGAAATGTCGGAGATGAACAAGTTATAGTGAAAAATCACGCTGCCTCAATAATGGTCTCACTTGAAACACACTACAATTCCCACAATCATTTGCACTTGCATCCTGCCATCGATTAAGCAGCCTAGGTTTAAATTCCACTAACAAGCGAGCTGCCAGTATGGCGTTTAGCTGAAGAATTCCTAAAGGAACGACACAAAGTTTGCATATGACTGAAAAGTAAGTGCCATGGTTGGCTTTTGTTCAACTCAGAAGTGGGCTACAAACAAATAAAACTGACAGGAAGGCAGTTCATTTCCTGAAGACTCTCGTTTTCTAACACAATGTTTCTCAGGGGAGAAAGCTGTGTTTATGTAACTCGATTGTTTCCAGAGGTATCCATCGGGTAACAACAACATGTTTGGGTAAATCGGGAATGCTTTCACTTACTGAAACAAGATTCTGTAACTTTGTAACACTTTGCTTCTATATACGATCAAAGGAACTTTCAAATGTTTCCTTCCAGACGCTGCTGTAGTGCAATTAACTGTTGACAATGTATAGAAAATTCCAGCATACCTTTTTATTCTAAGTTATAAAGCCTTTGCAGTTGGCACAATGCGGATCTGTTATCACCCTTAAAATAAAAATGATTCCTTTAATCAAATAGCACGCAAAAGGGTTTGGCTCCAATAATGGATAAGGCTTTACAGTAACGAAGTTTAATAATCACCTTTTACAGCCTCGTAAAAGAAATCTGGAATTGAGGTTCGAAGGTGTTTGAATTATCTCCACTTCGAAAAGATTGGCTCTGAAAAGACATTGGTGTGTGAGAAATCCCTTGAGGATTAGCGCTGGGATGACTTCGGGTAGCTATGCTCTTAACAAATGATGACTAATAATAATAATGATTCAAGGTAAAACATTTTACGGAGGTAAAGATTCAATAGCGTGTAAATGGTTGAGACAGTGAATAATACAATAGAGCTCCCCATTACCAAGGCCCAACATCCGTCTTTTACAGTCTCATCAGAAGAAATCCTGGCACACACTTACAAGGACAGTGAACCTTCTCTTTGACTGAGTTTGCAGAAACACTGCTTGATGCAATTCTCTTTTGAATCTTCAAGGTAACATTTTACACATAGGTGCAGAAGATGGCCGATTTATGAAGGATAGTGCTTTTTAGAGAACATTTCCATTGAAGAATTACAAAACAACCCCTTTTTTTCTTTGACACTTTTTTTGATTTATAAACCATCCACCCCTGGTCCTGAGGAGAGCGAAACAAACTGGGGTTTGAAACACGTCGACTATCAAACATTGGGGTTTCCGTGTACATGTTAAATCAATATGGATGATGATTAGGACTTTTTATAAATCAATTTCTTTTTTTTGAATTTCATATTAGAAGGTATTTGAACCCCAATATATGCACCAAGAGTGTTTTTTTTAAACAGATTTTTCAATGTGACATCGTAGGAAAAACAGCCCGGAGGGCACAACAAATGATCAAGCAATTCAATTAAAGTCCAGTACAGGTGTCCCTCCCGCCCCCCCTTCATTCATTTGGTAAGATCCTCCTTCCCTTCTCAGCGACAAACCTCCTAGGCAAGAGGTAGGTCTGCTCGCTGGACCGCCTCCCCTCCCCGTGTCTGGTTATGTCTGATTGTCCCAGAGCGCCTCCCATAGTGAACATCCAAGTGAAGAGGATTCAATACAAATGAAATTGAATTGTAAAGATACATAATTACACCACCCACCGCCTCGCTTCCCCCTCCTGCTCTTCCCAAACTCCCCAAGAAACGCCCACCAGCCCCCCGCCCCCTCAGACACACCGCTCCCTCAAGAAAATGTCAGTTCGTGGCCACCTAGTGCTTCCACCATGTTCCATGTGCCTCACATCCTGGACCTCTGGGGTCAATATCATGGAGAGATAGAAAGGGAGCCCGCAGCTGTACCCTCCCAGGCCCCATACTATGTCCAAGCATATGGGCAATCGCTGGACTTAGTCACCCAGTGCTTCGCCCCTCTCCCCTATCGAGTGTTCTGCATCCTCAAGTGGGTGCTTCACCAGGTCCCCCAACGCCAACCAGGCATGTGCCATTTCCATCGACCTTTCATTCCCTATGTGCGTAGCCATTCCTAGCTGCAGGTCCATTTACTCTCCACCAATTTCACTAATTCCCTATTCTATCTCAGAAGGTTGGGAGTATTCTTTGACTTCCAATGGGTAGTAAGCTCCCTCTTAGCCAATACTAACCCCAAGTCGATAAATTTACTTGTAACTTTTGTCTTAGCGGTATGTGGGAACCAATGCAACAGACAACAACCATGAGTCAATGGTACTTCTCTCTCCATCACTATGGCCTGTCCAGTCATTGCCCCTCTCCAGTATTCTCCCAGGCATGGGGACTCCCAAAACATAAGTAAGAACCCTGCCCCCTCCTGGTTACATCTTGTACAGGTGGACGATACCCCAAAGTACTCGTTGATTTTCCCGGGTGTAAGGTAGGCCCTGTGTAGTACATAGAAGTGAATTAACTGAAAGCGTGCGTTCCTGGTGCTCTTCCTGGCTCGTTCTAGTATCTCTCCCCTTGGCTTCTCTCCAATGGTATCCCCCAAGTCTGCTTACCATTTACAGCGTAAGTCTACCAATGGCTGATGTAAGTCATGTGTGATCCGCATATAGAGACATGTAACTGCCTTGATAGTCCCTGCTGCCATCACCACGTACTGACAGGCCAGGAACGTCTTAGGTTCCACCGACCACTCTCTCCAGTGCTTTCTAATGGCTGCCGTCAGTACCGCATGGAAGAGAAAGTCCCCTTGTGGGAGATCATGGCATTCCGACAGGTCATCGAAGGGGAGGAGGTTACCCTCTTCAAACAAGTCTCCTATAGTGATGACCCCTGTATCTTCCCATTGGGCAGTTTGCTGCAGTCACCTCCATGAGGTAGTACCTCACATATCCACAGCGGAATCTCTAGTGCGTGAGCAAGGAGGTGAGTTGCACTAAGATCTTACTCGTGATCCAGATGGGGGCGTCCCAAAGGGATAAACAAGCCTGGGTAAAGTGACGATCTTCATGAGTGCAACTCTACCTGCCACAGACAGCGGAAGTGTCCCCCAGAGTTCAAAGCAGCTGTTAACACTGCCAACCGCGTGCCCTATATTAACCTCCAGGAGATCCACTGGATGGTGGTGGATCAGAGTTCCCAGGTACGGAAAGCAATTGGACTCCCATGAAACTTCCTCCTTACTCTGCATTTTAGCTCTTCCAGGACTGGCAGGGAACAGACACAACATGGTCCAATTGACCCGGAGCCCCGCAATCCTCCCCAGCGTGTTTAACAAACCTTTAGCCCCCCAAAGCACTTCACCTGAATTGGCTAGGAACAAAAGCAGATCATCTGCATAAAACGCTATACATTGCACCTGGCTGTCTACTAGCAGACCCTGATAATGTCTACCCATCCTGGCAAGGACAGCCATGGATTCCATTGCCAATGCAAATAACAGGGGGAACAGTGGGCACCCCTGTCTCGTGACCCCTTCCACTGAACAGGTAGCAAAGATCAGTCCCCCCGTCTTGACTCTCGTGGTGGAATTATTGTACAATATCACCGTCCACTCCACAAATCGGTCGCGCCAAACCAAATGCCCTCAAGACATTAGAAAGATATGGCCATTCCAGGCTTTCAAAAACTTTCTTTATGTTGACAGTGAAATTACAGGCCTCTTCCTTGCAATAAGTATCGGCCCCTAAAATGCATAGGAATTTCCGAACATTCATCTCTGTGTTCTGAGACGGGATAAACCAGGCCTGGTCTACGTGTATTAAGGTCAGCATATAGGTCAGAAATCTACTAGCCAACACATGGCTCAGTAACTTGTAATCCAACTTGAGCATGGCCAGAGGCCAGTAAGAAGTGCAATCCCAGACTGGTTTACCCAGCTTCAGAAGGGGGACAATTATTGCCTCTCACGTAGAGGCCGGGAGGACGCCTTCCTGTCTCGCTCTATTGTACAGGGCTACCAAGTGCGGGACCAGGGCATCGATGTAGGCAGAGTAGAATTCCACTGGAAGCCCATCGGTCCCCGGTTTCTTGTTCCTAGCCATGTGCTTGATGGCCCTACGAACCTCTCCCACCTCTATATCCCTGCCTAGTTCATCTGCAGACTTGTGCATGTGCCTGTATAAGTATAAGCCTTGTAGTCAAAGCATCTCAATTGTTCTATGTGTACTGCTAGAGCCTCGCAAGCTTCAATGAGATCCGTCTGCTTGTCAGCTCGTTCCGGTCTCTCTTTCTCCACATCCCTAAGGTTACGCTCTGCACTTTGAACCTCCCGTAACAGTACCCTCCATACTCCCACCACTTCCCCTATGCAGCATCCCCTGATCTCCGCCCTAATGGCGTCCCATTCTGTTAGTGGGCTTGTCGCCGACCCAGTGTTGACCCCGAAATAGTCCTCTATCGGTGAGCCTATTGTGTTCCGGAACACTAGATCCTCCAATGTTTCCGGCCTCAGACACCAAGTTGGAATAGCGGGGCGACCCCGATGCACCAAGAGTGTTAATAAAATGGTCTGCTCTGGCTCTTCAAGTTTAGATCTGGTTGAACACTGAATTTCACACATGATTTTTTTTATCTTTGGGCTTGTTTTAATACTAGTATTGTGATTCGTATATTTAGCACAATGTTTTATACAGATTTGAAAGTGGTATCATTCTCTTTGTCAAAATGGCAATTAATGCAGAAAAGTGATTTAGCCATGTGCTTAAATGAAACCTGAGGTCATCTTTATTAAGTAGAATGATCTTTACAAAAAAGTAAAACGTATTTAATATACGCAGCCACCAATTGTTTTTTGTTTGAACACTATCTAAAAGTGGCATTTTCGAAAACAGGATTTGAAAACCACCTTTACCAAAAGGTGTGTTAATAAATTTCGAGTTTAGAGAGTCCAGACTTCATTTTTCTATCTTGTCCTGTTGTGTGGTGTTTTAGGCTCTGATTACATTTTCCAGATTCATGCCCTTATATAGGTACAAATCTTGTTTCGCTTATATAGGCAAAGCAATCAAGACCTTATTTAGGCATAGCCCATGCTACCAAAATACAGGCATGGCTACTTCCATCCGTTCACCAAACGTCACAACAATTTCTTGGAAAACCGGCTTAAGAAGTTAGGGAACTTCCCCTTGCTTGAATATTGATTTCTACAAGAACTCAGTTACTTTACAATGAACAACTATTCCCCAGGGGTTCATTTATGACGTTCATATGCCGGACTTCACGTCAAACTATGGCATTCCTAAACACCTTCAAGGTATAAATATACCTTCACTTGATATAGCAAGATACAGTGGTTCGGAGCAGTTCGAAGACCTACTTGCCCAACGCAGCTCGCTACAGCAAGGGCCGAAGGAAGCCGACTCTCCAGCTGATGCACTGATCAGATAACTGCCTTTCTCCGGCCGAGAATCCAGCTCCAGTGTTTCCGGCTCCCCTTGACGGGTGTTGGGAAATCGAGAGATACCATATCTCCTTCATTCTAACAAGGTATGGAGCTGATTAGAACCTAGAGAAACCTTTGGTAGATTCTTGGCAAAACTAAACCTATGCTAAACAACACTTACTTCTTCCCTGGTATTAGACTTAGGTTAGGTACATTGGGGTAGGCGTATTTTAGAAGCACCACTTGAGTATTCAACGAATGGAGGCCCATGACTTACTATCGCGGCCAGACCTACCGCACAGCTTTATGTAATTTGTTACACTTCTTCTCCTGTTTTTATTCCACACAATTACACTTCTTTTGTGGTTAAAGATACTCTTTAAACTTTTTCTTGCTTTTTCAAAAAACGTATTTTTCAAAAAATTTATTTAGATTTTGTTCCAAATCTTCAATATGATTTGCATTTGTATGTTATTGTAAAATCATAACACACTTCATTGTACATTGAAATGATACAAGAATCTAATATTTTACAGTTTTACATTTTTCTTGAACATTGAATGTAAATATAATGACGATAGTTGATTGGTTGGCCCGATGCATTTCGGGACAGGCGTACCTTCCTCAGGGGCCACTGTAAATGAAACAATATTCATGGACTGTTACTCAGTCATTGCTTAATGCTCTTTTCCAGGTTTTAAACATACATTACAATTATTGAACGTGAAATCAATTAGATCATGCCACTGAAAAAGCAGAGTCTCATGTGTCTACAACATGCATGAACGCTCCAGGTGATTCAAATATAACTTATCCGTGAAAATGATAAAAATACATGCTTCTAGCATTATGAACGGTAAATCTTCCGATGTTAAATCAACCAGGTCTGTCTTCATTTTAGATGCCTATACATTATATACATGAATGTTAACATGCAGTGTACTTAGCAAATGCCCGGGTGCTACTAGAGTGTCCTCATTTGAGAGTGCCTGGTGACGCAATCTAGACTTGCACTTAGAATGCGCAATTCCTTTAACACTAACCTCGAGTCCAAACAACACAGCTGCACTGTAGTCAGCGAAATCCCGTCACACTATCTATGTAGTAACAAAACATTCTGTTAATGTTTGCGAAATATCGTGAACAGACGTGCTCAAGATTAGCAAACGTGCTGAAAACCGAAAGTACCTGTATTTTCAAATAGATGCAACTTCTGAAACAAACAAACAAAACGTCATGTGTTAGGTGAGCTATCAGTATCTCCCTCTGCCTCAGCTACTCTTAAAAACTGTTCCTTCGGCAACCGTCGACCTTCCTGATCAGAGCCGCTTACCTAATAGATGCTCTTTCTCCCGTTCTAACATTCACCAACTCGAATCTTGATACACCTTTTACTTTCTCAACCCAAGTCCTGCGTTTGCGTACATATACATTTCAAAATGGTGGAAACAAAGAAGCAGACTGTTTACGTGCGTTCGATCCCGTTGGCCATATTGTGTTAGTCTGTGCTTAAAACAATGTGTGAACGTGGCGATAGTGACAACCATTTTGTGTAGACGAAAGAATGATTTTGGGGTGTGTAAAAATTAGGTGGCATAATAAAAATCATACCTATTACTATGGTTCATCTTGCACAAAAATGATCACTCTCTATCCATAACAATAAATACTAAACAATAAATACTCAGGATACATACAGTTATTAATTCTCCCGAAAATTGCTATTACACTGAAAGTCACAGAAAACGCATCAATTATGTTGTGGTCATTTAAAACGCTATGAGTTTGACTATCTGGGATGTACCTGTTGATTCCTCTACTGACCAAGTCTACTTCTAGGTGATGCTGTAGGATCTCTCTCTATATATAGAGTACTCTACTGTCCAATTCTACCTCTGGAGGATACTAAAGGATGTCTCTCTGTATTGTACATGTGTAACCATACCTAGATGATGAAACTTCCCTTCATATCTGGATGAAGAGGATTAATGCATGTTATAACTAGTGTCATGTATTCCTGCTGAGTTGCATACAGACCTATTGATCTACTGGATCTTCAATCACAGGAAGCAACTTAGGTCATGTATTTTTATATGGCTTAGAAACCATACAATGCTCTTACAGCATTATTTCATATTACTGTTTACGCTGTACGCATTATACTTTGCATTCTGCATAACGATTGTAGCAGTTCACCTCTCTTCCATGAGAAAGAGGACTGTTCAATAAACCCTTTTTATTGAAAACGCCTGTCTCTCTATTTCTCTGCAACTCTGTTGAAACAAAGCATGCACGATTGACTGAGTGAAATACTTATCTATTGATTCCTTGACTCTGAGAGATATATTCTTATTCTTGGGAAGCAAAGTTGTCATGTTTATCCGGTTGTCAGAAACTAATCCATTCTTGTGTATTCGAGAATGTTTCTAGTGACCTCTGAGTTAGCTGGCACACACACAATTAAGTTTAGTATATTCGATAGAGACCTAGTTGACCTAAGTCCTACATCAAATCTATAGGATATATTATTCCAATGCGCAGAACCTATTGGGAATATAGGAAATACACTACAGTCCCTATTCAGACCCTCCAGCATTTCGCGATTTCGCGATTCGCGAAAAAATCGCGAAATCGGCAGATTAGCGCGATGGCCGCGATATTTACTGATTTGGCCGCTAAAAAGGGTCTTCCTGAAGAAAGGAAATATTGACGGCTTCTTATTGGTTGCACGCGGCACACACGCCACTAGGTGTCGCTGTGCAGCCATAAAAGAGTTGCTTCCTGGCTGCCAAACTCTGCAAAACTCGGTGTAAAGCGATCTAGTGTAAATATGGTGTGAATGAATTTCACTGCTGGGCGGTCTGATTACAGTGACTGATTACCTCTTCCTTGGAAAGCTCCATTTTTATCGAACGCTTCATTTGTAAGAGCGTGATTTTAGTTAAAGAGAAGTATGAATAAAAAGATGGCAAGACCGATCTTTTATCATTAGCAGAACATGTATGCATCAGCCTTGGCTCGGCTTGCTAAAAGGGCCCGGTTTCCTTCATTGATCTCCAGTTTCCGCCAAATATCCAAAATGAATTTTTAACTCCCAAAGTCCTTTTCTTGGCATCTGGCAAGAAACCAGTTCCAGTGTGTTCTATTCAAGTAGCTTAGGTATCACCCGGAATGCGAGAGTTCCAGTGTGCAGAATACTTTAAAGGTAAATTGAAATTATCAGTGTTGTGTGTCCCTTCCAGAGTGCATCACCGGTGGGGGCCGTACCTGGGGGTACCGGTTCCTTGATTGTGCATGACGGGGTGAGTCATCGGCTGAGGCCCCAGATTCGGAACTTGTTGCCTTTGGTAAACTGTAACTCACTGTAATACATCTAGTAGGAAGGCAAGTGCTCCTATACCTTACGGGGGTTGCCTACTGACCAGCTAAAATATATTAGGACCAAAGGTGTGCTGCACCCTATATTTATGATGTTATTTTGTGATCCATGTACTTAAGGTGACATATGGTGATTTATGTGTTTCAATTCATGCACTGATGTTATGATGTATGTCGTTTTAATTCTTGAACTGTCCAGAATAGTGCGAACTATCTCAGTATTCCTCCTGTGTGCAATGTAGGGTAACTTGCGGTTTTAGACAGGTGCGAGGTCTCCACCCGGAGTAGCATCGCATTCCTAGCTGCCTTTCTGACTACATCTTGTCTGTCATGGCTGGAGAACAGCTAGAGCTAGGAGGGAGCTTCCAAGCAGTAGATTCTCAAAGGAAAGTAATTTTATAAACTGCTTGTTTTATTACATTGTCATTGTGACTTCGTAGAAGTAGACAGTATGGTGTGCTGTGCCATCCAGGTATGGCACCCTGGTTACTGGGTGGTATGGTAGGTTGTACTGTTCGATTATACTGTATTATTGTGTCATAATGCTGTCATGTCTTAAACATCTACATGAGAATACAAAAGAGAAACATGAAAAGAATGGGCATGCAAAGAATGCTGCTACAATATTGTGTACTTGCACTTGGATGGTTACAGATGTATGAGTATTGCGTGCGTGCACGTCAGAATGTGTGTGCATAGTGTTCACTTTATTGGCATTTGTGCATACTTTGGAATATATGTACACCGATGCTGCTTACTATATTGGTGTATGTGCATTCTACGTAATGTGTGACACAGGTGGTGCTCAATGTATTAGAGTGTCCGTGCACAGAAATGTGTGTGCACAGCGGGTAATCACTGTACTGGCATCTAAGCATACTTAAGAATGTGTGCACTGTGGGTGTTGAATGTACTTGGATATATGAATACTTCGGAATGTGTGTGCACAGATGGTGCTTACCATACTGGCATATATGCATAGCTTCATGTTGTTAATTAACTCAAAAAACAAAGATATTTGTGTTGGTTGTAGGAAAAATGGCCAGATAAAATGCCGCTAAATTGCCGCTAAATTTCCATGTTTGTGCCGCTAAATTTGCATTTTTGTGCCGCTAAATTTGCTAATTCATGCCGCTATATCCTGGGGGGTCTGCCTATTGCATATTAAACATGAGCAAATGTTACAGTACAACCCCAATGATAAGCCTGTGGGACAGATAGCCTTTCAACAGTGAAAGACGAATTACGCAGTATTTAACTATCAGGGCATATCACACACACACACACCGGTACGTGTCCTAATTTTCACATGCACTGCACCCTGCCCATGGGGGTACCTTGGGCCTACCTTAGGGGTGCCTTACATGTAAGGAAAGGGAAGTTTGGGCCTGGCAAGTGGGTACATTTGCCAGGACAACATGGCAGTTTACAACTGTGTGCGCAAACAGTATAGTGGTAGATCTGAGATACATTTATAGGGCTACTCATGTGGGTAGCACAACCAGTGCGGAAAGCTTACTGGAAGCATTTGATTTACAGGCCCTGGCACACGCCATTCACTTTACTGCGTACTTACCAGTAAATCAAAGAGGCCAATCATGGATAACTAATCCTTGTCACAATTTATACAGGGAGCAAAAGCACTTTAGCACTGATCAGCAGTGGTAAAGTGCCCAGAATCCTATAGCCAACAAAAACAGGGTCAGAAAAATAGTAGGCAAAGGGCAAAAAGTTGTGGGTAAACCTGTCAAAAGGGCCAGGTCTAACACCCTATCTATGGTTGTTCTTTCTATGTGAATTTTTCTTTCCAGGGTCCACCTTGTGAGGCATGTCTGTCATGGGTTGGAAAAATCAATAATGAACCCTTACCCTCTCTTTCAAATCTTCCATTGTGTGAGGGTCAGTGTTATTTTGTTTCATGGACACAGACTCTTTCGGTGACTGTTTGTTTGGTACACAGACAAAATATCGATTTTTAAATATCGATATACAAAAATATCGAAGTTTAAATATCGATGGGACAAAATATCGAAGGTAAGTAATATCGACAGTCTTAATATCGATATTAGTATGATATCAGTAATATCGAAGTTTTAAATATCGATGTCAATAATATCGAAATAAATAACTTCGATGTTACTAATATCAATTTTTAAATAAATTTAGTGTATATTATATTGTATTTATTATGTTTTATTATTTATTTTTAATGTAATTTAATTAAATATTGTCTTTTACTTCTGTAGCGGGTTGTGGGTTTATAGGGGAATAGGGTGGGAAGTAATTTAATTATGTTAAATTAATTATTAATTAGTAGGAATTATTAATTAATTAATTGAGAAATAATTTTTAATTAATTTTAATTAATTGATTAATTGATAAATATGTTCTGTAGTGGGTTATGGGTTTATAGGGGAATAGGGTGGGAAGTAATTTAATAATAATTAATTAATTAATATATGTTTGTACATATTTTAATTAATAATTAATTGGTAATTAATTTATATTAATTAGTTAATTAGTTAATATAATCTTGTACATATTTATAATTATTAATTAGTTGGTAATTAATTAATATTAATTATTTAATTACATTAATTATAGTAATTTTTTTATATATAATTTTTTGTTATTCTTAATTAATTAATTGGGAAAAATAATATTAATTATTAAATTAAATTAATTACAGCTAATGTGCTAATATATTTACTTTATTGTTATTGTTAATTAATAATTAATTGGTAATTAAATAATATTAACACATTTTGGGTAAAGGAGTATTTTTAGGGTTCAGGGTCAGTTTTCAGTTTTTGGGTAAAGGGGTATTTTTAGGGTTCTGGGTCAGTTTTCAGTTTTTGGGTAAAGGGGTATTTTTAGGGTTCAGGGTCAGTTTTCAGTTCATGGGTAAAGGGGTATTTTTAGGGTTCAGGGTCAGTTTTCAGTTTTTTGGGTAAAGGGGTATTTTTAGGGATAAGGGTCAGTTTTCAGTTCATGGGTAAAGGGGTATTTTTAGGGTTCAGGGTCAGTTTTCAGTTTTTGGGTAAAGGGGTATTTTTAGGGTTCAGGGTCAGTTTTCAGTTTTTGGGTAAAGGGGTATTTTTAGGGTTCAGGGTCAGTTTTGGGTTTTTGGGGTACAGGGATATTTTTAGGGTTCAGGGTCAGTTTTGGGTTTTTGGGGTACAGGCGTACAGGGTAAAAACAAAAAAATATTACATTAAATCAAATAAATAACATTAAAAAAAAATGTACATTAAATTATTAAGTGTTTTATTTATTTTGAATGTATATGTATTAGTTTTAATTTTGTTTTAATATTTTTATTTAATATTTGTAAAATTATATGTATTATAACATTATTTTTACATTATTATTAATACATTTAAAAAAACGATATTTTTGATTCCGATATTTTTGTACTACGATATTATTTTTTCGATATTTTTGTACTTACCTTTATGAAGATAGGATTCCGATATTTTTGATGTCGATATTTTTGCTCCGATATTTTTGTATTTCGATATTCTGTCTGTCGATATTATGTCAGACATTCTTTTGTTTCTGTCTCCAAAAACAATGCTTCGAAGCCACCAGAACAATTGTGAGCAAGGCATCTTTAGCTATAGCAGGCATTCTTCTGCTGGCCTGGCAGAGTCATGGCCTTTACCACACCAGAAAATGTATATCCAAGTATAAATGAAGCACTAGGTTAGAATTCCAACTCCAACTGATGATCTAGTTCTTCAGTTTGCAATAGAACGGTCAACCAGGCAACTCTTTATGCACAAAGAAATTCTAACTCCCTGGACTCAATCCATGTGTAGTGTTCAGGGTAATATGGCTTTTAGACAACTTTTTGGGAAACTGACGAAAAAGAGTATCTTTTGAAGCCAATTTTGTTCCATACCGGACAAATGATAGTAAAGTTACAGTCATTCTCTTAAAATTGCCCAGGTCCCCAAAAATCATACATTTATGTTTTCTATTATTTACTGTGAGATTGTTTTCCTTGAAATATTTCAGAAGTTTGTAAATACTACGTTGCATCCCCAACTGACTAGTGGGACCCTACCACCAGAGTTTCAGCTTTGCATACAGCGTACAGTGTTATGTATCTCATGTTAGCAAATTAATTATTCCCCCAGAATCCTCCACGAACACAGGCTCCAGAGTATCAGTACAAAAGTTCAATATTAGGGGTGCTTCTTGCAACACGATTAGATGTAATTGTCTGAGAGTGATCCATGACATTAAGCCCCTGCATTACAACGCAACAGTATACGTATAGGAGTTCAGTAGAATGTAATTGGGGTCCAAGAATATTCAAAGAAATTAACCTAGAGAAAAGATTAACAGAGAGGAGGTGTATTTTTGCAAAGTCAAGTTTACCTAACACAGACAGAAGTAGGAATTGTTCATCGTTTCATACCAAATCCCAGCTTTGCCAGCACACCTTAAAAGATGCAGATGTAAAGCTCATGCTTTACTACTTGGACAGTGCATAGACTCTACTTCCCATGGTCTCTCTTCTCAAGACTAACAGGAAATCTCTCCAAGCCTCAGGTGCTGCACCTGTTCTAATGTATCGATGGATATACATACTGGCTTAAGGAACATTGCCCACTATTTTGGGCACTCAGAATCTATCAGTGCTCTCATTTTATACTCCTTACATTATCTAATTACTTCTGCAAAGTCAGAAAGTGTTAGTCGGTTCCAAAAGATGTTCCAATACTTTTAGCATTTACCCTGTTACCACATCATTGAGATAGCAACTCATCCCACTGACCCTGATTACTGTGTACACTGCCTGCCACACCATCATCCACCAATCTCCAAATTCCTCTTGTAGCCCTTCTTTTTAAGGTATCAATCATCTTTCTTCACAAACATAAAAAGGTTTTTTAAATGTTTAATAATGTTCAAGGGCTTATTTTTGTCCACTTCCCCATATGTCCAACTTGGGGCTTGCCCACTGCACAGAGCATCACTGCTAGTCAGCTAGGTTTGCACTTTAGGAGAACAAAACATACAGCGATATTGCTATTGAATTCAGTTATGTAGCACACAAATGGCAGTGTCGTCTTGGTGCAGATATCTAAGATGTTGAGTATAGGGAGGCAGGAGGTATCGTGTATAGCAAAAATAAGAACCATAACTTCTGGAGTGTTTGAGAAAATGACCATCTTTTAAGATGTTTCGTAAAACTGAATAGGTTGGACTGACCTCTAAGCTGGTCAGGTAACTTATTCCAGGGTTGGGATGTGGTATGGATAAAGCTCCTACCACCTCAGTGGATGTATGACGTTACAACGCATACTTTTACAACGCATACCTTTACAACACATTTTTTACAACGCAACATCCATTTAAACGCATTCCATTACAACGCATGCCATTACAAGGAATTTATAAAAACTACCTTTACAATGCATTCCATTACAACGCGTACTACCTTTACAGCGCATAACATTACATTGCATGTATGATAAGTATTGGAAAGTGTAAGAGTAAAAATTACTATTCTAACTCCAGGGGGGTGCAACAGTAGGGTAAGTGTTGGATAGTGTAGGGGTAAACATTACTATTCTAACTCCAGGGAGTGCAATAGTAGGGTACGTGTTGGATAGTGTAGGGGTAAAAATTACTATTCTAACTCCAGGGGGTGCAACAGTAGCGTAAGTGTTGGATAGTGTAAGGGTACTATGCGTTGTAATGGAATGCGTTGTAATGGTATGCGTTGTAATGGTATGCGTTGTAATGACATGCGTTATAGTGGTATACGTTGTAGTGTCATGAGTTGTAATGGTTGCGTTGTAATGGTATGCGATGTAATGGATGTTGCGTTGTAAAAGTTTCGTTGTAATGGTAGTGCGTTGTAAAAGTTGCATTGTAAAGGTTGTTTCCCACCTCAGTTCTTCCTTCTGATTTTGGAGACATTTACTGTGTCAGAATTTGCCAAACGCAAAGCTCTTCTGGGGGAGTAGCAACATGTTTTTTTCTCAGGTATGCTGGGCCATCCCCATACAAGGTCTTGTGTGTCATTGACAAGGTTTTAAACATCACTCTCTTCCTCACAGGGAGCCCATCAAGCTCTGATGAAGCCTCTGATACTGACTTGAACTTTGGGGTTTTCTTTAATAGCCGAGCCACTGGGTTCTGTAGGCATTGGAGTTTTTAAAGGAGCGTTGATGAATGCCTACATACAGGGCATTACAGTACTCCAGCCTAGACAAAGCAAAGGCAGTAACCACAGTGACAAACTTTTATTTTCTAATTGTATTGCACTTGTTTAAATCAGCACAACGATTTAAGCATGACTAAATTATTGTAAGCTGTTTAAATGTCCCTGTGTTTGAGAGAGGTCCTATATTAACCAACTTTGATCACTTCTCATGGTCACAGCCATATGTTATACAGGAGAGGGAATTATTCATTTAAAGGGGAATGAGAGGCAATTACTGTGGACCCACAAGACAGATTATGTCACCATTTTCCTGATTATACTGAACATATATGAGTATATGTGATATTTGTTACTTCCTAAAGACAGAAATTATAAATAACTGTGGCACTGTTTTCATGCTGTTAGCTGTGGCACTGCATCCACAGCGAGAACCTAATGTAAAGGCCAAGTTTATTCATTACAGTCCTCCAATCAAGAGCTAGTATGCAAAGTAAGGAAATTATACTCCACCAAAGGGATCCGAAAATTAAACTTTTGTAGTGGAAGGAAATCAGGTGTGAATTAGTATTCCCCTTCCTAGCATAAGGGAATTTGTCAGGACAAAACGGGACTCGTGTAACATGATAACTTCTTCCTTTGATGTCATTTGTTAAGATGAAAACAGTGAGTTAAAACATACAATCTGAATACTGGTATAGGCTGCAGTTCGGTTTTTGGTGTAGTAACCAAGGACATACAATCTATATGCCCCATGGGTGAGAGGAAGAGTGTTTAAACAATACACCTAACTACTTAAGGTGACAATCATTCACTGGCTCACCTAAGTTTGCCTGCTAAGGTGTGAGTGCTGGCATCCCCCACCAGTGGGGGTGAGCCACATTGTAGTAAGGGCGTTTTGTTCTTGTCACAACCTTGCCAGAGCAGAGCAAGATACATGCCGCAACTTTCAGAGCACTGTCTCCCCTGCCTCACTCCTTATTCTCACCCCTCTCCCTCACATTTCTAGAACATCAACTCAAGCTACTAAACTTCACATGCTTGTGCAATATAGGCTATTTTTGCAATTACCTGCACACAATGTCTGTCTTACCTTGTAATTCTAAGCAAACACAGACTAACCTCCACTCCGCCTCCCTGTGCAGGATTAAAGTCAGGTCTGACCATGTTGCTTACCTGTGCTGATGACCATATAGCTGCTATTGTGTCTCCCAGGTCTTACCACTCTTTATCCCCCATATGTGCTCTCAGTCTTTTTTTGCGTGTCTATTACTGTCAATGGTTGTGCCATCCTTGTCATCACCTGTCCTGTTTAATCATGCATGTCGAGTGCATCTCACAGGTTTGTGTGCTAAATACCAATGTTTATATGCAGCATGAATAGGGCCACCCAAGAGGAGGAACCGGGATAAGTTGAGCCATATGTGTAGAGGCAGTGGTTCAGCATGGAAAAATGCATTTCTTATGTTATAAACACAAAAATGAGTCAGACAATACAAGAAATACTTCAACAATCTAATTAGTTTATGAATTGATGCGATGGATGGTAAAGTGACTGAAAGTGCACTTAAGTACACTTTGTATTTCTAATTTAGAACTAATAGGGTTTATATACATGTTGTCCATAGACTCTTTCATTTTATAATGTATGTCAAGTGTATTAGAAACGTATCGCATTTCACATTAACACGCAAGAATAATCTATCGTTGAAAGGGTTTGTGAAATAGTTATAATATAATTGCCATAATGTAGAGGAAAATAGGGTATTCATGACAATGTGGATGTTAAAATAAGAAAGTTCTATGAGTCACAGAGAAGCTGCAGTGAAATCCGTGTAATGCTAATTTAGCCACGGCAGTAGGCCTGAATTGTATTTCTAATTTATTTCTCTGACTAGCATTTAACATTATTTTGCTTGTACTGTGAAATGTTGCATGCATTTGTGTTCCCACTGCAGGTAGACAAGACATCCTTAGCTTAGAGATGGGCCCATTGTTCAGTTAATAGTTAGGCCTGGGAAGGAATGCAATAAGGAAGACGGCATGATTCTGGTGGGAGATGGCACCAAGGACATGTGGGGAGTGTACTGTGTGAAGCAGAAGGTAGAGAAAGGAGTCGATGAAGGCTGCTGGGATAATGAAATATTACTTTACAGACTGGGAGTTGCCAGTATTAGATGGCTGATTTATACTAAATAAGTTAGGAACAGCTGACAATTTTGTGATCTTTTCGAGGTGCAGACCTCTCCTGGTGGCATGACCACTGTTAGAGTTTTCTCTTAGGGGGCTCTGACTATTGACACCTTTTATGCTTCCTTTGAACTTGCTTAGTCATAGGTACACCCTTTCCAAGTAGAGTATGTAGAGGATATCTCTTCCAAAGACTTAAATGCAATCTAATTAACATATTTGCCTTCTAAAAACCTACATGGCCATAACAAAACTAGTGGTTTTCTTTTTGTTATACAAGGTACATCGGCTTCAGAGATTTAGCTTCATTCTATTTTCTCTGTATTTCTATATTATTATGTTTAGACTGATATATTTGAATCTGTTTCAAAACCTTCAATAAATTAACTAACAACTATTTAGTTTTTTTGACCTGAGTTAATGAGACATTTCCATGCATAGATCCTGCATTTGATTTGGGTGATTAGAAGGCAATTACGTCAGATTTCCTGATGCTGAATCTGCTGTTAAAGGTGGTTGGTCCAACAATTAGGGTCTTTATTTAAGGAGCTTAACATTCTCATGAATTAATAGTTAGGATTCAAATGTCTCTAACAATTGTTGGGCTGCACCATCACTTTTATGTTATTCAGGTGTCGTGGTGTCTTTACCTGTTGAAGAACAATTTCTTGGTTGAGCGATTGTGACACTGATGTTACCATCTGAACTTTTATGCCTGCTTACGATTTCACCCAAAAATTGAGCCAAAGTGCATGGGATTGGCGAAAATAGATCCAGGAGGCTCATACATGAGCAGGGGCCTAACTGTGGTCCCCTATGCGGATAACACACAATTAGTGGTCGCTTTAACTGACAACTCCGTACAGGACACATTCGAATTTAAAGATGATTTAACAGCTATTGCGGACTGGATGACATCTAACTGTCTTCAATTGAATGCCAGCAAATCTGAGATCTTGTTGGTGGGCAAAAACCCTCATCTGTGGAGTGAGCTCCGGTGGCCGTTCACCGTAGGCCTCCCGCCTGTCCCCAAACAGATGGTTTAAAACCTGGGCATATGGGTTGATTCTGCATCGACTTTCCAGGCTCAAACAAAGGAGGTAGCTGGAGTCTGCTTTGGGCTCCTACGCAGTCTTAAACCTCTGCTGTTTTTTTTAATGCTAACATCCACCAGGTTATTTTCCAGGCCACTGTACTATCTAGGCTGGACTACGCAAGCTCTTTGTACTTAGGGGCCAATAGAGTAGAGATACATCACCTACAAAGGGCGCAAAACGCTGCCGCTTGGATGCTCTTTGGCCTGCCAAGAGCCTGCTCTATTTATTTTTTAGAAACTTATTTATTTAGAAACTTATATAGCACGCAGCTACCCCCAACTGGGGTGTCTCGGCACTACAGACGGTATGCAATTGTAAGTGTCTCTGAGTGGCTATGAGTTTGAAAACAGCATGATTTTCTGATTCAGTCATACGGAGGGACAGTGGCAAGCTATTCCAAGATTGAGCAGTGATAACTGCGAAAGCTCTGCCCCCCATTCTGGAGCGACGAAATTGGGGAGTACGTAAGAGGCACAGAAAATTCGATCTAAGTGATCGATTGGACTGGGCATGCTTAAGTCTAGCTCTGAGATAAGCAGGCCCTTGAACTTCTAACTTCACCAGCAGATTACACTGGCTTCCGGTGGAGAAACAAATCAATTTCAAAGCCCTCTGTATCTCCCATAGAATCCTGAACGCCCAATCCCCCCATATTCTAGCCGATCTTCTCAGGCCCTACACACCCACCCGCCAGCTGCGCTCTTCTGGTCATCACCTGGCGGTTGTTCCTCTGGTTAAGAGAGCCAGGGCAGGAGGGCACTCCTTTTGCGTTCTTGCTTCAAAACTCTGGAATTCCCTCCTTGTGAGCGTCAGAAGCATCCAAAATCATGTGTCATTCCGAAAAGCTATGAAAACACATTTCTTTCCAAAGTAATCTGCTTTCTTTTTCTGCTATCCTCCCCGCTCCTCTGTCTTTTGAGATCAGTGCTGGGACACACCTTTGCTGGGGCAGCCATGCGCTTTACAAAAATTATAACATAACATAACATACATGTGGGAGCCCATTTATGCGGATTTCGCGTAGGGCAGCGCAGCAAGTCACCTCACTGCGCTGTCCGACATCAAAGTGAGAGGGCAGGAATGCACTGTATTTATCCAATACAGTGCATTCCTGCCCTTTCCCTCTGCACTGGCGCAATTTCAGCAGCCTAGCACTAATGCTGGTACCCCTGCACTATGGTGCAAGGGTGCCTGTGTTGTCCGCAGGATTGTTAAAGTGCAGGAACCTGATAGCTGCAATTGGGTCTCCCAGGTATTACCACTCTTCAATCCCCCATGTCTGCTCACACCTTTTTTTGTGTTTAGGTCTATTACTGTCTAATGAAAGTTGGTACTAAGGATTTGCATGTTGTCAAAGTCTAGTGCTAGACTTTTTGGTGCCGGAGTCTAAGAAAGCTAAAATGCTTTAGACAACTGAACAGCTTTGTATCACATTCAAACACACTTTGACATTCCTGTACTCACAGATCAACTCAATTTGAAAGACGTTATCTTTTTCCATTTTCTTCATTGAGGGGTCATGTCAAGGTAAGAAAGACATTGTGAGTGGTATTCTCTCCCCTCTCCCTCATATTTCAAGGCCACTAAATCAAACTACTCGATTCCACATGCTTGTGCAATGTACACTAATTTTGCCATTACCTGCACACAATGTCTTTTTTTTTATTTTTTTATTTTTTTATTTTTATTAAGCAAATTCAAACCAAATACAAGTTCACAAACATAAACAGATACTAAAAAAAGAAAAAAAAAAGAAAATAATATTAATTCATGTCATAACTTAAAATGGTATACATAAAGTAAAAAGCATATAAAACATCCCTAACAGAATAGCTATATGCAAGGGAGAAGAACAGGGTAAACAAAAAAAAAAAAAAACATATCAAATTAGTTAACCACTGATAGAATCTGACTAGGCCCTCTCATTGGTGTACCATCTAGCAATGGGGTCCCAAATCTGTGCTCCGACTATTCTAGCTTTTCTACCTCTAGAAGCATATATTGCAATTTCCTGTTTATAGATTGAAACAAATCGACTTAGCCACATTTGAAAAGTTGGGGGTTCCGGATCTTTCCATCGAGCTGCCAGAATAATACGGAAAACAGCATATCCCAGGAACATAACCGCTCGTTCCTCGCTATTGTGACCCAGAGAATCATCATGACCAAATATATATAGAGTTGCTGAATCTCTAAACTGATGTCCAAATATCTGGACCCAAAACTCAAGTATCATGGTTTTTAACCTTGTAAGTTCCGAGCATTCTGAAAACATGTGTATAAGGTTAGCCTGTGGTTGTTTGCATCTTGGGCAATTATCATCAGCCCGAAGGCCCCAAGTAAATAATTTTGCCGGTGTGTAGTATAAATTATAAATAACTCTGTAATATTGTGCTTTCAAATTAGAAGCTATAAGATATTTTGAGGAGAGAGCAATAGAGAGATCAATATCTACATTGGGGTTTGTTCGTTTTACAGCCCAGGATTGTTCAGTTCGTTCTAGATCATCAGGAGTTTTATCCATCAGCATTTGATATAGAGCCCCTATTCTTGTAGTTTTTTTGCCTATAGATTCAAGAAGGGGCAAGTTATCTAATGTTGTTCTTGTTGGTATAGCGTTACGAATGCTCAGCAAAATTTGAAAATATTTGAGAAAATCATTCGTAGGAATGGAGTATTTTTCTTGGAAAGATTCAAAAGAGATGGGGGCATTATGTCCTAAGAAGTCACCAACTGTGCTGATGCCTAAACGCTCCCATCTCTGTGAGGTGGTATCATTAAGAGATGGGGAGATAATCTTACTATGCCAGAGAGGGGTATATTTTGAGAAGGTGGGAATAGATAGATATTTAGAGATAGCTTTCCACACGACCCAGGCATCTACAACTGTCTTCAATTTAATTTTTCTGTAATACATAGAATCTACCTGCCTTAGAAATAAGCCCTTACATTCATCACCAAGGCTAAGCTCATAGATCGATGGAATATATGAGTCTGGGGGCATAGACATAATTTTTTTACCAGTTAGTAGGGGGTCCATAGATTGTACTAATGTTGCCCATAAATATAGTTCTACCTGCACACAATGTCATGTTAATTCAAAAGTACTAAGATGTATAGGTTCCATTTGCCCCTTTAAAAGCATTTGGTTCAAACAATTCCCACTGAGGAGAGCCTTGAATGGCAGCTGCTGCCCTGGTCTGAGGACCATTCAGCCATGTTTGTTTCTTTCAGCAGTCACTGCTACTTTTGAGCTGATATAAGGCATTGAAATCAACCTTTTACATCATGGCCAGCTTCTACTTAAGTGAACTGAGGGCAGGAAGGCCATCACAATCTGAAGATAACTATTGCCAATGGTCTAACCCTTTCCCAAATCCGACGTGCATATTTGTGCTGGAGCTTCCTGGTTTATTCTGATTTAGAATTCTGAATACTTTAATATTTCTATCCGATCACAGATTATACTTGAGCCCCAAATGAAAATTCGTTAAATAAGTCCTCACAAACTAACATTATTAAACTGTTTAATCTGTTTTGATGTTTATTTAATACGTTTTACTATTTTGATATCAGCCTTAATCTGGAGCTTACGTTTCCTGTCTTTTGCTTGCATACTAAATAGCGCTATGTGAATGTATCCTTTATTTTTTAGCGTATCTTGTTGAAATACGTTTTGAACTCAAGGTACATTTACAGAACGTTGAGACCACAGTTGCCTGAAGACCAGGGAACTGGGCTATTGTTTAAGATTGTCTAAAGCTCATTTCTATTTGTAAAAATGTCAAAAGTGCATCCATGTACTTGCCTAGTTAAACAGAAGTGGGCTACCAGCTTATTATGTGGAACCTTGTGTGTCTTTTGTACATTTCAGATTCCATATTCCCAGTACACCATGAACTCCCTGTGACCTGCTTGCATATATGACGTTACAACGCATGCAATTACAACCCATGCTTTTACAACACAGTATTTACATCACAACTACCATTACACTGCATGATTTTACAACGTATGCCATTACAACACATTTTTAAAAACTACCATTACAACGTATTCCATTACAACGTATACCATTACAATACATACCATTACAATGCATAATACTTTTAGGGCAACAGTAGGGTAAGTGTTGGATAGTGTAGGGGTACAAATTACTATTCCCACTCCAGTGAGTGCAACAGTAGGGTAAGTGTTGGATAGTGTAGGGGTAAAAATTACTAAGTGTTGGATAGTGTAGGGGTAAAAATTAGTATTCCTACTCCAGTGAGTGCAACAGTAGGGAAAGTGTTCGATAGTGTAAGGGTGAAAATTACTATTCCCTAGTACCACAAAAACCATACCCACCCTAATACTAAAAAATCTCCATTACTTACCTAATAATGCGTTGTTATGGCATTCGTTGTAAAGGCATGCGTTATATTGACATGCATTGTAATGAAAGGCATTGTATTGGTATGCAATGGAAAGAAAGTTGCATTGTAACAGTTCCGTTGTAAAGTTAGGCCATTGAAATGACTGCGTTGTAATGGATGTTTCCCAACCTGCTTCCTTCTGTATTCTTGTTCATGCACTTTCTCCCAGACAATATTCTTGTGCCTTGCTTATTGACCTCATTCAGGAAGAATCACAGTATTTCCTAATGTAGGTGTGCTGCTAGCTGCAGAGCATCATTGGACCAGAACAAACTCACTCTTCTGCCCTTTTAAGCTCTCACGATTTCTACAATATCATGAAAATAGAATAACATTGAACCAATGTTTAACGTGTAAACATGGTGTGCTTAACTGCACTGTAGGTATGCCTTCACATCTGTCTTTGGAGAAAATGATGATAATAATAATAATAATAATAATAATAATAATAATAATAATAATAATAATAATAATAATAATAATAATAATTATGTGAAATTGAATTGTTTATTGAGGTGGGTGAAACCCTGCTCAAGCAACAGCCACAATTCCCGTCAGATGATTCAGTCACTAAATTAACTTGTGCTAAACCCTTTGGTAGCTTGGCACAAAAACAGTCAGGCTTAAATTAGAGGCAATGTGTAAAGTATTTATACAATCAATACATACAGAGATACACAATTTTAAAGACTAAGGTAAAAACAGTGCTTAAAAGCACAAAGTGACAACTGTAGTTATCTGTTTTTGTAGTATGCCTGTCTCTTTTAAAGATAGACCTGAATGTGATTTATCATGTTATGCAAACACACTGAAGACTCTGTTCTATAATCTTTGAGCATTTGAGAACGGTACTCCTTATAAAAGCAAAACAAATGTGACTAGTAATTCTATTCACAATAATACCCAGACACTTTCAACTTCTGATGACAGTCTCATACAAAGGTCAATAAAAAAAATAGCAACCCAAAACTCAAATTGAGCACTGCTAATGATAGCACCCAAAACCTCCACCCATATTGATCTTCTTAATAGAGCAAAGAATCGCTCAGATGTTTGCACTTGACAATTCCCAAATTGTGATTTTGGGATAAAGTCATATAATACACTGTCTAGTATTCCAGCAAATGCAAATCCACAAACAGCCATAGATCCATTAGAAACGTTGTGCTGACAGTTGGAGACCTGAACGATCAATGTAAGAATGCTGTCTAACAACATAAACAAAGATGAACTGAAACACTGAGCAAGAACGGATATTATGTCTGTCAGAAATTGGGTTGTTGGCTGAGTGGTATGTTAACCCTGCTCAAACCTCAGTTACAATCACTGTATGAGTGAAACACAAAAGTCACTAAATTAACCGCTGCTTAACTCTCTAGTAGCTTGGGACAAAAACAGTAAGGTAAAGGCAATGTGCAAAGTATTTATGCAGCACACAAACAGTAATAAAGTTAAAACACAACACAAGAAAAATCTCACACCAATTTAGAAAAGTTGAGTAAATTCTAATGAATGTTTCAGACCAAAACAATAAAAAAAACAATCAGTGGAAGGGAAGATTTGCAATTCTAAAGATTTAGATAAAAATAGTGCTTAAAATCACAAAGCGCCAACTGTTGTTATCTGGTCACGCTGGACAGGGACATAGTCGCAGACTTAGGCTGACTGAAATTGGTCATGCGCAGGCTACGAGGACTAGGTTAGGCCTGCTGAGAAATGTACCTAAATCACAGTCTTCATAGCATTGTGCCTCTCAGCAGCAGTAACATGGAATGATGCGCGGTTCAACTTTGAGGATATATTGTGCAGCAGCTGTTCCAAGGGGCTGTGAGGGATGGGATGCAGACTTGTTTCAAAGATATGTTGGGTGTTGACGCTTCCGATGAGCTGCGAGGGCTACCATGACGGCCTGTGTTGAGGCTGCATCTCTTCTAAGGAAAGGCTTCGTGGTGCTATTTCTGTTCTGTTGGAGACCACAGTTGGGCTGGCAGAGAACCTTTATCCCACTTGCGAGGGTCCAGGACTGGAGGGACAAGACTTGGAGTGTTAGGATTCACAGCAGGCAGAGTCCAGGTGCAGGGTGTAAGTTATAGCCTTTTCTGTCCCTGATGCTCTGATCAGGAGGCCACCCAACTAGCCCTTGGAGTCACTCTGGTGGTCTTGGGTTCAAGGTGCAGGTCCAGTCCTTCTTACTCAGACAGCAGGGCAGTAGAGTAGCATGGCAGCAGGGCAGTCCTTCTTACAGCAGAGCAGCACAGCAGTCCTTCTTCTGAGTCTTTCAATAGTCCAAAAGTGATCTGAAGAGTGGGTCTGACGGTCCCCTTTTTATACCTGCTGGTACATTCTTTGAAGTAGGAGAACTTTCTAGAGGTCGCCCTTTCAGAAGTTCACAATCAACTAGTGTGAAATCCTTTGTGAATGTGCAGGGCATTGCTTGAATTATAAGTAGGACTGTGCCCACCTCTGCCCCATCCAACCTAAGAGGTCAATACAGGCATACCTAATCCTCTATTGTGTGATTGTCTTTGAGGATAAAACAAAATCCACATGCCACTCACACCTAGTCACGGGGTACAGGAACAGGCTGCAGGCAACAAATAGTTAGGGCAGGAAAATGCCAGCTACCTAAAAAGGTATTTTTCACATTATTACTTCAAATCTGACTTTACCACTACAGTGGGTTTTAAATGATATTTTCTCAGACACCAAACTTGACTTTCCTACCTCCTCCCAATCAAAACGTTAGCACTTATTAAATGTAATAATGTCATCCAATGTTATCCTATGGCAGAGCTAGACCTGACAGTATTAAAAAATACATTTAGGAGTTTTACACAACCAGGACGTGTAAAACTTAAAAGCACATTTCCACAATTTTAAATACTATGCACCCTGCCCTAAGAGCTGTTTTGGGCCTACCTAAGGGGTGACTTATATGAATTAAAAAAGGGAATTTTAGGCTTGGCAGAGGGGTCATTTTTCCAAGTCGAACTGTCAATGTAATACTGTTAGATGGCCACAATTTCAGGCTACTTAAGTGAGTAGCACAATAAGTACTGAAGCCCAACTGGCAGCATGAAATTTACACACCCTGGGTGTACGAGATATCACATTACTCAGAACCTATAAGGAAATAAAATATGCCAATCAGGTGTAAGCCAATTGTACTGGGCTGTAGGGAGTGTGCGCAAGCCCTTTAGCCCTGGTCAGCCATAGTGAAGTGCACAGAGTCCTAAGGTCAACTAAAAATGAATTTAGCAAAAAAAGGAGGGGTGAAGGCAAAACGTTTGGAGAAAGACCATCCTAAGGCTGACAGGTCTAGCAATAGCAATAATAATAATTATTATTGTAATTATTAGATCTAGTTATAGAAACATTAGTAGTAATATTATACACGTGAAAGCACCACTATTACTACTACTTTCACTACTACTACTACTTCTACTACTACTACTAATAATAATAATACAAATAAGATTGATGATGATAATAATACTACTGTCCCTCTCAGAAGGGTTGCCCCCAATCTTTTTGCCTGGAGATTGCCTTGAACCCTGCTTCAACCCCTGAATCCGGGGCTCCCACCATCTTGACCATGCACCTTTCCCCAGTCTGAGTGAATCCCAACACCCCCAAGTGGTGTTTATCCAATCTTGGACCCTTGGTGATGGTAGTAGAGGTACAGAAAGAAGACAGGGACCAACGTGCTTGTCTACCTGCTCAAGGAGCAACGCTTATTGGCCTGCCTTCACAGCAACTCCGGCTACATTATTTTCAGCAGCGGAAAATACTCTTCAGTGGTCCTTCACCAAATGGGTATGTGGCCTCCAGGAACTCTCAGTGACTACAGCCTACTGCCCCATCCTGCTGGAGATTATATACTTCAGAAAAAAGAGACTACGTCCGAACATAGAAATCTTCACTGCAACTTTGTCCAGCCGCTCCCAGATGATGACACTCCTTCCTCATACACCACCTGCAGCCTTTACCCTGCTGAATATTTACCTTCTCAGATCTTTTTCTACAAAAAATGTTCTAAGTGCAAAGGTAAGTGCTTCACCAGACCTGAGGGTCCTTTGTGTATTGAATTGTTGATTGGGGAGTTTGTCCTCGCTGGTCTTCTAAATCTCCTTACGGCCCCTCCTTTGTGTATATATAACTGCTGACTAAACCCAATCCACTTCTTGTGTACTTCCCACGCTCCATTGTGGTCGGCAATATTTTTAGATTTTGACCTGGTCTCACGTTAGCAGATACTCACAGTTGGCGCTTGGACTTAGTTTCTACTGTTCTGATTTTTGTTGTTTTGGTGTCAAATAATTTGTTAAAATTTAAATAATTTTTCTTGTGTTGGTCTTTCACTTTATTGCTGTTAGTGTGTTGCATAAACACTTTACACATTGTCTCTAAGTTAAGCCTGACTTCTTTTCGTGCCAAGCTTCCCACTGTTAAGTACAGGTTAATTAAGGCACTTTTTGTGTTTCACCCTGCCAGGGATTGTACCTGTTGCTTGAACAGGGGTCACCCCTATTCAATCAACAACCACATTTCTCACAGTAATGTAACTATCTGGCTTATTGAAAACACATTTTAAGAGGAGAGCAAAATCAAAATTACCCTGAGAGATGGCATTCTAGGAAGTACTTCCTTAAATTGATAATTACAATGTCACACTAGGAGAGTCACATGATGATTGTCTAGATTTCCTCATTCATTCTTACTGAAAATCTGTGTCACATCAGCATCTGTCTCCTCCACCTGTAGAGTCCTGAAAGGCCCACTACTCTCACTGATCCTCTTCGCTGCTAATATAGACCTCCGTCCAGCATTCAGACAACACAGTTTTTTTGATGATGCACAGGTCTACCTTAAGCTGGAGTAGAGCTCTGGGATAAACACTTAGGCATTCAACTACCTCACTTATGTTCAGGATTTGATGCAACTAAATTGTCTCTTCCTGAATAACTCAAAGACCAAGGCGTGGCAACACAGTTTTTTTTCTTTGAATGGGCGTGAACCATCCTGAATTACTCTAATTTATCTCCCATTCAAAAATTCTAGTCCTTTTTGTCAAATAATACCGCTCATCATCCCTGTGGTGAATTCCCATATGGACTACTGCAGTGGCATGTACATGGTTCTCACAAAACAGAACACTCAAATGCTTTCAAATGAATAGACTTATGCTGCATTGCTCTTAATCAGCCCATTCTCTTAGGACCACACCTTGCCCACTGCATTGGTTACCAATTAAAAAGAGATCACACTTCAGTTTATCAAGCATAAATGCCACATAGCCGAATTGTAGCCTATCTGACCATGGTCCTTCAGCCATACCAACATTCCATAATCTGACATTTTTGGACCCACAGGCCATCTACCCACTTATGATGAAACATTAGGTGGCACTTTTTTCATGCTGAATTATTACTCTGAAATGTCTTTACTCCACTCTTAATGCCTCATTATGAGTGTTCCCGGTAACCTTGATGGGGCCAGTAACAGGAGTTATCGGCCCAACTTGGATTACAAATAGTGGTGTTACTTATAGAGATTTCAGCTACTGAAAGCAAGTGAAATGTATTTGTGAAACAGTGTGAGGAGTTGGCCTGGTATATGATGTCCACTAATGTAAGTGGGCACCTTGTACCAGTCCAGACAACCCTTATGGTGATTTAACAGGTCTCAGACAACCGTAGAAAGCTATCCAAGTGGTAGCTGTGGAGAGAAGCCTTCAAGCTTAGTCTTGTAGAAGTGTAAAGCAGCTTGTTTTACCAGAATGAAATCTTAAAGTACAGCTTAAATTAAAAAGAACCACACAAAATATTTATCAAAAATATGTATTTATTAAATAAAACTAGTATGTTACAGTATCTCCCACACAGAAATAAACACAAAGCACACAATACCTTAGCAAAGGAATCACAGTAAATAGCGCTAATACACAGTGGGTCCCAGTTGGGGACCAAACCATATACTAAGAAAGTGGTATAAGAACCACAGCTCGAGTCAAGACAATGTCGAGAGGATGTAGAACTGCTGGGGACCCACTGAACCACCCAAGGTAAGGAGATAGGCACCCCACAGAGAACGTGCACAGTGTGTGAACACGACCACATGCTCTGTACAAGTCTATGTGCAAGTCACGGTTGGATTTTTAAAGATTAGGGACCCTTCATCCACTACCGTCCATCCAGGACGCTGAGATCCGCAACAGCAAACAAATTTGCTGTGCCTAAAATAAGACTATCACGCATGGGAGGTAGATCCTTTGCCTACCTTGGCCCCTCCCTGTGGAACTCTATGCCACAGGCTTTGCGCTCAGAGGTTAATCATATCAGTTTCAGAAAAGCCATTAAAAGTTGGCTGTTTAACATCTAGTCAGTTGTCCAAACTTCCTCCTCTGAATCACAAGCGCCGGGAAACCCTTTGTTGGGTAGCTGTTTGCGCTATACAAACTAAACAAACTAAACTAAACTAAACTTCCCAGTGGACCCTGAAGAAACCCTGTGGAAGACAGAAGGTTGGGGAGCCAACCCACCTATATAAACCATGGTACCCAAGTTACCTATCCCAGGGAAGCGGGGTGAATTAATGTGTTAAGTGGCGTTGGAAACCGCAGTTGAACCCAATGGAGGACTTCAGGAAAGTGCTGCTGCTGGAAGAGGAGAAAGTGTGCGGAGGAATTCAAATGTGGATTTGTGAAGAGGAGTACCTGAAAGCAGAGGGACCAGAGTCTGTATCACTCGGGAGTGACCTGGCGCCCTGGAAGATGAATGCCCTCTGATGTTGAGTGCTCCAAGAAAGATGATGGTGACCTTGCCTCTGCAGCTGTGATGACTAGGCGATGCTGAAGACAACCGGGACCCAGATATGCGCTTTCCCATGAAGGATGTCGAGTGCTGAGGGGTCAGTGTCCGGGGGGAGCACCAACAACCCTTGGCAAATGCAACCCATGAAGGAAGTTAATGAAGGTGCATAGTTGGGACCAGCAAGGTCCAGAAGACTCACGACAAGCAGGAGAGTTAGGGCAGGCCTAAGCAATCAGAGGAGCCCCAAAAAAACATGTGTGGCCCTGAAGTCGACCCACAGGCCGGAGGCACTGGAGTCACGAGAGGACCTCAAGCAGCTCACTAAAGACGCATGACACGATGCACACTTTGTGTTGTGGCCAAAAATTCTGGTCACTGGAGGTGCTTGAGGGTGGGGCTACTTGGAGCTGAAGATGTTATGTTATGTTATGCTAAAATTGCTTGTATAGCGCAACGTTCACCGGGTTGGTTTTTTGGCACTTAGGGACATGAGAGATCTGAGCTAATCCTATAGATTGTTAGAAGTTAATTGTAAGCTTTGAGAAAGAGTCAAGTTTTCAGTTGTTTCCTAAACTGGAGATAGGCATCAATAGTGCGTATAGACGGGGGAATAGAATTCCAAAATTGAAAACCTGAGTCCACCATGTTTAATATGCTTAAACCTGGGGGCGATCAAAAGATTATGACTAGATGATCGAAGAGTACGGGAAGGGATATATTTCTGAATTCTTTCAGCAATGAATTCCGGGCCTTTGTTGGACAATGCATTGTATACTATACATCCCAGTTTAAAGGCACTACGCTGGACCACTGGCAGCCAATGCAGTTGTTTCAGCAGAGGCTTCACATGCTGACAAGCAGGAAGTTGGAAAATTAATCTGGCGGCGTGTTCTGAATTAGTTGCAAGTGTTGTGCTTGATACGCAGGGATGCCAACATAAAGCATGTTGGCATAACCTAAACGTGAGATAATGAGCGCCAGAACGACCAACGTAAGTGCGTCAGCTGATCGGAATCTTCTGATTTTTTTGATTTTAAGTAGAAGGAAGAAGCTGACAGAGACCACCGAGTTGATCTGGGTTTTCATTGATAGGTCAATGCTTATCATGATCCCTAGGCTTTTTACTGAAGACGTTCGAAGGGGAGGGGAGCCCAGAGAAGAGGGCCAAAAATTTGGATTCCAAGGATTTAAAGAGCCTCCCGTCAGAACTAGCTCTGTTTTATCGGGGTTTAACTTTAGTTGATTGGCGTTCATCCAATTGCTGATAAAAGTCATGACTGATTGAAGATTTAACCCAGACGTTCTTGTAGATTGAATGTTAAATATTGATTGTAGGTCATCTGCATAATAAACATTGAGACATCCATTTCTTTCAAGGCAAGAATCGGGGGCTGCATGTACAAATTGAATAGAAGGGGGAATAGAAAGGACCCCTGTGGAACTCCACATTGTAATTTCCCTTTTTTGAGCAGAAACTTCCTAGACGGACTGATTGGTATCTATCCTTAAGAAAGGACTGTATCCATCCCAAGGTAGAGCCCTGGATGCCTGCACTTCGGACACGGTCAATCAAAATATTATGATCAACCGTGTCAAAAGCAGCAGACAAGTCCAGGAGAATCAGAGCCTGTGGGGAATCATGGTCAGCTCCCTTTCTCAATTCATCCATAACTGTTAGAATGACAGCCTCTGTTAAATGAGCTGGCCTAAAACCCGCTTGGTGTGGATCAAGGAAAAATGACTCCTCTACAAAGGAGCTAATGCAGGAAGCCACATGTGCCTCCAAGATCTTACTCTGGAATGGCAGGAGGGATATGGGGCGATAATTGCTCAATACCTGAGGATCGGCCCCAGGTTTCTTCAGTATGGCTAGAATTTCCGCACTTTTAAAGGAATCAGGGACAGTTCCACTTCTAATAGATGTATTGAGAAGAGCTATAGGTGGGTCAGGGCAGACCCAAAAAGCTTCACGTAGAATGTGGGGAGGACAGCAATCCAGAGGGGAACCGGACTTGATTTTTGTGATTAAAGTTGAAAAGGAATCATTGGTAATAAGTGGAATTTGATCCAATGATGCAGAGTTTTGACAGGATAATGTGGAGGTGTTAGAAACACTATGGCCTGGGATACTAGCTTTGATAGTAGCAATGTTTTTAAAAAAGTAGTTGTTGAGAGCGTCACATAAGGACTGCGAATGGACTGGTTTAGCGGAGACTCTCTCAGGATTAACTAATTCATCAACAATTCTTGTAAAGATGACAACAAGCCTTTGCAACTGCACAGGGGATGCAGTATTCTGGGGTACAGTTATTGCAACCCCACAAGGACTATTGGCCTTAAATTTGGTGAGAGGGTAGAGCAGGCCTCGGTGGCTGGGGAAAACCACCACCTGTGTTACAGAGCCCATGGAGTCCGGAGGAGCTCAGGATCTGCAGACTGGTCGACTTAGTTGCAGTGCCTGCAACTGCAGGGGAGTGACTCCTTCATTTCAAGGGAGATTACTTTGGTAGTCCTTGATGCTTCACAGGCCTTGGAAGGTTCCTGTATGATGCACAGGCTAACACGATGCAGCAGACTGTAAGGGAGACGAAGTCAGGCCCAAACATAGTCCAGCGAAGTCCAGAGTGCCCATATGGTAGAAGTGCAGTGGTTTCACTACTGGATCTTATCCCACGACAAATCTAGGGACCTACACCCAGGTAAGCCCTTAAGTACCCTAAGGAAAGGGTTAGGGTGATCCAGGAGACTCTCCTATGGGAGGGCCTGGACAGGGGGTAGTTTACTCCCATGTCCTTTGTCCAGTTTTGTGCAATAGCGGGAGCCGACGGACGATGCATAGGGACACCAAATGTGCCCCTGATGCAGAATTTCAGGCACTGGCACGCACACCCACTCGGCCCTAATACACTAAATCCTGTCTGGCAGGTTGTCAGACCTCCCTGTGACAGGATGCCTATTGTTCTACCTTCCCCTGCTCGAGCTTGGCTCAGCAGCAGGAGATCAGAAATGTGTCTCTGGTCGGCAGCAACCATTTTGTGCTGTCCGGGACTAGAAGCGAACAAAGCGATACCAAGGGGTATGATGGAGGGAGTGTTTGAGCAAATCAAACACTCACTCCCAGTCAACTGATCTGGGTTTAATCCATCATCATTCTTTAGCTCACTCCACCACCCCAGTTCAGACATGGCCATATGCAAATCAGTCTGACCCTGTGCCTCATGGGAACAGTCCCGCCCTAACTGCCAAGCCATGTCTTCCCTGGACCAGAAACAAGCATCCTGGAACCGTTTTCTGGCTAATCAGCCATCATCAGCCAAGGTGGCTTGAATCCAGTGGCAAAGTGAGCAAGGGACCAACGTCTGGGCATAACCTGCCAACTTAGGGCAAACAAAGCGATACCAAAGGGGATGATGGACAGAGCGTTTGAGCAAATCAAACACTCACCCCCAGTCAACCGATCTGGGTTTAATCCATCATCATTCTTTAGCATACTCCACAACCCCAGTTCACACATGGCCATATGCAAATCAGTCTGACCCTGTACCTCATGGGAACAGTCCAGCCCGAACTGCCAAGCCATGACTTTGCAACTGTTATGTATAGGTAATATAGTTGGTTTTATGGCCTTCTTCAGAAGCTTGCCTATTACCCTTTGTTGTCTATATAGATCTTTATATTATGGTTACTTTGTTTCCTTAACTCGTTTAGATCCACTAATTCGGAACAAGAAATATTCCGCTAGATGCCACATATTTGTTGGGCCCCTTTACCAGACGTCTATTGAGATGGCTACCGGGTTCCCTGCTCCTGAATAATTAGGTGGCTATTATGATTGAGTACATTTTTAATAATTTGCTTTTCTAGAAAACTGTTTGATAACCCGAAAACTATTATTAAAGTTTGGTACTCAATGAAGCATAAATATATTCTTATTTCTTTGACCATCCATAGTGTGAATGAACCTCATTTATTTTTAAAGCGTCTTAGACAGGGAAAAGTTTCCACTTATTGCATCGAATTAGGTCAGTATCTTATGCAAGATTCTTTCTTATTCGCTATGTTTTGCTTAATGATTAGTGTCTCTCTAAACCAATATCTCTTTACTTGATCAGATTAATCTAATCATACCGATAGAAGACTTTCCCTTGGATCTCTGAATATAGCCTGTGATTCTGATTACATTTGGAGTCCTGTTGTTTTTTTGGGTTGGAGGTACTATTACTTTTGTCTTTTCATCGTTTCATTGTTTTGCCAAAATCTAGGCGGTTTGTTGAGTATTTTTTCCTTGCCTCCATCCAGATTACGCTACTGTCCAAGTCATTTCCAGTTTGGTTTCTTCTAAATAAATTTGAACTCGGATATTCTGTCGTTCGAAAGGGGTATTTCCCTGAGATGGTGAGTTTATATCCTTATACTGCTTTGTGGATACTTCTGGTTTGGCGATTCTGGATATGTCTTGTTTTATTGACCACGTATTCACTAATTTTTCACTCATTTTTTAGGGGATTTTTTTGCTTTGCATTATGACTGGTGACTTGTAGTTATTATGGATGATTTCATCCTCAGAAAGTTTTTTCATAAAGGGCGAGGTTGTCCGCTTGGTTAATCAGCTTGATTGACTACTGATGGACTGCCTTGTCATCACTTTGTTTATCTTTCTCTGGTGTTCTGTTTTCCTCTTTTGTTGTGAAAATCTATTTTGAAGAAAAAAATGAAAATACATGTGTCTCTCTTTTTAAAAAAAATGATATTGACGCAGGAATACATGTTTCTGTAAATTTCAATTTTTAGACTGTATTCCTTTTCTTATGAGCTCTATGTAACAGTTAAATTATTGTGGCTGTTTTTTAATGTTGTAATCTTTTGTACTATACATGGTTGTTACATTTTTTCTTTTATTCAAATTTATTTGTTGGCGTTTTTTATTTGTGTTATATGTAACTCAAACATGGTCTGGTTTTGATTCTTCCCTTTGTGTGTGTATATTTATGTATGTATTTTGTCCACCTCTTTCAGCCCTGATGAAGTTCTCCAAGAGAACGAAACACATTGGCTGAAAATCCCTGTCTTTCTGTGAACCGTTTTTACTATCATCAATAAAGAAATTTTGAAAATTCCCAGAGCAAATTCCTGGACATTACATGTATTCCTGCGCACACCATTCAAGAACTATGCCAAACCATGTCTTCCCTAGACCGGCTTGGCAGTGCGGGCTGGACTGTTCCCATGAGGCACAGGGTCAAGACTGATTTGCATATGGCCATGTCTGAAGTGGAGTGGCATGGTGAGCAAAATAAAGATGGATTAAACCCAGATCTGTGACTGGGGGTGAATGTTTTGCCAATGTGCAACATTCCATCCATCATCTTGTGTGTTTTGCTGTTCACCCTATGTAGGAAGGGTATGCCCAGATGTGGGTCCAGTGCTCACTACACCACTGGAGTCAAGCTATCCTGGCTGATGATGGCTGATAGCCAAAAACCGGTCCTAGGATGCTTGATTTCGGTCCAGGGAAGACATGGCTTGGCAGTTCGGGCTGGACTGTTCCCATGAGGCACAGGGTCAAGACTGATTTGCATATGGCCATGTCTGAACTGGGGTGGTGTGGTGAGAAAAAGAACAATTGATTAAACCCAGATCTGTGACTGGGGGTAAATGTTTTGCCAATGTGCAACATTCCGTCCATCATCTTGTGTGTTTTGCTGTTTGCCCTATGTGGGAAGGGTATGCCCAGACGTAGGTCCCTGCTCACTACACCACTGGAGTCAAGCTATTCTGGCTGATGCCGGCTGATAGCCAGAAACAGATCCTAGGATGCTTGATTCCGGTCCAGGGAAGACATGGCTTGGCAGTTCGGCTGGACTGTTCTGATGAGGCACAGGGTCAAGACTGATTCGCATTTGGCCATATCTGAATTGGAGTGGCGTGGTGAGCAAAATAACAATGGATTAAACCCAGATCTGTGACTGGGGGTGAATGTTTTGCCAATGTGCAACATTCCGTCCATCATCTTACTTGTTTTGCTGTTCGCCCTATGTGGGAAGGGTATGCCCAGACGGGGTCCCGTGCTCACTACGCCACGGGAGTCAAGCTATCCTGGCTGATGATGGCTGATAGCCAGAAACTGGTCCTAGGATGCTTGATTCCGGTTCAGGGAAGACATGGCTTGGTAGTTCTGCCTGGACTGTTCCAATGAGGCACAGGGTCAAGACTGATTTTCATATGGCCATGTCTGAACTGGGGTGGTGTGGTGAGCAAAATAATGATGGAGTAAACTGAGATCTGTGACGGGGTGAATGTTTTGCCAATGTGCAACATTCCGTCCATCATCTTGTGTGTTTTGCTGTCCGGGACTAGAAGGCTGGTACTGGGAACACTGAGAGCCTAACGGACGGCTCTTCCAGTGCTTTGTATCATACCTTCCACACCGCTTAGGGTGTGAGGATATGATTCCAACATGTTTGATACCAAACATGATAGGATTTGTTGCAGACGTTTTCGAGATGGTCATCGCCGATTACACAGTACCCCTCTATAAAGTATATGGCTGCTTCACTGACAACCCAGGAGAATGGACTCTATAGGCTGCAGGGGTGGCCTGCTCATGTAGGGGCACCCTCTCACTTAGAAGCAAGCACCCTGCCTTCAGAATTGTAAAGGCCTTCTATAGGGGTAACTTATAGATTTTGAGTGCTGTGAACCTTAGATATAGTAAACCTATGTCTTTAGTAAGTGGTGCATGCAACGCCTTACTCAGGCTGCAATAGCGGGCCTGTAGTTCCAAATTGAATGGTCTATCATGGGTGGCGTAATACATGCTGCAGCCCATGGGAGACCTCTGGGGTACCTATGCCCTGGGTACATGGGTACCATATACTAGGGACTGACAAGGGGACCCTAGTATCCTATCTGGGATGTACGTAAGTACCGAACACTACCGTTTTTTTTTATAATCAACTTTATTGGTTTTGTATAAACAAGGAAAATTCATTGGTTGCAGTTCATCATATATCAAAGGGAACAGGTCAGGGATGATGAGTGTTACAGGTGGGGTCAATCATTACAATCCAACACGGCAATATGTATAGCAGTTGTATTATGGCGTAGAATAAGAAAAATAAAACAGAAGGTTATGGTGGCATCCTATTAAACCATTTACCCCACACTCTGTGAAATAAGTCCGGGCTTCCCCGGGCTTAAAATAGGGCCTCTTACTGGATCCCACACCAGTCCACGCCCCTGCTCCACCCCTTTACAGTAGGTGCCTTAGTTTGTGACCAGTGCAATGCTATGTCCCTCTTTGCCACCGCCACGACCGTCCCCAAGAGGCGTTTATCCATCCTTGAACCGTTTAGACCATCAAAGACCCCCAATACCATCCGCAGTGGGTCGTGTGGAACTTTCCACTCCAGGGCCTGAGTGAGCTTCTTCCCCCCCCCCAGGAAGCTGCCAATGCCGGGCAAAGCCACACCACATGGTAGAACAGTACAGTTTAGGGAGAAAGCAGATAGACTGGGGTCATGATTAGCAGGATCTCAATCAGACTAGTCAAAAACAGCATCACATCAAGCAAAACGTGGGGGTAACCATTAAAAGTAGATCCTACTCTCCTACAAACACAGAGGCGAAACATTGGTGAATCACCATGGAAATAAAGATGCCAGTGTGTTGGTCTCCAAAAACGTGTAATCCCTGTTGGTTCAACCCCTCTAAAAAACTACCAGGATCCCCAGAATTAGTCATTCCAAGTAGGAGAAATAACTGAGATTATTTCAGGCAACTTGAAATGAGGCCCTTAATGCTTGAAGATAATTTTCTCACGTTCATAGGAAAGCGAGGGATCTAGCTCTGAAAAGGTTGGGCTAAGCAAAGAGCTTCACAATGCTTGTCCCTCCTCAGACCAAAATTCATCAACACATCTCCCTCTTGGCTTGGTTAGTTGCCGAAGTGTAACTCTCTTCACCTGCCCACTGCCCTGTGCAGGGTAAATTCGCCTGTCAACAGTGTAAGACTATTGACTATTTGCCATCCACTCAGTTTCAGGGAGGCACTTACTTTTAAATAAATGAAATGGAATGTGGTCTTGGATGCAGAATGGCCGAAAAGCTCATTGCTCCACAAATCTGTCCAATACCATTTCACTTCTTTTTTACCCACGCCTTCCCTCTCAGGTGTAAGGACTAAGTGTGACATTCAACACTTTACAAACCCCAGAACTGAATAAATCCGACCATCAAATCATTACTAATGTGCAAAATGTATTTTCATTAAAAATCATGTGATAGCGACCTACTGAATATGCTTCTGCTCAAATACAACACTCCACTAGGAAATGTGTCATTTGTCTTTGTTTTCAACATGAGGAAGTTGTATTTAAGCTGCAACGCTTTGCAGAGCTGGACTTTTAACAGGATACACTGACAGGCAATTTGTGTATTATTGCCTTTGTTATTCACTGCATTATTCCTGCTAGTGACAGAGAATTCGCAGTTCATTGCTTGCTTTGTGATACCGCGGCAAAAATGTATCTTGCCGTTCGGCTTTTATTATGCTGACCAATATGAAGTAAATCTTACCAGTTCAGTTAATTAGAATGAATAATGTGGCACTAAAGGCAGAAATAAACTTAATGAGGCTTATTAAGTAATTTAATGATTACATAATTGTATTCGTATAAAATTCAAAAATGTGATCACTCCGACATTATTTTATGCTGTCTGTGTGCTATCTGAATTCACTTCCATGAAGTAAAAAGAATGTGTATTGAATAATCTCGCAGTTTTTTTGTAAGAGGAACAAGGGGCATATTAGCAAGGGCCATATCGCCGCTTTAGCTGCACTTTTTGCTGCTAAAGCGGCGATATTTTTATCGGCCTATCAGCAAGCTGTCGCTAACAGCAGTTAGCGACAGCTTTTAGGCGATAGCGACTGCTTTGGGGCTTCCTTTGCATGTGAGCGATATTCATCGCGAATGATATGCAAAGTGGGCGTACCCAAACTGTTAGCGACTAAAAGCAGTCACTAACACAGCTATCGCTATTAGCAAGGCAGGCAAAGCGATAAAAAAAATCACGCTAAGCGCGATTATCGCTATAATCTAACGCCTGCTAAAAAACATGACTTACCTGTTTATCCAATGGGAGGTGGATTGTCAGGTTAAGTCCCCATTGGCGTTAATGCGTGAATATCACTGAATTTCCAGCGATATTCACGCATTTCGACGCTATCGCTGGATATTTTAGCACAATGGAGAAAAGCTTTGCTAATGGCATGTTTTCTCCGCTAACATATCCAGCGATAGGCAGCGATAAAAAAAATGCGCTGTGCGCATTTTGAGATAAATATCGCTATTCCTTGCTAACATGCCCCCTAAGTTCCTTATTTAGTACTTTTTGTAATGAAATGTAATGAGTGAAGTAGAGGACACAAATAGAACCTGTAGTAAACGGTTAAATGTTTTTTAATGCAATGCTCAAAGGGATATTTTTAGTCTGAGGAACACGACCTCGCAGACTCTTCTCAGACTGGAGATGGGAGAGAAGAGAATTCTTGCGGCATTCTGTTTTTAAGGTTAGAGCGCGCGGAAGTGGAGCCCCTGGTCGCTTTCTGAGGCAAGCATAGCTGATACGAAGGCTGTCTCCGGTTGCCCTGGTGGTCACTTGTATGACCCACTGAAGAAACAGAAATTAGGGTGAATATGCTTTGACCAGGCGATTTCTAAATTAAGAAAAACCCCTGCTTGAAAAACTCCATAAAAGAGGTTGTCTGGTGGCAGATAACAAAGCACTAGACCTATTTAAATCCCAGAGCACCCTGGTGAAAAGAATTAGCAACACAGCGCTGTCTTGTAGAAACTATTGTAAACATTTTTTGTTGGCTTTTTTTATACTCTTGGTTCTAAGTTTGTGCTTGTTCCAAACACCATTTAATACCTATCATGAAAACAGGATGCTGACGTAGTAATGTGTGACAAGTACACTTGTGTGCATTTTCTAGTGCTGATAATATGTTCTGTTGTTTTTTTGTGCTGCTGTGTTTTTGTGCGTTAGGAACAACAAGGGACCCCAATTCAGTCAGCATAGGACCTCGGGGAGCATACTTTTTAGAGCAACAATGGTCCCATGCATACAGGTTTTATGCGAAAAAATAAATATAGACAGAATCAAATCTATATTTGGAGCGACATATCCAGCCGGACAGAGGTCTTCAAATTTACTCAATGAAAGGGTAAGTCATACAGAATGAATACCTTCAACAAATCACAAGTGTGGGGCACAAGCCTGTACCCAGACACTATTAGGTCAGATACAGAAGGTTGACAGAAAGCGAGGAAAGGGCTCTTTATGGCAAAAGGAACGTTTTCTGTTAAAGATTCAAATATACAGAAATTGCAATAAAGCACCATTACATATACATCCACATATAAATCAAGTTTTGTATAAGGTGCAAGATTGGTCGACGGCGTTTCGGTCCCACTACTTAGTCATGGGGACCATCATCAGGACATTCAATAAATGCCTTAACGTTTTAAGCCTCTAAATGCCTAAAGAGGGAAGTAAAGGAAAAGGTATATATACACATTTAGAAACATAGTCATAAATATTATTACATAATTTATCTGGTGACTTAGGTGAACAGTGAGCCTAATTACGTTACATACACACAAGGGGGAAAAATGTGTGCGAGTCGCTACGCTCTGTGCCAAGGGGACATGTCTGCGGGAGTAGAGACCGCTAAACATTTTACCCGAGACCGTGTGGTGGAAGTAATTCCCTCAAAAGTGCCGACTGTGCCGGATGTGGGTGGCGCATTAAGGTGCACAAACGGCGCAATAAGGTAGAGATAATCACAGTGGCCGAAGGTTGTGCCTAGAGTTGTGGGAATAATCCCCTCAGTAGTGCCGGTGATGTGGGCGGCGCATTATGGTTTAAAAATTGCGCAATGGGGTAGAGATAATCGCAGTGGCTGAGGGTTGTTCATCGAGTTATGCCCTTAGTGATTGAATGTGAAGGCAGCCAGACCGGATTGTGATGAAAATTATCACAGTGGCCGAGCTTGTGTAAAGAGTTGTGCCCTTAGCGATTGAATGAGGGGGCGGTGAATTCGTAGCTGAATGGGGTTCAAGCTAACTGTACACTTATGGGATAAAGCGGCGAGTGCAGGATTAAAAGACACGGAGGTGGATTCTCAACGGAGCTGGGGGGCTTACCGAAGCTGTAAGACTGGTCGCTATAGGCAAGGAAGGTGGCCTAGCAATGGTCGAGAAGCCCTGAAAATAATTAAGGGAGGTCGTTATAAAATGAACATGTCGCGGACTCTGTGGTTTAAGTCGGCGCGTGAGGGTTCTTACTGCAATGAGGCATGATGGTGTTAGAACCGCGTTACAATAGCGTAATCAGGCGGTACCAGGAGTATACCTGCAAATAAAAACGGGCCATTAGGAGAGCCACATTAGTAGAGGGTGGCCGGGGTAGGGAGCCCAAGGGCTGCTGATTCTTACCGGATTAGTTGGTAGTTCGGTCTGTTTCCTGGCTTCCTCGTTGGGAAGGAGGCGGTGAAATTAAAAGGGGGGCGGGAGGATTCTAATTGGGTACGGGAGCACCAAATGCTCCCATAGTTGAACATTTCTCCAACAAAGGACACACAGAGAATGAAATTCGTTGGACTGTAATCACCCAAGTTATCATTCCACCAAGAGGTGGTGACCTTACTCGAATGCTCAACAAGGAAGAGCTTAAATGGATATTGAAAACGGACAGCCTAAACTCTGGATTAAATCTTCAAGAGGATTGGACTGCCCTCATTTAAAGTCTGGCTCACAACTGAACTGAAACGCTCTGGTCAGGGCTTCTCAGAAGCTTACAATGTCACCCTGTGACTTTTCCTCCTTGCCAAGTTATTCTTGTTTTATCAATTGTCAATTAAAATGTAATGTCTCATGTTTTAGTCACCCTCACTGTGCACTGCTCACTTAAAATCACTTTTATCTCCCACCAATATGGCCGTTTAGCCATGTGTCTGTCATCTATTTCAGTGCCCTTGCACAGTCCTGGATCCACTACCCAATTAGAGTCCTCCCGCCCCCTTTTAATTTCACCGCCTCCTTCCCAACGAGGAAGCCAGGAAACAGACCGAACTACCGACTAATCCGGTAAGAATCAACAGCCCTTGGGCTCCCTACCCCGGCCACCCTCTACTAATGTGGCTCTCCTAACGGCCCGTTTTTATTTGCAGGTATACTCCTGGTACCGCCTGA
This sequence comes from Lissotriton vulgaris, assembly GCF_964263255.1. Lineage (NCBI taxonomy): Eukaryota > Metazoa > Chordata > Amphibia > Caudata > Salamandridae > Lissotriton > Lissotriton vulgaris. The sequence goes on from NW_028248812.1 coordinate 597,047, forward strand.
TTACGCTATTGTAACGCGGCTCTAACACCATCATGCCTCATTGCGGTAAGAACCCTCACGCGCCAACTTAAACCACGGAGTCCGCCACGTGTTCATTTTATAACGACCTCCCGTAATTATTTTCAGGGCTTCTCGACCATTGCTAGGCCACCTTCCTTGCCTATAGCGACCGGTCTTACAGCTTCGGTAAGCCCCCAGCTCCATTGAGATTCCACCTCCGTGTCTTTTAATCCTGCACTCGCCGCTTTATCCCATAAGTGCACAGTTAGCTTGAACCCCGTTCAGCTCCGAATTCACCGCCCCCTCATTCAATCGCTAAGGGCACAACTCCTTATACAAGCTCGGCCACTGCGATAATTTTCATCACAATCCGGTCTGCCTGCCTTCACATTCAATCACTAAGGGCATAACTCGATGCACAACCCTCGGCCACTACGATTATCTCTACCCCATTGAGCCGTTTTTAAACCATAATGCGCCGCCCACATCACCGGCACTACTGAGGGAATTATTCCCACAACTCTATGCACAGCCTTCGGCCACTGTGATTATCTCTACCCTATTGCACCGTTTCTGCACCTTAATGCGCCACCCACATCCAGCACAGCCGGCACTTTTGAGGGAATTACTTCCACCACACGGTCTCGGGTAAAATGTTTAGCGGTCTCTACTACCGCAGACATGTCCCCTTGGCACAGAGCGTAGCGGCTCACACAAATTTTCCCCCCTTGTGTATATGTAACGTAATTAGGCTCACTGTTCACCTAAGTCACCAGATAAATTATGTAATAATTTTTATGACTATGTTTCTAAATGTGTATATATACCTTTTCCTTTACTTCCCTCTTTAGGCATTTAGAGGCTTAAAACGTTAAGGCATTTATTGAATGTCCTGATGATGGTCGCCATGACTAAGTAGTGGGACCGAAACGCCGTCGACCAATCTTGCATCTTATACAAAACTTGATTTATATGTGAATGTATATGTAATGGTGCTTTATTGCTATTTCTGTATATTTGAATCTTTAACAGAAAACGTTCCTTTTGCCAAAAAAACGCCCTTTCCTCGCTCTCTGTCAACCTTCTGTATCTGATCTAATAGTGTCTAGGTACAGGCTTGTGCCCCACACTGGTGATTTGTTGAAGGAATTCATTCTGTATGACTTATCCTTTCATTGAGTAAATTTGAAGACCTCTGTCCGGCTGGATATGTCGCTCCAAATATAAATTTGATTCTGTCTATATTTTTTTTTTCGCATAAAACCTGTATGCATGGGACCATTGTTGCTCTAAAAAGCTGTGTTTTTGTGCAGCATTTTTTCAATGAGATTTTACTGTGTTTTACTCTCATCGTTGTGGTGTTTTCGGTCGTCAATGTTTTGCTGTGATGTGCTCTGTTATTGTTCAGTTGTCCTGTGTTATGTTCCTTTGTGTATGTTATTGTGGCATGTTCCTTTGTTTACTTTAGATTTGCCAATAAATACTGCTACATATTCATGCCAAACCCACCAGGATACCCACAACACTGGGAATCCATGGGGCCAGTGGGGGGTGACGTATGCACCCATGATTCCACCGGCTCTCTGCCAGCACCAATCCTGGGTGTCAGAGGGAGCCAGCTGCATTGATTTGCTCCTGCCCAATGGGAGAAGCTTTTGTTTCTGCTCCTGCTGGAGCCAACCAATGTTCCCTGCCTGGAGAGTGAAGTCAAGGAATTGTATTTCTGTTCCCTTCTCATGCTCTCTAGTGCAGGGAACAACACAATGTCCTGGGGGATGGCGTCCCCGGGGCCATTAAATAGCTAGGGGTGGGGGTGCTGCCTGCATACTCCCCTTAAAAAAAATATGTATGAAGGACCGAAGGAATGGAGTCCCTGTGGGCCATCAACTGGCTCAGGGAGGTGGGTTGCCCGTCCCCTCCATTTGAAAACATATTTATGTATTTATGTATCACGGGCCCTGGTGATGGCATCTAAAGCGCCATTTAATAGCTAATGGAGTGGACCGCACGCCCCCTCCCCTCATATTTACGATGTGGTATTCCCTCTGGCCCTGACCCACCCCGTGGGATTCAAATAACAAGCATCAGAATAGCCAATAGGTCTCGCCTTTGGGTCTTGTAAGTGTTTAGCCATGCAGCACATTACCATGGGTGCTGTGACGCCAGGGATTGAAGAGCTATACAATTACTACACACTGGGTCTTGCAGTCAAATTCAGGAATACATACTTGCCCCAGGAAACAGTTATGGACACATTCCAAAGCATTTTGATGCACAGACACAAAGACAAGTGCCTTACTCCTAGTGAATATCCCCAAAAAATGAACAGATTTAGCAGCCCGTGACGATTTTGCAGAAAATGCACTGGACAACAACATGTTAAAACTAGCTCACTCTGCGCAGCAGATACTAGTGCCAAACATAAAACAACAGAGAGCACAAACAAAGTTGTGTCATCTGCAGTTCTACATTGCAGAAGATATGTTCTTTGCGGTGGTCAGTAAAAGAAAACCAAACACAGGAAACTAGAAATGACAAAGCAAATAGGCGTGGCTAGCAAGGAGTCTACACTAATATTTTTTAAAAGGCAGCAGCAGCGAGAAAACAGTTTGCTTTTTTCAATAATGCATCAATGAAAAAACATTTGATTTGTGAGTGCGCATGCACTTAATATGGTGGAAGAAAATGTAGATTTAAATGTCTTGCTCACAGCCATGCTATCCAAGCAAATGCTGTTTTATTAGAAATAACTTTCAACGGTCTGTCCATGTAAAAGGAAGGATAGATGGTCACCCTGGCTCAAAGTTACTGAACTCAAAACATGGCATATTTTCTAGCATTTCATATAAAAGGCAGTACTGCTGCTGCTGGTGTTCCTTTCTCAACACAGTCAGCAAGCAAGCATTAAAGTGCTTTACATGAGAAGCACATCTTATACACAAAAGCATACCTTTCTGCTGCCACAGCACAGGCAGGTCAATCCTAGCGTAGGGTTAACTTCCTGTGATTCTGGGCAAAACACTTAATCCCCCGCGCTCCCAAAACACACCAAGCTAATCTACATATGTAAGGGTCCTTGAACACCTTGCACAAATCTCTCTTCACCTAAAATGAGATAGCGGTTAAGGCAATGGGTCGCTAGTGACTTCCCTGAAAAGTCTCACCATGCAGAAATCCACTGTTCAGCTCAGCCTGAAACTCAGATAAGAACCCATTAAAATCAACGAGCAGCTCTCACCTGCCCGCGGTGTTGCTAGCCTGCTAGCTCCACCTCCCTGGTCCAAGCCACACCTCTCTGCTTTCTGATGTTTCTATTTCATGAGTTCTCTGCCTGGAAACTAGGGCATGGATGCGAGAGGCTACTGCAACATTAGGAACATTTCTAAATTCTATGAACACCAAGAAATCTTCAGGGAACTAAAAGTTCACAGAAAAATAGGTGCCAATTGGATGAGTCTGTCAGCGTCAACTCCACACACACCGGTGCGGTATGTTTCAGTTAATGTTCATAAAAACATAAACATTGACACTTTTTCTTAAAACTCGGCACCCTCGGACACTGAAACATGTGCAGATAGGCTGAAAGCAGTGGCATTCATTGACATTACACAGTGTGATAGTCCGAAATCCTTCAGGGGTATTATAGGTGGTGACAGGGTGGAAATCAAGAGATTGCAGCCTCGGTTCTTGAAGCTGCTCTAATGACATAAGTGGTGGGGGAGGGGCCCCTTCCACATAGGCAGATCCCTCCTGAGATGAAAAACAACCCCGCGAGTGGTGCGCGATAGCGCATGCTGAAAAGTCCTGGTCAGCTCCAAGAGGCCCTGTCCTAGTGCAGCGCATGCGCGCTAGGCTCGACCTAACAACCAGTCTTCACTTTTCAAGCACTGCACTTGTGCTTGTGGTGTGCCGCTGCTCGTTCCTTCAAGGTGGATGCCTCCACAAGCACGAGTGCAGTGCTTGAAAAGTGAAAACAGATGGCTAAAGGCCCTCCTAGAGCAGCGCATGCATGCTGCCTAGGCGAGACCTAAAAAGGGCAGAAACTGGCTCTTTTAAAAAAAAATCTTAGTACAACATTATTATAGTACCATTTAAAAAAACATTTTTGGCCCAGCTCTCAAGATTTAGGGTGTCAGGGCATGCCTACTCTGCCCCGCACATAATTGCTTTTTTTCTTTTTGTGAGGACAGAAGGACTGAGTCCACAAGTCCTAACAAGGCTACCAAAAATCTATGTTGATGTGAGGCAGACAATCAGATTTTATAATTGGTCTTCAGGTCTCAAACTACTTCTGCATTTCGAGATATCTATACATTTTGAACCTTAATTTCGCAAAAAGTACTGAATGGATTTACACCAAAGCACAAAAACACACTTTCAAGGTAACAAACTAGCTTTGTGCCAAACTTGACTAATTCCGTTCAGCGGTTCTGCTTTTGCTGTGTTTAAAGGTCCAAGAAATAGCATGAGGAAAATGCATTTTGGGACAATTTCTTTTTCTCATCCCCTGCTTGGGGGATTGCCATGAAGCTCTACATGATGGAGTTGAGGTGGACAAGCCTTTTTTTTTTGAGAGTTTGATGAAAAATTGTTAAACGGCTTCAAAGTTATCTGCAAACCAAAAAATTATTAGACAGCACTGCCAGGGGACAGCGAAAGTTGGGGTAAGGGTGTATGCCAGACTGGTGCAGCCTGGATTCTACACAGTCTTCAGTTTTCCTTCTCCAGTTTCTTGGAGAGTGGATATGTGCGGCCTGTTCTGTTATAAGACAGGGGAAGTTGTGGGAGGTAGGATGGGTCAGCCAGTGGTGTAGATCCAGTAGTGTTAGGTTTCCTTTAGAGGGTCATTTTCATAGAATAAAACCATTAAATTGTATTTTGCTGTGAACTGCGGTTAATCATACAAATGTGTCTGAATAAATATGATGAAATAAAAAGCAATTGATGATGAATGTATCCCTCATGCTAAGATCATTAGCATGTAAATGCTCTTGACCCCAAACTTCTTTGACCCCGATTAAGAGTCAGGGATATTCAAATGAACACATGTAATTTAGAGCTAATTGATTATGGGTTGATTGTTTTTTCCACAGCCTGTTTTTCTGTAGTCTGGAGAACCAGGTCCGATTTTCCAGATAAAATCTCATGAGGCTTTGGTGGTAGCAGCAACCAGGCCTCATTCCTTGTGTTTTTTTCTAACAATGGGGCATACTTTCCCCTTCCTGCTATCCCCACTCCCCTACATTCACTCAGAGGTGCCTGCATGCATTCACCTGCTAAGATCATGCAGCCGTCCATGTCTATTGGACTTGGCCCTTTTTGCAAGGTCATCCCTGAACTTTTTGCCTTCCTCCTGTATTTTGTCTGACCTGTCTTCGTTCGATTTATGACTCTGGGCACTTTACCACTGCTGATCAGTGCTAAAGTGCATATGCTCTCCCTGTTGTAAATTGATGTATGAATTAGTGATTCCATTATTGGGTGATTTGGTTTACTGGTCAGACTTAGTACAGTGCACTGAGTGTGCCCAGGGCTTGTAAACCAAATGTTGCTAGTTGGCTTACAGCACTTGTTGTGCCGCCCACAGAAGCAGCCTGTAAATGCGTGTCTCAGGTCTGCCATTGCAGAGCCTGTGTGCATCAGGTACTGCCATGTTGACTGGGCAAGTGCACCCACTTGCCAGTCCCTAAACCTTCCCTTTTCTTCATATCATACACCCCTATGGTAGGCCCAAGGGCAGGGTGCATTGTAAGTATAAGGTAGGACAAGCCCTGGTGTGTGTGGCATGTCCTAATAGTGAATTACAGACATTTGCATTTTTCACTATTGCAACGCTACCTGTTCTCCATAGGCCAGAATGGGCAGTAAGATTATTACAGTTTATAATCCTAACTGACTCAGAGAACATGGTAGAAATTCGAGTTTAGTATGCCTGGACTCAGAATGATAAAATGCATCTTTTAGTGAAGTTGATTTTAACAATCCGCATTTGAAAATACCACTTTTAGAAAGTAGGTATTTTCTTGTCTAATTATCCAAATCTGCCTCTGCTAGGTTGTGTATTCCTTGTCTGGAGTTTGAGTGACAGGGCTGGGGGATACAAGGAGACAAGGTGAGTCCGCCCAGTGGTGAATAGAGAGATCTGCATCTAGATGGGAGGGAGGAGTTGCAACTGGGACCTGAATAGGACACTGCCTGCCCCCCACAGTGCTGACTCCACCCCATGGGGTGCGCCTGATGTCTCTGCCCTGCATTGTGAAAGGAGAGAAGGAATCATGTCAACAAAGTGCTCCAGGGCTGTGCTTTCGCCCAGCAATGCTGGCTCCGCCTCCTATAGGGCGTCTAATGTTTCTGCTCTGCACTGTGAAAGGAAAGAAGGAGTCATGTAAACAGAGTGCTCCAGTGTCAGGTACCCCACAAGGCTTACATTTGCTTGTGGAGTAATCTCGCAGAGATGACAAGAGCAATCGCCCCTGTACCCACCTTACCCCATGGAGAACAGATGTACCCAGCTGGGATGAGATGGGACAACGGAAGGAAGCTAAAGATAATGGGAAGGAGCCTGTGTTATCAGGAAGAAACGTCTCTTGACTGGGGTAGGACTGTGGACTCCGGCTGGCAGGGAGACAAAGGAAGACCCAGTTAGGATGAGACCTACGCTACCCAATCCTACGTACACCTCTACACACATACAGATGAATAGCTACCTGGCAGCAGAAGCACCAAGTCTCAGGAATTCATCTTTAGCAAGGAGAAAGGTATAGGTGCTCCAGCGTAGTCAGCAACACAAATGTAAGCGCTCCTGCTTGATATAGACATAAACAATGTAAAGCTCTCCTGAGCAGTGTGGCAAAAACAAAGGAAAGCGCTCCTGCGCAATGAGGCAAAAACAAAGGAAAGCGCTCCTGCGCAATGAGGCAAAAACAAAGGAAATCAAGTAGGGTCTCAAGGCGCTTGGGGGGGGGGGGTGCCGTTACTGCTCGAAAAGCCAGGTCTTCAGCTTCTTCCTGAAGGAGAGGTGGTCTTGGGTCAGGCGCAGGTCGGTCGGGAGGGAGTTCCAGGTCTTGGCAGCCAGGTAGGAGAAGGACCTTCCTCCTGTTGTCGCTCTTCGGATGCGGGGGACGGCGGCGAGGGCGTGGCTGGCTGATCGGAGGTGGCGTTTCGGAGCGTAGAAGTTGATTCGGTTGTTGAGGTAGCTCGGGCCTTGATCGTGTAAGGCTTTGTGTGCGTGTGTGAGGAGACGGAAGGTGATTCTCTTGTTGACGGGGAGCCAGTGCAGGTCTCTCAGATGTCCGGAGATGTGGCTGTTGCGTGGGATGTCGAGGATGAGTCTGGCTGAGGCGTTCTGGATCCGCTGGAGTCTCTTCTGGAGCTTGGCGGTGGTTCCGGCATAGAGGGAGTTGCCGTAGTCCAGTCGGCTGGTGACGAGGGCCTGGGTGACGGTCTTCCTGGTCTCGGTGGGGATCCACCAGAAGATCTTCCGTAGCATGCGCAGGATGTTGAAGCACGACGAGGAGACGGCGTTGACTTGTCTGGTCATGGAGAGCGAGGAGTCCAGGATGAAGCCCAGGTTGCGTGCGTGGTCTGTCGGTTTGGGTGCGGTGCCCAGGGCGGGGGGCCACCAGGAGTCGTCCCAGGCGAAGGGCGAGGAGCCCAGGATGAGGACCTCCGTCTTGTCTGAGTTCAGTTTCAGGCGGCTGGTCGTCATCCACTCGGCTACCTCTTTCATCCCTTCGTGCAGGTTGGCTCTGGCGGCGGCGGGGTCGTTGGTCAGGGACAGGATCAGCTGGGTGTCGTCGGCGTAGGAGATTATGTTGAGGTTGTGTTGGCGTGCGATGGCCGCGAGGGGGCTCATGTAGACGTTGAAGAGGGTGGGGCTCAGAGAGGATCCTTGGGGGACGCCGCAGATGACTTCGGTGGCCTCTGACTTGTACGGTGGTAGGCGGACTCTCTGCGTTCTTCCGTTGAGGAAGGAGATGATCCAATCCAGTGCCTTCTCCTGGACTCCGACGTTGCTGAGGCGATGCACTAGGGTGTGGTGGCAGACCGTGTCGAATGCCGCGGAGAGGTCTAGGAGGATGAGGGCCGCTGTGTCTCCGTTGTCCATCAGGGCTCGGATGTCGTCGGTGGCGGCGATGAGGGCGGTCTCGGTGCTGTGGTTGGCTCGGAAGCCAGACTGTGAGGGGTCGAGGGATCCATTCGTCTCGAGGAAGGCGGCCAGCTGTTTGTTGACGGTCTTCTCGATGACTTTTGCAGGAAACGGGAGGAGCGAGATGGGGCGGTAGTTTTTGAGTTCGGTGGGGTCCGCTGTGGGTTTCTTGAGTAGCGCGCTGAGTTCGGCGTGCTTCCAGCTCTCAGGGAAGGTGGCGGAGTCGAAGGAGGAGTTGATGATGTCCCGTAGGTGGGGTGCGATGATAGCGTCGGCTTTGTTGAAGACGTGGTGAGGGCAGGGGTCGGTCGGAGATCCGGAGTGGATGGAGTTCATCATGCGGACCGTGTCTTCGGTGCTGACCGGGGTCCAGGCGCGGAGGGTGGTGGTGGGTGGCGTTGCTGCGGTCGTGGCGTGCGTCGGTTGGCTGCTGAAGCTGTTGTGTATGTCCGCGATCTTGTTGTGGAAGTAGGAGGCGAGGGAGTTGCAGAGGTCTTGCGATGGGGTGATGTTGTTGTTTCCTGCGCTAGGGTTGGAGAGCTCTTTCACGATGTTAAAGAGTTCCTTGCAGTTGTGTGCGTTGTTGTCCAGCCGGTCCTTGAATGCAGTTTTCTTGGCGGTGCGGATCAGCTGGTGGTGCTTCCGGGTGGCGAGCTTGAGGGTGGTCATGTTGTTCGGTGTAGGTTCCCTTCTCCAGACTTTCTCGAGGGCTCGGCAGTTCTTCTTGGAGCTCTTGAGTTCGTCGGTGAACCAAGGTGCTTTCTTGCTGCTGTGTCTGCTGGGCGGGATCCTCAGAGGGGCGAGTTCGTCCGCGCAGTTGCTGATCCACTTCGTGAGGTTGTCAGCGGCCTGGCTGGTGTCCTGCGCAATGAAAGTCAACCCTCCCAAATGAATAGTGCTCCAGCGCGGTGTGGTTGGCAAAGGAAAAGCACATCAGCGCTATGAGTGTAGAAAAGCAAGGCAATTGTTCCAGCGTGGTGTGGACATACAACAAAAAAACAATGTCAAGCAATGTCAACCCCCTCAAACGTATAGCGCTCCAGCGCTGCGTAGTTAGACAAGGATAGGTGCTCCAGTGCGATGCGTGCAAATTGGCAGGGCAAGCGCTCCAGCACAATGCGTGCAAATTGGCAAGGCAAGCGCTCCAGCATGGTGATAAGCTGGACACTAACGAAACGTAACCAAGTCAATTACGAGGTCGCGGCAGGCAGCTACGACCTGAGAGTACCTGTTTGGGCGGACAATCCGTGGTAGGCAGCTTCAGCCAGGACTCCAATGAAGAATTCGAAGCACCGAGTCGGCGGGAACCGCAGTGTTTAAGTGGTTCCCCCGGAAGCGCTGAAGCAGTGTAGGCGGTACCACGCGGAACTAGACCGCAACTTGACTTCCACCCGGAAGTGAGGATAGCGGTCCTCCGCATGTGTATAGAGGATACGCAGTGTGGCCAAAACGCCGCAACCCTGACATCCAGAACCGGTTTGGACTGGGCAAAGGCCCCTCTGCCCTCAGAGGACAAAGGATTTGGGGGTATAAATATTGGGACCCTGATCCCAAGAAATTAGACCACTTTTGGACAACAAGAAGAAACCTTTGCTGAGGAGTGGAACCAGAGAGACTGAGTAGAGACTATCCCTAAGCTGAAGTGTTGCTTGGGGTATTGGCCGGCAATGGTTGCCTGACTGCCAAAGAAAGGAGAGAGGAACTTTGTGTGTACTTTCATCCACTTGTGAAAGGATCTCCAAGGGCTTGGAACAGGGCTTGGAACAGAGCTTGCCTCCTGCTGAAGTCTCAGGGACAACAGACTTCACCCACCAGCTCCTCAAGAGTTCTCCTGAAGTGACTGTAGTTGTGTTGGACTTTTTGAGGTCTTGCGTGCCGCAAGGAGCTGGAAGTGCGACTCAAGATCAATAAGCGTGTCGCAGAACTGCCGCTTCCGCTTCACAACACGAAACGCCTCGCATCGCCGGAGGAGAGAATCGGCGTCACCGCAGACGCCGCCACATCACCAGGAAGCGTTTCGCAGGAGTAGAGGATCGACGCCGCATCAGACGCCGCCACATCTCCGAGAAGCGTATCGCAGGGCCTGTCGTGGCTCATCACCGGAGAAGAGGATCAACATCGCCGCAGACGCCGCCCCATCCCGGGAAGAGTGTCGCAGGGCCTGTCGCGGCTCGCATCATTGTGGAAGCAGCTCATATTGCCAGGAGAGAGGATCAACATCGCGGCAGACGCCGCATCACTGGGAAGCGTGTCACCAGGCCTGTTGCTACTCGCATCGTGTCAAGCATCTTGCATATCTGGGGAGAGGATCGACGTCACCGCAGACGTCGCCGCCTCACCGGGAAGCGTGTTGCATCAAGGAGAAAGCGCCATCTTTATTTCTTTGCACCAGATCTTTGCCGCATTTCCATTGTTGCAACACTTTTGTTGCCCTGCGTGTCGCATCTTAAGGTACATTGACTCAAAGTGTCGCATTTTAAGAACTAAAGAGAACTAAGCTAAAACTAACATCTTAAGTATAGTATTGTGGATTTTTGTTGTTTGTGGTCTTGTGATAAGTCTATATAAAGAATACTTATTTTTTTATATAAAACTGTGTGGTATCCATCTGAAGTGTTGTCACTTGATTACTGTATGTGTTCACAAATGCTTTACACACTGCCTCCGAGATAAGCCTGTCTTCTCGTGCCAAGCTACCAAGGGGGTGAGCAGGGGATATTTTAGGAGTGTACCCCCCCTTACCCTGACTAGAGGCAAGGGTCCCTATTTGTCACAAGTACCTACCTGTGCCAACTAGAGACTCCCTAATCTAACAATGTGGTTTTATGATTGGAAAAATTGGTCCCATGAAATTATTCACCATTCCATGGAGTCTAACTGATAATTGGCTGGTACTGGGTCCAACCCTCCACCGAGCACTACCGCCCAGCATGGGAGCACTTCGCTGTATCTGGTGGCTCAGTGGACTACTGCGCCCACTGCAGGGGCCTGTGTTCGACCTCATAGTCACAGGCCCAAATCCCGGCGAGTCCACCTAGCCTTTTATCCATTTGAGGTTGATAAAATGAGTACGTTTGAGTTGGGTAACAATAAACATCTGCTATTCAGTGCCAAGATGCATACGGTAAATATGCACTTTACAAATACACATGTTATGTTATGTTACCCGACTGCAATGTTATTCAGCTGTGGAGGGTCATCTGACAGACCTATATTGCATAAACTGCAAGGGCCCCACCAGCAATTGTAGACATCCAAACAGGCACTTTGATATTATAAAACTCGCATGTATTCTGTCAAGAGCCTGATTGTATGGGTATTCAGATGCTGTTGCTGGGTCATGTAGGTATCATCAGGCAGATGCTGAAAGGATAACGAGTCATCTAAGGGAGAATATAGGGTGTGTGAGGGCATTGGTGGAGTGGACATGTGAGTGGAGTGGTGTGGCTCACTGGCTAAAGGCGGCAGACCCGGAAGCAGAGAACGGCCAGAGACCAGGGTTCAATTCCCGACGCGGCAGTGTCGTGGACCAGGGTCAGCGGGCTCGATATTCTCGCCTCGGTGCCTACTCTAACCAGGGATCACACTCGGCACCTCTGGGCATTAGCTTGCCTCATCTCTACAACGGCCCCCCACATTCGCTGGGGATGCCTGGTTTCACCTTGGAGATACCCAGTAGGGACCATCTCACAGGGATAGCCAGGACGGGTTCCCCAGCGGTCTACAGCGCCACGACGCCTCAGGGCAGCAGTGAGCTTTACAAGACACATACATTTACATTTACATTGGCTGGCATCATTGATTGTACAGTTGTTTTTGGCATTTGCTTGACAACAACAGTCCTCCTACCTGTCCAAGCCTACATGCCACCCTGCAACCAACTGTCTCCTGGGACCCCCATCCTATTCTACACAGATCTACAAACATTCCCTGGATGTACACAATATTGCGAAGAAAAACCAAAGGTGGTGATGGAGGGCGCGTTGACAATACAAACACTCAACCCCAGTCAACTGATCTGGGTTTAATCCATCACCGTTCTTTAGCTCACTCCGCGACCCCAGTTCAGACAGGCCACAATATTACCCCTCTCTGCTCATACTCACTCCCACTGTAACTCCTCCTGACACATGCTGTGGCTTAATCATGAAACATAGCTGAGGAAGGTTGAATTTTTCATAATTGTAAGCACTAAAATGTTCCCCCAAAGATGACATTCCTGTGGGCATCCTTGGAATGTGGCTGCCAATTAAGAAATAATTGTCTCAGTTGGTGAGTTTGATAAGACAATTACATCTTATAAGGACATAAGAGGATTTAGGGAAATGGGTTGTGCCCATTTGTGCTCAAGAATAGGGAATTTTCAAGTAATATGTTAGGGCACTTCATAGAGCTACATGCATCCTGTCAGACAGTGCTCTCCACGCCAAGATGTGTGTATTTATACTGAATTGGGCTGAGAGCACTCTAATTTGGAAACATGTAATCCCCCCTCCCCTCTTTGGCCTATTTATTTGGCATTCCTTTTTGAGACAACATCAGAACAACCTTAAAGCCTACATTTCACATATCAGTTTTCAGTGGTTGAGGGTCCGGTGTTACAACTACAAGCCCCAAGCATGCATTGTAAGTATTCCCATTATGTTACTATTTCTGTATATTCAACCATCACCAACTCGTCATGTTTGAAATGGGGATGAGAGGAACTAATTTAGTAGCTATGTTCACTGGAGAGGGTGTCTCTCCCCTGCATCTAGCATTCTGCTGTTCCTGAATATCACAGAGTAGTGAATTGATCCAGGGAGTCATGCAGATATGGTATAATGACGAGGTCAACGCTATACACCATCTGTACATTGATAATGCAGTGCATTTTTCTATTGGGGTGTATGTGTTCAATGGCCTTGGGAGCGAGACACGCCACTTGAGTGCAGTCCAAAGCTGCAGTCACATTTGGGAAACCTTTCATCTGGTCAACCTGGTCAGGGACCTGCTCGCTCTCCCAGCAGCTCTGCTGTTGTGCTGCTGCCCTGTGCAGGTAGTTGTTTGAGGCCCTCCTCCACCTGCAGGCTCCTGCCTGCACCTCATTCCTGGTGGTCCAGTCAGAGAGCCTTGCTCTTCTGCCTGTCCCGCTGTTGTCTGTATTGTGTTGTGCCTGTTTTCTGTCTTTTTTGTCCTTGTGCCCGTTTTCTGTCTTGCTGTTATTGTGCCTCTGTATTTTTTATTCATGATTTGTTATTTGTTGTTTTGTGATTTTCTGGCTGTTATTTGTTTCTAAAACTGAGGATTGCGCTAGCACTGTACAGTGCTAGTGTCACAAAGGGCACTGATTTGTAATGTGCTGGGTTTACCAGCAAGTTTTGAGCAATAAAGTTTTCAACAACTTCAATTTACTGTTCACTGAAGTATTTTATTCATACTTGTGCAAGTATTTTCATGAAGATAATCAGTAGTTATACTTTGTATCCAACTTCTTTTTACAACAATACATTCCATGTGTTCCAATGCATTTCGGCCTAATGGCCTTCATCTGGGAAATCTATGAAACAAGAAGTAGTATCTGTCACTAACTGTAACTCAATATATATTCAAAACAATCCATAGTTTAATAACTACATTTCTATCACGTATTGTCTATCATCATTAAATAAAATGCATACTATGCCAGGTTGAAAGTTACTGTTTACCCTCTAAATTTACGCGCTGAAAACTACTGTCAGATTTATGATCAATTAAAAAACATGCGTTATCCGATGCTAGAAGCAACATTGTAACATTATCCCTTCGTGTCACGTTCGGGTCGATCAAGCTATAGTCAGCATGGCGCGTTAACAAACAGGGGCTCATTTGCGCTTTCAAAATGTTCATTATCTAAATAATGAACGTGTACAGGTTGCCTCTAAGAAGCTGTAAAACGCAGCTACTTCTTACCGGGAATGCAAAGGTCTGGGTTCTATCCGCGCTGGAAGCGAACTGCTCTCACCGCGATGCAAGTCGGCGTGTGACGCGTGTGGGCTGTACTCTAATGTTTTAAAGGCGCGCGCATTTTAATTAAAGGGCCAGGATCTAACTATGAGGGTGTGTATGTAACCCTATGCTTAATGAAGAACTTCGTAACGGAAATAACAAGTTATGACTATAGTTGACTGCAACACTGTTCAGCACCATGAGAAAATGTACATAATATACCACATGATTTATAAATAACAACCAAATTCAGTCCGTTCATTGATCCCCTGGGGGCGCAGAGTTTGTAAATAAAATATCCAATGGTTTTCACGTTTAAGCAAAGCTTTTCTGTTATCTCTTTCTTCATTCTTTTCCACAATTTCCAATATACATGCTCTTATTTGATTGATTTGGTGATTATGTTCAATGAAATGGGCGGCAACCGCTGATTTTGACACTTTTGTTCTTATATTACTTTTATGCTCGGTCAACCTTGTTTTAAGTTTGCGTTCCGTTTGTCCAACGTAAGCTTTGCCACATGGGCATTTTAACATGTATATGATGTTTTTCGTGTCGCACGTGCCATTCACTTGTAACTTGATTTTGTTACCCCTCATGGGGTGGGTGATGGTGTTACCTTCCATGATATTATTGCAATTACTGCAGTTTTTGCATGGGATGGTACCTTTGAATGTAGTTTGAGGTTTCATGAGAATAGGTTTCTTGATGATTTCACCTAAGTTTTTGGCTCTGGTGAATGCGAACACAGGTTCATCCTGGAAAATGTTATTAAAATCAAGTTCCGTTTTGAGCATGCACCAATGTCTTTTGATTATTTTCTTGAATTGGGGGGTAATTGTGGAATATTTGCTCACACACGTGATTTTGTTAGTCTTTTCACCTTTTTGTGAAGAAAGTAAGGTCTTCCTGTTCTTTGCTGTGGCTCTTTTTAGAGCGTCTTGTAACACTTCATTTGGATATCCTCGTTTTTTGAATTTATTGATCATGATTTGTGCTTGCGTCTTGGATTCCTCCGGGTCTGAGACAATTCTTTGCACTCGGAGTAATTGGGAATACGGTAGGTGTTGTTTGAGAGGGGTGGGATGGAAGCTCTGGTAGGCAAGTAGATTGTTACCATCAGTCGTCTTGGTGTGAAGAGTGGTCGCGAAGTTCTCGCCAGTTTTATGAATAGTTACATCCAAGTAGTTAATTTGATTCTCATGTACTACATGGGTAAATTGTATCCTTTGGTCAATCAGGTTCAGTTGTTGAATGTTGTTGATCAACTGTTCTTCAGTGTCTTTCCACAAAATAAAGATATCGATTAAAGATTATTTTATTTACTTTATTTTGTGGAAAGACACTGAAGAACAGTTGATCAACAACATTCAACAACTGAACCTGATTGACCAAAGGATACAATTTACCCATGTAGTACATGAGAATAAAATTAACTACTTGGATGTAACTATTCATAAAACTGGTGAGAACTTCGCGACCACACTATAAATCATGTGGTATATTATGTACATTTTCTCATGGTGCTGAACAGTGTTGCAGTCAACTATAGTCATAACTAGTTATTTCCGTTACGAAGTTCTTCATTAAGCATAGGGTTACATACACACCCTCATAGTTAGATCCTGGCCCTTTAATTAAAATGCGCGCGCCTTTAAAACATTAGAGTACAGCCCACACGCGTCACACGCCGACTTGCATCGCGGTGAGAGCAGTTCGCTTCCAGCGCGGATAGAACCCAGGCCTTTAGCATTCCCGGTAAGAAGTAGCTGCGTTTACAGCTTCTTAGAGGCAACCTGTACACGTTAATTATTTAGATAATGAACATTTTGAAAGCGCAAATGAGCCCCTGTTTGTTAACGCGCCATGCTGACTATAGCTTGATCGACCCGAACGTGACACGAAGGGATAATGTTACAATGTTGCTTCTAGCATCGGATAACGCATGTTTTTTAATTGATCATAAATCTGACAGTAGTTTTCAGCGCGTAAATTTAGAGGGTAAACAGTAACTTTCAACCTGGCATAGTATGCATTTTATTTAATGATGATAGACAATACGTGATAGAAATGTAGTTATTAAACTATGGATTGTTTTGAATATATATTGAGTTACAGTTAGTGACAGATACTACTTCTTGTTTCATAGATTTCCCAGATGAAGGCCATTAGGCCGAAATGCATTGGAACACATGGAATGTATTGTTGTAAAAAGAAGTTGGATGCAAAGTATAACTACTGATTATCTTCATGAAAATACTTGCACAAGTATGAATAAAATACTTCAGTGAACAGTAAATTGAAGTTGTTGAAAACTTTATTGCTCAAAACTTGCTGGTAAACCCAGCACATTACAATCAGTGCCCTTTGTGACACTAGCACTGTACAGTGCTAGCGCAATCCTCAGTTATAGTACATACTCCGAAGCAGGGAGTAAACGAAGGAGCACGATCCACGCCTTTAACCTATTGATTACCATTAAGCTGTGCACGGCAACCATCCATTATTTGTTATTTGTTTCTGCCTGTTCCCTTTTCTGCCGCAGCTACCCCCGCAGCCCCTACCCCGTACCCCTGCCAGTCCCCGCTCCAACCTCCCAGCTGCGCTTCCCTCCCCCTTCACTATTTAATGGTGGACGCTGCACGCCCTCACCGCTGGCAAGCCGAAGGTATGCCAAAGGCGGACCCGTCTGTGCTCTTCTGCGACCAGCACCAGGGACCCTGGATCTTCGACCACCCACCGCTACGATGCAGCTGCCCTCCTTGCACTCAACCCTGGAAAGAACAGCAACTGCCGGCTGTCTACGCCAAACACCACCCACGGCCAGTTCTCCTGCCATCACTACCACCAAACCTTTACCACCCTCCACACCCCCAAGGCCGCCGCCCCCACTCTAAACGCCAGCACCCCCGAAGCCCTGAGATGCCTCCTCCTCAACATGCGCTGCCTACACAGACATGTTGTAGAGATCTGGGACCTAATGGACACCCTCATGCCAGACGTTGCCTTCTTCATGGGAATATGGACAACCCCACCTCCGGCCCGGACATTGCTACCACCATCCCCAACTTATACAAGATCCAGAGGAAGGACCACCCCAGCTGCCCAGGAGGAGGTCTTGCCATCGCACAAAAGAACTCCCTCCGATTCACCACCTCCAGCTCGAGCGACAGCCTGCCAACACCGAACACCGAACACCATAATTTCCAGATCCAGACCAGTCCCAGAATGACCCTGCAAATCACGCTCACCTACAGACCTCCCGGACCTCGAACCACGTTCACCATTACCAGAGCTGCCTCATCGCGCCTCACGCCATCGCCTCCATCGACTACATACTCATTGGAATCCTCAACTTCCACCTCAACAACCTCAGTAACCCCAACTCTGCCACCCTCCTGTACAACCTCACCAACCTTGGACTGAAATAATTCATCACCACCCCCACCCACAAGGCAGGACACACCCTCAACCCTATCTTTGCAGGAGGTAACAACATCCACTTCAACCACACCACGCAACCCCCCTGGATGGATCACCACTGCGTACACTTCCATGTTGACAAACCCACTGCCCCAAACCTGTACCCACCCTCTGCGAGGGAACTGGAGCAAGGTCACTGAGGAGCAGCTCAACACCATCCTCAACCCCCATGCCCCCCACGTCGACTGCCGCCAACTTCGCAGCCAAAAAACTTCACAGATGGATCACCAACTGCATAGACAAGCTCGCATCCCTTCGAAACCCCGATAGGTAGCACCCCCCAGAAAGGTCACCTGGTTCACCGCCTACCTCCAAGAATCCAGAAACACCTGCAGACATCGTGAGAAGAACAGGAGAGACAGCAAATCCTCAGAAGACCGCACCACCTACAAGAACGCCATTGCAGAATACCACCAACGCATCATATCCACCAAAAGGACCTTCATCTAGAACAAGATCCTTGCCAACTCCAGCAACTCAAAGGAACTCTTCAGCATCATCCAGAAATTCACCAAACCCCCCCAGCAAAACCATGAACAACACCCCCTCTCAGGACCTTTGCAACAAGCTCGGCTCCTACTTCCATCTGAAAATCAAGTACCTCTACGACAACTTCAACAACCAGGCACCTCACTCTAAAACCACTCCCACCTCCAGCAACACCAGCCAGCCCACCATCGCCTCCTGGACCCCAGTCACCACCGAAGACACTGCATCGATCATGAAAGGCATTTACTCAGGAGCCCCCATGGACCACTGCCCTCCACACATCTTCCACAGAGCTGCTGCCACCATTGCACCGGAGTTACGACACACCATCAATGCCACCTTAGAGACCAGCACTTTCCCCGATGACTGGAAATGAGCAGAAGTCAGGCCCCATAAAGAAGCCATAATATCTTTCCATGGTGATCAAGTCCCAGGCAATACCTTATGATATCCCTAGAAAACTTAGGGCCATATGTATCATTCAAAATTGCGATCGCAAACAAATTTCGGCGTTTGCGATCGCAATTTAGCTAGGTGGGATGTATGAAAGGAAACCAACCTCGCAAAATAAGGAATCGCAAATTTGCATTTCCCTATTTTGCGATTGCATTTAAGGAATCGCAAATTGAGATTCCTTAAATGCAATGTAAGAGGCCCAGTAAAAGTGCAATTTGGCCATAAGGAATTACAAATTACCATCAACTTCAAGTTGGTGGTAATTTGCGATTTCTTTGAAAAATTCACTTTTTTGCATTTTTCAAGTGCACACATGCACATTTCAGGGATGCAACAGGGTGTCCTTGAAATTGCATTCTCAATTTGCGATTCTCTAATTGAGAATCGCAAATTGAGAATGTCTTCCCATTCATTCCTATGGGCCTCTAGGCCCGTAGGAATGTATGGGGAGGTATTCCTTAATTGCGAATCGCAATTTGCAATTAGCAATTAAGGAATATGTAGGATTCGCAAAATTATTTGCAAATCCTACATACATAGCGTCTTGTGATTCTGAAATAGAGATTCTCAAAAATCGCTATTTAAGAATTGCAAAACCAAAGTTTCATGCATATGGCCCTTAGTGACCTGTTTCATCCAGATACTATGCCACCTAGTTAATGTATTAAGCTTGATGGCGTCTTCCACAAGGCCTATAATTTTTTTTGTTCTGAGTAGAGATATAATGAAAATAGCACATCTTGGCTTTTACTGAAAGCAGTAGTCAGACAGTATTCATGTTGAATGTAGTGATATGTATAGGACTAGTGCCAGCGTATTTAACTACAGGAAGGAACGTGTTCAGAGTCCTCTTTCTTTGATGAATGACAAAGGGGAACATTTATTGAATGAGCTGGAGAAAGGGTTTAAGTTTTTCCCTCTAAAGATTTTTGGAGAAGGAATATTTTGGAGTGCAAGAAATATTTCAATGAGATCACACTCGAAGATTGCACCATTAGAAACACTATGGTAGCATGAGCCGCTCAGATAAAGTGCTTCATGGCTGATACTTGAGCCTCTACTCAAGTAGAAACAACCTTCAAGCAGTGGAACAATTACCTGTTTGCCTATGGTTGTTAGTCACAGCACCACAGCAGCTGCACAGTGGTGAGACCCTGTTGTGTCCTTCGCTCAACAATTTCTACTCTGTCTCTTTAGTGAGACAACCTGCAGAAAACTTTCACATAACCCCTCAGAACTGTCAAGTATTATATTATTGTAAGTAGTTATTTGAATTACAATCTCCTCACTTTCTATGCTCAGAAATTGATGGTCCCACCACTGAAGTGTGTCAGTTCTTGTTAGGATTAAACTGTTGCATGCTTAGTGATTCTGGTGCTTGGCATCGATGTCTGGAGACAAGGTTCTAGTTTCTAGGATTGCTATTCTTTTTGAGGAGGGTATTCACTTTCTTTCTCTTCTGGATCACTTCCTAGTGCAATCTTGTTACTATAAAGTGCACATAGATAATTATTTAATTATTGGAAACACATGCATTAGTGATCCGTTATCCTAGGTGTCATCTTCAGCCATCCAGAATTTGGAATATACTGCAGTGTGGTTACAGGCAAAGAGAGGGATAGCGTATTTGCCCCTGGCCTGAAAAATCTAAATTTGGTAACACTAGAAGGACCAGACAACAGCCAGGGAATGGCTTTGGATCAGGGAAACATGGTCGACAGATTTATGGAGGGGGTACATCGGGATTGGAAAATATTCCGGTTTTACCACCTCCTGTTCTGTTTTTATTAGTGCAGAACTCATGAACATTTATGACACCTTGGACTCATCTCCCGGTCAGCTTCAGCTCAGAGTTGGTAGCTGCATCAGAAATAAATAATTTTCTTCATACAGTTGGAGGAAAATGACTGTTGGCTTAAGACCTGGCTTAACCAAGAAATCTCATTGAACCACATGATCTTAAAAGATTGCCTCGCCCTAGATAGAGCCAGTAAGATCCCATGGTTTGCTTATATTAAACTAATATTCTCAAAATTAGGGCGACCAGAGCTCTATTCTTCCCCCGAGTGTATAAAGAAAGAGTGTATAAAGAAAGAGGATGTAAAACTGTTAAAAACCCCTTTGGTAAACCTTCTAGCAACAGAGAGGGAGGAGCTGAAAATGAGAAAAACCACTGTAAGAGCGAATTACGTATTAGTAACCTCCTCTGGTCTTGAGCCCTACTTGAACTCAGTAACACATCCCTTCCATCGGTACCTGCTAACTAGATTTCGTTTTAACTTAATCCATCTTACATTGGGTCTTTTTCCAAAATGGGGCACTCCTGATAACTCTAACCCCTGTAAGTGTGACAATTTTTCATCACAAAATACTCTACATTTTATTATGTTTTGCGAGTACTATTCAGATACCAGGAAAAAGTATTTGTTGCCTATTTTGAGGGAGGCGGGGTTTACACAGGTTAGGCCTGCCCTTCTATATTTGCAACTGCTGAGTAGTCCTCGTGTCACATTTCATGTCGCTAACTTTTTAGGAGCTGGAGTGCGGATCAATAAGAAGAGTATATGTGCCCCGAGTTTGACTTTTACTCGCATAAGAGGGTTATTTTAAGACTTATTATATAAATTAATTGTTCAATTGTTTCTTTGTTCTAGTCGTACCCTGATGAATTTTAAAATCTTTTAAAGTATAACGTACAATGGTTAATGGTTACATATGAATGAATTGTATCTGTGTCTTTTTATGATTTTAATTTAACGAATAAAAGTGTTTTGACTGACTGACTGACTGTACCGTGGACAGCTTTACAGGTTTTCATGTACAACAATGCAAAACATGTCCCTGATATCTGAAGTAAATAACTTTTCAAATTCTTTATTGGGCAGAGAAACATCCTCTATCACTCTGGAACGCCCATATTCGGGGAAAGTGTAATTTGTTGACTGACAATCTTAGAGGGGTGCTTTGTTCCTCAGAAGAGTCTATACTTGCAACTCCAGTAGTTCAGGAGTTTTGTCAACGGTTCATTAACCAGTAGTAAACCTTTTTGACAGTTGATCCTCAGTTCTTTTGCTGATGTCAGGATCCACTGACAATAGGACCAGACATATTATTGCGTTTTAGCTGAAATACCTCTTACTTGCTGTTCCTTGTATTTCTCGGATTCCCTGTTTTTTTTAACAAAGATACAGAAGAACAAGGCAGAGGTAATAGTGGTTCTATCATACAAAGGAGACAATTGTTTACTCTTGGAAGAATCCACTCTTTACTCAAGAGTGGATTCATCCATTAATGCCTTCCCGTCTTTGCCATCCATCTCTCTACCCCTTGACCTATCAGAATCTGTAAACATTGAGACTGAGAGAAGATGGCATTTGAATCTTTGTTTATGTATTCCAGTAGCATTATCAATCCAGCCATAAAGAAGGTAGTCAACCAGGAAGTCATATGATCATCCCTAAGCCTGATTTAGCAGTTGGTGTCATGAGAATGAAGTTTCTCCTGTTTTCCCATTCAGTCTCCTATCAAATTCTGCCAAATGGCATCGGTTATTTTTGCTACACTTGAAGACTTAGTCACAGATTCATTAAAGAATTGCATTGGTGCAAAGCAATGCAGAATGACACAAAGTATTGAAAAGTCTTAAAAGGATATTTTCTATTCTGCGCAAAATGTATTTTGATCTGGAATGATGGATTTTTCGGGAAACAGTTGGAACGCCGCGGTCTTAACCACGAGTGTTGAGACTCCGCAAGCTAAACTATGCTTGCCTTAACCATGTATATACCTTAACCCCGCATATGCATGGTTAAGGCAATGCACAGTTTAGCTGCTGGCTGCTGGGGACGGAAGCAGAAACACCTTGCAGGAAGAGATCCACGATGAGGCAAGTGGGGCTGGGCTGTAGTCTTCTGGGTTGGGGAGGGGTAGAGTTCTGGGCTGGGGTTCGGGGTTGTTTTCTGGGATGGGATTGGGGTAGTTTTGTGGGTTGGGGTGGGTCGGGGTAGTTTTCTGGGCTGGGGGTCGGGGTAGTTTTCTGGGCTGGGTTGGGGTAGTTTTCTGGGCTGGGGGTCAGGGTAGTTTTCTGGGCTGGGGTCAGGGTAATTTTCGGAACTGGGAGTGGGTTGAGGGTAGTTTTCTGGGCTAGGGGTGGGTCAAGGGTAGTTTTAAGGGATGGGGTTTGGGGTTTGTTTTCAGGGCTGGGTGGTTGGAGGTAGTTTTCAGTGCTGGGGGTCGAGGTAGAATTTAGGGCTGGGGGTTTAGGTGGTTTTTAGGGCTGGGGGTCAGAGTAGTTTTTAGGGCTGGGGAGGGTAAGGGTAGGGTTTTTATTAGGGGTTAGGATATTAGGCCTCAAGGCAGGGGAGGGAAATGGGAATGGGTAATCAGCGTAGTTTTTAGGGCTTAGGGGAGGGTGGGTTCGTTTTTAGGGCTAGGTCCGGGCTGGGCGGGGTCAGGTTAAGGGACAGGGTTTTAGGCCTCATGTCAGGCGGAGGGAATGGGTAGTGGGGAACGTTTTTAGAGCTTAGGGGAGGTTGGGTAGTTTTTAGGACTGGGGTTGGTCGGGTAGTTTTTTAAAATAGGGGTTTGCCTAAAGGCAGTGGAAGGGGTTGGGGTAATTGTAGGGTCAGTGCAAGGGTGTGGGAGGGGGTTGAGGTAAGGTGGGGAGGGAGAGCGGGGGAGTTTGTAGCTTAGGGCAGGGCAGGGAAGTCGTGACCTTAGCCACACATAACCCTTTACCATTCATGACTTTACCAAGAAATTATGTGGTAAAGGAATGCGTGGTTAAGACACATTTTTGGTTTAGGCTATAATGTGGAGGAATACTGAATTGTTATGTTTACAGTAAACATTCTGTGCCAAACAACACAAACTCCTCGCTACACCTTGTTGCCAGGCTTTGCATTGTGAAAGACAGGTTGTTTATGCATCAGCACAAGTGATGACAGCAGCAGCAGGCCAATCTTCATAGCAATGGCTATGCTCCCCCCCACCCCACCCCTCCTTCTGCAATGCAACACAGCATGTTTGGTTGCTGTGCTGCATTGTGTTAAACATTAATAATCAGGCTCTTGATTTGTACACTAGTTTGGGGTTTTGATATATTGAGACAAAGAATTCAGAAATTGGTTGCACTTTGGGATCATCCTCTTGTGTTGCCCAGTTACCAAAATCTGTCTTTTAAATCATAGGTTTATGTAGTATGTTGGTCCATACATACATATAATGATGTAGCCGAGGCAGATGTAGCTGAATAAAGAAGTAGGTACATAATCATACAACTCAGAATACTACAGTTTAGTTTCAGAAAAGCTTTTGTCACTAAATGTATTTTTTGTCGGCTGTTGCAACAGCTAGACAGAGATGAATCAAGTGCTTTAATCTGTACTCTACCAGGTCTGAAAATATTTGAAGAGAGAACTGTCCTTTGTTTAGGGTCAGTTTTCTACTTGAGGTCCATTCTTAAATGCCCAAGTCCGAGTGACAAATAAGATGCAGTCAATCCAAAATGCAGCCGCACGAATGCTGGCTGGGATCCCCAAGTTCGCACCAGTTACAAACATCATTAGGGATCTCCATTGGCTCCCGATACGCAGCCGTATCAAATTCAAATCGCTGTGTATTGTTTACAAGTCACTCAATAATCAAGGTCCCCACTTTCTCAAACAGAATCTTCTCCATCATGTCCCAACCCGATCTCTTCGTTCCTCTATTCAGAACTTCTTGGCTGTGCCTTGCACTAGAACAGTCACCTGGGGCGACAGGCGTTTCCTGGTTGCCGCCCCTAGACTCTGGAACACCCTTCCTGCACATATCCGAGCAAGTCCCTCCCTGTTCACATTCCGCAAACAGCTAAAGACGTGGTTATTTGACCAATAGCCTTGTATATCTTCTTTACCCCAGTTGCTGATCCATCCCTTAACTAGCGCCGAGACGCCCACGGGTATTCGCCGCGCTCTACAAATGTCAATAAATAAATAAATAAATAAATAAATAAATTTCAAAGAGATCAAGAAATAATGTCTCCTCTTTTATATCCCAAACTGTCATCAGATCTGGATCACAGTCAGGAATACTGGATGCGGTGAGAACTGCCACTATCGCTCTACACAGGTCAGCTGAATTTAGACATTGTGATTTTTTGTTCATTAAAGTAGACCAGCCTACTGTGATTATATATCACCTATGTCAACGATGAGTCACTTAGCTAAAGCAGTAATTTCTTTGTTTTATTCTCAGGTGGGGCTGGATGTCCCATCTTCAACCAGGCTTGCTTTAATTGTGGAATGGCAGCATTTTGGGCTGGGGAGGGTGTGGGGTATTTACTTGTGATATACCTAACACTATTATCTAGGCTACTCCTTTTACTTTTTTAAATCATTGCAGATTGAATCTTGCCAACAGCCGCGGCAGAAGTGGGAGTACCGGCCGGGCGGTGATGTGAGGAGGGGGAGGGGCAGGGTGGGGGGCTGTAATGTATGGATTACGGAGTTTAACAAGTAAGTAAACATAAATAAAACGAATTTTGTTGTGCGCACTGCATCGCATTTGGTGATGCAGTGCACACAACGAAATTCGTTTTAATTATTTGTATATATTTTGTAAATGGTGCCTATTGCATGGGAGATATAATGTCATAAGTGGGCTGCAATGTGTATTTAGACCACCCACAAATCAGACAAAATATATGTTTTTCAAGAGCACCACTGACCTGTAGACTGGCTGCAGTTGAAAGTCACTGAAGTAACATTTGAGAGGTAGGGAAACCTGTACATTAATGTCATTCCTATAGTATACTGTGTATGGCCAGAAGTCCGTGCACCTAATATATCAAAAAGAGGACTACTACATGTTTAAAGAGTATGCCCTCTCTGTGATTAAAAGCCTTAAAGCAATTTCACTGTGCCCACCTACATTTTCCATAAGGCAAGCCTAGGTGTGATTTAAAAAAGAAATTCTATATTTCTGCCTCTGACAATTCTAGCACATGCCTTTAAACGTATTTCCTACGCAATTTGCACAATCTGATTTAATAGTTAAATCATAGTTTTGATAATTTAAGTAGACAAGTAACTTAAAAAATGTAGTTTAGCTGGCCTGATATAGTACCGGCATAAAACCAGGTCTGGTACTCATCTCACCTCTAGAGCAGGAATACACATCCTTTTCGATCTCTATATCGAGCCTTTGGCGCAGGTGCTTAGGATCGATGACCTGATCACACCCTTTAGAGTAAAGGATTACAGCTGTCAGTTCGCGTTGTATGCTGACGATTTGCTGGTTTATACCAGCAATCGCGTAGAGGTGTTTCCTAGAGTGGAGGAGATAATGATCGATTTTGGTCGGTACTCCGGATACTTGATCAACAATTCGAAAACCGAAATAATGAGCTGGGGGTGGACCATTGGGAGGGAGTTCAAAGCAGCCAGTTTAGGTACTTAGGTATAATAATAACAACATATCTCAATAGTATAGTGCAGATTAATATAAAGAAGGTGGCCAAGGACATCGATCACCTTTTTTTGAGATGGCAGAATCTCCCTCTTACAATATATGGCTGTGTCAACTTGGCCAAGATGGTAATCCTGCCTAAGTTGACATACTTGCTCAACACGATGTAAATGTAAATGTAAATGTAAGGTGTTTTGTAGCGCGCTCAATTACTACCGGAGTATCCTGGCGCGATTGACCGCTGGGGAACCCGTCCTGGCTTTCCCTGTGAGATGGTCCCATGCTGGGTAT
The DNA here is from genome assembly GCF_964263255.1 of Lissotriton vulgaris. Taxonomy (NCBI): domain Eukaryota; kingdom Metazoa; phylum Chordata; class Amphibia; order Caudata; family Salamandridae; genus Lissotriton; species Lissotriton vulgaris. The sequence goes on from NW_028248812.1 coordinate 623,331, forward strand.
CTCCAAGGTGAAGCCAGGCATCCCCGGCGTCTGTGGGGGGCCGTTGTAGCGATGAGGCAAGCTTAATGCCCAGAGTTACCGAGTGTGATCACTGCCCAAAGTGGGCACCGAGGCGAGAATTATCAGTCCGCTGACCCTGGTCCTCGACCCTGCCGCGTCGGGAATCGAACCCTGGTCCCGGGCCGTTCTCAGCCTACGGGTCTGCCGCCTCTAACCAGTGAGCCACACCTCGCTCACTCGATACCTCTGACCTTTCCTGCTAAAATCTTGGGAATAATTCAGGGGAAAATAGGTAGCTTCATCTGGGCAAATAAAAGCTCCAGAATATCATAGAAAACACTAAAAATAAAACTGTTTTAAAGGGGGGACTTGCGCTTCTGGATGTCCTTTGGTATGCCTTTGCCTTTCAGCTGAAAAATATCCGAAGCCTTCTTACTAGCCCCGATCATTCCAACAGGGGGCAGATCTTGAATATAATGGTTGACCTAGAGGGGGGCAGGCCCGGCATTTTGTATAAATTGGCGCACCATGGTTCTATAAAATGGTGCACCTCAAGGTATTAAAACTTGCCCTCTCAGTTTGGAGTAGAGTAAAGGGAAGATGGGGCATAAAATACTACTCGGATTTTGCCCCAGTTTGGGAGTCTCCGGGTCTGCTATTATGCTTTGGGGACAGTTTGTCCCTTCCCATTAGGAGAGCAGGAATAACAATCTGGTCGGACTTGGTAACATCAGAGGGGGTTCTCCCTTGGGAGGTTATGAGATCAAAGATTGGGGACTCCTTCTCTCGATTTAAAAATATCCAACTTTGCTCCTGGTTTTCCGCTGAGAAGGAGAACATCGGCGGTAACTGGGACATCAAGCTTGCTCTCCAATCCCCTGGTTTTAGGAAGAGGGAAATGGGACTTTGGTACAGAAAAATGCTTGAGGCGGAGGAAATACAGGCCCCCCCATTACATCTTGTTTGGAGCTCATCTAGTTTGGAGGCTGCCTCAGTCACCCTTTACGATACATCTCTCGAATATCTGTATAAATATGTCAGGTCTGCCTCTCTCAAGAAAATTCATTTTTATGCTATTAACAGGCTATACTACACGCCGTAAAACATTGCGAAGTTTGTTAGCCCGCCCCCTTTGTGCCCTAGATGTGGACTGGCAGAGGCAGATGACATCCATGTCTTCTAAGATTGTTCTATCTTGGGTCCTTTTTGGGCTACTGTGGAGAAGGCACACCCCATGGAGAGCATTTTTAAGGTTAAACTCAGTTTGAATACAGTTAGAGATTTATTTGGTTTGGACACTGATCTTATTTGTGGGTTAAGGGGGACACAGGTGGCCCTATTTTTCAACCTAATTCTTATTGCACGTAGAGAGAACTGCAAGCTATGAAAGGATGCTAGCCCTCCCCTGTATGAAAATTGGCTTCGAGCTGCACTCAGAATTGCACATTTGGAATCTGCTATCGCACATAATGTAAATAGCACTGTTTGGGAACCTTTGATAGAATGGGGAATAGAAATTAAGCTGGTCTAAAGCCCCAAAATGTCCTATGATTACACCATGCCCCGGAACAAAGGGGGCAGGCCGGGTCGGCTCCAGGTAAAAGCAAGAACTTCACCCCTGGGCGCCCAGTACAGAATGGGGATTTTAGCGTTCAATTGCACTTGCCAATGGTGAAATGAGGACATTTTTTTTTACAAAAAACAAAAAAAATGTCGTTTAGCCGGCCTGATATAGTACCGGCATAAAACCAGGTCTGGTACTCATCTCACCTCTAGAGCAGGAATACATAGCCTTACGTGAGAGAGTAATGACACCGGCTCAGCAGTCAATAGCCTGCCTCTCTACCCATGAAGGATAGGGTGGTGGTAACTGCGGAACACTTTACAGTTAACTATAAGGAAATGGACGGGACCAGCTGGCAGACCAATGGACAGACTTAGCACTACCTTTTTTGACTTGGAGGTGCCAGGAAAGGCTTCTCCTGTTAAATCATTAAACTCTCCTAGACTGCCAGGTTCCAGTCATAGTAGAGGGCAGAACCAGTTTGGATATGTCAGATGGGAAGAGAGCTAATCTAAACAGGGGAATGACTGTGGAGCTGAGGACAGACCTGCCTGGTGGTAGAACGGTTCTGCTGTACTGAAACAGCGGTTTCTGCATAATTTTACTGTAGGGCAAAGAGAAAGTGCTGAAAAAAGAGGTGCTGGAATGTGAGGGATAGATAGGATTGTGTGGTAAGAAGAAATGCACCAGTCACTGACTAGTGAACAGAATAAATCTGCAACATCAAGCACTACATCCTCAGACTATTCCTGGACCTGGGAAGATTTCACCTGTAGAAGAAGTCACCTGACTCCTGCAGAGAAATTAGGATCTATGCAAGGATTTCGGACTACTGCTTGCACTGAGGGTCTGTAACTGCTTTTTAATGGTTACGTCATCGGCTTACTGTTTGCTTATTTCAGGGGCACAGGAAAAGATAGACTCATGACTCAAGTAAGCCCAGCACACCACAAGATACTGGATTCTGCAGGAAACCTGACTGGAGAGAGAATTGGTGTATAGAAGCCTGCCCTGAGGAGCTAGGGCATGCTGCAGAACAGACCAAAAGGAACTTTCCAGGTAGTTAGAGAAAATGGTACTGTTATTTTTCTCCACCTACAGGGGACTCGGAAAAAGAAGTTCCCACCATTGGTGGGCAAGAAAACAAAGTTATTGTTGAAAACAGGTTCAGCATGACCTCACAGTAAACAGATCTGGCCTCATGGTATCCTACTCAGCTACGGCTTCCAGTCTTGCCATGCTGGAGAGTTTTGATTTTTGAAACAGTGACAAAATTCAAAGATCAAACATTGGACCAGGGTGAGGTGGAAGATGTTTCCGACCCAAGAAGCAACTTTGTTTGTCTAGCTTGGAGCTTCGGCTGAGAAACTCAGTTGGAACATGACAACAGCGTATCAGACTTTAAGTGATCCTTGCCCACCACAACCTTGGACCTTGCCCTGCTGGAAAATTGTGACTTCCATTTCAGAGACAAAGTTTGAAGTCAAAATGTTAGCTGGTACTGCTGACTTGATGTATTCGTCCTCTGCTCTTCATGGTGAGTCTGAAATCATAGTGAACAAAAAGAGTTGGAGGGTCTGTTGGCTAGGTCGCTGAGTCTAATAGGTCCTTATTCAAACATCCCTTTTGGATTGCACTAAATCAGACCTAGTGGTCACATGACACGGGTATATAGTAGATATCCTATCAGCCCACCCATTTGGCGGAGCCTCGTCATGTAGGACGTCTGACCAGGGTGGTGAATCTAGGCCCAGGTGAATCGGCCAGATAGCACACACTACTGGTTATGTTTTTACTGTGTCCATGCCACAGAGTGGTGCTGAAAAATTGCAGTGCAAAACAGGGAGTGAGAAAGAGTGAAGCTAAAATGACGGTCAAGGCAAAGAAAAATAATTTTATTGAAGATATTCACCAGGACGTCAGGTTAAAAAGAAGTGTAGAACAGTGTTGAAAAAATCACTGTGATGCTTTGCTGTACTGTGGATTAGGCCAACATGTTTCTGCCTAAGGTGAACTACACCGGCATTCTTCAGGGCCAGCTACAAAGAGATCTTGCTACTGCAAAGATACACTCAAACTTGATGTGCAATGTGAAAACGTGAGACGGACAAACCAAAAGAATTAAAGAGTTGTCCAGATTACTGGAGAGGTCACGTAGACCATCCTACCATATCCTCCTGATCAGTAGTTGTTGGAGGAAGTAATCCCAGCCATGTGTGGGGGTCAAGCCTCACCTCACCCGGCAACGGCTCGGAGATTGAGGCCCCGCTCTCTCCGTCGGTACCTCTCGGCTGCAACCTAAGCCGAAGGGGAGGCCCAAAATCATGCCTAAGGCTGTTTAACCGCCATCTACTGTTCTTCCATGTTGCATTAGTTTTTCTGGGCTCTTTTTGATTAAACATAAAAAAGTCAGATCTCTGGTTACACATAAACAGTTTTAATTATCTTGGTTTCTTTTTGATCATTGTATTTCTCTATATATTTCTAAATTAGTTTGGGACTTTTATTGTTTTGTGTACTTTACTTTAAAATTGGTGGTACTCCTTGAACTTAATACATACGTCTCTAGGTTTTTCTGCTACTTGTGCCAAGCCCACTAGGAGTTGAGCAGAGATTTTCCCAGAATTGTGTTTTGACCTAACTAGATTCTTTTTATTAAGTTGGTAGTGGTCAGCATTCCTATACTATTAACCTCATTTTTGACAACTGCTGTGTGCTCCTTTGGTGTTACATTATCATGAAGAATACATACTGCTTTGGAATAATCTCAATTAATAAATAATGGGATGCGAAAATGAGACGAAATACGGTCTAGATTATTTCGTACTAATGTTTTAACTCTGATTCACCATTCGTTATCCTATTACTTATGTTCCATCCCCACTGCTCAAATGTGCCCCGGGATGTTTTTGGATGTAGGTAAAAAAGGATTAGTTGGAGTTTTCCCCATTTACTAGGTATTGCTTCTCTTTGTCAAAAAGTAAATATTGGGATGAGGAATGGAGCTTCAAAGTAACGAAGATGACAGGTAAGTAGTTTGCACATCTATGCTGGTCAGCAATCCTGTGTATTCCTGACAGGTGGCAAAAGAGCCAATAAATGGTATTGTCAAATAGGACCTGGATAAAGTTGCTTTGAGGGGGCTTAGGCCTGCCCTGTGTTGAAATGAATTGGCAGGTTAATCAAAAGGGGGTGAGAGAGGTACATAGTGGACCTAGCCTCCTGTATCATACAAACAACCGAAAGAAGCCTACTAGAAACAGTATTTACACATGTTTAAAAATATCCTTCCAAATGTGTTGGTGATCCCTATGGAAAAACATACACTTTCTTAAAATAACCCTCACCCACCAAAAGGTCCCTTGGAGGCATGCTTCATCTTTAGGTTCTTCTTGCCCACTGGAGGACGGGCCTCCTACGACCGAGGGAGACGTGGGAGCACTTTCTTGAAGGTGTGGGATATATTGCTAGGGTAGGAGTGGAAGGGTCAGAGAAATAGTGAAAAAAATCACAGAGCCACGGGCAGGCACAATGTGCTGGGCGAGGGTGCAGCTTTGATGAAAGTGTGGCTACAAGTGCCCCTCCCCTCCTGTGCAGAGCTCATGGGGTCAAGTTAAAGCAGTAACTAAATTGTATTGAAGCATCACACCAATTAGGCATTTTATTACACACAGTATTTATGGGAGACAGAGTTTACAACGCTGGTAGTACCACGCGGAATGATAACAACGCGGACGTTACATCGTCCACATTGTTACCACGCATGGCATTACATTGCAAGTCGTTTCAACGACTTGAGCTAGAAGGCGTGCAACACCAGGGAATGTGTGGGATTTTTAGTCCAACAAATTCCCTGCTGTTACACTAACTGGAGTAGAAATAGTAATTTATACTATTCCTAAGTCTAGTGGGCCATCTAGACCAAGACATGGAAACAACTTACGATGTAATGCCATGTGTGGTAACAGCGCGGACGATGTAACGTCCGCGTTGTAACCTACTGCGTGGTATTTGCTTGCGGTGTAATGTCATATATTCAGTATTTATACCTTAATATGCACTGAGGAATACATCAGGCTTTACTCAGGAGTGCTACTAGGGATCAATTTAACCTGGTCCTGATAAAAAAGCCATAGGGGTAAGGCTTAAAACATCTAGACCGGGAGCTACAAATATATTACTCTGTGCACTTCCCCCAAAAAATTCTGTTTTACCAAAATCAGCCACACATTCAATAAAGTTTAGGTTCCAAGTGGCCAGGTATTTTTTTTTTCACTATCTCTCTGATAATCCACTCCTACCCTAGCAGTATTGCCCAGACCTTCCAGAAAGTGCTCCCATGTCTCCGTTGGTCGTAGCATGCCCCATTCCGTAGCGGGGCTGGAAGAACCTAACGATGAAGCATTCCACCAAGGGACCTCTTGGTGGGTGACGGTTATTTAAAAAAAGTTCTCTTTTCCCTTAGGGATCACCAACACACCTGGAAGGATATTTTACAATATTTTTCAATGTATGCCAATACTTTTTCTAGTGGACTTCTTTTGATTGTTTGAAATGAATTGCCATACAGAGATCAATAAATGCAGCATTAATCAGGATCTCTGTGTCATTTTCTTTCACAAAACCTTTGAAGCACGCATTGTACCATGAAAAGCATGGCCAACACCTAACACATGAAACCTAAAACAACCCTTTACCAACATGTCCTCCCATTTAGAATGAAATGTAATATAAATAAGAATAGCAGCAACTAAACCGGTCACATTAGGATTGTTTCATCACATCACTCAAATCTTGAGCCCACTGAAGGGGATCCCAAACCAGGTGTATATTGAAGTTGTCTCGTGCCATCCACAAAGCCATTAGAACGATTGCCTGACAAGAAGTACTAAAAACAGGGTTAAATGGTCTATTGTTCCAACAACACTTTGGAAACTAACTGGTCCCTCTCGGTTACCTTATGTCCGAGCTATATAGGTTGTCCCCAAGAATACTCTTATTTCACCTCTCCACAAACCCACTGCATTTCCAATGATCTGCACTTACTTCAATGTCTCAATAGACTATATTGCCCTATTAAAAGCTCATGTAAATCACCATCTGGTGGGAAGTGTATTTCCTGCTGCTGCCTATGTAATCAGTTCACTATATAAAGTGCTCGGTCGCTTTATTTGGGTCTAGCCAACGCCCCTTTAAACCTAAAGAAATAATTAAATACATGAATAATAAAGATAAAGTTTGCCTCAACTACGCTTCATTAATATTTGAGCTTGTTTCTCCATTTTGTACTGCAGATATGTCAATGTGCTTCTCGGTCTGCTTAGGTAGCCACTGGATGTTTTTAACGAGCAACACAAAACCCTGTCGAGAGAGAGCAAAAACTGCTTGCTTCTCTAATAAGGGCTATGAATAGCAATCAGTGTGTATTATTAAATGACATTTAGGGGGATTAGATGCGCTTAAGGCGGCTATTACTCACTAATTAGTTGTATTGCAATGTTTAGAACTCTAAAACAGGCTAAAAAGAAATAGTACAGTGATTATGTAGGAAATATTTTTAGAAGTGATAATTTACTGTCTAAAAATGTAAATTTCTTCCCAAATATCTTTTGCTAAAACTGCTTTTTGAATTAATTGTCGCATTGCTTAGTTTGGAATATCTGTTCTACGTGCATGATTTGCATATGTTTTGCATCGCAAATATTCATTTTCTATGAAGTTTCATTTGCTGATATGTATTATTCACACATTTCACCTCCCTCCATATGCTACAGAGTAGAGCGGGTGGCTTTGTTAATTGGAAAAGTTGCAGTAGCTGTTGCCGGAAAATATACAATAACTCTGCTCAAACGTTATTTTTGTTTATTTTGACAACATGGTGATTTTTTTCGAGTTGTGTTAATGTTCTGTATGCCACAAGCTAATTTGAAGTTGCTTAACAAATATATCTAGTTTGAAAAATAAAAGTTATTGAATTGCCAGTATCTGAGGACCGTGGTGATCTTGGGAACTTCTTTTCATAATGCCTGCTGAATTGTACACATTTTTGCTGTAGTCCTTTAGTTATGTTGTCTTGTGACCCAGCCAGCACTTCTGTATGGCTTCCAAATTGGCTGCATCAGTCCTGTCCATCCAGAGGAGTGAGGAGTGATGCTGTGACTGGCCAGTGTAGAGTGAATTTTATGACTAAACCAGAAGAGATACCTCAACCACTGCTACAACTTCACTGCTACAGTTTCCATTATCCTTCAGTCACATATCACAACTTAACTCCAATATACATTCCTTTCAGAAGCAAATAGCACAAGGGCACATGAGAACCGCTTTTTCATAATTCAAACTGTTCTTTCAGAAAAAAAGGCTTCGTTCTCCTCTCATCCAAGTGGCTCGATGACTACAAAAAAATAGTGATATATTGATCAGTACACAAATTCAAAGCTCTGCACGCTTTTGATTCATAAAAGCTTCACCTTTAGATCATGAATGAACATAGGACGATCCATCAGCACTTCCATACACAGAGTATGTTTTGCTTTCAATTTCAGTTGTGCCAAGGAAGCTAACCATTTTAGAATCGTCTAATGTTCTCTCTAAACGCATTAGTGATGGAAGGGTGGGGGTCAGTTTGCCAACCGGGGTGGTTGCTTTGTATCAAATGATTGAAACTACTTTTTATTCAGTGGTTGGCCAACTTTCTTCTTTGAAAAGGTACATCTTGCTGATTAAGGGTGCATGTTGGTCTTCACATTTCTCATTCATTTGAAAGGTGAATTACCAACCCCTAATAAGGATTAATTTACTGGCCAATGAATTTCTGACTTCGATCAGAAACCTTCAGAACAAGACCTGCGCGGACGGCATCCAATAGTTCTTAGAAGGCCAGATTTTGGCCTTAGTTTTGCCAAGTATTGCAAGAATAATGGGTTTTGTCTCATTCCATCCACTGCTCAGGATTCGTCATGTTAACTCAACAGCATCAATCACAAAGTAGGAGGGTGAATTTGCAAGAATTAGTTGTGTTCTAGCGAGGACATCTGTTCCTGCAGGAGTTTTGCAAATCTTATGGGAAACAGCAAACGTGGCCATGGATTTGTTGTAACTAACAACACTATGACCCCTTGTCTTTAGCACCCTTAATGTAGGATGGACCTCAGCTACTGGCAGTCCCAAATGTTTGGTTTTTGATCCCTTCCTTAGTCGTTGCTTCTTGTTTGTGGGATTCAATAATACGCAACGTCAGTGATTTTATAGGGGGCATCTGTAAGAACTGAACATTGATATTTCTGAATACAAGTAATTGTCAGCCTCAGCATTCCTTCATTCCTTGAGACTACAGCAGAAATACTTAAAAAATAACAGCACTAATATCAATTCATAATTTACTATACATAAAATAAAGACATACAGTAAAAAAAGGGGTGGCCTACGCTTTATGGAACTAGAGTATTGACCTCAAAATTATTGTAGCTCCTGCCCTCTATGCATTAAAATAAGTCTTACATTGAGCCCTATGTCGAATGCTTATGCATGGGAAACCAGATTGTGCTGCCCAAGGATTTATATGCACCACTCAAGCCAAGTAATAGAGTTACTTAAGCAAAAGGCAGACCCTTTTCAAAGGTATGCAGGGATACAGGGATATTCTTCAAAGGCTTCATTAAGCACTAATGGACTTTCAGCTCCAGTGACTTGGTTTCAATTAAGGTTTCTAGCAGGTTTCAGTGCATGCTCAGGAATGTTTCCATGCACTTGCTATGAAGTCCTTTAAGCAGACCCAAAGAACAAACTGCCGACCCTTTCCCTAGGCAAACTATCAGGCCGCAACAGTGCAGCGCTTACCTTATAGCCCACAATGCTTGATTCCACAGGGACGATATGGGCCCAACTTCATGTACCCTACCTTACTGTGTATGTAGGTATCCATAAGGGAGCTATATAAGGGCCAGGGAAGAGGGCCAGATACTGGATGTCGTCGTAGACACCTTTAGGCAATTGTTGACCTTCAAGGGAAGACAAGAATGGGGGGCTGAGTATGAGTGACCTATGTTCAAATGCTCTGTCCCTAGCTCAATAATTTATGTAGTTCTTTTGTGTTTTCCCTACCCCTCCTATCTGCGTGGCAATTACTGGGCTCATGACTAAGCATGGGTGAATTTTGCGGATCTCGCGTTCGCGAATTTTGCGGATTTGCGAACTCGCAATCCGCAAAATCCGCGAATTCCCGCGAATTTGCGGATTTTTTTTTTTTGTGTTCGCCCGTGTTTCTGCCAGTTCGCGAGGGTTTTTACAATTTCGCAATTTGCGAACTTACCTGTTGGGTCGCAAGTTTTGCGAACTTGTTGTTTCTACGTGTCCAGCCTGTTTGGGACACTCTTCTTCATCACTGCCACTCTCTGTCACCACTGCCACTCTCTGACTACTCATGCCACCCTCTGGCCCACCCATGCCACCCTCTGTTTCATCACCACACCCTCTGGTTGTCCAGTGTACATTATTTTCGGCAAAGCAAAGCACACCTTCCCTGCCTCAAGTGACCTGAATTAATTTGGGGCTGATTAATGTGTCACAGAATATTTTTTTAGCTGGCACCTGCTTCCTTAGTGCGCCCTGATTAGTGATCTTTTGCACTTGCTAAGTGCTTTCATTGTTGCAAAATTAGTTACAACACCTGCCCTGCCCCAACTGACAATAATGAATTAGGGGCTGATTAATGGATTTTAACTTCCAGCCTGGCTCCTGCTTGTCTCCCTTAGCTGTAATTCAGGACCTTTGTGGCATATGTGTAACTATTCTGAGGTTCAGAGCAGGGTCACATAATAGTTGCAACTGGCAACTGAACTCTGGAGGGGCCCCTCAGGAAGCACTACAGGAAATGGCTACTAATGATGAGCCTGAACTTTTGAACCTGGTAAGTAGTTTCAGTTTTGCTAAGATCGTATTTCTGCAATTTAGCACTTATTCGCGGGGCGCGAAGTTGTACTGGGAAGCCGCGAACTCACGCGAACAGTGCGAGCAGTGCGAGCAAAATCCGCTGCTCGCGGATTTGCGGATTTTGCGGGAGATTCGCGAATCTCGCGGATTGCGAATTTTCCCGAAAATCCGCAAAATCCGCGAGCGGAACGGATTTTCCGCCCATACCTACTCATGACGTCATGGAGATGTTAGAGTTTTTTGTGTGGCAATGTCCTTGAGTCCAGATGCTCCTCTGGATTGTGGTTGTGGAGAAATAACATTGATGGCACTCAAAATCTAATGAGAACAACAAACACTGCAATAACAGCCAAGCCCTCCTCCACCCACCATCCTCACATGTTTCCCCAATGTACTGGGAGTCAACGTACATCAATCGCCGGAGATGGTGTAATTTATAGCCCTTGTAGGAAACGCTGTCATTCGTAGAATGACACTCTGATGACCTGTTTAGAAGCACAGGTTCACAATCCTCCCGCCTTGAGGTTACACTAATCGCTGCCGGGGAATAGAGAATGAGAGTGCCAAGGTTAGTATTACAAAGAATCAGAATTAGTGCCAAGACTTAGCACCAGGAGTAAGTGCTACAAAACAGTGCCAAAAGCAAAAGGAACAATTGATGGACGGAATGCTCTTCACCAATAACGTATACTTCGGACCAACTGCTCAGCATCAAGCAAACAAGTAGGTTGTCCCACTCCATACCTAAATTCTACTACAACAATCCCAGGATCGGACCTCTTAAGTGTCCTACCTGTACTGAGACGCCATCTACCCCTCACCCTACACCTCCGCCACTAGTGTCAGCAGCTCTTATAAATGTAAGATCACTGCCGAAACACAAATTTGAAATCGCAGATTTCATAGAATCGCAACATTTAGATATTTTATTCATCACCGAGACGTGGGGAGACGAAGCCTCTGGCCCGGACTTCAGAGACGCCACGCCTAACAATTACTGCGTGTGTAAGTTAGACAGACCGATAAGGAAGGGTGGAGGAGTCGCGATCATTTACAAAAATCACCTTACGATAACTACAGCAGACACAACATACCCTGAATGCGAGGCCCTTCTCTTCTCAATAGGCTTATCTAGTAAAGCCACTTTCAAAGGTATGTTGATCTACCGCCCCCCAGGATCCAGAGCCAAATTCCTAGCACGCTTGGATCATATAATCGAGACATCAATTGGATCACCACAGTTTACCATCTTAGGAGATCTAAACTTTCATCTCGAAGTTTTAGATGACCCAGACACCATAACGCTCCTGGGAGATTTAGAGACAGCCGGACTCACACAAATTGTTAAAAAACCCACGCACAAAGCAGGACATACGTTGGATGGATTAATCACCAACCACCCTGAAATCTCCATCACCGAGGTCTTCCCTTTAATCTGGACAGACCACTCAGCAATATGCTTTTCTATTCCCACTAAACCCACTTCCCCGTGCTTGCCTCTTCCCCTTCCCACCAAATTCAGAGACTGGAAAAACTTAAATCTTGAACGTCTCACTCAGATGATACAGGACAGCCCACTACCTAATGAGCATGATCCCATAGCAGCATCAGATACTTACATGGACAATCTGATTGAAGCCTGCGATAAATTAGCACCTTTCAAATCATCCCATCGGAGTAGAAAACTTCCTTCAGCCCCTTGGTTCTCTGAATCACTCAGACTCCAGCGCCAGCACTGCAGAAACCTCGAACGGCAGTGGCGCCGTAACTTTAATACGGCTGATAAGATCACTTACAAAAGCGCTCTCTCTAACTATAAAAAAATCATTAAAACAGAGAAAACCACGTATTACACAAACCAAATTAATCAGGCTAAAAACTCCTCAGGGAAACTATTCCAAGTAGTAACTTACCTGTCTAGCCCACCTGCCCCCCAGTCAGAGGGATCCCAAGCCCTCTCTGATTCATTGGCAAAATTCTTTGAGGACAAGGTCAGAGCCATTTTTAATACGTTTACACCTGACGTAGTGCGCTCTCCCCCTCAATCGATCGCCAATACTGGCCCCATATTCACAGCTTTTGAACCTACCACCTGCGAAATCACTCTTCCCCTGATCGCTCGAACCAAATCTGGTTCACCTTTGGACCCTTGCCCTCCAAGTATCCTTAACCTCATCCCGGAAGTCATTGCCCCACCACTAACCATCATATGCAATGCAATGTTTGCATCAGGTGTCTACCCCTCAGTATGGAAAAAAGCAATAATCAAACCCCTACTCAAAAAGCCCAGCCTAGACCCTCTCCTGCCTGCCAGCTACAGGCCCATTGCCTGCCTCCCAATCCCTGCAAAAATCTTTGAAAAGATTATGAATACCCAGCTGTCACACTATATTCACCATAACAATCTACTAGATGACACCCAATTTGGGTTTCGACAAGGCCACGGAACGGAGACGGCTTTACTAAAAGCTGCAGATGAGATTAGGGCTACGATGGATAACGGAGGAGCCGCAGTACTGATACTCCTCGATCTATCCGCGGCCTTTGACACGGTCGACCATGCCACCTTGATCGACCGTGTCGAGGCCATAGGAATCACAGACAAAGCCAAAAACCTCCTGGCCTCATTTCTGGCAAACCGTCCGCAAACTGTAAAGCTAGGCAATTTTACATCCCAGACCTTCTCCCTGCCATGTGGAGTACCGCAGGGATCCTCGCTAAGTCCGACACTATTCAACATCTATGTGTCGGACCTGGCGAGGGTCATAAAATCCTGCGGAATCTCCCTGACTACTTATGCCGACGACACCCAATTGGTGCTGTCAATACACAATGATGGAATCTCGGTGGCAGCCAACTTCCAAATGGGAATGATGGCAATAAGCTCCTGGATGTCATCCAACTGTCTTAAACTCAATTCTGATAAGACAGAAGTGATGACATTCGGGAGGCTTCAACCTACCTGGTCCCCACAATGGTGGCCCCACCAGATGGGACAACCCCCAGAACCTGTAACGAAGGTACGCAACCTGGGCATTATCTTCGATAACAAGCTGTCATTTCAGCAACATGCTAATGCAGTGGTTTCTTCTTCCTTCCACACACTAAAAAGGATAAAAAAATTAATCCCATACCTTCCTCCTCATGCAGGCAAAACCCTGGTCAGTACTTTGGTATTCTCCAAAACTGACTACTGCAACGCACTGTTTCTCAATGCACAACAAAAGGTCCTCAATAAACTGCAAACAGTGCAGAATGCAGCAGCCAGGACACTGCTATCCATCCCTAAGTTTGCATCGGTCTCCCCCTACATCCGACAGCTGCACTGGCTACCGGTGAGGAGCCGTATCAAATTTAAAGCATTATGCATAGCATACAAGGCTATCCATGATCACGGACCCCTATTCTTAAGAAGAGCTTTCCGACCGCTTGAACACACAAGAACTTGCGGTCATCCTCAGCACATTTACTCATGGTCCCTCGTACAAGAAGGGCCAACTGGGGCGACAAACGCTTCTCAGTGGCAACAGCCATTTTGTGGAACACACTCCCTCTACACATCAAGTGTGCTCCGACCCTTCTGAATTTCAGAAAGAAACTAAAGACCTGGTTGTTCCCTGCCTAAACCTCCCTACCCCTCCCCCCCATGAGAGTTCTGCATCTACAGCGCCGAGACACCCAAGGGTATTTGCGCGCTTTAAAAATTGCCAAATAAATAAATAAATAAATAAATGCTGAACAATGCAAACATTCACCCCCAGTCACAAAGATCTGGGTTTAGTCCATCATTCTTTTGCTCACCATGCCACCCCAGTTTGGACCCAGCCATACGCAAATCAACCTTGATTCTGTTCCTCATGGGAACAGTCCAGCCTGAACTGCCATCCCAGGTACTCCCTGGACAGGAAACAAGCATCCTGGGACCGCTTCTGGGGTATCACCCCTCGTCAGCCAGGCTAGTTTGAATCCAGTAGTGCAGTGAACAAGGGACCCATGTCTGGACATACTCTTCCCACTTAGGGCGACAAAAGCAAAATGAACAATTGATGGATGGACTGCGGAGTAACGCAAACATTCACCCCGTCACAAAGATCTAGATTTAATCCATCATTTTTTTACTTACCACTCCACCCCAGTTTAGACCCAGCCATATGCAAAGCAGTCTAGACCCTGTTCCTCATGGTACAGTCCAGCCCGAACTGCAAAACCAGGTCCTCCCTAGACCAGAAACAAGCATACTGGGACCGATTTTAGGGCATCTCCTTCATCAGCCAGGCTAGCTTGAAATCAGTGGTGCAGTGAGCATGGGACCCACGTCGGGGCATACCCTCCCCACTTAGAGCCATAAAAGCAAAACGAACAATTGATGGACTGAATGCTGAACAATGCAAACATTCACTCCCAGTCACAAAGATCTGAGTTTAATTTGTTGTTCTTTTGCTCACAACTCCTCCCTAGTTTATTTATTTATTTATTTACGAATGGGGGTGTCCCGGCGCTAGAACTGTCAGCAGGAGGCGAAGGAGCAATCTAGATAGATGAAAATAACCACGTTTTCAGGCGTCTGCGTAACAGAGCTTCGGATGGGGCAAATCTGAGGTCGATCGGTAAGCAGTTCCAATGTTTGGCAGCAAGAACAGCAAAGGCTCTGCCACCAGTTCTTGTGCGGCGGAATCTTGGCACAAGCATGAGACGAAGGTTGTTAGAGCGAAGGTCTCTGACTGAGTGGGACAATCTCAATCTCTTTTTTAAATAATCTGGGCCGGTACCGTTCAGAGCTCGGAAAGCAAGTGAAAGTGTTTTAAACTTAATACAGTCGGCTATAGGGAGCCAATGGAGTTCTTTGCGAAACGCTGATATAGGGTGTCTGTATGGAGTATTGCCAATCAGTCTTGCTGCAGCATTTTGAACTACTTGCAGGCGTTCAATTTGATATAGAGGGGCCCCAGCATATAAACTGTTGGCATAATCCAGGTGGGCAGTAATTAAGGCCTGAGTTACTGTTCTGCGAGCCTCCATTGGCAAAAATGGAAAGATCTTTCTCATCATTTTTAATTTCCCAAAGCAGGCCGCAGTAACCTTGTTGATTTGAGGGCTGCAGGAGAGCGTATCATCAAATATGAACCCCAAATTGCGGGCAGAGTGAACCGGGGTTGGAGGGGGGTTGAGTACCATTGGCCACCATAATGAGGGTGGAATGGTCATTTTTTGATTAAAGAACAAAACCTCCGTCTTGTCGGTGTTAAGTCGCAGGTGGTTCGAGGACATCCAAGAACAGATTTCGCCAAGACAATGGCGGAAACTAGAGAGGCTGGAGTCAGAGTGATCTCTAAAAGAAAATATCAGCTGTGTATCATCAGCATAAGAGATCACTCTGACTCCGCATGCCTCCACTACCTTGGCCAACGGGGCTAGGTAGACATTGAAAAACAGAGGACTCAACGCTGAGCCTTGTGGGACTCCACGTACAAGAGGTTTACATCCTGATTTAAACGGTCTGAGCAGAACCCTCTGTAGTCGTCCTTGGAGAAAGGAGCTGATCCACGCCAGAGCGGTGCGGCTCAGTCCAATCTGCTCCAGTCGGTCTAGAAGAATTTTGTGGGACACCGTATCGAATGCGGCGGATAGGTCGAGGAGGACCAACATGGCCTCCTCGCCCTTATCCACACATTCTCGCACAGTCTCCGATACCTCTAGCAGTGCGGTCTCCGTACTGAATCCAGTACGGAAGCCGGACTGGGAGTCATGTAGAAGAGAGTTGGTCTCTAGGTATTCTGCCAGTTGTAATTGGACTGCCTTCTCCAAGACCTTCGCTGGTTTCGGAAGGAGAGAAATGGGCCGATAATTACTGAATTGCGTGGGGTCAGCATCAGATTTCTTTAGGATAGGCACCAGCAGTGCTTCCTTCCAGGCAGAGGGGAATTGGCCTAGTTGTAAAGAGGCGTTCCAAATGGCAGTGAGTGGCTCTAACAATAAAGTAGTCAGTTCACTCATGATTTTAGGGGGAACCGGGTCCAAAGGGGAGCCAGATTTGCACTGTAAGAGTAATTTAAGTGCAAAGTTTGGGCCCAGCCATATGCAAATCAGTCTTGACTCTGTTCCTCATGGAAACAGTCCAGCCTGAACTGCCAAGCCAGGTCCTCTCTGGACCGGAATCAAGCATCCTGAGACCGGCTTCGGGGCATCACCCCTTATCAGCCAGGCTAGCTTGAATCCAGTGGTGAAGTGATCCCAGGATCCACGTCTGGGCATACCTTTCCCACTTAGGTCAACATAAGCAAAAGGAACAATTGATGGATGGAATGCTGAATAATGCAAACATTCACCCCCAGTCACAAAGATCTGGGTTTAATCCATTGTTCTTTTGCTCACCAGGCCACCCCAGTTTGGACCCATCCTTCTTTTGGAATCAGTGCCAGGAATTAGTGGCATAGTATCAGGAAATAAATTGTCATATTCACAAATTTATTGCAGCCACAAACGTACTACTACCATTAGACTCTCATGGTAGTACTTGCTTACATTGGTTACCTTGTTGTCTGTGACGCGATGCAGACTCCTGGAAAATGATTCGGGGTTACTCACAGTTTGCTTTGTCTTTTCAATCTTCAGGTGGCCAAGCAGAATAACCAGGAATCCTGCAGAGCAGTCCTGATCCATTCTTGAAACCGGGAGTGGAGCTTTTGAGGCAGGGACAAACACATGTACCGCTGCCTTGATCTAATTTCAAGGTAAAGCAGCTTCTGGAAGGAGGACACAGCTTAAATATAAAGACCGCTCTCATCATGACTGACAAGGCTTGAAGAGCTGGTCTGAGAGCTAGAACTTTAACAATGCGGAAGGCATTGTCCCTGGTGCTGGAAGATGCTGCATAGTAACTATAGCATCCCATGCAGTAGCTGATCAAATAAACAGTCAAACCATTATGACATTGGCACAATCACTCTGTTATACCAGCATTGTGACCATAATGCTTGAACATTGCATATGACACAAAACACAGTATGCTTATAACACCACCAGTGGTGCTGGTTGCATGGGTGAGTGGCCCGGATTGTATGCATTCAATAGCCTCTAAGCATGCTAGAGGCTCTACGGGTGGTGTGCTTTGGAGGGATTGCGACACTACTGCCCCCCTATAAAACTTCCCTAAGACTGGTGGAATAGGTTGCGGTTTGTCAAGATACCGTGCATGGAAGGAGCGTAACAGACATGGAGCATGCTGCATATGGACTAAAGGTTCCAAGGACCTTACTTCAGAGCCATACCCTTTCCAGTCCACAAGATACTGAAGACTGCAATGGATTCTTTTAGAGTCTAGGATTCCTGCACAGTGGGTACTTGTGTAGTTCCTGGTTCAACCTACGGGACGTCTTTGAGGTGGCACCCCTGTAAAAAGGGGACATTCCTAGGGAGGAGTAATCTGTGTTATTAGAAGCAAATTCCAAGGCTCAGAAGATGGTAGACCAATCTTCATTGTTTTCTAATAACAGACAACATAGGTATTGCTCTAGGGTTCGGTTAGTCATTTCGGTTAAACTGTCTGTGTGGGGGTGTAACCAGATGATAAGCAGAGCTGTACGTTCAGGGTTTTACGTAATGCATGCCTGTAGGAAAGTAAGATCTGCTTCTTATGGTTACCCCCACTTTTTGCTTGATTTTACACTTCTTTTGACTAGTCTGACTGGGACCCTGTTAATAAGGACCCCAGTATATTGTTGTGCTCGATTTTAGATTCTGTTTGCATTTCCCAATTCATGTCCTTATATAGGTATAACTCACATTGCCCTTATATAGGGATAGAAATCCAGTCCTTATTCAGGCATAGCCCATGATACCTAAATACAGGCACGGCTACTTACATCTGTTCATCTACGTCACAACGACTTCTTGGAAAACCAGACTCTTAAGCTGTTAGGGACTTCCCCTTGCCTGGATATTGATTTGTCCAAGAACTCATTTACTATGCATGAATATCTATTTCTAGGGGTTCATTCATGACGTTCATATGCCCGACTTTTACATCAATACTGGCATTCCTAAACACCTTCAAGGTAAAAATATACCTTCACTTGCTATGGCAAAGCACGGTGTGGTTCGGTGCAATTACGACTACCTACTTGCACGACGCAGCTCGCTACTGCAAGTGCCGAAGGAAGTCAACTTCCCAGCTGACGCACTGACTAGAAGCTGTCATCCTCCTGCCGAGAATCCAGATCCAGTGTTTCGGACTCCCCTTGCGGGGTGTTGGGAAATCGAGTCCCGGGAAAGAGATACCAACCTCTCTCTTTCTAAGGTATGGAGCTGATTAGAACCTAGAGAAACATTTGCCAATTCTTGGCAAAACTAAACCTATGCTAAACCAGCACCTACTTCTTCCCTCGTACTAGACCTAGGTTAGGGACACCGGGATGGGCGTATTTTAGAAGCAACAGTTGAGTATTTTAGCCTGTGTTATTTATGTATGTATTTTTATTTATGCAAACACAACAGGTGATGGACCGAATGTGGATCAATGTCACACACTCACCCCAGTCCAAAGATCTGGGCCCAAATGTATTTTTATTTATGTCATTGCAACAGACAATGCTATTACAGTATTATTTTATATTACTGTTTTCGCTGTACGCATTATACTTCGCATTCTGTCTAACGATTGTAGCAGTTCATATCTCTTGCATGAGAAAGAAGACTGTTCAATAAACCCCTTTATTGAAACACCCGGCTCTCTATTTCTGTGCAACTCTGTAGAAACGAAGCATGCATGATTGACTGAGTGAGATAGTTATCTATTGTTTCCACGACTCTGAAGATATTATTCCGACTCTAAGGGAAACAAAGTTGTCATGTTTATGTGGTTGTCAGAGACTAATCCCTTCTTGTTTATTCGAGAAAGTTTCTTGTGACCTCTGAGTTAGTTGGCACACACAATTAAGTTTAATGTACTCGATAGAGACATACTGACCTCAGTCCTATGTCAAATCTACAGCGTATATTATTCCAATCCGCAGAGCCTATTAGGGATATAGGAACTACACTACATGGCGCCCAACGGTTTGGTAAGGCACTAATTTAACGCTACATACTGAAGTAACTCAGTCGTGCTTTTCTCAGGGACCCCCTACTCATTATACTCCAATAGACGTCTGGAGTGTGTAAGGGATAATATCCGCCATAGATGAGTAGGACAAAAATCGTATGTATTAGCTTTTTGGTTTGTTCAATGTTGAAGGATACAGTGTTCCAAAATATTGTGCACCTCATCTTTGTTTGCTTGAAACTTGCTCTGCAAACTTTCATTGAAATGGCTGACGAGTATAATGCCTCGACTACAGCCGTACCAGTTTTTAACTTAACAGGTTCCCAAGAAACCGATGAGAATGCTATAATTATTCCTCCAAATTTAAGGAAAGCCATCACTATAAAACTTACAAAACATGGCCTAACATCAAGAGGTGGTAGGGCAGTGTTTGTGATAGAGGCACATGAATATCACCAGACAGAGGTATTCTATTCATGGACAGTCTTCCCTGAATCAAATCCAGTACCACATATGTTTCACTTCTACACAGAAGATGATCCACCAAATGAATATATTCTTTTCGAGGATATTGAAATTCCACTCACATACCAGGAGCATGAGCTCTGGTTTAACAGCGCCCTAATATTTAAATCACATTACCAGGCTCGGTCCACTAGGTAGACCAGGAGCTACATGGCCGATTTTAGCCGGCTATACACCACATCATGACATTGAAGAAATGTCAGACGTAGAATTACTAGCTCAACTTAAGGAGTTAATTAAAATCTACAGACAATTGGTACAATATGTCATGCGGATTCTTACAGTCCAACCTCAATAGTTATTCCACAACAAACCTCTCACCAGGGGAATACACTAAAAATTACACCATAGACTTAACACGGAGTCATGGGTAAACTACCCACAAAACGTGAACAAATTCCATTCTGGATAGCTCAAAAAATTACTCAAATCGAAGCAGTATTTCCTATTATTAGCCCTCATGAAAAACACAGTATTCTAACAATCTGTTTACCAATGGAGATCACACCACATCTGGAGGACTACACCACTTCCAGTCTTCGCTGTAATCTACATTAAAACACACAGTGTTCCGTCCATGGTGGTAATACTGGATGTCCTGAAACAGATTCAAAATGAATGCGGGGTAAATTTAGGTATGAAATTACTGAATGAAATGTTAACCAAGTCTCATCAATAAAATTATCTAATATTAAAGGAGAAACAGCATCAGTGGCGATACACCAAAAATTAACGGAATTTGATGTTTAGAACAACCACAAGAACTAGTGAGAATATTTGAAAAATCCTATGAAGAATTAGGTAGAGACAGTTTGGGTGGGAAACCAGTGAAACCACAGCTGTCTGAGAGTCCTGAAAAGGTATTTACTAAAAACACTCCAGCCTTTTCTAAAAAGAAGTGGGAGAATAGCAAACAAAATTCAAAAGAGAAGCTTTCTCAATCCCGAGGTAGGTCTCCTCAAAAGGAGCCCTCTGAAAAGAGGTATAACCTCAGGAATAGGGATAATTTGAGAAAACCTGATAGATACCAAGATACTGATACACGTTCCTCTCGTACCTTTCACACTTCGTCACAGAAATCCGAAAGAAGAGGATGGTCAGAAAACAAGGAAGAATGCGTGAAGTCCAAAGACGATCAACACGTTCAGAAAAACAAAAAGCCTCAATTGACCAAAAAGAAGGTAGCAGGTCTAAAAATCCAACATGCCAAGGATCTTGAGGACACAACTCAAGAACGAAGAATGGGCTCAGACAATGTTGGACAGCGCAGCAGAAGTAATAATAGCTCGCCAGAACCTGAAGGGACTTCTGGAGACAGTGGACTTGAATGAAGACATTGAAGTTGAAACTGCAGACACCAGGGTTAGCTCTCCACATAGGATATATGAAATAACACTCCGGGTGGAGGGAGACATACCAAGGAAAGTGAAAGTACTCTTTTGGGAGCAACTTTCTAAGGGTTATGACATACTTCTAGCAGAAAAAGACTGGCCACCAGAATTTGTCAGGGAGTGCCCACATGGCGAAGACATCATTATCAAAAACTCAAACAGAGACGGTTTGAAAGCGACGCACTGTACACAAGCCCCCGTGGGGTGCTCTTTAAACCACACTTAGATATAACACCACATTTCAATATCTCAAAAATAAACAAACATTCATTCTACTAAAATATTGTCCATGCCCCTCTGTGTTGGGGTAAAAAATTAAAGCAATTCAATTGGAAGACATCGTAGTTTTAATGCCAATTTTCTTTCTTGTATACGTTCTTTCTTCATTTGGTACATTACATCATGTACATGTTCATCTTAACATCATTCGCAGTTAGTCCCAATGCATTTCGGTATGGGAATACCTTCATCAGGGGAATACTGACTAATGGTTTAAATGGCTGACAACTTGATAAATGAATTTATCTCCTTCCTCTACTGTTTGCTGGGGGTCGCGTAACTAGTTAGCATGGAGGAGTTACGCGACCCCCAAACCTTTTATGCTTCTTTCCTTGCCCAGCACTTTAGTACCCTCGTGCTTCAGAATACCCTCTATCAGCTTTCCTTGAAAACAAACCAATATTTACTGTACGTGCACACTAGTCTAATCAGAAAACACCAATCCAATGCACAAAGAATCTCATGCCACTGGCATCAGGCCATTCTCTCCCACAGTGTTGTTGGAACACTAGATACACACTTTCACAAGACTCAGGAACCAATTCTTTTAGCTCCTGTGTTGTGCTTTCAAGCTGTACCAAGTTAACATTCTTTTGCTGGCACTCTGTCCTTCAGAAGAGTGTCTCTGTGCTGTGCATCTCTGTCTGTCTGTGCGAGGAGCTCCATAGCCCCTACCTTCTCTTGTTTGCTGCTTTGCTCTGAGTCTCCCTGCTGGATGAGCCCCCTCCTCAGGAATGCCTCCCTTATCACACCGAATGTCATAGCAAGCCAGCCACAAACTGAATTCACATGCTATGCCTTTCAACTTTGAAAATCCTTTTTATTCAGCTAAACACTCACAACCCGAAGGGCTTGAAACACTTTTTCCAAAGTAAACATATGTTCCATTGTAGGCAAATCCAAATGAAACACACCCACTTTTTTATCAGGGAGATCACAAACGGTCGATCTAGATAATAACAAATCTCAGCCTTTCAGCCTTCTGTGCGGGGTGCCGCAGGGGTCGTCACTGAGCCCTATGCTCTTTAATATCTATGTGACGCCCCTGGCAGCCTTGATTAGATCTTATGGTTTTCAGTTGACCTCTTATGCTGACGATACTCAGATTTTACTATCCTTTAAGGATGGTCAGGTAAAAGAAACAGGTGTTCGCTTCCATGACTGCATGGGGGCTATCGCAATCTGGATGTCAGCAAATTGTTTGAAACTGAACTCCAACAAAACGGAGGTGATTGTATTTGGAAATAACCCTCAAGTATGGACTCCAGACTGGTGGCCAACAGATATGGGAAACCACCCTACTCCAAGCTCTAAAGTGAAAAATCTGGGTGTAATAGTAGACAATAAACTGACTTTCTGTGCCCACATTAGCTCAGTTGTCTCCGCTTGTTTTTTGATTCTGCAAGTTTTAAGGAAAATAAAACCTTATCTTTCGGACAGCAATTTTAGGACAGTAGTCACAGTCCTTGTTCTGTCATGGCTTGACTATTGCAATAGCATATATCTGAATGCCCAGAAACAACTGCTTAATAGGCTTCAGATAGTTCAAAATGCTGCGGCTAGACTATTGTCAGGTATACCCAAATTTGTCTCAATCCGAACAGAACTAACTCGGTTACATTGGCTCCTGGTGAAACATAGGGTTCGTTTTAAGGCCCTCTGTATAGACTTCAAGGCCCTTAATGGCATTGGCCCTGACCACTTTAGGCAGAGGTTTAAATGGTATATCCGCGGTAGGGCGCTTCGTTCAATGGGTGCTAAACTTGACCAAACACCGACCTTCAAGAAAGCCGGCTGGGGAGGGAGGAGCTTTATCACTTGCACATCCAAGGCGTGGAACGAGTTGCCGTTCCACCTGAGGAATGCTACCAATCTGTTCTCATTCAGAAGAGGCCTGAAGACATGGCTTTTCTCTCTCTGATCGCTTTGACTTATGTTTAGGCCTAGCTCAGTGCCAGGACACCCTTGAGTAATCGTGCGCTCTTACAAATTCCAATAACATAACATAACACTTAGCAGTTCGTGTCTGAAGCTGGAAAGCTCTAAATAAAAACACACTGCTCCCTTTGCAGAACTCCTGCCTTCCCCCCTTTATGAGAGAGATAGAGAGAGAGAGAGAGAGAGAGAGAGAGAGAGAGAGAGAGAGAGAGAGAGAGAGAGAGAGAGAGGGGTAGAACGTTCAGTTCTGCTGAATTACGAGTGTGTATTTCACCTCTCCTTACTGCACCTTTAGCATACGTGTCTGTTGAGCACAGAGATACATTACAGTAAATCATCACAACACTGTTTTCAATTTAAATCCACATCTCTCACTTACATGTTTCTCATGATGTGCTTTTCCTTTGTCAAAACAAATATAAGTTCTTGCTAGTATTTCTGATCAAACCATATTTCAATGTATGCATTATTTTTTTTTCTTCAAAATTTTAAGTATCATCCTTCCAACGGGCATCTGCAGAATGCAATGACAACAAGAGATCAAGTTCATTCCAGATATTGTCAAGAAGGGGCCACACATAATTTTGCCTGGCAAAGGAATTTGCAAATACTTTTCCGAAAGACGGTCGGTCCACAGACCGTGTCAAACAAAAAACCCCACGACACAGCTTGCTGAGGCAAGGCATCCTTACCTCCAAATGAACAGCACAGTCGCTACTCACTCAAACAAGCATTTCACAAGCACCACCATGCACGTCAGTCCACAAACCCCATAACACTCAAACACAACAATCAAACCACAAGTCGGCCTGGAGACTGCATCAGAACAAAATGGTCGAAAGACTGTACCAAGACAAGTAGACAGCCTGGAGACTGTACCAAGACACAGCCCATTGGATAGTGCTGTTCAAGCAAGGCAGTCTGAAAACTGCACCAAAATAGTCCAGAGACTGTACCGTTACAAGAGGACAGGACTCAGCCCCAGATATTTTCAAGAGCAAATCCAGTTACCAGTTGGTCTGGCAGATTACCTGTGACTTGTCCCGGACCTTTTCACAAAGAGGCCAATTACCAGTTGGCCCGGTAGACTGCTCACAAGTTCTCAGTGTCCCTCAAGGATCTGCAAACCCACCAAGGCCAAGACAAGACAGTCCATAGAGTGTACCAGACAATAAATCAATCAATCAATCAATCAATCAATCAATCAATCAATCAATCAATCAGGGGTTGTATAGCGTGCTACTCACCCATGAGGGTCTCACGGCGCTGGGAGGGAGTGGCTCCGGATCAGTTGAAGAGCCAGGTCTTGAGGTCCTGCCTGAACTTGTGCAGGTTGACTTTTAATCAGAGTGAGCTAACAGCACAGAATAAAGCTATGAGTTGCCAGTTAGTTTTACTCTTTTTATAGTGATATTTTGTTTTTTCACTCATTTGGGCACAGCAATATCACATTGGGTTTTCAGCACTCACAACACCTCACGGTTGTTGGTCTTGTATGCACTGTCTTTATGTTTGTTTCTCCCATTTTCTTTAAGGTTGACAGTAGCCGATGATGAGAAGTGAGGAATCAGGCGAGTACCAGTCTGATACAGTCCTCCCCTTGGTGTTGCTTCCGTGAGGCACTGTCAACCTCCCCTCCCCTTTTTTCACGTATGGAAGGGAGGATATATATGTAGTGGTGGGTGACACCGATACACAAACATACACCTTGGCATCACTGCCAGATTGAAAATTACAACGTAGTGTAACACTGGGGGTAGAAGTCAGATATTCTCTCTACCTCATGAACAAAAAACCTTTTTACTGTGTTTAGCCATCGAGCTGTTCAGGAGCAGGCCATTGCTGTTAGACAGGGTTGGGGAGTACCTGATGTTCACAGGGAGCTTGTTCCAGGTCTTGGCTGTGATGTAGGAGAAAGCCCTCCTGCTGGCTCTGTTTCTGCGGATGTGGGGGACTTCTGCCAGGGAAAGGTCGACGGAGCAGAGGGATTTGTAGGCGTGGGTGAGGAGTTTTAAGGTGACCCTCTTCTCGACGGGGAGACAGTGGAGGCCTTGTAGGTGTTGGGTCATGTGCTTGTGACGCGGTGATCCGAGGACGAGTCTGGCTGCGGCATTCTGGATGGTTTAGAGTTTGTGTAGAAGATTTATGCTGATTCTGGCATAGAGGGCGTTGCCATGGTCCAGTCTGCTGGTTATGAGTGTGTGGGTGGCGGTCCTTCTGCAGTTGGGGGGATCCATTTGAAGGTCTTATGGAGGATGCAAAGGCAGTTGAAACTAGTGGAAGCAACAGCGTTGATCTGGCGGTTCATGGAGAGGGAGGAGACAAGAATGATGCTGAGGTTCCGAACATGGTCTGTAGGGGTGGGTGGGTTCCCAAGGGCAGAAGGCCACCAGTTGTTGTCCCAGGCGGAGGTGCAGGGTCCAAGGATGAGGACCTCGGTCTTCTCTGAGTTGAGCTTCAAGCAGCTGTCTTTCATCCAGGCTGCCACGTTCTTCATTCCTTCCTGGAAGCAAAGTCTGGTGTCTTCGGGATTCTTTGTGTGTGAGAGGATGAGCTGGGTGTCATCGGAGTAGAATACAATGCTGAGCCCATGCTGTCTGACGATGGCAGCGAGGGGAGCCATGTAGAAGTTGAAGAGTGTGGGGCTGAGTGATGATCCCTGGGGTACCCCGCATTTGATTTCCATGGGTTCGGAGAGGAAGGGATGGAATCGATTCCTCTGGATTCTGCCAGAGAGGAAGGATTGAATGCAGTCAAGGGCGGCTCCTTGTATCCCCGCGTTGTGAAGTCTGGCAGCGATGCGTGCATTGTGAGATGGTGTCGAAGGCTGCGGAGAGGTCTTGAAGGGTAAGGGCCGCAGTGTGTCCGTGGTCTAGTAGCATTCGGATGTCGTCAGTGGCAGCGGGGAGGGTGGTCTCGGTGCTGTGGTTGCTGCCGAATCCAGACTGGGAGATCTCTAGGATGGAGTTCTCTTCGATGGAGGCGGTCAGCAGGGCGTTCACAATTCTCTCAGCGACTTTGGCTGCGAAGGGGAGAAGAGAGATGGGCCGGTAGTTTTTCAGGTTCGTTGGGTCGGCCGTTGGTATCTCGAGGAGGGGTTTCACTTCCACCCTTTTCCAGTCATCAGGGCAGATGCCGGATCTGAGGGAGGCGTTGATCATCCGTCCTAGTTCGGGTGCGATGACGCCGGCCATGTGGAACATGTGTGGTGGGCAGGGGTCTGTTGAAGCTCCTGAGTGTGTTTTCTTCATGGTCGCAGTGATGAGTTTGATGGTAGCGGGGTCCCAGGACGTGATGTTGGCTTATCGGTAGGGGGTGGTGTCCGGTGCTGGTTTGCTGAAGTTGTGGTGGAGGACCTTGATCTTCAGATGGAAGTAGGAGCTGAGTTTGTTGCAGAGATCCTGGGAAGGTGTGACATCCGTGGCTCGCAGGTGGGTTTTGCGAACTGCTGTATGACGTTGAACAGTTCCTTGCCATTGGTTGCATTGGTCTGGACTTTGTCTCTTATGAAGGTCCATTATGCACTGGTGGTGTTCCTTCAGGGTGCTTTTTTTTAGTGGTTTTCTGGTTTCGCCAGGTTTTCTCTAGGTGCCTGCAGGAGCATCTGGCCACAGGTTTGTGTCGTTCAAGCAAGGTGCCATTTTCCAAGAATCAAATCACTCACCTGGTGCACTCAGGTTAAGTCAAGTTATTCGCCACTGTCGACTCTTCGGACCCAAACGGTCAGCTCCAAGGTTTCACCTTCTCAGGACACAAGCCGGTGCCCACTAGCAGGGGATCGGCCCGATTGGAAGGGCGGGGCAGCTGCGAGAACCAAGATCGGTCTTATGGATGTGGGGCCCCGATCCACCCGACCGACCAGACACCAACCCGGCCCCTGTGACCCGATTACAGATGAGGGGGCCACAATTCGTGGGGTCCCTGTTTGGGCACCAACTTAAAGACGGGGCCCTCTGGGGCCACGTTGATTATATACAACCACCTGCTATGCCTTCCCAAGAATGAAGTGTTGGTCAGACAGTAGAGACTACCAGTAGGCATTTTATTAGCTATACTCTGCAGAGGAGTCCATTAAGACCTGCACCCTAAGATGTCGGCCAAGGGACTGGCTTTCCCAGTTATATATTTCAGGAGGAGTACAAAACACACCCACCCAGTAACTTTCGATAGAAGGTAGCATGAGACAAAGAGAGGCACACAAGGATGAGCTAAGAGTCTGAGGCCGGGTACACACTATCTCTCTCTGGCAAGGTCATTCTGTTTGTGTCTGCAGCTGAGCCAGTGGAAGCAGACTCTGTCTCATAGGTAAGGTATACCGAAGTATAAAAAATATATCCACTAGTACAGCGAGGCCCAACCTTAGGAGAAAATGCACCTCAGCAGCTTTCTGCTGAAGCAAGCAGTACATACACATTCAGTGACAGTCAAATATGGATTGTGAAATACAAAATGGAGTCATACAAGCTAACTAAACCTTACATGCTGCAAGAATAACTCAGTGGGTTGCGTAACGTGCATATAAATGGCGTCTATTTAGCCACATATTGCTAACCTAATACAGCATAACAAGTGCATTACAGGAAAGGGGAATTTCAAGCCTAACAGAGATATGCAGAAGACACAACCTTGGAAACCTGGGATTTAATGTTACGTTTTTCGTGTATAATAACACCAAGATACTTGGCTTTGGCCACTGGTGTAGGAGAAGGGCTTAGGGTGTCTGGCCACCAAGCCAGAGACCAAGGTGGAAAGAGGTTATCATACAAAACCACTTCAGTTTTTCTTGAGTTCAGCTTCAAGCAGTGCCTATTAATCCAGCTGCTCAGTGCGATCATACAATTATGGAATTTAAGGAATCGATTAACATCCTTATTTACTGTCGAAATTACCATCTGGATATCGTCGGCATAGGAAGTGGGAGTCAAATTAAAACTTCTGATCAGCGGGCAAGTTCGGGAACATATATGTTAAAGAGCGTCAGGCTCAACACGGAGCCCTGAGGAACCCCACAGGGCAGGAAAAAGGGTGCTGACTTAAATTTGCCTAGGTGTAAAATTTGGGATCTGCCTGATAAAAATGATGTTAGAAGGGAGAGGGCCTTTCCTTCTGTCCCAATGGTTTTTAGACATTGGACCAAAAGAACATGGTCCACCATATCAAATGCTGCGATAGGTCAAACAGAATGAGAGCTGCCGACCCTCCGTCATCCAGTGAAGTGAGCATTTCTTCAGTAGTCTTTATCAGGGCCGTCTCAGTGCTATGATTTGCTCTGAAGCCGAACTGGCTATGGTCTAAAATTTGATTATCCTAGATAAAAGTGGAAAGTTCAATATTTATAATTTTCTCTTTAATTGTTGCTGGAAGTGGGAGTCTGGCGATGGGACAATAATTAGCAGGGTCATTTGTGTTCAGGTTAGGATTTTAAAGAAGCTGTAGGATACAGGCCTGTTTTCTATTAATAGGAAATTATCCTAGTGAAAGCATCTGATTAAAAATTCTGGACAGATGAGGGCTGATGTGTTTACTTATATTTTGTAGGATTCTAGGGAGGCAGGGTCTTTTGGGGATTCTGATTTCATGACTGAGAGAAGCGTGGCTATTGGAATTGGCGATGGTGGGGTAAATTCTGAAAAGGACGAGTTAATGGTAGATTCATGCTCTTTAAGAATAGTGTTGACCTTAGATTTGTCAAACAGGTCATAGATATGCTCAACCTTACTTTTGAATGATTGAGCGAGCGCATTGCAGAAATCTTGATTGTGATTAGAGAAGTTATCTTTTGTGACCGTATTCAAATTCTTTATAGTCTGAAACAGTCCTTTACTAGAATTGCCAGCATTTTATATTTGAAGTGTATAATATTGACTCTTCTCAGCAATAAGCTTTTTCTTACAGCCCGCGAGCATGGATTTATATCGGCATTTTTCGGGTGCTTCGTAACTTCAAAATTCCTACCAAAGGTCGAATTACTGCTATTTGTACACATCATAATATAATATTATACACTAACATTATACACTAGGACACATTCGCTTCAGAGAATCTTTAACAGTCCCACCAATGTGTGTGGTATTTGTATTTCTAGTAGCATAGCCTTATTGACTTATAAGGGCTCATCTCCCATTGTAGGTGATTGACTTTAGAAAGTTGCCATTTTCTTCCCCTAATCATTTGTGCCTTCTGCCAGGGTCCTGTGTCACAAGAACTGTGAATGGCTCGGCTATTGGGGTTTGTCTATTCAGACAGTGACACAAAGAATATTAGGGTAGACAGGATGGGCCACTTGCCAGTATGGCTGGGAAGAGCTGTTCGCTGCCCCACTTGAACTTCAAGGGGGATTGCCTCCGGCACACACAAAAGAACCTGCCACCAGTCTTTTGTCACACCAGATTTGTTAGAGCCTTGACAGGGGAAGGGAAGAACATTCCAGAACCAGATGTGGGGTAGTACAGGGTGGTTCTCCCATACACAAAGGATGGCACCAAGTATAAATAATTCACCCCCAGAATCATTGTCATTACACTCCTAGACCTATGGACATTACAGAACAAGGACACCCCTGCTTCTTGAGGGCTGCCTTGTTCTCTGAGAAAGAAGACTGGACACGCTCCTTTCATCCCAGGCTAAAGTGATCTACTCCAAGGGTCAGTTGGCTGACCTCCTGCCTGAGATACAGTGACACAACAAGCCACAAGAGGGTTAAGCATAGGTTAATTTATTGAAGTCTGTGGTTCACCCTGACAAGGATTGTGGTTGTTGCTTGAGTAGGGCTACCACCCGCTCAACCAATACCTTAATTTCTTACAGTGACATTGGCTCCAAACAGAATTTTCCAAAATGTTGGCATTGATCTGTCCTCAGCCTTCCTGAACTAGCAATCTGGGCAAGACAAAGGAATGGATTGCTTAGAAACATCCCCACTGTTAATAACAGAATCAACTTCCTAATTCTCGCTTCCTACGATCTCCTAAATGGCAGTGCACAGGAGCTTCTAATCAGCAATCCTTTGCTAAAATCCTCATAAAATGTCTTACAATAGTCCGTGTCTCCATCCTCCTTCACTTTAGCAACTGGGTCCCACCCTCTAGCCAATGTAATCATTACACTACCACTACCTTGGAAAGCTGTACCACCCTGCCTCTCATGCTAGGCTACACCAGGAGGCCATTATAAATGGGTCTTTCAGGCAGACTTTGATCTCCAAATATGGCGGTTGGTCATCTACCAGGATGGTGTAGGTGTAAGACCTGTGGCACCCATTGGGAATGTCAGCCCACCTGCCAAACACTAAATAATGCTCTAGGTCAGTTGTATGTTGTGTTAGACTGTCGTAATTTAGCAGCGATTAGATTAAGCATTAGCAGAAGACATCCTGTATTTAGAGACTATTTTGTCAGTTTTATGGAATCCATTTTGTATTTCTGGCAGCCATTTTGTTTGCCATGTGCTCACATGTGCTCTAACCTACCTTCTTGTTAACTGCTCTTGAAATCTGCCTAGAGACAAGATATATTTATCCTCCTCTGCTTTGCACATGCCCAGTAAAGCTTACAGCTGTCCCTAACTTGTAACTGTCAGGATGTGTCCACCAGAATTAGATCACTGCCAGCCACTTCACACGTGTTGCTAGCACACTCTCTGTATGACCTTGTATTTATTTGAAACCAGTATTCTATACCTTGCATTCTTTTGAGCCCCTGTGTGGGTATAAAAGGACCAAACTCCTTCCAGTCAGTGTGCTACCTCATACACTACCGAAGGGTGTTGTGTGAATGTAGTTCCACCTCATGGGGTTTAATAAACGTTGTCTTTTCTATTCCAGTTTCTGTGCCAACTTCTTCCTATTGGTCTAAGGACTCTGTGCAGAGAGGGGCGAATCCCTTGCACTGGTAGGCCTTGCTGAGGCTCACCACCACAAATTGGCGCTTCCAACGCGGGGCTCATCAGCGACTCGGATGCCCGAAGGACTGGTCGCGATGAAGGATTGGAATCTCGCTTTGGACGTGATCACTGCCGGAGGAGACCCGAGTCTTGGCACCCACAGCATTTTTCCTTTCTTTCTGATCTGACCATCCAGGTGGCGCCGGTCCTCGACTGAGATCTCTTCTGTTGATTCGCCGTGCAGTGACCATTTGGTCGATTTGAGAACTTGGCAGTTGGAATCTGGACCCAAAGGATTGGTAAGAGTTGTTTGATACATTACTTGCTGTTGGGTTATGTTGATGCCTTGGACTGGTAAGGTAGTTTAGTAACGCTTACTGTGGCTTAGTATCTAAGTATGTGTTGGCCAACTTTTGATGAATAATATCTTAGTACATATATGCATTGCAATTCATATAGGCAGGTAATAAGGAGACTTTTCTCTACTTTGATTAGTTGAACGGGCATTCTCTGTGAAGCCTCACATTTGGAGAGTAATTGTCTGATGACAGCGCGCCGCGTTCACGGAGGCTAATTGAAACACTCCGTCATTTGATCCCTGGGCCGCCACGACTGTCGCTGCGAACCCAGGTAGAATCACCATGTTGATTTCATCTTAGAGGGAAACCGCTTTTCTACACCTAATAACGCAAGGACACAAAGATTTTTTACCTCGATCTCCTCCCTCTAAGGGGCGCCGGACGGTGCACATAGAGAATTAAAACCTTTGAGGTACCGCCCCCTGTCCATCGATCAGTTCTCAGGAGCCTGAATACCACAGACAATTTACAAAGCCCTGATGAGGGTTCGATTACGCTCTGCTCGAACCTGAAACGCGTCGGCATTGTGCAAGAGCGGAGTAATACATTAAATGTATTTGTGCTAATGAACATTGTATAAGCTCTTGCCCCCCCCTCTTTCACTTCGCTTTGGTGGTTATAAAATAGGCATTCATATGTAACCATGAATCATCAAATGTGTCAATATTTTTTGCTCTGTGTTTCTACGTTTTTCATTACTTGTTGTTGTTTATTATTGTGAATAATTGTATGTATTTGTATGTAATCATTGTATTGATTGTGTGGGTTTACCCCCTTTTTCTGCTTTCTAAAAAATATTTTGTTGAAAAATTCAAAACAACATGAGTCGTTGGTATAAATAAATGTACCTTCACATGTGTCATTTAGTTACACGTGCTTCCTTGAATAATTGTTCATTTCATGAGGTGTGGGCACTTCATATTTTCTCTTGATTAGTTGAACGGCGCAACATACGCAGAGTACTTTAAGAGCTAATTTGTTTAGAATATTGCATATTTTGCACTATTTTTGGCATGCCTGTTCTTAGCGCACTCCGAAGGATGTGTTGCTTTTGTAGTGGTACCAGTTTTAAACTCGATGAAACTCAACCGGCCCCCAGGAGGGAATGCCTAATAGGGACAGGTATATTAAGTTTGGTATTTCTTCCATAATGTACAGCACGTTATGGAATAAATATACTTGTAAAGAACCTGAGTTGTGTGGGCCTGTGCATGGGTCATTTGATTTGTGAAAGAGTCAGTATGTGGAACAACAAATGTTTAAGCAAAAGGCTAGGCAAGACATGTTTGACTGTGCGAATGTGGGAGAAAAAAGTGCGTAAGCGAATGAAGCGTGAGCAAACCTTGATTGAAAAAGAACAAAGAAAGACTATACATGCGACGAAAGCATTGGAAATGAAAAATAAAGAAATTAAAGAGAGGAAAGATAGGGAGCGCCACTTACAGGTAACTGGCCAATACGCTGTTAGGCAACCCCTTTATCATATCCTTAATAAACCTCAAGATGATTTCTTGTTATTAGATCGTTCTCCACCTCCGTATATTTTCCCTTCTGCTCCTTATGAGTCAGGTGAGGACTCTCCTACAGATCAGGATAAAGCCCGAGACACTCGCTTGATGTAAACTAACGAACGTTCCTCTGAGATTAGATCCATGTCGTGGAAAGCCGATCGTAGTACTATCACTGCTTCTGAACTTCTAGATACTATTAAGAATTGGTCGGAAAGGGAACAAAAATATTTTACTGGGATATTGGCTGCAGAGGTTGTTGATCGATTTAGGAAATATTCGGTGGGAGTAGAGCCAGATGATATAGCAGCTGATTGTAAGCAATTAGGTGAAGGTTCTTTTGTCTTCACCCAGGTGACTGACATGATCAGACGCTTGGGTAAACTACTTGATGAAGCAGTCCGTTTGCGGAAGGAAAAAAAGGCAGCAGATGCAGCTGCACAAACATCCCAAATCGACATGGCGCGAGCTTCGATGCCCGAAACAGATAAGAATGTTGTAATTAATGTGAAACCCATGCGGGAAGCAGTGCCTTTATATGTTCCTCCTAAAGGAGCATGTACAAGTGATGATAAGACTTCTACCGACGTGAAAGGGTACTTTATTTATAATTGGGTTTACACTCCTTGGAATAGAGCAGATGTCATGGCCCTTAAAAATGCATTGCATGATCCACGAAAAAATCCAGCAGCTTTTTATGAGGAAGTTGAAGGCGCCATTAGCTCTTGTACTATGACTTTGCCAGATATTGATTTGTTTTTCGGATTGATATTACCCCCTGATATGTGGAGAACTGTGCGTAAAGTTGATGATTGTTCAACTTTTGGGGCGTTATGGACAGAGTTAGAACAAATGGATGTAGAACGGGAGCCTACACAGAAACCGTGTAAATTAATATTAGATCTCCCTGCTGCTATATTAGTTAAATTAAAGACGATTATTCCCCCTAAAAAGATAGATTGGACCGTGTTAGCGTTGCGCAAGCAAAAGGCAGATGAGTCAGTGTCAGATTTCTTTACGCGCTTTGAGGAAACATTCCACGATTTTAGTGGCCAGTCATTAACGGATGACACGGGCAGACATCTGTTCGTAGATAAATATGTCGCTAACTTGTTGCCAGGAATAGCTAGTCGCCTAAAGGCCAGTGAGAGCTCATGGACAACTTCTTCTCCGGTTTCTCTTTTGACTACGAACGCCAGGAGCTAGAAGCACAGGGTAATGAGGATAAAAAGAAGAAAGATTTAAAAACAAAGGTTATGTTGGCTCAGGCCTATGGTCCGCCTTTTAGAGGAAATGACAGAGGTAATGACAGAGGTAGACGTGGATCTTATGCTTCGTCTTCTGATCGTTCAAATTTGTCTATTGACCAGTGTGCATACTGCAGGCAGTTTGGACATTGGATTTCTGACTGTCCAGTACTGCGTGCTCAGCAGGGTTCACGTGGTCGGGAACAAATGAGGAATCGTCTGGATATTCAGGGTCTAGAGCAAACACAAATGATCGGGCTAAGTTTGATGCTAATACACGTGGACAGGAGGGGTCTAATACTTTTGACAGATGAAACCAATATCAAATGTCCGACTATGAGCCATCTGATTTGCAAGATTCTGCTTATGCATAGGTTTGCCTAGGATGGGGTAAGGAATCAGTTGAAGTTCCAGTAGATCAGAAGGGTCCCTATGATACAGCACATGTTTTGGGTTCTACTGATCAGTTTCTGGTTGATACAGGAGCTACTCGTAGCGCCTTGTCTAAACACTTGATTCCTAGGGCGCCCCTGTCTGGCTTAACCATTACTTTGATAGGTTTAGATGGGACACCTTCCCTTAGCCCATTGTCACAACCACTTGCATTCCATGTTGATAAGTTTACTGCTCCATGTCCGTTTTTGCTTTCTCCAAACACACCTGACAATATTGTGGGTCTTGATATGCTCAAATTTTTCAGGGCTACGCTGCAATGTTCTCTGGAAGGAGTACAGGTTATTTTGAATGACAACTACCCTGTGATTGAGAGATCTTGTTTTGTTAAAGAGGACATTGCACTAGCCTCACTCAATAGTACTTTGTGGGCTACTTCAGACACCGATGTAGGGCAAATGGTTATTCCGCCAGTGCATATTAGTGTCAAGGAGGGTGCTTATTGCCAAGACTGCCTCAGTATAAAATTTCTCGAGAAGGAGAAAAAACACTTACATGCATTGCTCAGGATTTCATTAAAGTGGGGGTTGTGGAAGAAGTTCCTTACAATATTTGCAATAGTCCAATTCTTCCTATTTTGAAAAAAGATACTGACACTAGGATTTATAGATTTTTCATAGTTTTGAGAGAAGTCAACAATATTGGTTGACTTCTCTGTGGTTTCTGACATAACGACACTACTTACTTTGGTTCCTCCGACAGCAACTACATTCTCTGTTATAGACTTGAAGAACGCTTATTTTCGATCCCTATTCATCCTGATAGCCGATATTTGTTCGGTTTCACTTTGAATAATCAATCTTACAGATTTTGTAGAGTTCCTCAAGGCTATACTGAGAGTCCTAGTATTTATAGTCAAGCCTTAAAATGACAACTTGAATATTTTACTTTGTCTGAAGGAGTGGCTCTCATACAATATGTCAATGACATATTGTTGGCAGCCGATACGCCGGAGCAGTGTGAAAAATGTACGTTGTCTTTACTTTCTTTCCTTGCTACACACAACCATAAAGTATCACGGAAGAAATTGCAATATTGTAGACCGAAGGTGACCTATTTAGGACACCTTCTGTCTAAGGAGGGCCGTGCATTGGCACCAGATCACATTCAAGCATTTTTAGACACACCAGTACCTTCCGCACAGATAAAAAGGGCCGTGCATTCATTGGTTTGACTTCATTTTGTAGGCAGTGGATATTAGGGTTTTCACACATTGATAAACCCCTGCTAGCGATTTTGACTAAAAACACTCCAATCCCCCTTACATGGACAGAAGAATGCAAAAATGCTTTTCGTCAGTTAAGACAAGCTCTTTGCTCTGCACCAGTGTAAGGCACACCAGACTACACGAAAGCTTTTACACTCTGTGTACACGAGAAATATGGATGTGCATTGTCAGTTTTAGTACAGACACACAGTGACAAGCAGAGTCCTTGTGCATATTTTTCTGCAGTTCTTGATCCTGTTGCTTGTGCGTGGCCTGGATGTTTTCGTTCAGTTGCAGCGACAGCTGTGTCTATAAGTCAGAGTGAAGGGATAGTTTTGTCACACAAACTGTTGGTGCTAGTACTCCATGCAGTAGATGACCTTTTGAATCAGACCAGAACACAACACCTAACTAGTGCTCGCCTGACAGTATATGAATTGACACTGTTAGCATCTCATATTACATTGAAGAGATGTGCATCATTGAATCCAGCCACTTTGTTGCCATATCCTGCGACTCAGTCCCAATCAAAGGAGCCTCATGATTGTATATTCCCTACTGAGGAACAGACAAAGGTTTGCATAGATTTGCAAGATACGCCCCTTCCAGATGTAGATGGGGAACTGTGGGTTGATGGGTCTTGTTTGAAGTAACCAGATGGCACGACCTCAGCCGCATATGCAATCACCACGCTTGAGACAGTAGTGGAAACAGCTCGCATACCTCAGAAGTCGGCTCAAGCAGCTGAACTAATAGCTTTGGCACGAGAGTGTGAACTTAGCACTGACTTGTGTGTGAACATTTACACAGACAGCCGCTATGCTTTTGGAGTGGCCCATGATTTTGGCCTACTCTGGAAGGAAAGAGGCTTTCTTACATCCCACGGGATGAAGATAATATATGGAGAACTAGTACATAACCTTTTGACTACACTGACATATCCAAAAAAGATAGCGATTGTGAAGTGTAGCGCACACAGGAAAGTGACTGAGAAGATAGGGCAAGGCAATGCTTTAGCTGAATCCGTGGCTCGTTAAACTGCAATGCAACGAAGCACTACTTCCATGTACGTAGTGAAATCTCAAGCTGAGCGATGGCATTATGTTAGAGAAGAAGTACTAGATGTAGCAGAACTTGAGCAATGGTCCAAAGAAGGAATATTGGACGATGAGGGTTGTTGGCGCAATAAAGACATGGATAAGTGGAAATTAACTGCAGCCTATTTACAACCTATGGTTTAAATGGCACATGGGCTGGCACATGTTGGAGCTCTAGCAATAACGAAACTCCTTACATGAGTTTGGGAGCATCCTGAGATTGCCAGCACAGCTAAGAGAGTAGTACAGTCCTGTTTGATCTGTTGGCAGTATAATCCTGGTAAAGGGACACAAACTCCTACAGGAGGGTTTCCTACACCGACTGCACCTTTTGAAGTTTTGCAGATGGATTACATCCAACTTGAACGATTTAACAATCTAAAGTATGTCCTAGTGGTGGGATGTGCCTTTAGTAAATGGATAGAGGCATTTCCTACGAAGGATAATACAGTGCTCACTACAGCCAAGGTGCTTTTAAAGGAGTTTTTCCCAAGATACAGTGTTTGTAAACTTTTGTGGAGTGACAACGGACCTCATTTTATTGGGCAAGTTGTTGAGCATGTCCTGAAAGGATTAGGAAACAAACAGAAGTTCCATGCAGTCTTCCACTCACAGTCAGCAGGATTAGTGGAGAGATACAACAATACTCTGAAACTAAAGTTAGCGACAATTCTGGCTTGCACATCCTTAAAGTGGCCAGATGCGTTACCTTTGGCATTGATGTCCATAAGATTGGTGCCACACTCACGATCTGGGCTCACACCTTACGAGGTGGTATTTGGAAGACCGATGAATATTTGAGGAGTTCCTAAGCCAAACCACATACATGATGTACCTTGTGTTCTGATGAATGATTATTTGGCACAGTTAACCAACAGTTTAATTTCCATTCATCAACAGGTTCGAGAAGCTCTTTCTGACAGATCTGCAGGTGAGGCTCATGATCTCCGGCCTGGAGACCACGTGACGGTCAAGGTCTTCAACCGATCGAACAGCTTGGAGCTGAGGTGGCGAGGACCAGAGCAAGTCCTCCTAGCAACGAGGACAGCAGTTCGAGTGACAAATAGAAAGAACTGGGTCCACGGCACACACTGCCAACGTGTGTCGCCTACCTTGGTGGAACCTGCTGCGTTGACCGACCATCGAGGGATTCTGGAGACCGAGAAAGGTCAAGCTATCTGTTAGACGGACCGGGAGGGTCGGCCGAGATTACGGGGAGAGGTCTCCAGGGAGAGCCGTCTCCAACGACTGTACAGATAAGTAACTTCCCCCCCACAGACGGACACCACACAAGATTGAAGGTTAACGAGACTTTATATGCACTTCTTAGGTTACGTTGATATAATACAAGGAGGTCTGGACTCAGGGGTCCCCTCGGTTCTGATCTCTGGTTGAGGAAAAGGGTAGCGGGACAGTCTTAGTTACCAATGAGTTCAATAGCTCTCAATCCTCGAGCTCGGCGTGGTTGCTGATCGGGCCGTGGAGGAGCCAAGCAGGTCCCGAGATGGATGAAGGGTGGTCGGCGGGCCGTGGAGAAGCCAAGCAGGTCCCGATATGGATGAAGGATGGTCGACGGGCCGTGGAGAAGCCAAGCAGGTCCCGATGCAGATGACAGTTACAACGGTCCGCGGCCTCGCCAGCAGATCCGGACGACGGTGAAGGATGAAGGTTACGACGGCTGTGGCAGCGCCAACAGGCAGGATGATGGTGCACAGGACAGAGCTACGGCAGCGCCAGTAGTCCGTCCAGGATGAGTTCTTCTTTCGTCTCTCGACTCCAAGATACAACTGCCTTCCTGTTCTGGAGCTGCCCCAGTTATAGGGCTGGCGTGCTTTGATGTCCGGACCCTCGCACTTGGAGGTCGGGAGGTCCGGGATGAGGGAGTCCAGACACCCAGCAGGGGGGTGGAGCCAGCGCCCGGGGAGGCGATGGGCGAGCGGCACTGGCCGGGGGAGAACCATCGACACCTCTTTCTCCCATTGACTGGCCAAGTAGCTCGCTCGCCTCCTGGGTGGAGGGTGGTGCCGGAATGTCTGAGGCCGGGCTAGGCCCAGGGTTGAGGTCGATCGGGGGCCAGGCGGCCTCGTGGCGAAGTGTCCAAGATGGCGGCCCGAGCTGGGCGCGTGGGTCGGCCGTGGATCGGACCCACGAGGTTATCATGCTCGAGGGCAGGTGTCCCTGAGGGGACGTAGGACGTGCAATGGTGGTGTGTGGTGCTTGTATGACTGGCTCGGGCTTGGTCGAGCCGGGGGAGAGCGGCCCGTCATGTGGCCTGTCCAACATGCGTCCCCCCCAGCTGAAGGCGGGGAGAGTTACCCATCCTCTTGGGGACTCTCTTCGTCGAGGCGGAAAAACCGGGACAGGCCATCCGCGTTGGCGTGGTCAGACCCAGGCCGGTGTTCAACGGTAAAGTCCATACCTTGCAAGGAGATGGACCAGCGTAGCAGTTTTGGGTTTTCCCCCCGCATATGCATCAACCACTGCAGGGGTCGGTGGTCAGTCTGCACCCGGAAGTGGGTGCCAAAAAGGTAGGGTCGGAGCTTCTTGAGGGCCCATACCACAGCGAAGGCTTCCCTCTCTATGGTGCTCCAGCGTTGCTCCCGTGGTAGGAGTCTCCGGCTGATGAAGGCCACCGGTTGATCAAGGCCTTCGGTGTTCACCTGGGACAGGACCGCCCCAATGCCCTGGTCGGAGGCATCCGTCTGGACGACGAACTCCCGGCTGTAGTCTGGGGCCTGGAGTACAGGAGCGGAACACATGGCGGCCTTTAGCTGTTCGAAGGCCGCTTGACACTCTGGGGTCCAGTTCACCTTCTTGGGCTGATTTTTCGACGTGAGTTCGGTGAGAGGCCCTACGATGGTACCATAGTCTTTCACGAACCTTCGGTAGTAGCCCGTGAGGCCCAGGAAGGCTCGCACCTCAGTTTGAGTGTTAGGGGGTTGCCAGTTCTGGATGGCGGCAATTTTCAGTTGAAGAGGGGCCACTAGACCGCTTCCCACTTGGTGTCCGAGGTAGGTCACTGACCCTTGTCCAATTTGACATTTGCTGGCCTTGATCGTGAGGCCAGCTCGCTGAAGGGCTTGCAACACTGCTTGGAGGTGGTGGAGGTGCTCGGTCCAGTGGTGGCTGTACACAGCGATGTCGTCCAGGTAGGCGGCGCTGAACTCTTCGAGCCCCGCCAGGACCTGATTGACGAGCCGTTGGAACGTCGCTGGGGCATTTTTCATGCCGAAGGGCATGACCGTGAAGTGATAGTGGCCATCGGGGGTGGAGAAGGCAGAACGTTCTTGTGCTCGGGGTGTGAGGCCGATCTGCCAATATCCTGCCGTTAGATCGAAGATGCTGAGGTAGCGGGCAGCGCCCATTCGGTCGACCAGTTCATCTGCCCGGGGGATGGGGTGTGCGTCCGTTCTGGTGACTTCATTCAGGCCCCGGTAGTCGACACAGAACCGGAGTTCGGGTGTGGTTCCGGGGGCGGCTGCTTTGGGGACCAGTACGACCGGGCTGGCCCATGGACTGTCGGAGGGCTCGATGACCCCGAGCGTGAGCATCTTAGTTACTTCCGCCTGGATGCAGGCCCGTACCCGATCAGGTACGCGGTAGGCCCGGTGGCGGATAGGAGGGCTGTCTCCGGTGTCCACATCGTGCACACACCAGGAAGTGACACCTGGGGTGAGGGAGAACAGGCTGGCAAACCGTGATAGGAGGGCTTGGCACTCTTGGCGTTGTTCCTGGGAGAGGGTCTCCGAGAGTCGGACCCCATCCACGGAGCCGTCTTGCTCCTGGGTCCGCAAGAGGTCAGGGAGAGGCTCGGAGTCGTCCTCAACCCCGTTGTCTGTGGCCATCAAGAGGCTGAGTTCTGTTCGTGCAAAGTGGGGTTTCAGTCTGTTGGTGTGGAGGACTCGGAGCGGATTCCGGGCGGACTCCATATCGATCAGATAGGTGGCGGGTCCCTTGCGCTCGATTACTTTGAAGGGTCCCGTCCATTTGTCTTGGAGAGCGCACGGTTCTGTGGGGGACATTACCCAGACCTGTTGCCCCGGCTCGAATTCAATAGATGAGGCGTTCTGGTCATACCATCTCTTCATGTCCTCTTGACTGGCCTCTAGGTTGGCTTTCGCTAGGTCTCTGAACCGCTGGGACTGGTTGCGGAGGGTGAGGAGGTACCGGAAGACATCTGGAGGACTCTTGGCCGGAGGCAACTCCCAGCCTTCTTTGATCAGGCTGAGTGGCCCCCGTACTGGGTGCCCATAGAGCAGCTCGAATGGGCTGAAGCCTAGGGACTTCTGTGGGACCTCCCGGTAGGCGAAGAGGAGGCACGGCAGTAGCACGTCCCACTGGCGACGGAGGGGTTCTTCCAATCCCCCGATCATCCCTTTTAGAGTGCGATTGAACCGCTCAACAAGTCCGTTTCCTTGGGGGTGATAGGGGGTCGTGAAGCGGTAGGTGACCCCACACTGTTGCCAGAGGGACTTCATGTATTTGGAAATAAAGTTCGTGCCTCTGTCACTGACGACTTCTCGGGGGAACCCCACACGGGAGAAGATCCCCATCAGGGCCCTGCCGACCACTGGGGCTGTGACGGTCCGGAGAGGAATAGCCTCAGGGTAGCGGGTGGCGTGGTCC
Organism: Lissotriton vulgaris; assembly: GCF_964263255.1. Lineage (NCBI taxonomy): Eukaryota > Metazoa > Chordata > Amphibia > Caudata > Salamandridae > Lissotriton > Lissotriton vulgaris. Next base: position 665,377 of record NW_028248812.1, read on the forward strand.
ACTAGTACTAGGATGAAGCGATGGCCTTGTCTTGTACGTGGGTCTAGGGGTCCCACAATGTCTATTCCGACCCTCTCAAATGGGGTCGTGACTACGGGAAAGGGTTGCAGGGGGGCCTTTAATTTGCGGCCGCTCTTCCCACTGGCTTGGCACGTGGGGCAAGATCGGCAATGCTGGTGCACATCGTTTCTCATTTTTGGCCAGAAGAAGTGGGTCACTAGGCGGCTGTAGGTTTTATCTTGTCCCAGGTGCCCTGCCAGGGGGACATCGTGGGCCAGATTTAGCAGGAAGTCTCTAAAGCGGAGTGGCACCACTAGTACTCGGTTGGCCCCCAGCTCGGCGATTCGTTGCTCGCTGTACAGTAGGTCATTGTCCCAGTAGACCCAATGAGTTCCGGAGGTATCCCCTGCGCTTTGGGCGAGCGCTTGTTGTCGGAGTCCCTCAAGGGAGGGACAGGTCTTCTGCTCCTGACGAAATTGTTCTTGTGTGGGCCCCCCTTCTTGAGCCCACTGGTCGAGATTAGCAAGGTCGGAAGGTTGAGCAGGTTCGAGGGGGATGCCCTGGTCGGGGGTCTCGGCGGGGGCGACCGGAGGCGGAGGCGCCGGCCATTCTGGTTCTTCCGGGTGATGGTTGGCACGGGCGGCCATAGACCGGGTGGTGACGCACGCCCAGTCTGGGACGCCCAACATCCCCAAGTGTTCTTTTCGCTCCACGGCTGCCCACGGGGAGCTTTCCAGGTCATTTCCGAGGAGGCAGTCCACGGGGGCGTCGTCTCGGACCGTTACTTTCAACATGCCGGAGACCCCTCCCCACTCAAAGGGGACGCAGGCCATCCGACACAGACTCTCCGAGTTGTCGGCTGATCGTACAGGGCAGAGAATGTTCGGTAGATATTGTTCTGGGGTCACCAGATGACAGCGGACGGCTGTCACACTGGCCCCGGTGTCTCGAAGGGCTTCGGCCCGTTGTCCATTGATGCTCACCCATTGGCTGTACTTCTGGGTGTTAGCGGGTAGGGGGACCCGCGGGACCATGTCTCTTCCCCCTAAGCACGCGAGAGTCATGGCGGCTGGCTCCCACCCTTGATACTCTTGCTCGTCTGTTTCTGGTTCCTCGGAGATCTGTTCTTCCCCTAGTGCCGCGGCGGCCACCTGGCGGGGTCTTGGGCTCGGATACTGCGGGCAGCTTGGGTCATTTGCATAGTGGCCTACTCGTTGGCATCGGTGACATGTAACATTGGCTCTGTATCCCGGTCGCGCCGGGGTGCTGCCCCGGTTGGCCGGGGGGGTGGTGCTGGTAGTGGGGGCGGCCGGAGTGTTGTCTCTTCCTCGTCCTTGGCCCCCTCCTCCTCCTCTGGATCGGTGGTGACCATTGTTGTTCCTGTTCTGCTCGTAGGACCCATTCCGGCCCACTCGGGTGATCTCCCACCGGTCAGCTTCGGCTGCGAGCTGCCGGGGATCGGTTAACTTGCTGTCGAGGAGGTGTTGGCGTAGTTCAATGAAGCAGTTGTTGGACAGATGCTCCCATACCATCAGATTGAACAACTGCTCGTAGGTCGTGACGTTGTTCCCTCTGATCCAGCCTTCGAAGGCTCGGCTGAAGTACGTTACATAGTCCACCCAAGTTGTACCTGGAATGCGTGTGCAGTCTCGGAACCTCTGACGGTACATCTCGGGCGTGAGGCCATAGCGAGTGAGGAGGGCCGCTTTCATATGGTCGTAGGAGGTCATCTGGTGGTCTGGGAGCTGTAACAGAGTATCGCGGCCCTCATTGAGGAATTTGCCCCATAGGCCGGCTCCCCAGTCGGCTCTATCGATCCGGTGCGCAGTCATCGCGATTTCATATGCCTTAAACCATTGCTGGATGTCGTCTTCTCGAAAATATTCTCGGACCACATCCTTGGGGATGTGCACTTTTTTGTCCGTGGTCCCGGGGGTGGACGGTCTGTCGGGCACCCCTAATTCTTTATTCTGTTTGCGCAGGTTGATCTCGGCTAGGTTCCGCTCGTGCTCGTACGTTAGTCTTTTTTCCTCGAGCTCCCTTTGCCTCTGTTTCTCCTCTCTTTCTTCTCGGAGGCGAAGGTGCTCTAAGTTTATTTTTTGCTCGGCCAATTTGAGTTCTATGTCCATCTTGAGTCGGGCCATTTCAAGTTCGTGTAGTCGGGCTTTTTCTCTTTCTTGGATCTCGTCTTGCGAGAGACCCGTTCTTTGCTCTTCAGGGGCCGTGTTGGTTTTTTTCGCGGTGCTTTGCTCCGGGGCTTCGACATCCCCGGTCTCTGCCCAAGATTCTAGGGCATGCTTAAAATCGTCCTTGGTACTTAGTCCGGTGGTAGCGATACCTAGTTCGATGCAGAACTGCTTTAGTTCACGATGGCTGTATTCCTCTAGCTTTTCCATTTGGAACTTCTCAGTTGATCCGCTCTCTTTAGTCGACATTGTTGTTCGTTGTGGGGTGAGCTACTCTCTGTACGTTATGCGGTGATTCGGATCGCGCCGCTGGCCACCAATGTTAGACGGACCGGGAGGGTCGGCCGAGATTACGGGGAGAGGTCTCCAGGGAGAGCCGTCTCCAACGACTGTACAGATAAGTAACTTCCCCCCCACAGACGGACACCACACAAGATTGAAGGTTAACGAGACTTTATATGCACTTCTTAGGTTACGTTGATATAATACAAGGAGGTCTGGACTCAGGGGTCCCCTCGGTTCTGATCTCTGGTTGAGGAAAAGGGTAGCGGGACAGTCTTAGTTACCAATGAGTTCAATAGCTCTCAATCCTCGAGCTCGGCGTGGTTGCTGATCGGGCCGTGGAGGAGCCAAGCAGGTCCCGAGATGGATGAAGGGTGGTCGGCGGGCCGTGGAGAAGCCAAGCAGGTCCCGATATGGATGAAGGATGGTCGACGGGCCGTGGAGAAGCCAAGCAGGTCCCGATGCAGATGACAGTTACAACGGTCCGCGGCCTCGCCAGCAGATCCGGACGACGGTGAAGGATGAAGGTTACGACGGCTGTGGCAGCGCCAACAGGCAGGATGATGGTGCACAGGACAGAGCTACGGCAGCGCCAGTAGTCCGTCCAGGATGAGTTCTTCTTTCGTCTCTCGACTCCAAGATACAACTGCCTTCCTGTTCTGGAGCTGCCCCAGTTATAGGGCTGGCGTGCTTTGATGTCCGGACCCTCGCACTTGGAGGTCGGGAGGTCCGGGATGAGGGAGTCCAGACACCCAGCAGGGGGGTGGAGCCAGCGCCCGGGGAGGCGATGGGCGAGCGGCACTGGCCGGGGGAGAACCATCGACACCTCTTTCTCCCATTGACTGGCCAAGTAGCTCGCTCGCCTCCTGGGTGGAGGGTGGTGCCGGAATGTCTGAGGCCGGGCTAGGCCCAGGGTTGAGGTCGATCGGGGGCCAGGCGGCCTCGTGGCGAAGTGTCCAAGATGGCGGCCCGAGCTGGGCGCGTGGGTCGGCCGTGGATCGGACCCACGAGGTTATCATGCTCGAGGGCAGGTGTCCCTGAGGGGACGTAGGACGTGCAATGGTGGTGTGTGGTGCTTGTATGACTGGCTCGGGCTTGGTCGAGCCGGGGGAGAGCGGCCCGTCATGTGGCCTGTCCAACACTATCTCACCTGACGAATCTGCGGACGTCTTTCCGGACCACCTGATTCCTGGAAAATCGCGATACCACTTAAGACCGAGGAAAGAATCTGCAGTTTTTTTTTTGTTTTTATTTAAAAACCTTTATTGACACTTAAACCAAATACAAGTGTGGGCCTACAACCCCCGGGGCTGGCCACTAAGCAGTTAGATTAACAGAGAGCAATTTCAATCACATGTAGCACCTCGGGGAGCAGAGTTTCAATGTTAGCGTACTCTTGGCCACTGAACAGCACAATTAGCAAAACAGGATATAAAAGGTTTTCATTTTATAGTATAAGATGGAAGGATCAGGTGCCAAACAATTTCCCAGCAGCGAAAAATGGCAGGCAGAATAGTAAACGTTTCAACAGTAAACAGTAATCGATCAAATCAATGGCGCTGAAACAGGAGGTTCAGGATGTGAAGGAATATTACGGTCAATTCGCGCCTACAGTCACCTGCCCTAAGACCCAGAGAACACCACGAAAATTGAGGCACAGATGAAAAAGCAGGGATTGATACCAAAGGAAACCCACTGCACTGACCCTGAAAAAGAAAAAGACAAAGAAAGATAAGAGAAGAGAAAAAAGGCCATAGAAACAAAATAAAAACGAAAAAGCCCCTCCCCCAACCCCCCACCCTGCACCCCTGCAGATGACTACAGCCCCCCCCAGCAGTGTGCCTGTCGCCCGAGAACCAAACCTGAAATACAGAAGAAGAAGAGAAAAAAGAGAAAGAAAGGAAACCCCACCCAACGGGGAAGTGGAGGAGGGCGATAGTCTATGCGCTCCCGGTCTCTCCCCCCGCCCTATCAAAGGGGCCCCCCTAAGCCAAAACAAGTAAAGTTGTCCACCATACAAAAATACCCCGGGGGGAACCCCAAACCCCCCGCCCCGGAATCCGTCTGTTAATGAAGCAGTCCCGTTACCAATAGATCCATCGTAAACGATTCAACCCACAATCTCAGCCTTGGCCCGTCTAACAAAGTTGCCAGGTCCCTCGGATAAGAAAAACCCCATCCCCGGAAAGTCAAAGTTCACACAGAAGCAGCCGGAGCTTGAGTCAGCAAATGGGAGAGGAATAGCAGGTCCCAACGCACATGGCTTGCACCAACGATGTCCCTCCCCGTCCCCGAAGCCAAGCATTGTTCCATCCGCCAGGTTGGGAGACCAATTGGGGAGGGGGTGCGACTCGTTCCGACACAGATCAAAGTGTGGGCCAACAGTGTCCAGGATGGGGGAAGCAGTGAAATGCTCCGATAACTGTAGGACCGATGTTTCCGAGAACGTGAGAGAGTCACCAATCTCAGCACACACGATGAATTCCATTTCTTCGGGGGCAGGCACAGCTTCCAGCACCGGGTCCAAACGCACCGGTAGGGCTTCCAACCGGGGGCAAGTCGGCTGCCGGGTCTCAAGGATCAAGTCAGGGCTTGTTCCCGGTCCTATGATCCCATCTGTTGCCGACAGCCAATGATTGACCTGGGCCCTCACCATCGCGCGAAGCGCCAAAAGTTCCGCCATTACCATCCGCAAGGAAGGGCCACATTGAGTCCATTCCGCCAGGTTCCATACGGCCGCAGGCATAACGATCCCCACAGAGAGGTCCCCTCTCCGGGGCAGGATACGCCGGAGCAGAAACAGGCCGTGAGGGATGGGCCAGCAACATGCAGCAACGCGCGGCGGGACCCCTACCCCGGGGCGCCAGCGGTGCTAGTGCCGGGCCACCGGGTGGGGCCCCCCGCGACGCAGCACCGCGCACCACCCGTCGCCTCACCTCAGGTACAGCACCAGGCAGCAGATGGTTGCAAAGTAGTTCAGAGAAATTTTCGAAAGTTCCAAGGACCGGACCCAACCACCCTCGGCAGTCCGTTGTTGTTCAATTTGGACCCGGGTAGACCAGCAGTCGAGACCCCGGCTTCCAGTCTGGGTTAGGCCTCAAAACATTTTCGATGTTACTTCACACCAGAACATCAGAAAAATTCCGTGATCACACCATTGGGATGCAGACTAGTTCACCCACACGAATCCGGGGCAGGAGATCAGGATATTCGACAGGATAAGCGAGCGTAGGACGGGGGTCAGCGGAGCCGGGAGACTATGCGGCCATCTTGGTTGGTGTCGTAGCTCCTCAGAAGAATCTGCAGTTTTGAAAAAGACTGGTTGAGATACTGCTCTGGGTTAGCGGAAATGGAATGCCGATATGACAAGGGGGGGGGATCAGCCCTGCGTATTGTAGTGACACCCGTCTTGATCTTCGGTGAAGAAATCTGCGGCTGCCCAAGAGCTCCAATGATTGTTTCAACGAGTTTGCAGAAAGATGAAATTATCACTGTTGCTAAAATGCTTAACAAGCGAATTATTTGTGCTGTAGGGTTTGTTGTAGCCCCGGTGGTTATGGCGATAATCACCGGGTTTGTTGAAAAAGTGGCTCCTGCTCGACAGCTTTTGTTGCCACTACGCCAGTACCAGTGGAACGCAACTATTTTATGTTTCCCTATCATGAGCAGAAGCATCGACAATCTTACCTAAATAACACATTCATCCAGATGTTGCATTATACACACAATACCACGAATACCGCCAATTGTTGGGTGTGTGGGATGATACCTGCACACCAAACGAAAGGAGGAATGCCTTTTATTCCTCTACCGTTTTCCCATAATGGTTCATGTCAAGGTTGGTATGCCCTTTTGTTTGCTTTCGGAAAGCCCTCAGTAGGTGATATCATTTTTCGGTTGAATATAGAATGCTACCAAGATAAAGAAGGTTATCCTCAAGCTAAAGGGACTAAATGGGAATGGGAAGAGTACCACCCGGACAATATTTCAACAGCATATGTCTTCACAAATATGAGGACTATCAAAACTAATGGACTCTTTGTGATATCTGTAACAAGAGCTAAATCAGATTTATGTATTGGCAGTGTTGGGAGAATTCACGTAGGACGAAGTGAATGTACTTCTACACTAAACATTGAAGGTGCTAATAACAGTAGTTTTACATCGTCGCACAACACCTATTTTGTATGTGGTAATAAAGGGTATTATCAATTACCTGTTTGGTGTTCAGGGGTATGTTACATATCATTTTTGTTACCCCCTGTGTTTTTAGCACCTGCATCATATCACCTTGACCTGAAGTTGTACACTGATATTTCGAAGAATAGATACAAACAAACAATAAGTACAGATGAAGTTGACCAGACAGACACCACTTTGCAACCATATGTCGATTTCAATTTGGGTTTGTTCTTTTTTGTGGGTGCTGAATTGAATAGCAGAAAGATAAGGCGGTTAACTCGTGTTGTGGAAGCTGTCACCAATCAGACAGCTATGGCACTTGGGAACATTACAGAGGAACTGCAAACAGCAAGGATTGTAGCACTCCAAAATAGGATGGTATTAGACGTGATTTTGGCTGATCGAGGAGGCGCATGTCCCATCAGCGGTAGCAGTTGCTGCGTCTTTATACCTGACCACTCACCTTCAGTTTGTGATGCAATCTCTAAACTGCATAAGATTGCTGCAGACATTCACCCAGAGACTGGTACATGGATATTTTCAAACTGGATATGGACACTCTTTGTTACTTGGGGCTGGAAACTACTTACTATTCTATGTAAACTACTGGTGATACTATTTACATGCTATACTTGTATACAAAGTGGTCCTATGCTTTGCTCCATGTGCATCACTGCTTGTATACCTGCCAAAAGAAATATTGCAGATATAAAAACACAGAAAATGTTAAACCAAGAAATTACTGAGATGATGAACATCAATGTACAGGATGCTGATCTAGATTACCCTAGATAGACGACTGTCTTCAGCTAATTCTGAAAGGGTCGTCTGTCGTAATTTAGCAGCGATTAGATTAAGCAGTAGCAGGACACGCCGGTGCGCGTAACCAGGAGCTTTATAAATCTCCCTATTATTATTAGAAGACATCCTGTATTTAGAGACTATCTTGTCCGTTTTATGGAATCCATTTTGTATTCTTGCAGCCATTTTGTTTGCCATATGCTCACCATGTGCTCTGTCCTACCTTCCTGTTAACTGCTCTTGAAATCTGCCTAGAGACGAGATATATTTATCCTCCTCTGCTTTGCTCATGCCCAGTAAAGCTTACAGGTGTCCCTAACTTGTAACTGTCAGGATGTGTCCACCAGAATTAGCTCACTGCCAGCCCTTCCCACTTGTTGCTAGCACACTCTCTGTATGACCTTGTATGTATTTGAAACCAGTATTCTATACCTTGTACCGCCTTCTTTTGAGCCCCTGTGTGGGTATAAAAGGACCAAGCTCCTTCCAGTCAGTGTGCTACCTCATACACTACCGAATGGTGTTGTATGAATGTAGTGTTGGGAATTAGTGTGGGTTCCAGCTCCCAGGTCTGGTCTTTTTCCTTCTTTCCTCTTTCGAATGGGTGTCCTTCCTTTGTTTCCTTGTTTTCGGTACCCCGCCCCCCCCCCTTCTCATTCGTTATAGGTCACCAGCACTAGGGCTCTGTGCTTGGTTTCTAACCTTGTTGGCGTTTTTTGCGGAAGTCGAGAGTTCGAGCTTTCTGGATTACTTCGTGGGAACCTGTGGAATACGTCTTCTATTGCTGCTCAGTAAACGGAGGCTTCCTGCTGCACGAGGCTTCGTGTCAGCCGCCCGGATGGGTGCTGCTCCGGTCGTCATCCTGAGAGCCTGGGAATCAGCGGTAACGTACAAAAGCGGCCGCTTTTGATAAACGCGTGTACTGAAAGCTGCTGAGTTTTCGTTTGGGATTTACGGGACTGTGCAAAAGGGTTTTCCTCGGCGAGGGAAATTCGGAATCTTCCCGGGGTTTTTCGGGCACCCGAAGTTAGAGTAGTGTTCTGTAGTGCTACCTAGGAGGCGTGTTTTAGTCTGTGGCCACAGAAAGTGGTATTCAGTTGGATACATTAGTGCCTCGTGCGCACTTCCGTTTTTTCGTGCAGGGGTTTTTTGTGTCAGACGTATGACTTTTTTCCCCTAGTCACGTATAGTACAGTAAGCAGTTTGGACTTGCTATTTGGAATATTTGCTCTTCTCGGATACCTCCTGACTATTCTACAAGTAAGGAAGGGATTGGGGTGTGTTGGATGTGTTAACTGGTGGGGATGGGGAATCAAAGGAAGGAGCACTGGGTTATATGTTAATGTACTCTTTCTTTTCTGTGTTTCTTTTCTCTTGTGGCTGCAGGTTAGGAGCTCCTTCCCCAAGCTACAGAAGAGGGTCTGCTGAGCTGTAGCAAAGAGAGAGCATTGGCTTTACTTTTTCTTTGTTCAACATTTTTCCTACCTTCTCCCTTTTCTCGGTTCGCGCTCACGCTGTATCTAAGGTGCGTGCGGCGATCCGAGGAGAGGCAGATGAGTGGGGCCATCCTCGCTTCCGTGGTTGTGGGTTGAGACGGCGAAAGATCCAACAGAAAACCAAGCCCACGAAATTACAACCACCTGAGCGAGAATGGATGAGGATGGGAATGAGTTGGAAGAAAGAGCCCCTACTGTTCAGGAACTAATAGGGGCTGTGAACGCTCTGCAACTTAAGGTGCAGGAATTACAACAGGAAAACCAAGGGTTACGTCAGGAGATGAGTGTAGGGAAGGTTAAAGCGTCTGTTTGGGGAATGGGTAAATCACCATTAGTACATCCTGCTACTTTTCAATTTGACAGGAGCACGAGTGCCAGTAATCCCCCTTTAACTGTTAACGTGACTACACCCTCCCCTGTTCCGTTGGCTGTTCCGGAAAGGTTCACTGGTGATTCCAGTAAATATAGTATTTTTATGAACCAATGCCATCTGCACTTTATGTGTCGACCAGCTTCATTCCCTAATGACTCCACCAAGGTGGCATTTGTTATATCTTACCTAGCAGGTACTGCGGCGTCATGGGCTGTGCCGCTAGTTGAGAATGAGGACCCTGTTCTGGACGATTTTGTGGCTTTTAAGGAACAGATGCGTTGTCTCTTTGCAAAACATGCGTTTATGCAGGCGAGCGACGCTGAACTGCTGAAGCTAAGACAGGGAAAACAAGACCTAATGACTTATGTCTCCACTTTCAACAGGTTAGTGTCTGAAACCCATTGGCCCCCTGATAAAAGAACTTCGTTATTTTACCAAGGGTTGTCAGAAGACCTGAAAGATATTGTCTCCCAAGTAGTGAACCCTCCCGAAGATTGTGTGGAATTCATAGACCTTGTGGTAAAGCTTAATCATAGGCTAACGGAGCGTAGAGGAGAGAAAAACCGCTTTCATTTTTCTCGTGTGGTTCCGAGTAAGGGTGAGTCAACGAGTTCCGTGAAGGGCGAGATTGGAACAACCCCTGAGCCCATGGAAATTGGTGGGGTGCGGGGTCCCCTCACGGCTGATGAGAAAAGTAGAAGACGCACTCTTAATTTGTGTTTGTACTGTGGGCAGGGAGGACATTATGCCAGGGATTGCTCTGTTAAACCTTCTTCCCGGCCCGCCAAGAAGGTGGTGGCTTGTGTGCAACCTCCTGCTGAATTGGTGATGCAAGATAGGCACAATCCCTCCTATCAGATTTCGGGCATAGTCAAAAGAGTGCCCAAACATTTCATGATCACTGTCTGCTTAGTCATTTCGAACAGTCACAGGACTCCTGTGTCCGCCTTATTGGATTCAGGGGCCACTGGCAATTTCATGGATCTCAAGTTAGCGGAACGATTGAAAGTGCCCTGGCTTCTGAAGGAGCAACCAGAACCTGTGAGGGCTATTGATGGAACAGAATTGACCTCCGGTACAATCACTAAACAGACTGAGCCCTTATGCATGGTGTGTGACAATGGCCATTCAGAGTATCTTAGGTTTGACTTGATTGATGCCCCGTCGTTTGGTGTGGTGTTGGGGGTTCCCTGGTTGCAATCCCACAATCCCCGCATTGATTGGTTTCGGAGAACGGTGACTCTTGATTCAGCCTTTTGTCTGCAGAGTTGTTATAAAGTGGCTACGGATTGGGTTACACCTCTATCTTGTGCGGTTGGAGATGGATTGCGGTGTGATGTGCATACAATACCGGAAGCTTATGTGGAGTATGCAGAGGTGTTTGATAAAGGGCGAGCGAGGGGCTTGCCTCCCCACCGTTCTTTTGATTGTCGCATAGACCTAATGCCAGGGGCGACTTTACCTTGTTGTCGAATCTACGCCTTATCCGAGCCGGAGGAACATCATTTAAAGGAATACGTAGATGAGATGTTGGCTAAGGGGTTTATTCGACCTTCCTCTTCTCCCGCTTCTTCGGCTATCTTTTTCATCCCCAAACGAGAAGGAGGTCTTCGCGCCTGTGTGGACTACAGGGCGCTCAATAAGGGTACTATTAAGAACAAGTATCCCCTCCCTTTGATTCCAGTGTTACTGGATCAGCTGAAGCATGCGACGGTGTTTACCAAATTAGATCTCCGAGGGGCATACCATCTCATACGAGTCCGTGAAGGCGACGAATGGAAGACCGCCTTCCGGACTAAGTTCGGCCTGTATGAGTACTGTGTTATGCCCTTCGGGTTGTGTAACGCCCCGGCTGCTTTTCAGTTTTTTATTAATGAGGTGTTAAGGGAGTTTTTAGACCTGAGCGTGATTGTCTACATTGACGATATATTGATCTTCTCAAATACAGAAGCGGAACATGTCAATCATGTTCGGCAAGTCTTGCAGGCTTTGAAAGACAATCAGCTCTTTGTCAGACCTGAGAAATGTGCTTTTCATACCAACAGGGTAGAGTTCCTGGGTTTTGTTGTTTCAGCGGAAGGTATTCGAATGGATCCTCGGAAGATCGAGGCAATCACTTCGTGGCCCGCCCCAACGAATGTGAAAGAAGTGCAGGTATTGTTAGGATTCGCTAACTTCTACCGGAGGTTTATTTCTCATTTTTCGGAGATCGTAGCACCTATGACTGTGTTGTTGCGGAAGGGAGTACCTTTTGTGTGGTCTTATGTGGCGCAAATGTCTCTAGACCAGTTGATAGAGAGGTTCACTACAGCTCCTGTTCTGGTTCATCCTGACCCTGCCTTACCCTTCTATGTCGAAGCAGATGCTTCCTTGGGCGCAGTTGGAGGTGTTTTATCTCAGCGGGATGTGGAAACCGGATTTATGCATCCCATTGCCTACTTCTCAAAAACCCTGTTGCCTGCCGAAAGAAATTACACGGTTGCTGAGCGAGAATTGCTAGCCATTAAACTATCTTTTGAAGAATGGAGACATCATTTGTGGGGGGCCCGTCATTCCATTACCATCTTTACAGATCATAAGAATCTTGAGTTCTTTAGAGCTGCTCGGGCCCTTACCCCTAGGCAGATGAGGTGGGTCTCATTCTTCAATGAGTACGATTTCATTATCACCTACAGGCCAGCCGCTCAGCAATTGAAATCGGATGCCTTATCTCGCATTCATGTGAAACCGAATGAGAGGGGGACCGATAAGGACTCAGGATGTTTTATTCCATCGGAGAAGATAGTGGGGAGTGTCACTTTGGATGATTTTGTAGCCTCGGTGAAAGATAAATTGAGGGGTCTGGACTTGACATCTTGGTCATCTTTGCCTTCCTTTGCTCAGAGGGATGGGTTGCTATACCATGGCTCACAATTGTATATACCTCCCTCTCTACGGGACTCTGTGGTAGAATGGTGTCATTCTTCTGCTCTGGTTGGGCATCCAGGAATACATAAAACCAGGGAATTCTGTTTACGTTGGTTTTGGTGGGAGTCCTTGACTCAGGATGTGCAGCAATATGTATCTTCTTGTCCGGTTTGCGCTGTGAGTAAACCATCCCATTCCAGCCCATCTGGCCTGTTGAGACCATTACCTGTACCTCCTGCACCGTGGCATACGATTAGTATGGACTTTGTTACCGATCTACCATTGAAATCAGGGTGTACGGTGATTCTTGTTGTGGTTGATTCTTTTACAAAGATGAGCCATTTCATCCCCTTGCCTAAACTACCCTCGGCCAAGGAAATGGCCTTGGTATTTGTGTCATCTATTGTGCGGCTGCATGGTTTGCCTTCTTCCGTTGTGTCTGACAGGGGTTCCCAGTTTGTGTCCCGGTTTTGGACTGAGTTAGGGGAGACCCTGCATATGAAACTCTGCCTTTCCTCAGCCTATCATCCTCAGTCCGATGGCCAGACAGAGAGGGTTAACCAAACCATGGAACAGTACCTGAGATGTTTGTTGACTTCCCTAACTTGTGATTGGGTGGTGGCCCTTCCTTTGGCTGAGTTCGCGTACAACAATAGCTTCCATTCCGCTTTGGGAATGTCTCCCTTTTACTGTTCTATGGGGTTTCATCCCAGGGCTATCCCCATTCAACCTACTGGTCATGTGCCTGCTGTTGACGCTTTAGGGACAGCCTTGAGCCGGATTTGGGATTTGGCAAGAGAACATCTGGTAAAGGCGAAAGATGACATGAAGCGACAGGCAGATAGACATAGGAACCCTGCCCCGTCCTATGCCGTAGGGGAGCGGGTGTGGCTGTCTACTAGAAACCTGCACCTGGAGGGCCCTAGGAAACTGCAGCCTAGGTTTGTGGGTCCTTTTCCCATAGCTCAGGTGATCAATCCGGTTGCAATGAGGTTGGAGTTACCGGATGAATATCGCATCCATCCGGTGTTTCATACCTCATTGTTGAAACCCTATGCAGACACTGATCTATCTTTGCCCCCTCCCCCTCCAGTGGTGGTTGAAGGTGAGGTGGAGTTCGAGGTTAATGCTATTCTAGATGCTAGAAGGAGAAGGGGGAGGTTGATGTACTTGATTGATTGGAAAGGGTATCCCCCTGAAGACCGTTCTTGGGAACCTGCTACTGGAGTGCATGCTCCCAGACTGGTTAGGTTATTCCATCTTCGTCACCCGACTAAACCTCGCCCGGTGGGGAGGCCTTTGAGGGGAGGTACTGTTGGGAATTAGTGTGGGTTCCAGCTCCCAGGTCTGGTCTTTTTCCTTCTTTCCTCTTTCGAATGGGTGTCCTTCCTTTGTTTCCTTGTTTTCGGTAACCCCGCCCCCCCCCCTTCTCATTCGTTATAGGTCACCAGCACTAGGGCTCTGTGCTTGGTTTCTAACCTTGTTGGCGTTTTTTGCGGAAGTCGAGAGTTCGAGCTTTCTGGATTACTTCGTGGGAACCTGTGGAATACGTCTTCTATTGCTGCTCAGTAAACGGAGGCTTCCTGCTGCACGAGGCTTCGTGTCAGCCGCCCGGATGGGTGCTGCTCCGGTCGTCATCCTGAGAGCCTGGGAATCAGCGGTAACGTACAAAAGCGGCCGCTTTTGATAAACGCGTGTACTGAAAGCTGCTGAGTTTTCGTTTGGGATTTACGGGACTGTGCAAAAGGGTTTTCCTCGGCGAGGGAAATTCGGAATCTTCCCGGGGTTTTTCGGGCACCCGAAGTTAGAGTAGTGTTCTGTAGCGCTACCTAGGAGGCGTGTTTTAGTCTGTGGCCACAGAAAGTGGTATTCAGTTGGATACATTAGTGCCTCGTGCGCACTTCCGTTTTTTCGTGCAGGGGTTTTTTGTGTCAGACGTATGACTTTTTTCCCCTAGTCACGTATAGTACAGTAAGCAGTTTGGACTTGCTATTTGGAATATTTGCTCTTCTCGGATACCTCCTGACTATTCTACAAGTAAGGAAGGGATTGGGGTGTGTTGGATGTGTTAACTGGTGGGGATGGGGAATCAAAGGAAGGAGCACTGGGTTATATGTTAATGTACTCTTTCTTTTCTGTGTTTCTTTTCTCTTGTGGCTGCAGGTTAGGAGCTCCTTCCCCAAGCTACAGAAGAGGGTCTGCTGAGCTGTAGCAAAGAGAGAGCATTGGCTTTACTTTTTCTTTGTTCAACATTTTTCCTACCTTCTCCCTTTTCTCGGTTCGCGCTCACGCTGTATCTAAGGTGCGTGCGGCGATCCGAGGAGAGGCAGATGAGTGGGGCCATCCTCGCTTCCGTGGTTGTGGGTTGAGACGGCGAAAGATCCAACATGTAGTTCCACCACATGAGGTTTAATAAACTTTGTCCTTTCTATTCTGTGCCAACTTCTTCCTATTGATCTAAGGACTCTGTGCAGAGAAGGGTGAATCCCTTGCACTTGTAGGCCTTGCTGAGGCTCACCACCACACGACCAGTTTTTATGCAAACCTGGAACAATATCAGCTCCAGAATATTGACTATCACTATATCATCAAGGTAAGTAAGTTTAGATTTACTATTTGTTGTTTCACAACTACTTATCTGGACAATGAATATATCTGAAAGCAATATTGTTGCCAGTTGATCTTTTGTTTTGTGGACACAAGGGGACCCAGTAGGGGACCTTCGGACCGTGGGTTACTTAACTTATTTCAAAGAACAGGGGTCCTAAGGAATCAAGATAAAACAAGAAGATAGCAATATAGACTACAATAAGTACTATATTTTTGAAACACGTCCAGCCGGGCGTAAGTTTATTCAGGCGTCAGAGGGAAACCTCGTTAATACGGCTAACAACAGTTTAATTTCTCCACGTCTACAAGGCCCACACCATATGTGGCCAGGTAAGCCATCCCCTCCTGCGTGCTGCTAATGCTTTTACAATTCAAACTGACCATCGGTCTAATGGCTACAATCTAATATCCCCTAGCAATTGATACTGCAAACCGGATAGAAATTCCGTTCCTCCGGTGAAAAATCACTCTATGCAAAAGGCGACTAGTTTTAGCGCCAGGTAAGCATTACCCGTGGGTGCGTAAACGACATAGATTGCGCAACCCTTGAAGCATGCATAAATTCTTAATTGGCAGCTCCCAGTATCCTGCATACTGAAGCACACTCTGAAACCCCTGTCCTTGCAGCAAATGGCAGCACGATCTTCTTACCTGTCAGCACCCAGTACGCTGCACAGGGAAGTACACCCTGGCCCCCCAATGATTTAATCCTGCTCTGATTTGAAATGTGACTGCCCTTAGGCACTATTTCACTCACTATGTCACTTAATCACAGAGCACGACAATGTAACAAAAGCGACCCCAATGTCACCATGGATATAGCACAAGTCTTGATGAATGACACCCATGTCACTGCGCCGTTTTTTAAGCACTTTTTTCACTTGTACAAAATAATTTTTCTTAAATCACAAACACACCAGCAAAGAACCGGCGAGCTCAAATAATGGCCGTTTTTAACTTTTAATTGTGCCCTGTCAAGTATTCTCTGGTTATTTTTCCTTGCTGTGGGCCTAGGCCTAAAAACTGTCTTTTCTCCCCCCTTTCTTTTACAGGCGTTATGTATTGCAGGCAATAACTGTAAAAATAGTCCTGATGATGATCCCATTGTACTATGAGCCCTTAGGGATCGAAACGTCGACGCAATAAGCAGTGTAGCATATTATTTAATATGGTTATTCGAAATTGTTGTCACTGCAGGGTGAATTTGTTGTAACTGTATTTACTGTAACTACAAGTCACCTCTTGGCTCAAAAACTTCTTGTTTTGCCTGAAAAGTTTTTTCCTTGTTCTATCTCCCTCTTCTTGGTTTATCTTTTCTAAACCTCTCGGGATAGGTACAGGACTGTACCCTATCTTGCCACTATTTCTGGCCTCCCCTTGGGCCAACACAACTTCATGTTATCTTATGAATAAACTTACGCCCGGCTGGACGTGTTTCAAAAATATAGTACTTATTGTAGTCTATATTGCTATCTTCTTGTTTTATCTTGATTCCTTAGGACCCCTGTTCTTTGAAATAAGTTAAGTAACCCACGGTCCGAAGGTCCCCTACTGGGTCCCCTTGTGTCCACAAAACGATTTGAGCGCAAACGCTGGTTTGCAAGGTCTCCAATCCTGTCCAAACTAATTAGTTTGGGTCCCCTAGTACCTAGTACTTTTTACCCCACTGTTTCTACATTTATCCCACACGGGCTATCCTTACTCTTCCCCTTTTGTTTCTTTTCCCATTATTATTTTTGACAGGGCTACTATGTCAAATCATGCTCCGTTATACACAGATGACTACTTAAAGCATCTATGTTCGCGCCCATCACTACTTTCTGACAATGCAGACATTTCCAACCAAGTTAATAACTCACTTCCAGAACAGCTTGAAAAACTGAGAAAAAAACAAGTCCGCCTACAGCTGATGATTCTAATGTTAACTGACTATCTTAAGGCAGAGGTTATCCCTTTGGGCTTACAAGTCCGGAATGTACCAGGTATTTTCACGGACAATCCGAAATATATAACAGGATTCAGTTACATAGGTACCACCTGCTCCCGTCATTGGCTGGCACTAGGGATAGACACGGCCTCCGAAACCCTAAAAACATTGGAGACAGAAATTGCAGAAATCTTGAAACAACTTGAGGCTCCTGACAACATTGCCGATAGTAAAAAGCTAATAGAACAAGTAGACAAAACCGTAGCAGAGTTCTATAGGATTGAGCAAAATAAGAAATCAAATAAAATTAAGAAAGACATAAAAACCTATAATATTGAAACAACATATCCTTATCTACAAAAAGATTTTTACACCACCAAGGCATACAGCAACCCCCAACAAAATAGACCTTGGGGAAGGTTTAACAGGAGACAGAACCTGGTCGGTTTCTCCGATACTTCTGCCGAATCTTCTGATAATTCAGACGCCGGCGAAGGCTCAAGTACATCAAGACGAGGCGGAACATATCAGAACCCGAATTCTTTTTTAGCCAGAGGCCAGCAAGAACCACCACAGCGAGGGAAAGTGAAAAAACCCCAGAGATGGGTAAACCCACCCGGGGAAAGGAGGACCAGGAACAATTACTACCAATGGTAATACAGCCTAGCCCCACAACAGAGACTATTCCCATCTTCAATCTTTCCACTCATGTGCTGGCACATGACGAACTCTCCCTCCTGAAAAAAGGTCTTACTTTTGTCCCAACTGTGGCCCCGAATTTTATGGAATTGCACACCGAACTCCTAAGATTCTTCAGAAGAATACGCCTAAAAGCATTTTTTCAAATCCATCCCTCTCCCGAGTTAAATGCTCAAACTCCCTTTCGGCCACCATCTACCTTTCTACCATCAGCTAGTATGATTCCACCTGAGGTCACCACATTTGAGAAATTGGTTCTCAAGGACCTCACGCACCTGAAAGGACAAAAAAAGTTTGTACCATATAACATCACTCTTAAAGAGAAAGAATCCATTGGCTCCCTAAAAAACAATAACTCCATCGTGATAAAAAGCGCTGATAAAGGTGGCGGCATTGTTATACAGGAGTTGGACTCCTATACAGCTGAAATTCAGAGGCAGCTAGGAAACAAAGACCACTACCTTAGACTAGCATCCAACCCAACCAAAGCCATTCAGGAAATAATACTGAAAATAACAACTGAGGCATTGCATGAAGGTTTTTTGACCAAAAAAGAATTTAACTACCTTAATGTAAAAAACCCAAGATTACCGGTAATATACACCTTGCCTAAGATTCACAAGAATCTAAATGCTCCGCCCGGCCGCCCAATCGTGTCGGCGTGTGGCTCAATATTGGAACCCCTAGGAGCTTATGTTGACTTCTTTATCAAAGAATTTGTCCCCCAAACATTCTGCTATGTGCGAGACTCCATGGCCATGATCAATCTGATTGAACACCACCCCTTCAATCCCACCTCGGATACACTCTGCACCATGGACGTGGAATCGTTATACACGAATATCCCACAAACTGCAGCCCTACTTGTTATACAACGGACTTTGGACAATCGTCCCCGTCCCCATGCCATTCCAACATCATTTATCTGTAAACTTCTGGAAGTATGTCTGACTAAAAATTTCTTCACCTTTCAAGGCCTATTTTATCAACAAATCAAGGGGACCTCCATGGGAGCTATTTTTGCTCCGAACCTAGCCATACTGTTCATGGACGAGTTGGAGAGATTAACAATCTTTGTACCTTCCAACCCCTTTTTCTCCGGTGTCATTATGTGGCGAAGGTACATCGATGACATCTTCATGCTATGGAGATTAGACATCGATGGGCTTTCCCAATTCTTACACTGGATGAATAACAACTGCCTGGGTCTCCAATTCACCCTCACCTCTGACAAAGAGTCCATTAATTTCCTTGATCTGACAATATCACATCAGGATGGTGAGCTGTTCACAAAACTCTACAGGAAGCCCACAGAGAGAAATACTCTGTTAGAATACTCAAGTAACCATCCTAGGGCACTGAGGGACTCCTTACCTTTCTCCCAATTCTTACGCATCAGGCGCAATTGTTCTCGCAAGGAAGACTACTTCCGTGAAAGCACCATCTTATCGAACAAGCTGAAAAATAGGGGATACCCAGGAAAGATTGTTAAAAATGCACTCAAAAGAGCGTGGTATCGCCCACGAGAGACACTTCTTGTTCCTAACCAGAAAACTAAGCAGGACAAAATAGCTTGTGTCACAACATTCTCTCCCGTTTCCAATAATGTAAGAAAAATGATTCTGAAACACTGGCCTGTAATAAATGCAGGAATCCTAGACTTGGAACGCCCACTCTTTGCATTCAAAAAGAGTAAGAATCTCAAGGACCATTTGGTCCGTGCTGCCCTTCCTAGCCCTAGCAACTCCTCCATTCTTGAATCCGCTTGGGGTCTGTCCCCCACAGTCGGACATGTTAAGTGCGGTGGGTGTGTAGTTTGTAATTTCACAATTGAAGGGAAAAGTTTTGTATTCGACAATGTCACCTTCACATGCAATACACTAACAAATTGTAACACCACCAATGTGATTTACCTGATCCAATGTCCATGTAAGAAAAATTATGTAGGACAGACTGCTCAGAAAATCAAAACCAGGATATGCCAACACAGAAGCCGCATCAGATGCCGCACACCAAACGCCCCACTGGTGGAACACTTCGAGGAACTCAACCATAATGAGGACGACATTCGCTGGACTATCCTGAAATCACTAAAGCTCCCACCTAGAGGGGGCAGCATGCCCCACCTACTGAATAAAGAAGAGCTCAAATGTATAATACTACTGGACTCTATTCACAAGGGACTGAATCGAACAGAGGATTGGACATCACTTCTCTAAGTAACTGTATGCAGCCCTTTATTGCAGATAATGCGTTCTCTTTGATATGAACACTTGAATATTGATGCTTTTACTATATTAACTCAGATGTGTATGTATGCAAAGCATGGTCGGTCAGCACTACTCGCCTATTTGCATTATTTCAATTCACCCCACTTTTCTAGCAGCACTGCATGCCATAATGCCCTATGTATAAATTATAAGGCCCTTTGTATATATCACTTCCTAAAACTCTGGTATAAGTAGTGGGCAATTCGAAAGTATTGGACCCCGTTCCTCCTAACCATTACAAGATGTCTGCCACACAGCAGTCAATCGACACTAACTTTTCAACCACTTCAAGATGGCTGCCATTACCACACTCCCGGAATTAGTCCCTTTTCAATTTCAATAACCAACCCCATAACCTTGGTCTACGAGGGTTCCACATACAGCGGACCCGCGCTGCAACTGAGAAGGGGGCAGAAGCTGATCGAGCTTCGCCCAACCCGCCGCTGCTTTCATCTGGAAGCAAGGTAAGCCCATGCCTCAAACGCCGATAGTCGTAACACTCCGCCACCCACGGAGCCCGACCCTTCATCAAGTTATTAATTTCTATCCCCAGCAACTGGACGGTCTGAATCTAAGCCACCCCCATAAGCCTGGCCCACGAGGGTTTCACATACAGCGGACCCGCGCTGTAACTAAGAAGGGGGCAGAAGCTGATCGAGCTTCGCCCAACCCGCCGCTGCTTTCATTTGGAAGCAAGGTAAGCCCATGCTACAAACGCCGATAGTCGCAATACTCCGCCACTCACGGAGCCCGACCCTTTATCAAGCTATTAGTTTTTATCCCCAGCAACTGGACGGTTTGAATCTAAGCCTCCCCAAAAAGAAGATCGCCTAAACCCTCTGACGCCCCCGGCTACAACACATGTAGCTAGGTAAGCCAGCCATAACGTAAAACGGAAATTAGTAGTACTCCCAATCTCGGAGCCGCGCCACTTATAATTTAAATTTAACCCCCAGCAACCACGAGGATCCATCAGAGGGAAACCTCGTTAATACGGCTAACAACAGTTTAATTTCTCCACGTCTACAAGGCCCACACCATATGTGGCCAGGTAAGCCATCCCCTCCTGCGTGGTGCTAATGCTTTTACAATTCAAACTGACCATCGGTCTAATGGCTACAATCTAATATCCCCTAGCAATTGATACTGCAAACCGGATAGAAATTCCGTTCCTCCGGTGAAAAATCACTCTATGCAAAAGGCGACTAGTTTTAGCGCCAGGTAAGCATTACCCGTGGGTGCGTAAACGACATAGATTGCGCAACCCTTGAAGCATGCATAAATTCCTAATTGGCAGCTCCCAGTATCCTGCATACTGAAGCACACTCTGAAACCCCTGTCCTTGCAGCAAATGGCAGCACGATCTTCTTACCTGTCAGCACCCAGTACGCTGCACAGGGAAGTACACCCTGGCCCCCCAATGATTTAATCCTGCTCTGATTTGAAATGTGACTGCCCTTAGGCACTATTTCACTCACTATGTCACTTAATCACAGAGCACGACAATGTAACAAAAGCGACCCCAATGTCACCATGGATATAGCACAAGTCTTGATGAATGACACCCATGTCACTGCGCCGTTTTTTAAGCACTTCTTTCACTTGTACAAAATAATTTTTCTTAAATCACAAACACACCAGCAAAGAACCGGCGAGCTCAAATAATGGCCGTTTTTAACTTTTAATTGTGCCCTGTCAAGTATTCTCTGGTTATTTTACCTTGCTGTGGGCCTAGGCCTAAAATTGTCTTTTCTTCCCCCTTTCTTTTACAGGCTTTATGTATTGCAGGCAATAACTGTAAAAATAGTCCTGATGATGATCCCATTGTACTATGAGCCCTTAGGGATCGAAACGTCGACGCAATAAGCAGTGTAGCATATTATTTAATATGGTTATTCGAAATTGTTGTCACTGCAGGGTGAATTTGTTGTAACTGTATTTACTGTAACTACAAGTCACCTCTTGGCTCAAAAACTTCTTGTTTTGCCTGAAAAGTTTTTTCCTTGTTCTATCTCCCTCTTCTTGGTTTATCTTTTCTAAACCTCTCGGGATAGGTACAGGACTGTACCCTATCTTGCCACTATTTCTGGCCTCCCCTTGGGCCAACACAACTTCATGTTATCTTATGAATAAACTTACGCCCGGCTGGACGTGTTTCAAAAATATAGTACTTATTGTAGTCTATATTGCTATCTTCTTGTTTTATCTTGATTCCTTAGGACCCCTGTTCTTTGAAATAAGTTGATCTTTTGTAGCACAATAATCTGACCTACAACCATTTTTTAACATTGTTACAGGCAGTCCTGATTATTTAGTACATGTAATATTTGTACATGTTAAGTTTTACGTGGCAGTGTCCTCTAATGTACTTGACTTGTGCTTTCTTTCCAGCTATGAACCCTCATCACAACTTGTTTGTGAATCCAGATTCACTGGTAGAGGATGCTAGTTGATGAACCAGAATTATGAGTTGTAAGGGAAAAACAACTCCTTTTGCATCAAACAAACGTAGAGAACAAGCAATTGGGGACACCTGTTTTTATTAAATAACAAGTCCCGCCCCAATGGGCGTAGGCAAGATTGCATTGTGGTTGTGGTAGTCCCATGTAATATAGATTCGCCAAACTTGTAGTCCCATCTTGCACCAAGTGGGTGCTGTTGTCTCCGTATACGATTTTTGCCCCAATGGGTTTAGTAAACTGAAAATTCACTCGTAAGTAGAGCCAGTGATCAAGGATAACTCCGAAACGTGTTTGGCTGCAAAATCGGAGGGCGAGTGGGAGCGCTGACATTACAACCACCTGTGGCATCGTGTGTGATCCCCTCAGTGTGTGGTGTCTCCAGGGGGCAACCTTGTGTGTTTTGATATTTGCGGCCCGTCCAGCCTTGGAGAGGCCCCGCTGCCGTAAAGGGCGGCTCTTCAATGCTCGCAACCGCGAGCTTGGTGCAAGAACTGAGGGGGCTTGAGCCACAGCATGATATTTGGAGTAATGCGGAGCACCTTCCTTTCCCTCTACTTACGAGTGAATTTTCAGTTTACTAAACCCATTGGGACAAAAATCGTACACGGAGACAACAGCACCTACTTGGTGCAAGATGGGACTACAAGTTTGGCGAATCTATATTACATGGGAATACCACAACCATAATGCAATCTTGCCTACGCCCATTTGGGCGGGACTTGTTATTTAATAAAAACAGGTGTCCCCAATTGCTTGTTCTCTCCGTTTGTTTGATGCAATAGCCAGTGATGAAGGATAACTCCGATAGCGCTGACATTACAACCACCTGTGGCATCGTGTGTGATCCCCTCAGTGTGTGTTTTGATATTTGCGGCCCATCCAGCCGTGGAGAGGCCCCGCTGCCGGAAAGGGCGGCTCTTCAATGCTCGCAACCGTGAGCTTGGTGCAAGAACTGAGGGGGCCTGAGCCACAGCATGATATTTGGAGTAATGCGGAGCACCTTCCTTTCCCTCTACGTTCGAGTTATTTTCAGTTTACTAAACCCATTGGGGGAAAAATCGTACACGGAGACAACAGCACCCACTTGGTGCAAGATGGGACTACAAGTTTGGCAAATCTATATTACATGGGACTACCACAACCATAATGCAATCTTGCATACGCCCATTGGCGCGGGACTTGTTATTTAATAAAAACAGGTGTCCCCAATTGTTTGTTCTCTCCGTTTGTTTGATGCAATAGCCAGTGATCAAGGATAACTCGGAAACGCGTTTGGCTGCAAAATCGGAGGGCGAATGGGAGCGCTGACATTACAATCACCTGTGGCATCGTGTGTGATCCCCTCAGTGTGTGGTGTCTCCAGGGGGCAACCTTGGGTGTTTTGATATTTGCGGTCCGTCCAGCCACGGAGAGGCCCCGCTGCCGGAAAGGGCGGCTCTTCAATGCTCGCAACCGCAAGCTTGGTGCAAGAACTGAGGGGGCCTGAGCCACAGCATGATATTTGGAGTAATGCGGAGCACCTTCCTTTCCCTCTACTTACGAGTGAATATTCAGTTTACTAAACCCATTGGGGAAAAAATGGTATACGGAGACAACAGCACCCACTTGGTGCAAGATGGGACTACAAGTTTGGCGAATCTATATTACATGGGACTACCACAACCATAATGCAATCTTGCTTACGCCCATTGAGGCGGGACTTTTTATTTAATAAAAATAGGTGTCCCTAATTGCTTGTTCTCTCCGTTTGTTTGATGCAATAGCCAGTGATCAAGGATAACTCCGAAACGCGTTTGGCTGCAAAATCGGAGGGCGAGTGGGAGCGCTGACATTACAACCACCTGTGGCATCGTGTGTGATCCCCTCAGTCTGTGGTGTCTCCAGGGGGAAACCTTCTGTTTTTTATATATATATATATATATATATATATATATATATATATTCACTGAAAAAACCATAGGTTATAGACCATATATAGTTAGGAATTTGCATTTACAAAACCTTGAAAATTCACTGAAAAAACCATAGGTTAGAGACCATATATAGTTAGCTGGACATTTTATTGACAAAAAACCAATGAAATTCCATATATAGTTAGTTGCACTAACTATATATCGCGCACCCGCAATCCACTGCTGATGATGTCACATATTACATCATTCATGACATGGTCAGTGACATCACTGATGACATCACTGATGACATCTCAAATGACATCACTGATGACATCACTGATGACATCTCAAATGACATCACTGATGACATCATCTAGTGTCTGTGTGTTTTTGTAAAGTTTAAATATGTTTTACATATTGAAGAATGAGTGGATGTATGGAAGACTGAGTGTGTGTGTGGCTGGCTGGGAGGTGTGTGACTCTGTGCATATCAATGTGTACTTGTATCAGTGATTGTATAAGAGAGTAAGTATGTGTTAGTATATGTGTGAAAAGTATGGTGTTCTGTGTTTAACTGTATAGATGAGGAAATCGAAGTGTGATTGATTCTTCACAGGACTGACTAGGTGTATGAGTGCATATGATAGTGTTGTAATAATGAGTGACTGTATGTATGAGTGATTGTATGGGTGAATGAGTGAATGTGTGTGTAGACGTAGGAATCAGTGAGTGCGTATGTAGTAACTGGTATTGGTGTGTCATGATGTCATCAGTGATGTCATTTGAGATGTCATCAGTGATGTCATTTGAGATGTCATCAGTGATGTCATCAGTGATGTCACTGAAGTATGGTGTTCTGTGTTTAACTGTATAGATGAGGAAATGGAAGTGTGATTGATTCTTTACAGGACTGACTAGGTGTGTGAGTAACTCCATGGATGAGTGGCAGTGTGTGAGTGTCTGCATAGGTGTATGAGTGCATATGATAGTGTAATAATGAGTGACTGTATGTATGAGTGATTGTATGGGTGAATGAGTGAATGTGTGTGTAGACGTAGGAATCAGTGAGTGCGTATGTAGTAACTGGTATTGGTGTGTCATGATGTCATCACTGATGTCATTTGAGATGTCATCAGTGATGTCATCAGTGATGTCATTTGAGATGTCATCAGTGATGTCATCAGTGATGTCACTGACCATGTCATGAATGATGTAATATGTGACATCATCAGCAGTGGATTGCGGGTGCGCGATATATAGTTAGTGCAACTAACTATATATGGAATTTCATTGGTTTTTTGTCAATAAAATGTCCAGCTAACTATATATGGTCTCTAACCTATGGTTTTTTCAGTGAATTTTCAAGGTTTTGTAAATGCAAATTCCTAACTATATATGGTCTATAACCTATGGTTTTTTCAGTGAATTTCATTGGTTTTTTAAAAGCTAATATCTATAGCTGTAAAATATATTCTTTATTACGTGACGTATCACGTAGCCACGTGAGACGCCTCATGACGCGTCGCATAACCGTGACGTATCGGTTCTGCAACGCAAACAAAACCCGTAACGTAAGCGTGCCGGAGCACGCTTACAGATATATATATTTTTTTTAACCTTAATTAGACAAAATCCACACGTGCACATATCTTGAGGCCTTGCAAAGGCACATCAAACAAACAGTCCCTACAATTTTGCCAAGTTTGCTGGAAATCTATTCCCTTAATTTTTTTTTTACTGTTTCTCTTGGTTTTCCCCTTGTTATGCTTACCGGGACGCTACCCGGTACGCGAACCGGACGCTCCAAAAACACAAGATGGCGGACTCCCGTTACGCTGCCGGTTAGCTGCCCGGTTCGCGTACCGGGAAGCGCCTCTACCGCGAAAAATCGCGGGGGACTTTAATATCCCCCTCATAAATCCTAGGGGGTCAGGAGGGGTTTACCTTGCCCCCTTTCCTTCATTTCCCCCTTCTTTTTTCACCCCATCTTGTCTCTCGAACCTACCGAGAGACAAGATGGCGGCCGCTCCGGACTGTTTACAATGTTGACAGCTACGCTGCCGGTTAGCTGCCCGGTTAGCTGCCCGGTGAGCTGCCCGGTTCGCGTACCGGGACGCGCCTCTATGGCGTAAAATCGCAAAATATTTTGCCCCGCGGGGCACTTTAATATCCCCCTCATCAATCCTAGGGGGTCAGGAGTGGTCTACCTTGCCCCCTTTCCTTCATTTCCCCCTTCGTTTTTCACCACATCTTGTCTCTCGATCGTACCGAGAGACAAGATGGCGGCCGTTCCGGTTTGTTTAGAATGTTGACAGACACCGGAGAGCCAATCAGATTCGCTTCGCGAAGTTCCGTTACGCGTCAGGTACGCGAACCGGGGCGCTAACCGGAGCGCTGTCACAGATATATATATTTTTTTAAACGTTAATTTCTCAAAATCCACTGGAGCACATATATTGAGACATAGCAAAGGCACGTCGGGCAAACCATATCTACAATTTTGCCAAGTTTCATGTAAATCTATTCAGCCGTTCGAGCTAAAAGTGAGTCCAACCGCCCTATGGAAAAATGAATGGGAAAAACGCGTTTTGGGACCCCCCTTTGTTCTCGGCCCCCCCTTGACGAAACCCCACCAAATTTTTAGGGGCTGCTCAGAAAAAAAATGTGCCATTTTCCTGAAAATTTCAGCCAATTCCGTCCACAAACGCCAAAGTTATTAGACATAGAATTTTCAGAAATCCCATAGAGAAAAAATCCTAACTATATATACCCACTGGCTATCGCCAGTAGGTAATATACATATATAAACATATGTAATCTGCATATCTATATAAATATAAATGCATGCATACATATACATATATGCATACATATGCATGTTATTTACATGAAAGTTTTAAAAACACTAATAAAAGCAAAGCTAAAAAGCCACCTCATTACAAACAGAATGGCTTTAACTTAAACGAGGGCGAGATCTATTGCATTTTCAATGCTTGTTTACTTTGGTTCTATCAAGAAGGCATTCAGATGTGTCACACATTTGCCATAAATTCTGAATGTTAGCACTCTAGTTGCTCATTAGATCACTGTAGTAAAGCTAGTGCTCACCAGGGAAGTCTGCTGCTAATCATGGTTTGCAGCCATTTTCCCGCATTTTTTATCCCGCAGACTTTCAGTCCGCATACCATTATCCCGCAAGGTCATTGAGCTCGCATACCATTATCCCGCATTTTTTCAAAACGCATGTGCATTTATCGCGCATGCCTTTACAAAGAATTACGTTTTAAAGGCATGTATGGTAAATGCATTTGCGTTGTGAAAACCACGATGACGAGAGAGGTAAGTGGGTTTGTGTTAATTTTTTCGTGGGTTAGTGATTGTGTAGTGTAGTGTAGTGTTGTGTAGTGTAGTGTTGTGTTAGTGTAGTGTAGAGTTGTGGTGGTTGTTTAGTGTAGGGTCATGCTGGGGGTAGTGTTTTAGGGTTTAGGGTTGTGTTGTAGTGTTTGCGTAGTGTAGGGTCATGCTGGGGGTAGTGTTTTAGGGTTCAGGGTAGTGTTGTAGTGTTTGCGTAGTGTAGGGTCATGCTGGGGGTAGTGTTTTAGGGTTTAGGGTTGTGTTGTAGTGTTTGCGTAGTGTAGGGTCATGCTGGGGGTAGTGTTTTAGGGTTCAGGGTAGTGTTGTAGTGTTTGCGTAGTGTAGGGTCATGCTGGGGGTAGTGTTTTAGGGTTTAGGGTTGTGTTGTAGTGTTTGCATAGTGTAGGGTCATGCTGGGGCTAGTGTTTTAGGGTTTAGGGTAGTGTTGTAGTGTTTGCGTAGTGTAGGGTCATGCTGGGCGTAGTGTTTTAGGGTTTAGGATAGTGTTGTAGTGTTTGCGTAGTGTAGGGTCATGCTGGGGGTAGTGTTTTAGGGTTTTGGGTAGTGTTGTAGTGTTTGCGTAGTGTAGGGTCATGCTGGGGTGTAGTGTTTTAGGGTTTAAGGTAGTGTTGTAGTGTTTGCGTAGTGTAGGGTCATGCTGGGTGTAGTGTTTTAGGGTTTTGGGTAGTGTTGTAGTGTTTGCGTAGTGTAGGGTCATGCTGGGGGTAGTGTTTTAGGGTTTTGGGTAGTGTTGTAGTGTTTGCGTAGTGTAGGGTCATGCTGGGGTGTAGTGTTTTAGGGTTTTGGGTAGTGTTGTAGTGTTTGCGTAGTGTAGGGTCATGCTGGGGTGTAGTGTTTTAGGGTTTTGGGTAGTGTTGTAGTGTTTGTGTAGTGTAGGGTCATGCTGGGGGTAGTGTTTTAGGGTTTTGGGTAGTGTTGTAGTGTTTGCGTAGTGTAGGGTCATGCTGGGGGTAGTGTTTTAGGGTTTTGGGTAGTGTTGTAGTGTTTGCGTAGTGTAGGGTCATGCTGGGGGGTAGTGTTTTAGGGTTTTGGGTAGTGTTGTAGTGTTTGCGTAGTGTAGGGTCATGCTGGGGGTAGTGTTTTAGGGTTTTGGGTAGTGTTGTAGTGTTTGCGTAGTGTAGGGTCATGCTGAGGGTAGTGTTTTAGGGTTTAGGGTAGTGTTGTAGTGTTTGCGTAGTGTAGGGTCATGCTGGGGGTAGTGTTTTAGGGTTTAGGGTAGTGTTGTAGTGTTTGCGTAGTGTAGGGTCATGCTGGGGGTAGTGTTTTAGGGTTTAGGGTAGTGTTGTAGTGTTTGCGTAGTGTAGGGTCATGCTGGGGGTAGTGTTTTAGGGTTTAGGGTAGTGTTGTAGTGTTTGCGTAGTGTAGGGTCATGCTGGGGTGTAGTGTTTTAGGGTTTTGGGTAGTGTTGTAGTGTTTGCGTAGTGTAGGGTCATGCTGGGGGTAGTGTTTTAGGGTTTAGGGTAGTGTTGTAGTGTTTGCGTAGTGTAGGGTCATGCTGGGGTGTAGTGTTTTAGGGTTTTGGGTAGTGTTGTAGTGTTTGCGTAGTGTAGGGTCATGCTGGGGGTAGTGTTTTAGGATTTAGGGTAGTGTTGTAGTGTTTGCGTAGTGTAGGGTCATGCTGGGGGTAGTGTTTTAGGGTTTTGGGTAGTGTTGTAGTGTTTGCGTAGTGTAGGGTCATGCTGGGGGGTAGTGTTTTAGGGTTTTGGGTAGTGTTGTAGTGTTTGCGTAGTGTAGGGTCATGCTGAGGGTAGTGTTTTAGGGTTTAGGGTAGTGTTGTAGTGTTTGCGTAGTGTAGGGTCATGCTGGGGGTAGTGTTTTAGGGTTTAGGGTAGTGTTGTAGTGTTTGCGTAGTGTAGGGTCATGCTGGGGGTAGTGTTTTAGGGTTTAGGGTAGTGTTGTAGTGTTTGCGTAGTGTAGGATCATGCTGGGGGTAGTGTTTTAGGGTTTAGGGTAGTGTTGTAGTGTTTGCGTAGTGTAGGGTCATGCTGGGGTGTAGTGTTTTAGGGTTTTGGGTAGTGTTGTAGTGTTTGCGTAGTGTAGGGTCATGCTGGGGGTAGTGTTTTAGGGTTTAGGGTAGTGTTGTAGTGTTTGCGTAGTGTAGGGTCATGCTGGGGGTAGTGTTTTAGGGTTTAGGGTTGTGTTGTAGTGTTTGCGTAGTGTAGGGTCATGCTGGGGGTAGTGTTTTAGGGTTTAGGGTTGTGTTGTAGTGTTTGTGTAGTGTAGGGTCATGCTGGGGGTAGTGTTTTAGGGTTTAGGGTAGTGTTGTAGTGTTTGCGTAGTGTAGGGTCATGCTGGGGTGTAGTGTTTTAGGGTTTTGGGTAGTGTTGTAGTGTTTGCGTAGTGTAGGGTCATGCTGGGGGTAGTGTTTTAGGGTTTAGGGTAGTGTTGTAGTGTTTGCGTAGTGTAGGGTCATGCTGGGGGTAGTGTTTTAGGGTTTAGGGTAGTGTTGTAGTGTTTGTGTAGTGTAGGGTCATGCTGGGGGTAGTGTTTTAGGGTTTAGGGTAGTGTTGTAGTGTTTGTGTAGTGTAGGGTCATGCTGGGGGTAGTGTTTTAGGGTTTAGGGTAGTGTTGTACTGTTTGTGTAGTGTAGGGTCATGCTGGGGGTAGTGTTTTAGGGTTTAGGGTAGTTTAGTTGTTTAGTGTATGCTAAAGGCATATTCGTTCTAAAAGTTTTCGTTATTTTAATTTGCGGCCTAATAGTACATGCGGGATTTTTTTTGCGGACTGATGGTATGCGGGATTTCGTCATATATTCGCTAATCATACTTTCTATGGCAAAATGAACCCCCTCATTTTGTTCCTTTTTAAATTAAATGTTTTAAGAGTTACCACTTTATTCCAATCAAGATGGCTTCAGGTGTGCCATACCTTTGTAATAAGTAGGACTGTTAGCACTCTAGTTGTTCTTTAGAACACTCTGGGACAATCTGTCATTGGGCTATAGTTGGGCTACATCTGGCTGATATTTGGGCTACATTTGGTTTTTTGTCTCTGGTGGCCATCTTTGGGCTACATTGGGCTACATTGGGCTACATTGGGCTACATTTGGGCTCCAACATATATATAGCCCAATGTAGCCCAATTTATATTTTTCAAAGTTAATTTTCGTAAAAACCACTGGAGCCTATATCTTGAGACATAGCAAAGGCACATCGGGCTACCAGTCCCTACAATTTTGCCAAGTTTGGTGTAAATCCATTCAGCCGTTCAGGCTAAAAGTGAGGCCAACCGCCCTATGGAAAATTGCATGGGAAAAACACGTTTTGAGACCCCCCTTTTTTCTCGGCCCCCCCTTGACGAAAACCCCCCAAATTTTCAGGGGCTGCTCAGAAACAAAATGTTCCATTTTCCTGAAAATTTCAGCCAATTCTGTCCTCATAAGCCAAAGTTATTCGACATAGAATTTTCAAAAATCCCATAGGAAAAAAATCCTAACTATATATACCTACTGGCTATCGCCAGTAGGTAATATATATATATATATATATATATATATATATATATATATATATATATATATATATATATATATATATATATATATATATATATATATATATATATATATATATATATATTTCTTTCCACCAAGTTGCACTTGTGGAATGGTCACGCAGGTAAGGGTTACCGCTCAGCACGCCACAAGCAGCAGGAAGTCAGCAAACTGTAATCCCTTCTGGAGCCATACGCGTTTCGAGCTTAGGAGCTCTTGTTCACTGGCAAATGACGGAGGATGCAAGCATGTGTTTGAACATCTGATTTATTTCAATAGAAGTCCCGCCCCAGTGGGCGTTACCGCACAGGCATTCTGGTCTTGTTAGTTCCTGGGTAGGAAGACTTCGTAGTTCGTGTACGCAAGTGCCTTGCTGCCTCCATCATTGAATGTTCATCCCGGTTGGGAAAAGGTGATGTCAGCTTCGCCAGCCGCCTGCCAATATCACCTCGTGGCTCAGGCCCCCGACCTTCCTATTAGTGTCCAAATGCCGAACACCCAGGATCCGCTCTTCCGCGGTGGGACCATTCCGCGACCGGACTGGCCGCAATTAATTCTTTCCACCAAGTTGCCCTTGTGGAATGGTCACGCAGGTAAGGGTTACCGCTCAGCACGCCACAAGCAGCAGGAAGTCAGCAAACTGTAATCCCTTTTGGAGCCATACGCGTTTCGAGCTTAGGAGCTCTTGTTCACTGGCAAATGACGGAGAAGGCAAGCGTGTGTTTGAACATCTGATTTATTTCAATAGAAGTCCCGCCCCAGTGGGCGTTACCGCACAGGCATTCTGGTCTTGTTAGTTCCTGGGTAGGAAGACTTCGTAGTTCGTGTACGCAAGTGCCTTGCTGCCTCCATCATTGAATGTTCATCCCGGTTGGGAAAAGGTGATGTCAGCTTCGCCAGCCGCCTGCCAATATCACCTCGTGGCTCAGGCCCCCCACCTTCCTATTAGTGTCCAAATGCCGAACACCCAGGATCCGCTCTTCCGTGGTGGGACCATTCCGCGACCGGACTGGCCGCAATTAATTCTTTCCACCAAGTTGCCCTTGTGGAATGGTCACGCAGGTAAGGGTTACCGCTCAGCACGCCACAAGCAGCAGGAAGTCAGCAAACTGTAATCCCTTTTGGAGCCATACGCGTTTCGAGCTTAGGAGCTCTTGTTCACTGGCAAATGACGGAGGAAGCAAGCGTGTGTTTGAACATCTGATTTATTTCAATAGAAGTCCCGCCCCAGTGGGCGTTACCGCACAGGCATTCTGGTCTTGTTAGTTCCTGGGTAGGAAGACTTCGTAGTTCGTGTACGCAAGTGCCTTGCTGCCTCCATCATTGAATGTTCATCCCGGTTGGGAAAAGGTGATGTCAGCTTCGCCAGCCGCCTGCCAATATCACCTCGTGGCTCAGCACGCCACAAGCAGCAGGAAGTCAGCAATCTGTAATCCCTTTTGGAGCCATACGCGTTTCGAGCTTAGGAGCTCCTGTTCACTGGCAAATGACGGAGGAAGCAAGCGTGTGTTTGAACATCTGATTTATTTCAATAGAAGTCCCGCCCCAGTGGGCGTTACCGCACAGGCATTCTGGTCTTGTTAGTTCCGCGGTGGGACCATTCCGCGACCGGACTGGCCGCAATTAATTCTTTCTGTCAATCAAAATAAAATGTGATCCCGCCTAAAGTCCGCTGGCTCCGTGTGGTGATGTAACTGCCAGTGATCAAGAGCAACACATTGCTCGAAACGCGTTTGGCTAACTCAGAGAGGAGAGATGGAGGCTGTCTGTAACTGCTGCTGCCGGCTGAGCGTGTGCACTACACCCCCCCATGTGCGACATCTTCACAAGGGCAACCTGTTTTGGACGATGTTTATGCGGCTGGCTCAGTAGCGAAGAGGTCCCGCCGCTGAAAAGGCGGATCCACGGTGCTCGGCAACTGGGGCACTGATTGGAATGGAGGGGGCCTGCCTGCCGGATCACATTGGGAGCACTACAGCGAGTCTTCATCCCCTCCCAACCACTGGGGTGATATTACGAGACAATTTCACCGCACCCACTTGCACTACACCCCCCCATGTGCGACATCTTCACAAGGGCAACCTGTTTTGGACGATATATATATATATGTATATATATATGGTTTCCTGCCCGCCTCAAGTGCTTTGCCTGCCACAGCCTACTGCCAGCGGCAGCTCGTTACCAAACGAGGAGTCGAGTTCATTGAACATTCGGCTTTACACCTGGCTCATTGTTTGGCTGCATCACACCCGAGGTTTGAACTGTTTGGGACTGAAGGGAGTGCGTGTGACTTTCACTAGACGTACTGACCTCCTTTCATCACTGCATTTTGCCCTGAACGCTGCCTGCCGTCCCCACGCTATGCTCACCAGAAGAGATGCTTTCTGGGAGTTGGAGTCCCATTTGTGCCACCATGGTCGAATACACATGTGACTTGGGGGCGGGAGCATACTTACCTTCCAATGAGGGTGGTACAGGACACTACAAAGGTGCAGGCGGGGTCAGCACGTGACAGCAACAGCAACTGAAGAAGGCTATTCGCCGAAATGCATTTTGCCATGTTGTCCACGATTAAACGGCTCCTGAAAAGTTCCCTGTTGTGGCCTCTTCTCCTTTCCATTCTGCGAGGAGTCTGCTTGCTTATATATATATATATATATATATATATATATATATATATATATATATATATATATATATATATATATATATATATATATATATATATATATATATATATATATATATATATATTACCTACTGGCGGTCGGCAGTAGGTATATATAGTTAGGATTATTTTCCTATGGGATTTCTGAAAATTCTATGTCTAATAACTTTGGCGTTTGTGGACGGAATTGGCTGAAATTTACAGGAAAATTGCACATTCTGTTTCTAAGCAGCCCCTGAAAATTTGGGGGGGTTTCGTCAAGGGGGGGCCGAGAAAAAAGGGGGGTCCCAAAACACATTTTTAACATTGAGTTTTCCATAGGGCGGTTGGCCTCACTTTTAGCATGAACGGCTGAATGGATTTGCACGAAACTTGGCAAAATTGTAGGGACTGTTAGCCCGATGTGCCTTTGCTAGGTCTCAATATATGTGCTCCAGTGGATTTTGAGAACTGAACATTTTAAAAACAGATATGTCTGTGACAGCGTCCCGGGTAGCGCTCCGGTTCGCGTACTTTTCGCGTAACGGAACTTTGCGAAGCGAAGCTGAATGGCTCTCCGGTGTCTGTCAACATTCTAAACAGTCCGGAACGGCCGCCATCTTGTCTCTCGGTAGGATCGAGAGACAAGAGGAGGAGAAAAACAAAGGGGGAATTTAATGAAAGGGGGCAAGGTAGACCCCTCTTGACCCCCTAGGAATGATGTTGGGGTTATTAAAGGGTCCCGTGGGGCAAATAAAAAAAATTTGATTTTTCGCGGTAGAAGCGCTTCCCGGTACGCGAACCGGGACGCAAACCTGTAGCGTAGCGGGAATTCGCCATTTTGTGTTTCGTTTTAATTAAATCACAAGATGGAGGGAAAACAATGTGGGAAATGGGTATAAGGGGGCACGGGAGACGTATCCTGACCCCATATGTTTTCTGAGGGTGGCTGAGGATGCTCATATATGTTGATACATGTCTTCCAGCGGCTGCACGTGAGCGGAATTTTTTTTTGCTGCGTGACGTCTGTTAACGTTCGATTCGAAGGAAATCAGGAAGTGTTGACCGCCATTTTGTCACTGCAAGTAAATATATTGTTCATTTCAAAGCGTTGGAACATGGAAAAGGGAGAAGGTAGAGATTGTCTTGCTGCGTAGTTTTTCTCAGGGTGTGCAGTAAGGCCCCAGTTGTGCTTATACTCACGGTGGGGTCTTTGAACACTTTAGCAAATGATGATCTAAGCTGAGGCAAAGGAGGGTGTCAGTCAGGGGGGGAGCAATGGTGCAGTTTTCACTTTCATGTCTAAGTGTTAAAATCTGGTTTGCGATGTCAACATAATCGGCGCCACCTTGTCCCCACTCAGGCACGTACGCTCTAGCAAGCAGCAGCCATTTTGAAAGCGCTATGGCCCCTCTGCCCCTCGCCGGTCCCCAGCGCGTCTCCCTGGCGCTACGAACACCCCCCCCTCTGACCTCCCCCGTTGTCTCTGTGGAAAATTAATCCGTATTGATAAACATTGTCTGCGCCATCTTGCTTTTTTTCCAATACCACACTTTTGTCGTGCACGGCAGCCATTTTAGATGCCTTGACCAGACCCACTCTCTGCACGCCGCCGATCCTCAGCACGGCTCCCTACCCTCGCAAGCATCTCCCCCACGCACTGGTCACCCCCGCTCTCTCTCTCATGCATGGGCCATGAACCTCCCCCCATCTGCACTGCTCTTCCGTGAGAATCACACCCCGTGCCCGCCCAACACCTCCCTTTCACCCTATTCACTACCGCACCCTCTGACACTCCTCTTCCTCTGTGTCCGATTGTCCAGGCCGGTCCCAGGCTATTACGTAGCCCTGCGGAAGTAGTTTATGGCCCCATCTGTAAAGATTCACCTCTCTTCAAAGGAGTTACAGTAGATCAAGGCCCCCACCCCATGAGATCCGTCACACCACACGCATTCCGGGAATCGGCGGAATGTCCTGCTGTTCCTACTATCTGATAATGATCCTGTATTGTGATTGGGGAGGGGATTCTCACTGTAAGGGTGTGTGGGACCGAGCCTGAAGCGGAAGATTCCAGGGATGCCTTTCTGTACATCAAAGTCTTCACAAGAATGTGTCACATTACAAATATATAGCACTCCAACAAAGTAGTAGGATTATAACACTTTAATAACTTATAAATATATACAACGCTCCAACAAAGTAAACACGTTAAAAAAAACCATTTT
The DNA here is from genome assembly GCF_964263255.1 of Lissotriton vulgaris. Taxonomy (NCBI): domain Eukaryota; kingdom Metazoa; phylum Chordata; class Amphibia; order Caudata; family Salamandridae; genus Lissotriton; species Lissotriton vulgaris. The sequence goes on from NW_028248812.1 coordinate 701,207, forward strand.
AAACAACTATTTACATGGCAGCCTGCTGCAACATCCATCTAAAAGCATTCACCGTCCGTTTGACACTGTCCTTGCTCCTCCCTCCCCGGAGTAGCAACAATGGGCTGCTTTGGCCTGTCTTTTAGTCGGCTTTGGGTTATAAAAAGCCTACAAAATCCATCGGCCTGTGAGGCGGCGTCAGTAGCGGACCATTGTGCGAATAGGCCGAAGGAAGCACAACGCGCCGAGATCCGGACGGCACCGAGGTGGTGTCCAGCAAGTTGCCGCACTGGTCTGGCCATCCTACAATGCTGCACCGAAAAACAGCGTGGGGTGCCCCGTGGGGGGGAGGCAGCACGAACGGGCCTCCCCGCCTCTGCAGGTGGAGGCTCCTCAGCTGCAGTGGGGCGCCCCTTGGCGTTTCAGTCGCCATCCAGTTGAGTTGCGCCCGCTCTTGCGGCACAGTGCCTCACCCGCCATCCAGCTGAGTTGCGCCCGCTCTTGCGGCTACAGCGTCTCGCCCACTATCCAGTTGAATTGCGCCCACTCTTGCGGTGCAGCGATAGGCAGCTGCCACAGGACTCTCAAAATGGCGGCCGGCTCTTCGGATTTGGGCCTGGTCCACTAAAATGGCCCTGGGACACCTTGGAACTCGGACGTTTGCCTGCTAGGGCATGGGCCCCATTCCCGAAAGCGTCCCCTCAGCCTTGAAGATTCTACAAAAGTCACTGGGGCCCCCGACTCCCGCAGGCTTCCTGTGGGGAGCGGCTGCCATGATTGCTTGCGGAATGGTCACGACGGATCCACGAGATGGTGGTGCTCTCATGCTGACGCCAGCTTCAGTCTGAAACATCCAGAAACACTGTAGACTACCAATTCGATCAGTTCTGGTGGAGCCCGAACGTGACCCGGTAGGGAAGAACTTGCCCTCCCCTCTTTTGACTGATGGTTCTTGTTGCCTATCTCTTCTGTTGTCATTTAACGGAACCTTTTTTGACTGCCGAAAGGGGTTCTGGTCCGACCGCTGGTTGGTGGAGACATTTTGACTATATCCTGGACCTGCCCAGCCTCGCCCAAAATGGCGCCAGTATAAATGGGACTCGCAACTCCTTGTTGTGTACTGGTTGCCCAGCCTTGATATCACGAGATACGTATGCAGTTTTGAAGCACATGGCGGGCGGGGACGGGTACTGAATGAACATTTGGACATCCCTATTGATATTACGTTCTGATGTGTTATTGATTACTGTACTATTGAAAGTTCGAATTAACGTCACCCATGGTACTTGCCCGCGAATGTATATCTAAATAATTTTATTGTAACTGGCCCTGTCGTACTTTAATTATAAAATTTACGTCCACCGATTCCGCAACTGTTAGACACCTTAGTTCTTCCAACCTAATGGCCCGCCCGTTACGTTCTTCTACAGTGTAAATGTCCCCTCATCATATACGATTCCAGTTTGCTCCGTGGCCGGCCCACGTGGTTATAGGCCCGTATTTGTATACTGACATGTTCACAATAAAGGTTTTTAAAACAAAACATGGTAGTAGTACCTAGATAGGTAAAGTTTTGAATAATAGTCCCTGTTTTTGAATCAGTAAAAGGCAAGTGATATAAAGCAGCCCGATTACATGACGGTTAAAAGGTATAATACACAGGAATGCTGTAAAGATAAATGGTCAAGGGCTGTTGTGTTTTCCACTCCTGCAACATAAAGTGATCAATAAGAATCCGATATTCAGGTCTATCAGCGACTAAGACAGCAGGCCGAGCCTCTTTTGCTTTACGACTCCCTCATGGGACGAAGAAACGCCCTTTTTCTCGAAATAGGAATATTTTACTTGCAGCACAGTTGTAAATTTCCCGGGAAAATACATTAGCCTGGAACATTGTTAGTGATAAACGGTAAATGTATCTGAGTCCTTTGCTTTACAAGTCAGAGTGAGAAAAAAAAAGGTGGGGCTTTCATCATTTGGGAAAAAAAATGTTCTAAACCAATGAAAAGTGTTATTTTTAGGTCATATGACCAAGCCTTCCATCATTAGGAAACCAAAAGTAAAATGAACCAATGAAAAGTTTTATAAACAAGTCACATGACCTGTTATGCGGCTTTGGGCTATAAAAAGCCTACAAAATCCGTTGGCCTGTGAGGTGGCGTCAGTAGTGGACCGATGTGCGAATAGGCCGAAGGCAGCACAACGCGCAGAGATCCGGATGGCACCGAGGTGGTGTCCAGCAAGTTGCCGCACTGGTGTGGCCATCCTACAATGCTGCGCCGGAAGACGGCGTGGGGCGCCCCGGGGGGGGGAGGCGGCGAGAACGGGCCTCTCCCGCCTCCCCAGGTGGAGGCTCCTCAGCTGCAGTGGGGCGCCCCTTGGCGTTTCACTCGCTATCTAGCTGAGTTGCGTCCGCTCTTGCGGCACAGTGCTTCACCCGCCATCCAGCTGAGTTTCGCCCGCTCTTGCGGCACAGTGCCTCACCCGCCATCCAGCTGAGTTCCGCCCGCTCTTGCGGCACAGTGCCTCACCCACCATCCAGCTGAGTTCCGCCCGCTCTTGCGGCACAGTGCCTCACCCACCATCCAGCTGAATTGCGCCCGCTCTTGCGGCACAGTACCTCACCCGCCATCCAGCTGAATTGCGCCCGCTCTTGCGGGACAGTGCCTCACCCTCCATCCAGCTGAGTTGCGCCCGCTCTTGCGGCACAGCGTCTCGCCCTCCATCCAGCTGAATTGCGCCCACTCTTGCGGTGCAGCGATAGGCGGCTGCAACAGGACTCTCAAAATGGCGGCCGGCTCTTTGGATTTGGGACTGGTCCACTGCAATGGCCCTGGGACACCTTGGAACTCGGACTCTTGCCTGCTAGGGCATGGGCCCCATTCCCGAAAGCGTCCCCTCAGCCGTGAAGATTCTACAAAAGTCACCGGGCCCCCCGACTCCCGCAGGCTTCCGATGGGGAGCGGCTGCCATGATTGCTTGCGGAATGGCCACGACGAGCCACGAGATGGTGGTGTTCTCATGCTGACGCCAGCTTCAGTCTGAAACATCCAGAAACACTGTAGACTACCAATTCGATCAGTTCCGATGGAGCCCCAACGTTACCCGGTAGGGAAGAACTTGCCCTCCCCTCTTTTGACTGATGGTTCTTGTTAGCTATCTCTTCTGTTGTCATTTAACGGAACCTTTTTTGACTGCCGAAAGGTGTTCTGGTCCGACCGATCGATGTTGCAGCAGGCTGCCATGTAAATAGTTATTTAATAAAACGTTTTACCCTGTTACTTTACTGGTGTGTTGTATATATTTATAATATTTGCATAGGGTTTGTCGTTATTTTGGGCGGGGTGGGCGGCGGAGCCGAGCTGTCTTGCAGCCATCATGGTGTCGAGCTGAGTTCCTCTCACTAGTTTCGTATTTCTCATGAGGGGTTGTTCCTAATGTTTCTATTTTAGCGAGGTCAAAAAGAGATCCCATTAGTGGCCTACTGATTTTGCTTGATTCCTTTTGATTTTTTAACGATTTTTCACTATCTGCAAAGACTAAACAGAGTATTGCGACTCTGTGCTTGTTTGTAAATAGAGAATGAACCAAAGAGAACCAATTCTAAAACAGTAAATGCTTGGATAACAATCAATCAAATGGAGAGGGAAGCAGGCACGACGCATTACAACGGGGGCAAAGGCCTGCGTTCCCTACCCTTCACTATCTGCAAAGAGAGAATACTCCTAAAAGAAAAGAGGGGGGGGGTCAGCGTTCAAAGCACATCAGCGTGCATAAACACAAAAATGTTTTTACCTACCACGTACTTCACATTTTAAAGCTTTTGATATTTGCTATTAAAAAACCATTGAAATTCACTGAAAAAACCATAGGTTATAGACCATATATAGTTAGGAATTAGCATTTACAAAACCTTGAAAATTCACTGAAAAAAACATGGGTTATAGACCATATATAGTTAGGAATTAGCATTTACAAAACCTTATTTTACTCACACAAAACCATTGAAATTTCATATATAGTTAGTTGCACTAACTATATATCGCGCACCCGCAATCCACTGCTGATGATGTCACATATTACATCATTCATGACATGGTCAGTGACATCACTGATGACATCACTGATGACATCTCAAATGACATCACTGATGACATCTCAAATGACATCACTGATGACATCACTGATGACATAAATGACATCACTGATGACATCTCATTTGATATCAATGGTCACATCACTGATGATATCATTCATGTGACAATACAATGCATCTCCTCACACTTTAATATAACCTCTGTTACATCCGTGATGTCATTTGAGATGTCATCAGTGATGTCATCAGTGATGTCACTGACCATGTCATGAATGATGTAATATGTGACATCATCAGCAGTGGATTGCCGGTGCGCGATATATAGTTAGTGCAAGTAACTATATATGAAATTTCAATGGTTTTGTGTGAGTAAAATAAGGTTTTGTAAATGCTAATTCCTAACTATATATGGTCTATAACCCATGGTTTTTGTCAGTGAATTTTCAAGGTTTTGTAAATGCTCAGTGAATATATATATATATATATATATATATATATATATATATATATATATATATATATATATATATATATATATATATATATATATATATATATATATATATATATATATATATATATATATATATATAACCTACTGGCGGTCGCCAGTAGGTATATATAGTTAGGATTTTTTCTCTATGGGATTTTTGAAAATTCTATGTCTAATAACTTTGGCGTTTGTGGACGGAATTGGCTGAAATTTTCAGGAAAACGGAACATTTTGTTTCTGAGCAGCCCCTGACAATTTGGGGGGGTTTCATCAAGGGGGGGCTGAGAAAAAAGGGGGGTCCCAAACGCGTTTTTCCCATGGTAATTTCCATAGGGCGGTTGGCCTCACTTTTAGCTCGAACGGCTGAATGGATTTGCACGAAAACTTGGCAAAATTGTAGGGACTGTTAGCCCGATGTGCCTTTGCTAGGTCTCAATATATGTGCTCCAGTGGATTTTGAGTAATTTAGGTTCAAAAAAATATATATATCTGGGCGGAGCCTAACCACACATCTGATCTGATTGGCTGTCAGCACTTCATCCAAGAAGTGTTGGCAGCCATCTTGGGACCAATATACATGATAGCACCTCATTAAAAAACATTGTAGTTAATAGAGGGTTTTAGGACTTTAGTTACATTATAAATCATTTGTTGATGGTACCATACTCGTTTTAGGAATTGTGGTGGGTTCTAAGGTGATTTTACCATGTGAAAAAACCTTCTGCTGTGATATCATGAATATTGTTTGAAAGAAAACTAATATCTCATGATTTTCCCACAGTGGTTTGGAAGGGGATCTATAAGCTAAACTGAAAGCATATTTTCTGTAAATTCACATTATCTTTCTCAGTCATGTGAAAATGAAGTCTGACATTCTCAGTAAAACATGTACATCCAACAAGGACAGAGACTGTCAGTTGATTCCTTTGTGCTCTACTGCAGCCTCATAAAGTGTTCTAAAGAACAACTAGAGCGCTAACAGTCCTACGTATTACAAAGGTATAGCACACCTGGAGCCATCGTGATGGGAATAAAGTGGTAACTCTTAAAACATTTAATCTAAAAAGGAACAAAATGAGGGGGTATATTATGCAATAGAAGGTATTATTAGTGCTGCAGAAAGAAAAATTAGGGCACATTTTGAGTGACTTTTCAAATCCTCTTCTATTTCATTAAAAAATTCTGACATGCAGTCTCCCAAAATGGCCACCAGAGACAAAAGAGCCCAAATGTAGCCCAAATATCACCCAGATGTACCCCAAGTATAGCCTAGTGACAGAATGTCCCAGAGTGTTCTAAAGAACAACTAGAGCGCTAACAGTCTTACTTATGACAAAAGTATGGCACACCAGAAGCCATCTTGATTGGAATGAAGTGGTAAGTCTGAAAACACTCAATTTAAAAAGGAACAACATGAGGGGGTTAATTTTGCCATAGAAAGTATGATTAGTGCTTCAGAAAGAAAAATTAGGGATCATTTTGAGTGACTTCTCAAATCCTCTTCTATTTCATTAAAAAAAATTCTGACATGCAGACTGAAACATGCACTTTGAATACCAGCAGCAGACGTCCCTGGTGAGCAGTAGCTTCACTACAGTGATCTAATGTGCAACTAGAGTGCTAACATTCAGAATTTATGGCAGATGTGTGACACATCTGAATGCCTTCTTGATGGAACCAAAGTAAACAAGCATTGAAAATGCAATAGATCTCGCCCTCGTTTAAGTTAAAGCCATTCTGTTTGTAATGAGTGGCTTTTTAGCTTTGCTTTTATTAGTGTTTTTTCAACTTTCATGTAAATAACATGCATCTGTATGCATATAAGTATATGTATGCATGCATTTATGTTTGTATTTATATAGATATACAGATGATATATGTTTATATATGTATGTATATATATATATTCACTGAAAAAACCATAGGTTATAGACCATATATAGTTAGGAATTAGCATTTACAAAACCTTGAAAATTCACTGAAAAAACCATAGGAATTAGCATTTACAAAACCTTGAAAATTCACTGAAAAAACCATAGGTTATAGACCATATATAGTTAGGAATTCGCATTTACAAAACCTTATTTTACTCACACAAAACCATTGAAATTCCATATATAGTTATATCGCGCACCCGCAATCCACTGCTGATGATGTCACATATTACATCATTCATGACATGGTCAGTGACATCACTGATGACATCACTGATGACATCTCAAATGACATCACTGATGACATCACTGATGACAACATCCAGTGACTGTATGTTTCTGTAAAGTTAAAATATGTCTTACATATTGAAGAATGAGTGGATGTAGAAGTGTCTGGATGAAGGATTTAGTAGGTGCATGACTGACTGTATGAGTGAGTGATTAAATGTGTCTCACTGAGTGCATGGGTTAGTGACTAAACTGTCTTAATTTGTGCATCATTATGTCTGTTGTTCTGTAAACTGTTGCATGTGTTGATAAGTAGGTATATGAGTAACTATATGGGTTATTGATTGGTTGCCCAAGTATTTGTATGGGAGACTGAGTGTGTGTGTGGGTGGCTGGGAGGTGTATGACTCTGTGCATAGATGTGTGAGCAGTTGATTCACTAGATGTATGGTTTCAAAAGTGCATGTGGAAACAGCTGTATGGGCGGTTGACTGTGTGCATGAGTGTATTGGTGAGTGAATGGATATCTCAGTGCTACATGTCAAAGTAAGTACATATGTAAAACACAGTACATGTGAGAGTTGACATATATAAATAATTGTGCATAAGAGCCAGTGAATGTGTGAATGGCTGTATGGATCATTGTGAACTTGTATCAGGGATTGTATAAGAGAGTAAATATGTGTTAGTATATGTTTGAATAAGTAAAGTTTGTATAACTGTATAGTTGAGGAAATGGAGGTGTGATTGATTCTTTGCATGACTGACTAGGTGTGTGAGTAACTCCATGGATGAGTGACAGTCTGTGAGTGTCTGTTTACACTGATTGTATCTAAGGTTATATTAGAGTCTGAAGAGGTTCATCGTATTATCACATGAATGATATCATCAGTGATGTGATCAGTAATGTCAAATGAGATGTCATCAGTGATGTCATCAGTGATGTCATTTGAGATGTCATCAGTGATGTCATTTGAGATGTCATCAGTGATGTCATCAGTGATGTCACTGACCATGTCATGAATGATGTAATATGTGACATCATCAGCAGTGGATTGCGGGTGCGCGATATATAGTTAGTGCAACTAACTATATATGGAATTTCAATGGTTTTGTGTGAGTAAAATAAGGTTTTGTAAATGCGAATTCCTAACTATATATGGTCTATAACCTATGGTTTTTTCAGTGAATATATATATATATATATATATATATATATATATATATATATATATATATATATATATATATATATATATATATATATATATATTCAATGAAAAAACCATAGGTTATAGACCATATATAGTTAGGAATTCGCATTTACAAAACCTTATTTTACTCGCATAAAACCATTGAAATTCCATATATAGTTAGTTGCGCTAACTATATATCGCGCACCCGCAATCCACTGCTGATGATGTCACATATTACATCATTCATGACATGGTCAGTGACATCACTGATGACATCACTGATGACATCTCAAATGACATCACTGATGACATCTCAAATGACATCACTGATGACATCACTGATGACATCTCATTTGACATTACTGATCACATCACTGATGATATCATTCATGTGATAATACGATGAACCTCTTCAGACTCTAATATAACCTTAGATACAATCAGTGTAAACAGACACTCACAGACTGTCACTCATCCATGGAGTTACTCACACACCTAGTCAGTCATGCAAAGAATCAATCACACCTCCATTTCCTCAACTATACAGTTATACAAACTTTACTTATTCAAACATATACTAACACATATTTACTCTCTTATACAATCCCTGATACAAGTTCACAATGATCCATACAGCCACTCACACATTCACTGGCTCTTATGCACAGTTATTTATATATGTCAACTCTCACATGTACTGTGTTTTACATATGTACTTACTTTGACATGTAGCACTGAGATATCCATTCACTCACCAATACACTCATGCACACAGTCAACCGCCCATACAGCTGTTACCACATGCACTTTTGAAACCATACCTCTAGTGAATCAACTGCTCACACATCTATGCACAGAGTCATACACCTCCCAGCCACCCACACACACACTCAGTCTCCCATACAAATACTAAGGTAACCAATCAATAACCCATATAGTTACTCATATAGCTACTTATCAACACATGCAACAGTTTACAGAACAACAGACATAATGATGCACAAATTAAGACAGTTTAGTCACTAACCCATGCACTCAGTGAGACACATTTAATCACTCACTCATACAGTCAGTCATGCACCTACTAAATCCTTCATCCAGACACTTATACATCCACTCATTCTTCAATATGTAAGACATATTTTAACTTCACAGAAACATACAGTCACTGGATGTTGTCATCAGTGATGTCATTTGAGATGTCATCAGTGATGTCATCAGTGATGTCACTGACCATGTCATGAATGATGTAATATGTGACATCATCAGCAGTGGATTGCGGGTGCGCGATATATAGTTAGCGCAACTAACTATATATGGAATTTCAATGGTTTTATGCGAGTAAAATAAGGTTTTGTAAATGCGAATTCCTAACTATATATGGTCTATAACCTATGGTTTTTTCATTGAATTTCAATGGTTTTTTAAATGCAAATTTCTAACTATATATGGTCTATAACCTATGGTTTTTTCAGTGAATTTCATTGGTTTTTTAAAAGCTAACATCTGTAGCTGTAAAATGTATTATTCTTTAAATCCCAAAATATATTTAGATGTTTATTGATAATTTTTTTTTTAATATTTTTTTTCTTCGCTTCTAGTTCGCGAACCGGGAAGCTTTCCGTTAGCTCATCTTGATGCCGCGATCTAGTCCGCGAACCGGTCAACGTTACGTTAGCGGAACAGTGACGCGCCGCGGAAGCGCGACGTATCACGTTATCGCGTAATGCGTCTAATGACGCGCCGCGTTAGCGCTCCCGGAAGTGCTCCGGACCGCGAACCGGAAGCGATCTGGGACGCGGCGCGCGCCGCGTAACGTAAGCGGAACAGGTCATGTGACTTGTTTATCAAACTTCTCATTGGTTCATTTCACTTTTGGTTTCCAAATGATGTATGACTAGGTCATGTGACCTAAAAATAACACTTTTCATTGGCTCAGAACTTTTGTTTTCCCCAAATCAAGTAAACCCCTCCTTATTTCCTCACTCTGACTTTCATCTTGGTGAGAGAAAGACCATTTATCTGAAGATCCACAATGGCTTCCATTGTTGCTGCAGCTGGTGCACCCCCACCACCACCTCCACCTCCCCATAAGAAGAGAGGACCACCCAGTCAAATTATGACTAACAGAGAGGAGGAAGATGAGGAAGAAGAAGAAGAGGAGAGAGAGGGACAACAATTTGTTGATGAGTTGCCCCGGGTTTCTAAAAGAAAAACCAGTTTCATCTGGCAGTTTTTCACCATCCCTCCTGGAACCAAGAAAGTGAATGCAAAATATGCCACCTGCCTCATCTGTGACCACAGATTGTCGAGAGGCACAGAAAAGAAGTACAGTATGGGGAACTATACAATGCACCGTCACATGAGCAGGTGGCATCCCTTGAACTACAGCCGGGCTGAGTTGAGGGATCTTGAAGACAATCCGACGGCAACTCCTGTGGCAAGATCTACATCCACATTGTCTTTGACGGGAAGAGAGGCACAAGAGACTGTGCCAAACATCCAACGTAACTTCCAGCACATGAAGGTGTCTTGTATTTACTGTGGTGCTATGCTGTCATATGGCAACATGAGTGTCAACCTCATGAACATTGCATATGAAAATCATAAGTGCCCTAATGCACCCAAAAAGTAATTTTCTTTTTTTTTGCTCCAGTTGAGCCGTTTTGAAAGCCTGTTTTTTGTTGTCTCCCCTCCTTAAAAAACACAAAAAAAACATAAAACAGTTCTAAAAATACAAAAAAATCAAAAAATGTTCAAAAAATTACAAAAAAAACATAAAACAACAAAAACAAAAAAAAACAGTTCTTTTCAGAACTACCTCCCCTTTCAAACAAAATTGCTAGAATGTTTATCACTCTGGCAAGCTCTATTTCTTTTGGTTCGCTTCAAGTTCGCTGACCGGTTCGCGAACTTTAAGCGAACTAAAAAAAATATTTTTTTAAAAAAAAAGAAGAGTTAGTATAAGGGAAGTAAACAGAGAATAATGTAAAAAGAAAGACAGCTAGAGAGAGTAAATGAGAGATACTGTCAATGACATCATCAGCAGTGCATTGCGGGTAAAAAGAGTGGAAAACATTTACCTTATAATTCTTGTTACCTTTTTTAAATATTTTTTCATACTTTCAATCTGTAAAACAAAGAACAAACATTTCAAAAAATATTAAAACATGTATTTAAAAATTAGAAAAGACAAGGGAAAAGGTTCAAAAACAAACAGTTTTTCAACAACTTTGACATTTACAGAAGTCTCTGCTTCTCTACGTTCCCTACACAATCCTAAAGATATATATTCGAAAGAAACTGTATCTTGATATTGCTGAACTGAGGCCTATTTTGAAACATGATGTTTTTCTTGCACTGCTAATGTCTCACAATAGTGATGCAATAGCAGCGCAAAAAAGATGTAAAGTCATAATAAAATTGTGTCTAACATTGTAAATGATTGTTTTAGGATGCAAATAAGATGTGTGCTTTCAAGAGCTTTCTTTGAGGTGAGGCCTCTTTTTTTTATAAAAAAAAAACACTACCCAGAAGTACAGCACTCTAAGCATTAAAATTGATATTTACAGAACTCACCTTACCCATATGTACCACACATTTCTAAATGTATATCATAAGGACAAAAAGCATAACATTAATTATACATGTTAAATGGTTTATTTTTGCTGTTCTCAGAATGTATCAAATTTCACTTAAATCAGTGACTTGAAGGTATTCATCATGTAACAGCGGGGAAAAAAAAACACAATCAAAATGACTGTGTTTAAAAAACCCATACAACCTAAGAAATCTGATTTCAAAACTTCTTAAAATTAACTTACTTTCAATGACGTCGAAGGATCTCCTATAAACAGCATCCACTCTGTTGTGCTTTAAATATTTTCAGCCCGCCACTTTCTGAAAGAAAACCTCCATCGATACGTGAAATATGTTACATAGAAAAAAAACTTCTCTCATTATATCACATGTTTCCACTAGGCCAAATCATGTTGCCGCGATTCGCAAATCTTGTAATTCTTCCAATCAAATCCCGACATTTTCTATTTTCGCAACTTTCAAAAATAAAATATTTGAGATTATTTTCACAATCCTGGACTACTAATATCTTACTCTTCTTTGTCAGTCATGTTCTCCTTTTCCTATGACACTGATACTGCTTACTATGAAGCAGACTTACTTGCATTAGGTTTATATAGTTGAATTTTTAATCGAGACAGCATTGCAGACTTACATTCCCTCTACTTAAAATTTTGGTTTTAAAAACACCAGGTAAGAATTTTTAAGGTCAAACGGCAATTTTTTTTTGAACGTTACAACAGAATCATTACAGAATGACCAGCCGTTTCCAGACTTTAAGTAAGCTGTATAATGTCCTGATGTTGTTGATGGACCATCGTGATAGATAATTGCTACAGTAACAAAAGTCCTCCCTGATATTGACAGCTGAGAAGCCACAAAATTTTTTATTAAAGTTGACAATTTTGTTCCATCAGGCCTACATCGTTGCATCATTAAAATGACATACTGGCCATATCTACGTATAAATAATGTTGACATCATATCACATTTACATTGGCTACACTCCATGTTGTGATCCGCTGCATTTACTAGCTTATTAAAGGAGACTGATTTACTGTCTGGCAAAGTTAAATATATAAATCTTTCTGAGTCTACACTAGTAGTACTTGATACCATACAGTTCTCGCAGTCATGCTGCCATTGATAAGAAAGCCCAAACAGGTGATCTACATCTACACCCTCAACTTGCAATATATCAAGCATATACATTAAAAACTCCTGACAATCTTGCTGATTATTTTCAGAGAAGTCTGTTTGACCTGAACATTCATCTAACAGATAACGAACTTCAGACACACTTTCTACTTTTGTTCGATCACTGCTACATTTCTCGAAAACAGAATTCAACAAACAGCATAAAATTTGTTCAGAATTCAACAGAATCTGTTCTTTTAAACTCTCTAGTGAAAAGAGAACATTAACCACTACATTTGCATAGCAGTTGACACCAGAACTGTTTTCAAATTGAAAACCGACAACATCTTCAACAGAATCCACTTTCTTTCTGCTAACAATTTTCGGTTCATTGACTTTTAGTCTTTTTGCAACAACCTCCCTACTATTACTGCTATTTCTACGTTTGCGGCCTACCACACGTTTCTCAAACAAAGGATATTGAGGCAAATGTGGCGCATACTCTCTTCTTAACCTATTGTATTCCTTAACACAATCTAGATCCGCACAAATGTTTGTGACATCACAGTCAATCAAGTACAATCCCGATAAAGTTCTAACTCGTGACAATGCCACATATGCCATACCCTCCTTGAACACAGAACTGCCAATATTCACCAATGCACAGTCTACACTTAAACCTTGCGATTTATGGATTGTCACCGCATATGCCAAGCAAACAGGAAACTGTTTACGGCGAACATATAAATCTTTAACAAGCAAAAACCTAGCAGAACAACGACCAATTTGCTGTACTTCCTCAATGCCATCAAATTTAATTTTTAAAAATTCTATTCCATCTCTATTTCTGTATTTCTCAAAATCAACAACATTACCCATTGATCCATTTACCAGACCTCTTTCTACATGTAAATTCCTTCTCAAAATAATTCGGCAATTTAAACACACATTCAAAGTCTTTTCAAAACCCGCTGTTTTAGATATAGTCTTCTCTAATGAATCCAATTTTGATTTCAAATTGTCTGACAAAATAATTGTTGATCCCATATGCTCTAATTTGTCGATAGCTTCAAGTTTCACAATCTCTTGCTTTTCTAAATTCAACATTTTGTTGTTGAAGATGGCACATTCTGCAAGAGTTGGCATGAGACATATCCCGGATTTCTTCTCAGTAATTTTCTGAAAAATATTCTCAGGCACAATATCTTGTTTGGGATACAAATTTGACAGTAACCGTGCATTTAAAGCTTCTTTCCCATGCTCGGTCACTTTTCCAATTCTAATATCTTGTAGAATATTCTTGTAATGTTCATCCTTTGCCTGACGCATATTTTGATGCAGTTCTGCATAATTGAAGTTTAACCATATATTGACGTTGCCAATGCTCCCTAGGCACTTCCTGGTATCTTCATGCGTGAGTATTTTGAACACAGGTTGACCTTTTACTGGTGTCAGCTGTAGAAGATCTCCGAAAACAATAATGTGTTTCCCACCAAATAAGACATCATATTCAGTTTTAAGTACTTCTTGCATTCTCAAATGCACAAAGGCAAGCATGACATTGGAAACCATGCTTACTTCGTCAATGATAAGTAGTTTCATTTTCCTCAAAACTCTTGAAACTTCACAGCAAGCATCTCCAGATAACTTGTTGTATTGTAATTTGTTGTCATGCTCCACCGGCAGCATCAATAGACGATGCAAAGTAATACCTTTAATATTATGTGCTGCCAGTCCAGTAGGAGCGGTGACAACACAAGACAGCGATGACTCAGTCCTTTCCTGCAAATAACAAGAGATTGCTTTAATGAGGAAACTTTTTCCAGTTCCCGCTTCTCCACTCACGTACAGTCGGACAGGCTTCAACGACGTACACGAGCACTCTTTCTTCTCATGACTTAATCCGTGCTCAATTTCCTTGGTAACTTCATCATATATTTTCCTCTGCTCAACGTTGAGTTGTTTTTCCAAGTCTTGTAAGTTAACTGAATCCTCCTGAGCATGTGCCATGGCTCTTTCTACTTCATTCATAGCAGTGGCAGCTTCATTTTCGATAATAGGTCCTCCAAGTGGATCTTGACTCAATGAAACAGAACTCTGACTGTCCTGAGAACTGTCTCTGGCAATCTCGGCTGCAATCGTTGCTTCCTGCTCAATTTCCAAAGTTAGCATTTCTTGATATTTAGAAAAAGCAGGACATTCTATGGACTCCTTGGCTGCATTGAAAGAGTCTTCGTAACAGAGGAAATCTCCAAGCAGTTCCTCTTCTGCACGCCAAGGCTTGAAAAGTTGCAAAAGTGCTAAATAGAAAAACTCCTTTTTTTCTGGAGATTCGCCACTTAATTTTCGATGGTTTACTAATTGGCATTTTCTTTGCTTGACCAGGCATCCCTCACTTCCAATTACAGCATACACTCCTTTCTCAATATCTTCTTTGATGTTCCTCTTGAATATATAATTTTGGAGAACCTCATATAGACAAATATTCTCAAGGTGACTGCTTCGATTTGGATAATATGTATCCAACATGTTGGTCTTCAAAATGTCGGTACTGTTTGGTTCCTTTTCTGCCAAATACTCAATTTCCCGAACAGGTTTTAGAACTCGATTTCGCGTTGCAGCAAGACCAAGACTCGCCCAAACGAGACTCCTGGATTTGGCATAGAGACTTGCTGAAGACAATCGATCAGAACATTCGTAAGCTCCGATTTCTCGATGCGACAACATCTTCAGACTGAAACTGTACAACTTCTTGCTGAGGCTCTTTTCATGGGAAATGTCCTCCCACATATCCTTCAGTTCGGTCTTTTCTTTTTTGGTGATGTAAGATGTCACATACCGAGCCACAGCCATACAGTTGTCAGCCACAAACTGTATATCCATGTTGGCATTCCACATGGACAAAATCACTGGGTTGTAGTCATTGATGTACTTGGACTCTTCGTTCCTTTTCAAATTGTATGTATTCTTGGGTGATTTCCTCGTCACATTATGTCGCAGCGAAGACATCAAACTGTTCACTCTTCCTTTAGAAATCACCGGTCGTGGAAAGTTGAAACGACATTTGGTGTAGAACTTGTCCTTGTTTCTGAATTTACGACGACAGTACTTTCCACAACGATGGCTTTGGAAACGTAGAACTTGTTCTCTTAGACTTTTCTTCTCCGTTGCGTTTGGAACAGCACACGTAGAATACTGTTCGATGAAATTCATCACTAAGTCATCCGGATCTGTTCCAAATTTAGGTGCATCCTTGATCCACAGCAACATATGTATATGAGGGGCACCTCTTGCTTGGTACTCCTTTCTCCAGAAGAAATCCAACACCTCTCCAAGAGGTGGATTCTTTTTATTTGTGATGAAAGACATCATAGCTTCAAATCTATGATTGAAGTACCTGCATACATTCACAGGATCCAAAGAACACAGTTCTCCAGGTGTCTTGAATTCAATGTTTTCAATATTTCCATTTGCCTCTCGTAGAAATTCAAGTAAGTCATCCCAGCCATACTCGGCACAGCTCAGAGTGAGGAACCATGTCGGAGTTCCTAAGTTCCTCAGCATACATTTTAAGTCACCATGACGACGGTACCAGTACTCATTAGTACCACGCTGACACGCCATGAGATTAATTAAGTGAGAATCCAAAATACTGTCTTGGACATTGACTTTATGCATAAAGTCACTTGCCGAGATGTTTCGCATCTGTATACCACTTTTTAAGATGTGGTTCACTGCATATGACAGTCCAGACAGATCGCTTTCAAACAGGAGATGAAACAAATAGGGAATGCATTGCCGAAACCTAGGATCTTCTGCATACAATCGTAAAGTCCGGTATTCAGACGCAGGAATTTCACGAGGTCGCTCATCATATCTTCCTCCTTGACCTGTGGGAAATAGCTGTGGGAAACACCGAGCTTCCAAACTTTCCTCCCAAACACTAATGGGACTCCCTTTGGCTTGTTTCATTTGAAACAACTCAATAGCATTCCCCATCACTTCCTTGGAATGCAAAGGATGAACACTATAATGTTCATATATTTCTTCACTTTTAGAGGCCTCTACTTTCTCAATTTGGCCAGCACACAAATCGCTATCCTCTTCATCACTTACTTCCTCTTCTGCAACATATACATTCTTATAGTACTTATTATTTTTCTTCAAATACACTGTTGCCTTTTTGACTTTCCTAACATCCACTAAATCTTGCCATATTTTCTTATTCTTTGTCGGAACCCCATTAACCAAGATAACCAGAGGTTCCTCTTCCACTTTTTCTATTCCAATTGTGTTAATGTTTTTGTTCAAATCTAGAGGCAAATAAACAACTCTTCCCTTTAATCCTCTCTGTAAATCTGCTGGAGGCAATTTCCCTGTCTTTGGCTCCATTCTTACAATAGCCTGAAAGGGATGGATACTTTGAATCAAAATAGATTCATAAGTATTTAAATCCTTCAATTCAGAAGGAATCTCAACCAATTCCAGATTATTATGAACTGCCCTAGCAGGCATCTGGTTTTGGTTTAATTTATTACAACAATAAGTACACACACGTTGATCCGATCCCAAATCAAAATAATTTTCTACCATCAAGTATGTGGCTAAATCCTTCCATTCACTATTATTTTCCCTTTCACTTTTTGCATATAAATCCACTACCTTAGTCTGATTCTTATAATAAGTGCGTCGACAACATACACAAGTGAAATTAGGCCTCTCACTTGATTTCATCTGAAACGTGGCAATTTCCTTCTGAAAATTATCTGTACTGGAAACCTGTACATTATCTTCCACATTACCCTCTACTTCAGGGTCAATTTGAACATTCTCATCTTTACTACCAAAGTAACAAAACTCAATTTCTTCACAAAGATTCTTCACATCTATTTCAGAACCATGCAAAAGAGCAGCACATAACTGTTTAAGCATAATTGCTGGACTCTTAGCATAATACAACATTCTCACTAATTTTCTCACTTTATTATGATGCACTGCTAGCATCCTGAAATGATGAAAAACACTCTGGCATACTCTCCTGGAAAGACAAGCCAGTGAATGACCACGCAAACCTGTCATTTGTCTCACTCTGCAAGGATCTAAATCTTGCAACAACTTCATTTTCTGCTTCAAACTTTTCTTATTAAATGTCCGTATAAAATCACATAGCAAATTGATGGAAACCTGTCGCACACTGCAAATAGAACTACACTTCCAAATGTACACAGGACCCTTAGGACGTCTTCCTAAAACCTCATCACTTAGCGCCTCTTCTGTCTCTGTTGTCACAAGTAGTTCTTTTTCAACTGGACAACCATCCTTCACTTCATAAGCTCGACCACTGATGTCAACTGCATGCACCAAATCATTATCCTGAAAATAAGTCTCCTCATTAAAAAATGCCTCAGAACTTGAACTATGCATCCATTCTCCAGAAAAAACTTCACAAAAGTTAGTACGATTTACTACTCTCTTCCATCTACTTTTTGTTTTGAAATCAGAAATTACCTTGCTTAGTTTCCTAATTCTATTGATTACCAAAATAAACAACTTTCGCTTGATTTCAAAAGCATGATCAATAATTTTCTCTACATTTTTCTTCTTCCTATAAAATGCCGCTTTCTGTTGGCCTTTCTTTTTAATATTTTTCAATAAATTAACTAATATCCTATTACGGAACATTCGTTGTCGAATGTCCCTAAACTGTTGTTTCCTTCTACTATCATGCACAGAGTTATCTCTTCCTCTACCAGTAACATTTGTGATGGGTCTCTCCTTTCCATTTAAATTACTTCTCTTTTTGTTAAGAGACACATTTTTTTGAGCAAAATTTTTTTTACTACAAATATTTCTTAAGAATGATTTCGTGCTCTTACCCGGACCTTTCTTGGTGTTTTGACAAGTATTTGGGGAAGAGGACTGCTGCAATAAAACATCATCCTGCTGTCTTTGACGTTTTCTAGCCTTTCGTATTCGACTTCTGGAAGGCATTTTCCAAACTATGAAAGAATCTGCAGTTGAATCTGTGAAAAAATATAATATAAAATGTTATTAACCACTATTACCAAACAGTAAATAAATAACAGTCATCTAAAACTTAATGCTGTACTAATTATTTAACATAGCAAATATTTTCCACCAGCACTGCATCACAAAAATGACACTCAATGGTACAAAACAGGCATACAACACTCATAAATCACTCCCTAATATTTTAAATCATTAATTCAGGATGACGATAAGATGTAGCCTATCTAAAGGTTTGTTTAGGCCCAGATCTTTGGACTGGGGTGAATGTGTGTCATTGATCCACATTCAGTCCATCACCTGTTTTGTTTATTTGAGGTGAGGCCAACACATGGTTGCAGATAAGATTTTCACTGAAAAAAAACCAAGGTAAAAAAACATGTGAAGGCCTACCAATGAAGTAAATCATTAAATGAAAACCAATACATTTCTGGAAATATGCACTACTAGTGCTTCATAAGATGTTTTGGATCATATTTATAAGTTATTTGAGTATCTAGTATGCTATTTTACATTCTTCATGGTGCAAATTTATTGTAAATACGCTCCCACCTGCGGTTGGCAAATTTAGATTTTGATTATGGGAGTTAGATAGGCATGTTAATAATTTCCCAAAAATGGTATATAACCCCAAACAACCTTTGAAGCAAATGCTCTTAGCCATGTTATCCACCTCCCATTGGATAACATGGCTAAGAAATGCTTGCAAATGTGATAAAAAAAGGCCTGCAATGCATGAATAACGCAGAAAAATCAGCGATATTCATGCATTTTCCAACAAATGCTCTTAGCCATGTTATCCACTTCCTATTAAATAACATGGCTAAGAACTGCTCAGGGCACCATGAGGAACGCTTTCCATTTAAAAAGGGAAAAATAACATCAAAGACACTAAAATGCCTTCTAAATATGAACCCAAACAACCTATGAAGCAATGTGAAAAAAAACTGCCGCAATGCATGAATATAGCAGAAAAATCAGCGATATTCATGCATTTTCCAGCAAATGCTCTTAGCCATGTTATCCACTTCCAATTAAATAACATGGCTAAGAACTGCTCAGGGCCCCATGAGGAACGCTTTCCATTTAAAAAGGGAAAAATAACATCAAAGACACTAAAATACCTTCTAAATATGAACCCAAACAACCTATGAAGCAATGTGAAAAAAACGGCCACAATGCATGAATATAGCAGAAAAATCAGCGATATTCATGCATTTTCCAGCAAATGCTCTTAGCCATGTGATCCACTTCCTATTAAATAACATGGCTAAGAACTGCTCAGGGCCCCATGAGGAACGCTTTCCATTTAAAAAGGGAAAAATAACATCAAAGACACTAAAATGCCTTCTAAATATGAACCCAAACAACCTATGAAGCAATGTGAAAAAAAACGGCCACAATGCATGAATATAGCAGAAAAATCAGCGATATTCATGCATTTCCCAGCAAATGCTCTTAGCCATGTTATCCACTTCCTATTAAATAACATGGCTAAGAACTGCTCAGGGCCCCATGAGGAACGCTTTCCATTTAAAAAGGGAAAAATAACTTCAAAGACACTAAAATGCCTTCTAAATATGACCCCAAACAACCTATGAAGCTCTAACAGTACATATCCTGAAATTTAATTCATTTCAAAATTCGTTTTTAAACACAGCATATAAATCAATTGTATACCTGCATTCATGAAGAAATGACTAAAAATGTCCTTGAGACACATGAAAGTGTTTTCTGGAATGCCCTAGCACCATTTTTGGGACACTATTAACATGGCTAGGTAACTCCCATAATCAAAATCTAAATTTGCCAAGCACAAGTGGGAGCGTATTTACAAGACACTTGTCCCATGAGGAACACTTTACATTTTAAAAGGCGAACACAACATCTTAGACACTCAAATACCTTATAAATATGGCCCAAAACAACCTATGAAGCTCTAGCAGTACATATCTAGAAATGTAATTGATTTCTTAAATCGTTTTTAAAAGCAACATATCTGTTTCAGCTTACATAACAGACCATGAAATGGCCTCCATGTATTACAATATCTTGTGTAACTGCATGCCAGAATGTTACACCAAATATGCAATTATAATTTCTCTTTGAAACTAATTCTATTAGTATATCACTAGAGACAAAACCACATTTTAAAAACACAGCTTTCTTCATCATTTTCTCCTTAAATCATACTATTCTCTATCTAAATTAAATAAATCTTTTCTCACCTTAGCAAATATTTTTTGAGTTTTGAAAACAGTCTCAGAAATACACCAAATTGTCTTCAGCAGAAGAAAAAGGATGCACTCCAAAGGCTGCAGCTATTGAAAGCACAGAAATACAGATATTCTTTTCACATATCTCTCATATTAGCCAATCATACCTCTTCCCTCACTTTTTTCAAATCAAAACCCTTCCCCCCTCTGCCCTGTCTGCCTTGTTTCCATAGCAACCACCTCCTGGAAGACCTCTCATGTTTGCAAATTCACACAACAATGTTTCAATTGAACTCTGAACTCTCAGTGCACCTGCGTATCCAGTGCAATCTTTCATTAAATGTTTCTTCCTTGACCATTCAAATTACATCTTTCAAAGAACACATCCATGCACCCTAACTTTCTGTTTTCAGAAATGGAAATGCACCAATCACTGCTAATGAATCATTAGCATTGTAAATCCACAGTTTTTTTTCTTTAGAAACTCCTACTGTTTCAACTGCCCTTTCATTACCACACTTCATCTGACTGCAGAACAACCTTCTTCCACCATGTTTAACGTCTGGATTGTTGGACATAGTTACATCCACTGGGCTCAAAGGTATGCTGAGAGCAGAAATTTACACAACCTCAATTTACAAGATGTGGAAATTAAGTGGTTGGGCCAAAGAGGATTAAAATGTCACCAATTGATACCATTGGTGAAAACCTTTATGCATTTGCCAAAACCTGACCTGTTAATAGTGCACTGTGGAGGTAATGATTTGGGCACTTTGACAGGGGTAGGTCTGGAAATGCTTTTAAAGGACACCTTGGAGCAATTAATGGCACTTTTTCCTCAAACTGCCTTGGTATATTCCAATATATGCCAAAGACAGAAATGGAGGTGGTCCAACCAATTTTGTCCACAAATTGAGAAAGCGAGGAAGCATGTAAACAAATCTGTTTCAGCTTACATGAGAGACCATGGAATGGGCTCTCTGTACAACAATAACTTGCGTTACTACATGCAAGATATCTACAGAGGAGATGGAGTTCACTTCTCAGATGAGGGCAACAGAATTTTCATTCTGAATTTAAGACTCTGCATTGGTACCTACTTATAAGTACCTAAATGTACCATAAACCCAAAAGCTCTTCTCAGAGCTACCCTACATCTGATCACTCACAATTATTATTTTTCTCTAACTTTTTTCACTAATTTTCCACAAAATTCGCTCCCCGGAGCGCTACCCGGTTCGCTAACCGAAAGCTAACCTCGCGGAATTTTTTTTAAAAAAAATTTTTTTCCGCACATATAAGCCTCCTCAGCCACGCTCAGAAAACCTAGGGGGTCAAGATAAGTCTACCATGACCCCTTCTACCCATTCTAAACATTATTTGCCCTCCATCTTGTATCTTAATGCGAACGAAACACAAAATGGTGGACTCCCGTGACGCTTAAGGTTCGCTAACCGGGCAGCTTCCCGGAAAGCGGTCCTAAAAAAAGGCGGGAAAGTAATTTACAGAATAACGACTAGAAACACTCTCACCAAATATAGATTAGCTCATACTACATAACAATCCCTTCCATTCTCACAAATTTCATTGAAATTCCATTTAGCCATTTAGCCTGTAGACCTCTCCAAGTACCGTGAGGTAAATTACTTCACAAAACACATCTGAATTGTTGGAATTGACAACCAATGAAAATGTTACTTTCATTTTCTACTTTTATTACCTGACATTTGATTGGTTATATACCTGTATATATATAAAGGGAGAGAAGGAAACACAGCCATTTTGACTACTACTTCTTGTTGTACCTCCTATTTCAAAAGCTTCAAAAAACTTCAACTTCTTTGTGAAGGTAAGTTATAATTTAATATATTGTGCACTATGACTTAATATAGTAGACTTTTTCTGCTACATATACACTATCCCTCTGTAGTAGTAGTGTCTTGGTTAAATCACATACACTTTTTTTTAGTCCTATTTCCACTCTCATACTATACACTGCCAAAAGATAAATTCACTGATAAAAACTGCCTATCTAAAATTAATCCCAACAGTGCCCTATCTCTACTAATATATATTTTTTTAATCCAAATTTCAGGCAAAATGGAAGGCGAGCAGCAAGTTTCATTTTCGATTGAACTGAAGGAGAGCAGCCAAGACAAACTTGATGACTTTATGGATGACAGTAGAGACCACGAACTTCTACAATGTGTTGAAGCAGTAGACAACTTGCTTCAAAATGAAAAACAATTACACCCTATAATAAATTATGACATTTCTGACAATGAAATGTTAGAAAATTTAATAAAGTATGAAACACAATCATAATAAAAAAAATAAATAAATAAAGAAAACAAAAAAAAACAAGAAAAACAACAAACAATTAACATACAGTATTAGAAAAGTCTTTCATTCTTTTATCCATAAAGTTCGCTGCCCAGAAAGCTATCCGGTTCGCGAACTTGGCGCTTACCACGCAAAAAAAAATTTTTTTTTTTGGACCCTCCTAGGCCCTTTTAAAACCTCCACATAAAACCTAGGGGGTCAACGAGGATCTACTATGCCCCCTTATGGTAATTTCCCCCTTTGTTTTGGCCTCCTCTTGTCTCTCGATCCTACCGAGAGACAAGATGGCGGCCGCTCCGGACTGTTTAGAATGTTGACAGACACCGGAGGGCCAATCAGCTTCTCATCGCAAAGTTCCGTTACGCGAAAGGTTCGCTAACCGGATCGCTGCCCGGAGCGCTGTTACAGATATATATCTTGATTTAAACGTTAATTTCTCAAAATCCACTGAAGCACATATATTGAGACCTAGCAAAGGCACATCGGGCTAACAGTCCCTACAATTTTGCCAAGTTTCGTGAAAATCCATTCAGCCGTTCGGGCTAAAAGTGAGTCCAACCGCCCTATGGAAAAATGAATGGGAAAAAGGCGTTTTGGGACCCCCCTTTTTTCTCGGCCCCCCCTCCACAAAACCCCCCCAAATTTTCAAGGTCTGCTCAGAAACAAAATGTGCCATTTTCCTGAAAATTTCAGCCAATTCCGTCCACGAACGCAAAAGTTATTAGGCATAGAATTTTCAGAAATCCCATAGGGAAAAAATCCTAACTATATATACCTACTGGCGACCGCCAGTAGGTAATATATATATATATATCAGAACCAGCGCCTCCTCCAAAGTAGAAAAAGGTACAGCACACTCCGGGGAGAAGGGTAAAAGCTTTATTGAAATTCATGCACGTGGCGCTTGCAGTCCCTTGAAACGCTTTGGCAGACGCGTTTCAAGCCAGCAGTGGCTCTCATCAGTGCCTTGTTCCAGGGGCTCCGCGCTCTCTGTTGATGGCAAACCAGGTGCAGCTGAGTGGAAACCGCTCCCTTTTGTGACGATGTCATGCTCCTCCTCCAGTGGGTGTTGTGCTGGCCACTCGCGCTATCCCCCTGCCAGGCAGATGAATGCTGGTCAATGTAGTCCAAATGGAGTGTCTGTGCAGTGACAGCGCGATCTCCCCACCAAGTGGTGTCCTTCATTTAGGAAATGGGCCGCAGTCCAGCTCGAGTGCCCAGCAGGAAGCCAAAAGTCTTTACCCTTTCCCCTTGTTCAGGCGAACAGCCTCGCCTCCTCTCTCCCCATTGTAGCCTTGACATGCCTGGCTGGCAGTCAACGCCACTAGGGGGGGCTCCGTGTTATTTGCAGTTCGTGCAAGTGTCCAAAAGGGGGTTGCTGGTCTTCACACGGCGCACCAGACCGAGAGGGTGTACCGTTAGTCGGCGACCTGCATGCCGACTAAACATCAGAACCAGCGCCTCCTCCAAAGTAAAAAAAGGTACGGCACACTCCGGGGCGAAGGGTAAAAGCTTTATTGAAATTCATGCGCGTGGCGCTTGCAGTCCCTTGAAACGCTTTGGCAGACGCGTTTCAAGCCAGCAGTGGCCCTCATCAGTGCCTTGTTCCAGGGGCTCCGCGCTCTCTGTTGATGGCAAACCAGGTGCAGCTGAGTGGAAACCGCTCCCTTTTGTGACGATGTCATGCTCCTCCTCCAGTGGGTGTTGTGCTGGCCACTCGCGCTATCCCCCTGCCAGGCAGATGAATGCTGGTCAATGTAGTCCAAATGGAGTGTCTGTGCAGTGACAGCGGGATCTCCCCACCAAGTGGTGTCCATCATTTAGGAAATGGGCCGCAGTCCAGCTCGAGTGCCCACAGCAGGAAGCCAATATATATATATATATATATATATATATATATATATATATATATATATATATATATATATATATATATATATATATATAGGAGAGAGAGAGAGAGAGAGAGAGAGAGAGAGAGAGAGAGAGAGAGAGAGAGAGAGAGAGAGAGAGAGAGAGAGAGAGAGAGAGAGAGACCCCACTGCTATTAATGTATGATCCTTGGGCATCCAGGCCCCATAAATAATCAATGATAATATTCAATGACTAAATGCTAATGCATCTATCAGTCTTGGAATAACTTGAGGTTGAAGCAAACCCCCATGTATCCTTCAAACTCCTCAGAGATTGCAGGGTTTAAGTGCAATAAACCATTGAGTCACGAAGTGCTGTTGTATGATGGATGCAAAAACCACAGTTGTATGATGGAACCATGCACGCCTAAACCACATGTGGCTTAACAACGTAGTCACTACCCCGACTGTGTCTTTATCACACATCTGCTTAGCACACAAGCCGTTACAATGACTTGCATTAGTGGGGCACTATAATATTATATATATATGATAATTTACTATTCCAACTCTAGTCAGTGTATCAGTGTAGAAGGTGTTGGACTTTAAATCCAACACCAGTCCAATACCGGGTTCCCTAATGCAAGTCGTGCAACTTTCTTGCTAAAGGAATGTGTGGTAACGGCGTGTTTGATGAAGTGCCCACATTGTAAAGGCACTATGTGGTTTAGAGTGAGTGCTAAAGGGTGTTTCTTACACTGTGCATATTCTGCCACACGACTGGGAAGTGATGCTAATACTGGCAAAGAGTAGGACAATGTATTTAACTCCCTGAACTTCATGATCACATTCTTATTAATAGTGGTGTAGGAAGGGTGCTACGTGTCCTAATTAAAGTATGTAAAAAAGGCAGCTTATTGAATAATTGGGTACTAAACCACAGTCATGTTTGGGATGGAACCCTCAAACTCCTGGGCTGTGGTGCAATTGCATATGCTGTACAATTATAGCAATATCCATGTCTATTACTCTTCATAAAGCCTAAAGTGTTTCCCTATGGCATAATTAAACGCTGTTGGTTGATAAAATACGCACTGTCCACCTACACCCTTATCAAGCCCCTAGTTGTTCCATATCTTGTTCCATATCTTGTTCCATATCTTGAGTAACTATTTATCGTTCTTTGGTAATATCATGACTCATGATTCTTATGCACTCTTCAGAGGAAGCTATGTTCCTTGTGTTTCCATTCTAGCAACATGCAAAATTTTCAACTAGACAAATTATGTGCGACCAGTTTAGGCAACTTCATTTGATGATTTTTGTAGATTAGGCTCCCTTATCATGGTGAATCATGGTCAAGCATTAATAAAAAGGAATTACATCATTACCTTCTGCTTTTCAATGGCACTATTACTAACGATTCAGGAAGTCAGAGCTGTGAGTGTCCTTGCTGTACAGGGGTGATATCTTGCCTGTTTTACACATTTATTTTCAATTTCCCATATAATCCTAGCTACTACATTAATCAAAGTAAGTTAACCTGTTTTTAAATTAAAAAAAATCTAATTACATTTCTAATTTACATATTTGTTTGAAAGGTCACTTGTTGCTTTTGCTCCAAAGTGTGTGAAAATTATAACTTTGATCAGTTTATTTTCAGACCTTGAATTACAGAAAATTCAAGCACCAACAAACATTGTGGTGGTCAGTGCACCTTAATTCTAAACAAGTCTCTTCTCTGACGCCCGAAATGCAAATTGACATGCATGTAATTATTTGTACCTCCGCGGCCCTCCTTAATGGAATAGGGACCATAAGCCATGATGTAGTTCCCTGATCCATAGTTGGGGATATAGGTGGAGCTGCCCGTGCTGCACCACATATTTGATTGCATTTGAGATATTGGGATCTCTTCTAGTTCCCATCTCTTCTAGCAAGACCACTTACATGAAGAGTGTCCTGCAGCATGGATAGCCCCACACACAGACACTGAGTGACCACACACACAGAAGCATAGGCACAGCGACAGACAGATACACACACAATGGAATTTATTTTACATTATTTTCTACTCCCACACACACACACACATAGACACACACACACCAACACTTAGAATTAATGGATTATTTTTATTTGGCTGTCAGTGTTGTAACCTGCCTCCATGGCTTTCTCTTGAAGTGTGTTGCAGTACCAGTGGTTGGTCTGTGTGGTGCTTCACATGTTCCAAATATGTGTTTTTTTAAAAAACTTTTATTATCGAATGCACAGTACACAGCATCTGCCTACAACCCAATCGGGCCGGCCGCTATGAAAATCGACAAATTAACTAACCACATTACGTTGCGGACAGAGCCATAAATCGCTTCATTACGGTGCAGTGGCATCAAACATCATAAGAAGGATCACGTAGGTTTCATTTTATAATTTTGATGAAGTTCAAACAAACAACACAAACACTCACATGGTGAAAACAATGTCTAGGGCATGGGAGGGGGGAGAAGGGGAAAACAATCTCTAAGAATAAAGACAGCCCTCCAAGGGGCGGGAAGATGGCAAAAAGGAGCATTGGAAAGGAATGGCAGCCAGTCTAAGGGAACGTCAATTACGGGGACGAGGGAATATCAGCAGTGTAATCAAGAGGTGGGGTACAGATGTCTCCACGGTATTTGTTCCATTGTGACCAAATCCTACCCCATTTCTTGGGACGGCCCGAGCCTCATATACTGTCTTTTCACGAAACATGCACCAATCCATGTTATCTTTCCAAGCACTTATTCCAGGTGGTCTGTGGGAGCCCCAAAGTTGCGCTATATCCCTCTTGGCAACCATGTTGCCCAGAGTGATCCAAAAGGTCTGAGCGGCGGTACAATCCGTAGGCTCCCACACATTAAGCAGGCAGCGCCTAGCCTCAGGAAGGAGGGAGACCCCGGTGACTCGTCCCATTACATCATGCACTCTAGACCAGAAAGCGGAGATAACCGGACATTCCCATAGAATGTGAAGAAAGGTGCCATTCATACCACAGCCACGCTTACACAACCCATCAGTGGAGAACCCCATCCGAACCAGACGCATACCAGTCATGTACACTTGGTGGAGGATCTTCAATTGCACAAAACGAAGTCGAGCCGGAATAGCCACCTTCCTGGGGGAGGAAATCGCCATTTGCCAGTCCTCATCATCCAGTTCGAGGCCATCTGCTATCCAGAAGGTCCTGAGTTTCACCAGAAGATCAGCCCTGGTGTTAATGAGCTTTTTATAAATTAAAGAAATCGTACTGTCCGGCACATGGCCGTCCAGAATCCGATCCTCCAACGGGGACGACTGGGGGACCTCCGACCCAGGGGGAAAGGCAGAGAGCAGGGCGTGACGGATCTGAAGATAACGAAAATACTCCTTATCATCCAGTTGATACTCTACCTTCAGGGCCTCAAAGGACTTTACTGTGCCTCTGGCCCAAAGATCCTCCACCTTGCTAATACCGATCATGTCCCATCTGTCAAACCCTTTCGTCCGCCACAGGCTACGCAGCCGCTCAGAGTCATATAACGGGTCATTAGCGTCAATCTATCACTCCAACCCGTGGCCACAGTCGCATCCTTCCATGCACGCACGGCGCATTTCGTAGGTCCAGTCAGAAGTCGGAGTAGTGCCCTCGAATATAAGGCCATATTAAAGTTTCCGCCCGGCAACAGGAGTTTATCCATAGCAAAAGCGGGAGTGGGCCCAGTTGAATACGTCACGTGATTAATCGCACTCAATTGTGAGGCCCAGTAATAACGCCTGATGTCCGGTAGGGCTATGCCACCATCGTACCATGGGAGCGTGAGTTTAGATAGGGAAATACAAGCTCGTCCGTCCCAAATGAACTGCCTCTGAAGGCCTTCAACCTCACGGAAGTAACGGGAGGGAACAGGGTCAAATAAATTTTGCAAGGCATACAAAAACCTAGGGAGGGACATCATTTTAAAAAGTGCCGCCCGTCCCAATGGGGACAGAGGCAAGCCACGCCACCTCCGTACATCCTGTTTAAGGCGACGAAGAGGAGCATAGAGATTATGGTCATAGCGCACTGAGGAGTCCATAGAAATGAAAATTCCCAAATATTTGAATCCAATATCTGCCACTTGGATCGGGAATCTACGAGGTAGCGGAGGCAGCACCCCCGCTATAACATACACACACGATTTGGTCCAATTAATAACGAGCCCTGAGTTCTTCCCAAAAGAGGTGAGAACATCGAAGAGCACGTTGAGGGATTTCTGAGGTGAAGTAAAATAAAGAAGAATATCGTCTGCGTATAGCGAGACGCGATCCTCCAGATCCGGTGCCCACTGGATCCCCTTAATCGAGGGCTCCCATCGAAGCCACGCCGCCAGTTGTTCCAGTGCCAAAGCGAAGAGAAGTGGAGAGAGCGGGCACCCCTGACGGGTGCCACGTCCCAACGTGAACGATTCAGAAACTCTGCCGTTAACTACAACTTGGGCCAACGGTTGTTCATATAGGAGCCGCACCCACGCAATAAAGTTAGGGCCAAAACCAAACTTGGAAAGGGCTGCCCACAAATATGGCCACTCAATGGTGTCAACGGCCATCGTGGCATCCAGGGAGGCCATGACAGCAGGTTCAGTAAGGGTCTCAGCTCTCGGAAGAACGCTGTGGAGTCTACGAAGATTGAGCGCTGTATTCCGATGAGGAATAAAACCGGATTGATCCGGATGGATCAAGTCGCAGATCACTGTCAGTAAGCGATTAGCAAGGACCTTAGCCAGAATCTTAGGCTCGGCGTTGAGCAACGAGATGGGGCGATAAGAGGTGCATCGATCACGAGGCTTGCCATCCTTGTGGATGACTACTATAGTAGCCAGACACTGGTCGGAAGGGAGAAGGCCCGCCTGGAATGCATCAACAAACATAGTGCGCAGATGGGCCGCCATTTTGTCCGGTCGCAGCTTGTATAGCTCGATAGGTAAACCGTTGGGCCCCATAGCCTTGCCTGATCGCAAGGACCGAATGGCAATAGCGATCTCATCCACCGTGATAGGCGCGTCTAGAGCGGATCTATCCTCCTCCGACACGCAGGGCAGCGCGATATCGCGCAAAAGCAAGCGGGAGTCAGCCTCATCTCGGTCACTCACAGATCGGTATACTGTTTGAAAATGGTCCACAAAACAGTCGACAATCTCCCCCGGATCAGTCACACACACTCCAGTCTCACAGGTTACTACGGGCACCACACGATTCAGTCTCTCAGATTTGTCCAACCACGCCAAGAGCTTACTAGCCTTATCACCCACATCATAAAGCCGGCCCAGCTGATTCATACACATCACTTTAGCAGCGTCAGTTACCAAGGCTCTATAGTCTGCCTGTTTCAGCGCTAAGGAATGCAAAATTGCAGGTGTATCATCACCACCCAACTCACTTTCAAGCGTAGTAATTTCCGCCTCAAGAGCTGACACAGTTTCTCTCCTGGCCTTCTTATCAGCCGCAATAAGGGACAACGCGGAACCCCGTA